>NC_140591.1:1037350749-1037975749 GCF_964204655.1 Triturus cristatus | reverse complement strand
GGGGCTGATTCCGATAGCCGGTCGGACAGCTGTCCGTAGCCTTACCGTGCGACCGACACGTACCCGGAGCCGGTCCGTCCTGTAGAGTAAGTACGATGTGCATAACTGCCACAAACACGACCGACACGTAGGCTGTGAATCAAGCCCCATTCTCCGTCCGAGCCGTAACTCCCAAAGAGGAACCGTGTCGCCCAGAAGCAGCAACCATAGCAGTTTCCGGCATGACAAGTACGATGTGTACTTCCTACGCGCCGGACGGGTCGTCATGTACGGCACGTCACAGCATCCGGGAAACAAGCATATCAGCTAAGATTCGCGCCACAAATCAATACACGGCTACGAGATGGACCAGCTTGCAGCGGGTACGAGACGGAGCAACAAGCAGCATGTACGACACGAACACATCATGAATCCCATCGCGCAGGTCATACCAGTACTCTACATCTATGACCGGCTCAGGGACCAACGCCGACGAAACAGGCGGTAAGTCAGACACCTACCACATAAACAAACGACACGTACCCGCAAAATGGCACACACACACAGGGGATCCACATCCTGGCAACTAACAACAGCCCACCATAGTGGTTGCATGGGCAGCACCACTAACACCCCCACCCATAGGGGGCCTGTTGCCCATCACCCCTGCCACCCCCACTCACAGGGGACCTGTTGCCCATCACCCCTGCCACCCCCACCCATAGGGACTATGTTGCCCATCACCCCTGCCACCCCCACTCACAGGGGACCTGTTGCCCAGCTAGACATTTCGCAAAAAAAGGGTAAATTTTCATTGTGAAAAGGTGGTGTGTTCACGTTGGGTTTTGAGCCATTTCCTGTCGTGGGCACTATGCCTACCCACACAAGTGAGCTACCATTTTTATCGGGAGACTTAGGGTAATCCAGATGTGTAAAGGAACTGTTATTACCTATTGACTTTTTATGCATTTCTGCCTTCCAAATGAAAGACATTGTGTAAAAAAGAAGTCATTCTAAATAAATGACTGATAATTCTCATGCTAGTATGAGTATTCTCAATTTCGGAAATGTGCAAATATCTACTGTTTCTAAACTCTATATTTTGTTCCCATTTCAGAAATACAGAGGTGTCTTTCATACCGATTTTTTCATGTACACATTTTTACAGAATAATTACTATATACCCGGTACATAATAAAAAACCATTGCAAGATGCTGCTCAGTTTTTGGCTCTGGGTTCGTCGGGTTCTTGGTGAACCTACAAGTCCTATATATCCCCACAACCAGTAATGTCCAGCGGATGTATCGGTATATTTCTTTCAAAGAGCTGTCATAATTAGAAGAAGTTACAGGTGAAAACGTTGACACCAAAGGCTGTTTTTTTCAACTAATTTTCAATTTATCCTATATTTAACTGTTAGTTTCTATAAAGAAACCTTGATGGATCTACACAAATGACCCCTTGCTGAATTCAGAATTTTGTCTACTTCTCTAAAATGTATACCTTTCCAGGATCCATTATTGTTTTTGTACCCATTTCTACCATTAACTGGAAGGAGGTCGAAAGCACAAAAAATAGCAAAAATAGTCTATGTCCCAGAAAAATGCCAAAACTGTTTAAAAAATGTTGGGTTCCTGATAAAAGTCTGGTATCCCCTAAAAGCTGGGAAAGTGGTGATTTCAACCCCACAAACCCTTTTTTGATAACATTTGTAGGGAAAAACCCAGATGCTTTCATTTGCAGCCCGTTTTTCACATTTTTCTGAAAAAACCCAACATTTTGCTGTATTTTGGCTCATTTCTGTGACCCCTCCAGGGGAATCCACAAACCCTGAGTACCTTTAGAATCCCCATGATGTTGGAAGAAAAGGACGCAAATTTGGCGTGGATACCTTATGTGGTCAAAGAGTTACAGGGGCCTCATCGCGCACTACCCCAAATAGCCCAAAAAAGGCTTGGCACAGGAGGGGGAAAAGGCCTGGCAACGAAGGGGTTAAGTTAGGAGTTTTACTACGTTAAGATTTTGTCTTAATTTAAACTTAAGTTTGTCTTTAGTTTTGGCCTTAAGACAAAATCCTAACTTAAGACCAAATCCTAACTTAAGCCAATATCCTAACTTTTCTACTACTAAATGCCTTCTGTGAATACCCAAAGTAGTACATTTATGATTTTGTCTCCCCAATACTACATGCAATATCTGATATTTTAAATCAGTATCAACCATCTGAATCAAATCCATTATTTAAGAAGAAGAGAAAACCTTAATATAAGCCTGTGTAAGCCCAATATAGTTTCTAATTGCAATTACTAAGAGCTTCATAGAACATAAAGTTACTTGTGCATTGTTACATCCTCTGATCCCATATTTTCTTAACACAGGATGAAGCGCCTTTTTTTCTCTTGACCTTTAAAAAGTAGACAATCTAAAAAGAAGTGCACCATTAAATATTTCAATTTGAACTCAGACAATAGCCAGGGTTTTGAGCGACTTCTCTACTGAAACCTACCATTCTCCAAATAGGATCAACACTTTATCGAAGTCGTTATATTTCTTACCCTTCTGTCTGGTCTCCTATAAATATAGAAAAAAGTCTTGGCATCTCCAAGTCTTCTTGCTGTCAGTGCTACTGACTGCCTCTTCTCTAGATGAAATCTGCCTAAAAGAATAGTGGTCTCTCGTACTACTTTTTTAAGTGGTATGATAGTATAAATTGTTAGAATAGCAATTCCTAGTTCTGAATTAGCAAAGAATTTATAAAGGAAATTAAAAAAATTAGCAGATCACATCAATCAATCCTGCAACATTAAGGTGGAATTTTCTTTTTCTTCCGCTGCTTAGAGAGAGAGTACAAAAAAGAAACCACAACACACATGAACAAGCAAGCAGAGACCAAGAGTCAAAGCCCAAATCCTGTCTAATTGTCTTGATAATCACATTTTTATACAAGTCCAAAAGTTACTATTTGGCGCCATAAAGTGCTTGGGAATTAGCTTACCCAGTGTTACCTTCTTGAAAGGTTCAAATGTATAACCCCACATTATAGATCAAACCTTTTCAGTGCATTTAACACCAGAACTCTCTCAAGTTGATATTTTCTTATACAATTTTAGATTATTCGCAAATATGAGTCAGAGATATTTATACTCACTAGCCTGCTCCAGGAGACTATTATTGAAGTACCAAATACATTTTATTTTGTATTTTGAGAAGATCAGGGTCTTTTGGGCCATGTGAACAAACATTTTTCAGCTTGGTAATCAGTTGCAAACTGGTACCAGTCACAAGAACACAGATTTTGTATGTACAACAATACTCACATGCGTTTATTTAGCAATTCAAACGAATTGTGACTTTTACTCACACGAATTAGCAACTCACTATTAAGAAATCTTTAATGCCGAATCACTATTGTTATATTTATCACGTTCACATATATCGAATAGACGCTAAATCACCATTTTGCACAGGCAAGTTACCATCAACTTAAACCAGGTGGTAACGGTGTGCAAACTATAAAAGCTGGCTTAGAATTCATATGTGTCTTCTAAAATGGCTGCTCTGTATGTGATAAATGCAAAAAGAACAATTGATCAACAGAATGTCCAACAATGTCAAACATTCACTCCAGTACAGAGATCTGGGCCTAAATCGATTTTTTTGCTCCCCATGATATTCCAGTTTAAATCCAGCCATATGCCAATCAGTCTTGACCCTGCTCCTTATGGGAACAGTCCAGCCCGAACTGCCAGGCCAGGTCCTCAGCACTCCATCGATCATCTTGTTGTGTTTGCTATGTTCGGTCTAATTAGCAAAGGGTATGCCTAGAGGTGGAGCAACAGGGTCAAGACTGATTTGTATTTGGCTGGGACAAAACTGGGGTGTCAGAGTGAGCAAAAGAATGATGAATTAAACCCAGATCTGTGACTGGGGTTGAGTCGTTGAAAAGTGTCAGCACTCTGCCTATCATCTTGTTGTGTTTGCTAAGTTCATTCTAAGTGGCCAAGGGTATGCCCAGACTTGGGCCCCTTGCTCACTGTGACAGTGGATTCAAGCAAGCCTGGCTAATTGAAACCGGTCCCAGGATGTTTGTTTCCAGTCAAGGGCAGACCAGGCCTGGCAGCTCGGGCTGGATCTCTCCCATTTGAAACAGGGTCAAGACTGGTTTGCCTTTGGCTAGTTCCAAACTGCGGTGGCATAGTGAAAAAAAGGAACAATTGATTAAACCCAGATCTGTGACTGGGGTTGAGTGGTTGAAATATTTTAGCACTCCATCCATCAATTTGCTTTGTTTGCTATGTTCACTCTAAGTGTTCAAGGGTATCCCAAACATGGGTCCCTTACTCGCTGTGCCACTGGATTCAAGCTAGCCTGGCTGATGAGGTGTGATAAACAAAAACCTGTCCTAGGATGCTTGTTTCCAGTCCAGGGAGGAAGTGGTCTGGTAGCACAGGCTGGACTGTTCCCATGAGGAAGAGGGTCAAGACTGATTTGCATATGGCTGGGTCCAAACTGGGGTGGCATAGTGAATAAAAGAATGAGGGATTGAGCCCAGATCTGTGACTGGGAGTGAATGGTTGAAAAGTTTCAGCACTCCGTCCATCACCTTGTTGTGTTTGCTATGTTCACTCTAAGTGGCCAAGGGTATGCCCAGATGCACATCTCTCCCATAGTCCTCGCAGAGCACAAGAAGCACCCAGTCTCCCGGACTCTACCAGGCATGCATGACACTGCAGTAGCAGCGTTGTGATTGGTTTGAGTGTAACTGGGAGGCTGGGCATGACTTTACTGAACTGTGCAACACAGCCCATTAGATAACAAGCCAAGTGTGCATGGCTGTTTGGATGGCCCCAGAGGGCCGACCAGGCTTTTATGTGCACTTAGGGAGGGGGTGTAAACCACTCCTGCTCCCTCTGACGTGGGGGAGACTAGCCCCGCCCCGCCCAACCTGGATTCCCGCTAAGAAAAATAAAATTATATTAACTTCTTGCTATTATCATTTTATTTTTATTTTGCACTGCTCAACGAGCAGTGGGGCAATGCTCCTTTGCCGTAGCAGAGGAGCCGCCACAGTCTTACACCTCTAGAGAGAAATCATCCATGCTGGATTTTGGAAGTGCAGTGCTTTGTGGAGCAAGAAGATGCCACACTTTGGAGGAAGTTGTCATGCTTATGGGTGGCACCCATTAAGCGCAAACAGGGGGGTTTCGTCCAAAGCAACGCCAGACTGGACAAATTCAAAATTATATAAAAAGAAAACCTGGTCGTTTGATTTTCAGGGCCACTCTTTTATTTAGGCGGTCAAAAAATTTAAGATACACTTTTGAGTGTCTTAATCACAATTATTTCTCATGTGAATAATCCTATGCAACACCTTTTATACATGTCTGAGTTGAATACATATCTGATACACAAAGACAATAGTGCATATACAATCAATATAAATTGTGAATATTAACAAAAATACCAATGTGATCATATTAAACGCAAATGTACAAGAAACTTATAAACAAAGATATAAACAATTACACCAGCAGTTTGTTTTCACAATTTATGCAAAAGCAGTTCCTAAGGTTCTAATTTTTTAGAGACTTAAGTTTTTTAAGGGAGCTGCTGCCACAAGGTAAACAATTATGTGTATGTAACAATACTCTGTGGGGTATATTTGACGCCGCCTCCTCAGAGTACATTAATGCCCTTCGTGGCATTTGATGAAAGGAAATGCCGACGTATTTCCAATCCCGATTTTGCTTTACGGGATTTTCGTCAGGGCTAAAAGCACGGTGTAACCTGCAAGTTGCAGAAAACAAATAAAGAAAGAAACAAATTACCTGACTAGTCTGTCCCTTTACTTTAGTGTGGTTAATTAATTCACTTGGATCTTTAATAACCATAAAGAAATGTGTTGCCTTAGGTCTTTGTGGGTGCACTTTTGGGCTTCTCAAACGTGATGTATTTAGGACCTGAAAACACCAGGACGTTCTTAGTAAATATGATACGATTAAATATCACATTCACCTTATGTGAGAAACCCAAATGTAGGATTAAGGAGTGGACTCCCTGCAAGCTGCAGGTTAAAGGAGCCCACCTGCATCATCTCCACTAAGAGTTCCCATCTTAGAGTGCGTTCAGTGGCCTTTAAGGATTTGGCCAGGTGCATGGTGGGAATTGTAGTCCAGACATCCTAGAGACCATCTAGGAGATTCAAGACCTTTGGATTGGGTGTTTTGGCACTTGGAACCTACAAAGATACCTCCAGGAAGCACCCCATGATGTTTGGAGCAGTATGGAGAACTTTTGTGTAAAACTTCATGAGGTGACCGACCCGACATGGAGACTACCTTCAACCGCAACCAGGCCTGAATGTCAGGTTCGTCCTACTGAAAGCTCCAGAGCTCCAGACTTCCAGGATTTGACCAGAGCCTCGCAGAAAGTTGAACTGTTGAACCCCCACCGAATCCGGCCAGCTGTGGAGCGTGACTTTGCAAGAAAGAGCCCCAGAAATGTTTCTAATTTTGAAGGTAAACTTTTGACCAGGGCCTCCCACTTAGTGTATCCAACCAGGGTTCCATCGTGGTCAGCCTCAAACTTTGCCTTTGTCCTGGTCAAATGCAACCAGATGTCCCAAAGTGGCACTATGGGGCGGATTCCGATAGCCGGTCGGACAGCTGTCTGTAGCCTTACCGTGCGACCGACACGTACCCGGAGCAGGTCTGTCCTGTAGAGCAAGTACGATGTGCATAACTACCACAAACACGACCGACACGTAGGCTGTGAATCAAGCCCCATTCTCCGTCCGAGCTGTAACTCCCAAAGAGGAACCGTGTCGCCCGGAAGCAGCATCCATAGCAGTTTCCGGCATGACAAGTACGATGTGTACTTCCTACGCGCCGGACGGGTCATCACATACGGCACGTCACAGCATCCGGAAAACAAGCATATCAGCTAAGATTCGCACCACAAATCAATACACGGCTACGAGATGGACCAGCTTGCAGCGGGTACGAGATGGAGCAACAAGCAGCATGTACGACACGAACACATCATGAATCCCATCGCGCAGGTCATACCAGTACTCTACATCCATGACCGGCTCAGGGACCGACGCCGACGAAACAGGCGGTAAGTCAGACACCTACCACATAAACAAACGACACGTACCCGCAAAATGGCACACACACGCAGGGGATCCACATCCTGGCCACTAACAACAGCCCACCATAGGGGTTGCATGGGCAGCACCACTAACACCCCCACCCATAGGGGGCCTGTTGCCCATCACCCCTGCCACCCCCACTCACAGGGGACCTGTTGCCCATCACCCTTGCCACCCCCACCCATAGGGACTATGTTGCCCATCGCCCCTGCCACCCCCACTCACAGGGGACCTGTTGCCCATCACCCCTGCCACCCCCACCCATAGGGACCTTGTTGCCCATCACCCCTGCCACCCACACCCCTAGTGCTTATGTTGCCCATCACCCCTGCCACCCCCACTCACAGGGCTTATGTTGCCCATCACCCCTGCCACACCCACTCACAGGGCTTATGTTGCCCATCACCCATGCCACCCCCACCCATAGGGACTATGTTGCCCATCACCCCTGCCACCCCCACTCACAGGGGACCTGTTGCCCATCAGCCCTGCCACCCCCACTCACAGGGGACCTGTTGCCCATCAGCCCTGCCACCCCCACCCACAGGGCTTATGTTGCCCATCACCCCAGCCACCGCCACTCACAGGACTTATGTTGCTTATTACCCCTGCCACCCCCACTCACAGGGCTTATGTTGCCCATCACCCCTGCCACCCCCACCCATAGGGACTATGTTGCCCATCACCCCTGCCACCCCCACTCACAGGGCTTATGTTGCCCATCAGCCCTGCCACACCCACTCACAGGGCTTATGTTGCCCATCACCCCTGTCACCCCCACCCATAGGGACTATGTTGCCCATCACCCCTGCCACACCCACTCACAGGAGACCTGTTGCCCATCACCCCTGCCACGCCCACCCATAGGGACTATGTTGCCCATCACCCCTGCCACACCCACTCACAGGGGACCTGTTGGCCATCACCCCTGCCATCCCCACCCATAGGGACTATGTTGCCCATCACCCCTGCCACCCACACCCCTAGTGCTTATGTTGCCCATCACTCCTGCCACCCCCACTCACAGGGCATATGTTGCCCATCACCCCTGCCACACCCACTCACAGGGGACCTGTTGCCCATCACCCTTGCCACCCCCACTCACAGGGGACCTGTTGCCCATCACCCCTGCCACTCCCACTTACAGGGGACCTGTTGCCCATCACCCCTGCCACCCCCACCCATAGGGACCATGTTGCCCATCACCCCTGCCACCCACACCCCTAGTGCTTATGTTGCCCATCACCCCTGCCACCCCCACTCACAGGGTTTATGTTGCCCATCACCCCTGCCACACCCACTCACAGGGCTTATGTTGCCCATCACCCCTGCCACCCCACACATAGGGACTATGTTGCCCATAACCCCTGCCACCCCCACTCACAGGGGACCTGTTGCCCATCAGCCCTGCCACCCCCACTCACAGGGGACCTGTTGCTCATCACCGCTGCCACCCCCACACATAGGGACTATGTTGCCCATCACCCCTGCCACCCCCACTCACAGGGCTTATGTTGCCCATCACCCCAGCCACCGCCACTCACAGGGCTTATGTTGCCCATTACCCCTGCCACCCCCACTCACAGGGCTTATGTTGCCCATCACCCCTGCCACCCCCACCCATAGGGACTATGTTGCCCATCACCCCTGCCACCCCCACTCACAGGGCTTATGTTGCCCATCACCCCTGCCACACCCACTCACAGGGCTTATGTTGCCCATCACCCCTGCCACCCCCACCCATAGGGACTATGTTGCCCATCACCCCTGCCACCCCACACATAGGGACTATGTTGCCCATAACCCCTGCCACCCCCACTCACAGGGGACCTGTTGCCCATCAGCCCTGCCACCCCCTCTTACAGGGGACCTGTTGCCCATCACCCCTGCCACCCCCACTCACAGGGGACCTGTTGCCCATCACCCCTGCCACCCCCACCCACAGGGCTTATGTTGCCCATCACCCCAGCCACCGCCACTAACAGGGCTTATGTTGCCCATTACCCCTGCCACCCCCACTCACAGGGCTTATGTTGCCCATCACCCCTGCCACCCCCACTCACAGGGCTTATGTTGCCCATCACCCCTGCCACACCCACTCACAGGGCTTATGTTGCCCATCACCCCTGCCACCCCCACCCATAGGGACTATGTTGCCCATCACCCCTGCCACACCCACTCACAGTGGACCTGTTGCCCATCACCCCTGCCACCCCCACCCATAGGGACTATGTTGCCCATCACCCCTGCCACACCTGCTCACAGGGGACCTGTTGCCCATCACCCCTGCCATCCCCACCCATAGGGACTATGTTGCCCATCACCCCTGCCACCCACACCCCTAGTGCTTATGTTGCCCATCACTCCTGCCATCCCCACTCACAGGGCATATGTTGCCCATTACCCCTGCCACACCCACTCACAGGGGACCTGTTGCCCATCACCCTTGCCACCCCCACTCACAGGGGACCTGTTGCCCATCACCCCTGCCACTCCCACTTACAGGGGACCTGTTGCCCATCACCCCTGCCACCCCCACCCATAGGGACCATGTTGCCCATCACCCCTGCCACCCACACCCCTAGTGCTTATGTTGCCCATCACCCTTGCCACACCCACTCACAGGGCTTATGTTGCCCATCGCCCCTGCCACCCCACACATAGGGACTATGTTGCCCATAATCCCTGCCACCCCCACTCACAGGGGACCTGTTGCCCATCAGCCCTGCCACCCCCACTCACAGGGGACCTGTTGCCCATCACCGCTGCCACCCCCACACATAGGGACTATGTTGCCCATCACCCCTGCCACCCCCACTCACAGGGCTTATGTTGCCCATCTCCCCTGCCACCCCCACCCATAGGGACAATGTTGCCCATCACCCCTGCCACCCACACCCCTAGTGCTTATGTTACCCATCACCCCTGCCACCCCTGCCACCCCCACTCACAGGGCTTATGTTGCCCATCACCCCAGCCACACCCACTCACAGGGCTTATGTTGCCCATCACCCCTGCCACCCCCACCCATAGGGACTATGTTGCCCATCACCCCTGCTACACCCACTCACAGGGGACCTGTTGCCCATCACCCCTGCCAAACCCACCCATAGGGACTATGTTGCCCATCATCCCTGCCACACCCACTCACAGGGAACCTGTTGCCCATCACCCCTGCCACCCCCACCCATAGGGATTATGATGCCCATCAGCCCTGCCACCCCGACTCACAGGGGACCTGTTGCCTATAAGCCCTGCCACCCACACCCATAGTATGGGTGATGCGCAACACATCCAGCATATGCAAACATCAGGTATGTCTGCAAAATACATCCCCCACCCATAGGGACAATGTTGCCCATCACCCCTGCCACCCACACCCCTAGTGCTTATGTTACCCATCACCCCTGCCACCCCTGCCACCCCCACTCACAGGGCTTATGTTGCCCATCACCCCTGCCACACCCAGCTCACAAACTCCCATTCCATGCCAGCAATGGCACCTAACAACCAGGATGAATGTGCACAATGATGTGATATGACTCACAGGGCAGCAGGCAAAATCACAGAAACGGCATCCAGACAATGGCCCACGACAGCAATACCAATGCACTGATGCAGATGCAAAATCACAAACAGGCAACCTCACATTGCACATGGGACACAACATGTGTGTGTGTGTGTCTCAGTATCCCCAGGCAACTGCACAACACATGAGGGGGGGTTGAACCACAGCGACACAGATGTGGACACGGTGCCATACAAAAGTAAACCATCATTGGGACACCCTCAGTGGGCAATCAGGCGTTGGGAGATGAGAGGAAGCACAAGAGACACATGTGACACAAGCTGGAATGAACACCAACTAACACAGCAAGAGACTGACACACAACACCACTACCCACAGGGAACAGACAGTGGGGTGACACAAGCATGCAAGACACCTCCACTGTGATGACAAAGGCAGATGTCGTACAAACTGGGAAACCCAGACATGTGTCCTGTGCCACAAACGTACATCACACATACACAAACATAAATCACTCAGCATGGCCCCTCATCCATGGACAAACGGGAGCTAGGGGACCATCCATGCAAACATTCACATCAGTCCACCATCAACACCACACACCTGAACTGCAACAATGTGTATCTGTGAAGTCCACATGGACAGGTGACATTGCACATGCACCCATGACAAACACAGGAATGTTGCCAGGAACTAAGGTGCACACACACATCACACAAGGACAGTTTACAACCCTGGGGAATGACAGACACACTGCACAGTATGCGGTACATGGCCATGACCTCAAAGGTGATGTAACCTTCAGAATCCCTGCACAGTCCCAGGACTATGCAGATGCCAAGGAGGAACACAAGGCACACATGTTGACACCTGCCAGCATCGCTGCCGTGAACCCGACAAGTGGGAGCAGTCACACACACATACAAATGTCTCAATCACTGAAAACTACCACCTAGGGACAACTACATGATATGGCGAACAAACAAGTGCCTTGAGGAACCCTGACTGTGTCCCATCTGTGTCTGACAACATCATCAACACTCAGAACTGACAAATCACAATGATGATACAACAATTAACAGTAGTGTGTCATGCACCCACACATCTGGTAGCCCATTGGAAAAGTAGTGGGATGAACCCAGTAACACTCAGCAAGCATCAACAACAGGAACAAATCAAGGGAACCCTGTCTGTGTATGAACAGTGATGTGGACACACACACGTGCACATACAGCACACTAACTTGAGGGGACACAACTCCTGTGGGAGCCCAGTTGTGCCAAACATATTCACCCCAAGACCCACTCATGTCTGCAGAACACTTGGTCAGTCAGCTATCAGTTACCACACAATGAAGGGTCTGGTCACAACAGCCTGGGTATGGGAGTCTCCCCTAAGTCATCTGCACATACCCAAAACATATGTCTAGCAAGTTGCACAGAGGACCCAGTTGCTCCCATTACAATGATGCACACACCTGTAGGGCCTGTAGTGATGAGCACGAAGTATGTGGAAGTGACAATTTGGACAATGGGAAGCACATCATATGTGCAGGGGTGCATGCCACAGATGTGACCATGCCAATGAAATGCTCACAGAGAGATGTACACAAATAGTTTATCCAGACACACCCAGGTAGCTGCAAAGGATGACATGGATACTCACCAGAATAGGATACATATCTCATGGACCACAGGGAGTACCTCACATCAACACATCAGTATGTAACAGTGTAAACCAAGCATTACAGGTGCAAGGGCATGTAAAACAACATCAACATTATGTACAGCTAAATCAAGTTCACATGGACAAAGTAAAGAGCTTTATTCAGCATATGAAAAGTGAAACATCTGTTTCAACAAAAGGCCAATGGCCAGTCCATGTCCAAATGGCAAGGAGTGAACTAGACTGACAAATTCAGTATATGAAATACTAAACGTCTGTGCAACCAAAAGGCCAATGGCCAGTCCATGTCAAAATGCCATGGAGTGAACTAGAGTGACAACTGTCACACCTTGCTTGCCTGCACTGCTAAGGACCGGGGTCATCCCCTCGGAGGGGCATACATGGGGGCAGGCCAGGCACCGCAGGGACAGGATCAGGGCGCAGCAGAAGGAGGCAGTGAAGAGGTGGGGGATGCAGGCGAGACACTTGCAACTGCAGTGGAGCTGACTGAAGTGGTGGGTGCTGTCACAACTGTGGGGCACAAGTCAGATGGGGTGGGTGCCGGCACAACACCAGTGGGCAGGTCAGATGGAGTGGATTGGCTCACCACTGCAGTGCCCAAGTCAGACGGGGTGGTCGTGGACTCCAAAGCAGTGCCTACATCCATAGGAACGGAATGGGGTACAGGTGAGGTCGGCAGGGCAGGGGGGGGACACGGTCCCCATATCAGTGGCACCAACTGTCTGACCAGGTGTGGAGGAGCAAGTGCTAGGGGGGGATGGACTTAGCATTTTGGGGATGGTGTATCTGTGTGTGGGGGAACCCGGGGCAGGGAGTGGCGGGGGAACCTCTGGAATGGTGGCCTGGGGCATAGAAGACGGAGACTTTGCCTTGGAGCTGCGTGCTGGTGGGGGGTCTTGCTCTTTTTGCACCAGGGGGACTTGCGGGTGGGAGTCTCGGTCTGACTGCACCTGGGGGAGGGTGTCTGGGTGTGAGGGGCACTCCCTTCTGTGTGTGGGGACTTCCTCTTCCCCTTGTAATCAGGATCTGCAGGGTCGGTGGGGAAGAGGCCAAGGTCACAGAGGAAGAGCTTCTGGGGGATGGGGTTGCAGGTGAGGCAAGGGAAGGGGGCTGGGAGGGAGAGGTCTCAGAGGACTGTGGAATGGTTGTGGATGACTGTGTGGCGGAGACAGCCTCAGTAGCTGGAGTTTGGTTGCTGCTGACACCCGCCTCCACAGGGGAGTCATCCTCAGAGCTGCTGTGGCCTTCAGCTGGGGGGATGGTGCTGATGACTCCTCTGTGTGGCTCAACTCGCCCTCCGTGCCACTGGATCCACCCGACTCCTCTCCTTCTGTCCCTGTAAGGCTCTGTGGCTCCTCCTGGTCCGTGGAGCTGTCCCCTCCTGTGGCCGTGGATGTATCTGGATAGGAATAGGAAGTAAGAGAACAACATCAGTCACCTGCACTGACTGCACACACCACGGTTAGTACATCACATCACAGGGCAAGCCCTGGCATCATCAGCTGAACACAGCTCAAAGTGCCAACACTGTTTAGGATGAGACAAATGTCATTCTCAACATCAACCATGGCACACATATCCCTCCTTGACTTTCACACATATGTCTGTTGCATGTTGCACATGCAAGTGAACATGTAGGAGTATGCCACTAGACACACAGCACATCTCTTGCGACTGACTCAGTACAGGTGTCCGGATGAACGGATGGGCAGAGACTCATTTCACATGCTTGGGATGCATGCCAGCAACACACACTATGATGTACTCATGTCCTGATTGGCAAGGCCACAATGGGGTGCATGTTACACACTTGAACACAACGCAGGCTCACTCATAGCAAGTTTAATGCCATGGCACTGGGATGCCCTGAAAGTCAGTCAACACTGTCTCCTGTCGCAGGGGCAGGGCATCCAGATAACAACAATATGCACTGACTCACAATCCTAGCTCAGGGGTAAAGCTGACTCTGCATATGACCGGCTCACTTGCCAATCCCATGCAAACAACATATCCAGGACCCAGAAGACCCCACATCATGCAAATCATTCATATGAGTCTCAGCAAACACAAATCCATGTACATTAACACATCACAGTCTGCCATGCATGTAACCCAGCTGCATGAGGGACACAGTTGCATACACCATTGTGCGCTGTCAGATGATCACACACCTATATGTCACACAGGTCTTGTCTCCCACAGTCACATTGCCGATGTAATCCTGACCCTCTGAATCATGGACACCCCAGTTGTACGTAGCAACAAGCCACACCCTAATGACACAGAGGCAGACACCTGATGGCACATGTCACTAAGCACAACCTGCAATTTCATACACAGGAGTGGGATTACAGAGTGTTTCTGAATGCCCTTGAGGGGGCATGACTGGGCAGGACTAAGTGAAACAGTGTTTTGCCCCAGACAGTAGTCAGGTGGCTAAGCAATTGTGACATACTTGATATACATACTCCTGAGGCCCAAAAATTGGAGTCCCCTGCTGCATGGTTTTGTTTTGAATACCCCAGAAACATGTTGCGAGTCAGACCAGCAATTGGTACACATCTCAAGGGAACACACAGTTCACATGTCAGATCTCAGGCATTGTGTAAACAATTGACCCACCCATGAAACACACAACAGAGTCACGGGAACTGATGCTGACTGGTACCTGAAACATAGCTGACTGCAGGGACACAGTGCCCTAGTGACACAAGCAACAGACTGTAGGGGCCATACCTGTGGAACAGATGAGGAGGGTGCATCACACAGATGAGGGACCTGATTTTGGGACTACAAGACCTACGTAATGTGGAAGTGTGACCCGGACAAAAGACTGCTATTTGCATGTCAGACATAGTACACAGATCAGGTATGGACTTACCCCCTTCCTGCTGCTGTCTGGCCTTCAGCTGCCTATCCAGGTCCGGGAAGACCACTGCCAGTATCCGGAGCATGTGGGGAGTCAGGGTCCGGTGTCCACCCCTCCTGCGTGGAGGTGACAGCTTCAGCTGGACTCTAGCTATCCTCCGGGTCCAGCCCCGAAGGTCCTGCCACCTCTTCTGGCAGTTGCGGATGCAGCGCTTGTAGACCCCCACAGACCGAACAGCCTGGGCGATGGTCAGCCAAATCTCCTGCTTCTGGTGGGCATCAACCTGTGAGGATGACAAAGTGAAAAGTACATTAACACACATGCCCCACATTTGTGCAGCACACAATTGGATATACATGTCATGATCACAAAGGGAAATAAATTACACACTTAGTGCAACCATGGGGAGTGAAAACTCACATGCATGTCTGACATGTTAACAATGCCTGGATAGTTTAAGCTTGCAACAATGCACTTTAGCAGCAGGAAAACTATTCATTACATGTACCTACACACTTTGGTGGATGAAAGTAGTCAGTGAGAATGCTTGTCACTGGTGTACACACTGCTAGTACTGCTAGTCAGACAACATACATAATTAGGAAGGCAGTGGACAGCACACTCACCTGCTCCCCTGGTGTCCCATAGAGCTTTCCGTACTCTGGAAGGAGCCCGTCCAGCAGGGCCTGGTTCTCCTCCTCAGTGAAGGCTGGGGCCCTCTCCAGTGTACGTGCCATAGCAGGAGCCAGAGGATGCAGAGACAGCAGCAGTGGTAGCAGGGATGTGGTCCAGTAGCATGTAGTGCAGGCAAGTGAGCTCCCTGGGGGCCAGTCAGCCTTATATCTGTGCTGCAGAGGCAGACTCTGTGCCATGTGTCCCAAGTGATAGGTCCAACACGGTTGCATCCTATGAATCTGGCCAATCCATTTAAAAGTACGACTCGTACACGCCTTCCGCATCGTTCAAATCTTCACCTTCATAGAACACTTGAAATTGCAACATTGTTGTAGGCATCCAACTGAATTTCCAGTGCACAACTCGTACAAGTTTTAAATCCGCATCCGTCTCCATGAAAGTCCTGATCCAATGGGTGCGCCCGGCTCGTTCAACTGACTGTACAACGTGTATTTCGAATATACACTGGCACCCGTCTCCATACGATTCAATGGCCAAGGCGTACGCCTGTCTCGGACCATGCCTGTCCGACGCGTATGCATGATAGTCACACGCGTCGGACCTCATTGCATTCAATGACAAGGCGTACGCACGGCTCGGTCATGACCCGTGCAATGCGTACGCATTGTCACCCACGTCGGACCCCATTGCATTCAATGACAAGGCGTACGCACAGCTCGGTTATGACCCGTGCAATGCGTATGCATTGTCACCCGCATCGGACCCCATTGCATTCAATGACAAGGCGTATGCACGGCTCGGTCATGACCCGTGCAATGCGTACGCATTGTCACACGCGTCGGACCTCATTAGTGTGACTATTATACGGATGCAACACACATATACTGGCCATGGAGACCTACACACACCTGTCACACTATAGCATTGGCCACACAGTGTCCCATGGCATGTGAGGCTGCATTCCCTGGGTGTTTGAGGGGGCCACAGCTGTTATTTTGTCTGGCACTTTGTGCAGCCACTCCCAGGCTGTTATCTTGTACATGGAGTCCTTTGTGTGTTGTGCACATTAGCACTGTGATGTGCAATTGGACAGTAATGGGCATGAGTGAAGGCCACAGTGTCAGGTTGGATATGTTTAAGACATGTCACATACACCCTGAGTTCTGGGGGTGATAGCATGTACGTCAAAGTGAGACCTGTAGCCCCAATACTGATTTGCCCCCACAGTCTGTGTGCATGTTGTGTCTCAGATGTGTCACATGTTACCAATGGGTGACAGTCTCCACATCCATGTGGTATATGCATCAACCTTGATGAGGTGTATGTCTAAGAGACGTACATGTAGGGCCGGCAGGAACAACAGTGGCCACTACCTGTGGGACTTACGCTTGCCTTGTGGTGTGTACGTGCTACGCCATGTCCATTGCTGTGTTGATGTGGCAATACAGGGACCCTGGGTTTCTGCATGGCAATGATCTGTGATGCCTGGGAGACATGAGTCCTCATTTGTCATTGGGGTGGGTTTTTTTAGCATTGCAGCAGCACATAGGTTGGGTGACACAGCCAGATGATTAGTCCATTGCACTACATGGCACTCATGTGGACATGTGGAATTGAGATGTGAGGTGGTGGTCTTGTAGGTGACATATGTGTCCATGCACAACAGCACACACCTCAGTACATTGTGTAATGTCATGAACTAGCATGTGATAGTGATCGTGGTCATGGCCACATGGGTGGATGTACTGACAATCTTCCTTTGTGCATCTCTGTACTACAAGGCACCAGCTGTCCATCGTCTGTTCCCAGACCTTGCAACCATGCAGGAACGCGACAGCATCAGACGGTACCGCTTCACCAGGCCACTGATTGAGGAGTTGGCGGAGCAGTTGGCGCCACATCTGCTACCTGGCCGGACATACCCTACAGCACTGACCCCAGAGGTGAAGGTGATGGCAGCCCTGCACTTCTTTGCTACCGGTACCTTCCAGTACACTGTGGCTACTGCTGGTGGTATGTCGCAAACGATGTTTAGTCGGGTGCTACGCGATGTCTTGGAGGGGATGTTGCAATTCCTCGACCTGTATATCAAGTTCCCTTGAACTCCCTAAAATTAATGATGCCTTTTATACACTGGGGAGGATGCCAAACGTCATTGGATCCATTGACGGGACACGTGTTGCCCTGATACCACCACAGGCACATGAGCCGGCATACCGGAACAGAAAGCACTACCATTCGATCAATGCTCTGGTGGTCTGTCTTGCTGACATGTTGATCACACATGTGTGTGCATGGTTGCCTGGTTCCGCACACAATGCCTACTGTTAGAAGGCGACCTCAAAGGGGCCCGGAGGAGGCCCCAACTGTCCTGAGACCCACCCTCGAGGTATCGTGGCCGGGCACTGGCGGGAGACTCCTCAGGGGAGGAATCTCGTATCTAAGATCGTACACTTGGCACCACACGACAAAGAGACACCACACCGAGGATTCTTAAGCCAAAATCTTTATCAGATCGGAGTTGTAGGATCTTTATGAACAGCAAGGCCAATATATACAAGTGGAGCGCGGGCTCACAAAGTCTTGGAGGGGGGTAGGAGGTAGCGGGACAGTCTTTGGGGATATGGATCAGATGCAGGAGCGTACCCAGCGCACAGCTCACAATCCTCGAGCTGGGGGATACGCTTGTCGTCGTGGGGTCCGGCGGGACCAAGAGAGTCTGTGGGAGCCGCGAGTCACTCAGCAGGGCTCAGGTACAAGTTCGGAGGTCTTACGATCTTCAGGGAGCCGCGAGTCACTCAGCAAGGCTAAAGCACAAGTTCGGAGGTCTTACAATCTTCAGGGAGCCGCGAGTGACTCAGCAGGGCTCAAGCACAAGTTCGGAGGTCTTACGATCTTCAGGGAGCCGCGAGTCACTCAGCAGGGCTCAGGTGTTTCCAAGGCGAATCTGCCGGACAGTCCCAGAGCACCCCTTGTTATAGGGCGACTCCTCTTTGATGTGCGGAGTCTGTGCAGGCAGGGGTCTTGTCACCTGGGGGTCGCTTGTTGGTGTTTCCTGCCATTGTCTTTTGATCCTTTCAGGGCCGGGTCGGGAGGTGTCCCAGACACCCAGCAGGTGTGGAGCCAGCCCTCGGGGAGGCCGGCGGGTCGATCGAAACCCACCTTCTCAGGGAAGCGCAGAGGTGTGATGGAAACTGCTCCTCCCTTTCTCATCCCAAGGGGAGCGCGGTGTCCTCCAGCCGGAATGGCGCCTCTAGGCCAGGGTCGCGCTGGGGCCGGGCGGCCATCTTGGTGCATGAAGTGGGCACGCGGGCCCGGCGTGGCCGAGAGGAGGAAGGCCACGGATGGGGAAGTCCGGGTCGGGTGTGTGTGTTCTGGTGGGAAGGATCGGCTAGGCCGTGGGCTCGGGGGCTGGTGTGAGGTGCAGGGGTCAGGTCTGGCTATGCTACGAGGGCCGGGTCCAACACGCGTCCCCCCAGCTGAAAGCCGGAGAGAACTACCCATCCTCTTGGGGGTTCTCTTCGCTGAGGCGGAAGAACCGGAAGAGGCCGTTGGCGTGGTCCGTACCAGGGCGATGTTCCACGGTGAAATCCATCCCCTGGAGGGAGATTGACCACCGCAGTAGCTTGGGATTTTCTCCTCGCATCTGCATGAGCCATCTCAAGGGGCAATGGTCGGTTTGGACCTTGAAGTGGGTGCCGAACAGGTAAGGGCGTAACTTCTTGAGGGCCCAGACTACGGCGAACGCCTCGCGCTCGATGGTGCTCCATCTCTGTTCCCTGGGCAACAGCCTTCGGCTGAGGAAGGCTACGGGCTGGTCTAGGCCTTGGTCATTCACCTGGGAGAGGACTGCCCCGATGCCATGCTCGGAGGCATCAGTTTGTACCACAAACTCCTTGGAGTAGTCAGGGGCCTGGAGGACGGGAGCAGTGCACATGGCCGCTTTCAGGGCATCGAACGCCTCTTGGCAGGCAGGGGACCACTGCACTTTCTTGGGCTGTTTCTTGGACGTGAGTCCCGTGAGGGGAGCGACCAGGCTGCCGTAATTCCAGATGAATCTCCGGTAGTAGCCCGTGAGGCCCAGAAAGGCTCGGACCTCCGTTTGGGTAGTGGGGGGTTCCCAGGCTAGGATGGCATCGATTTTGGGCTGTAGAGGGGCGACCTGCCCGCTTCCGACCTGGTGCCCCAGGTAGGTTACCGAACCTTGCCCAATCTGGCACTTGCTGGCTTTCACGGTGAGGCCTGCCTGGTGCAGGGCGGTCAGCACCCTCCGGAGGTGCTGGAGGTGCTCACTCCACTCAGAGCTAAAAACTGCGATATCGTCGAGATATGCAGCACTGAATTTTTCCAGCCCGGCCAGGACTCTATTTACCAGTCGCTGGAAGGTGGCCGGGGCATTTTTCATCCCGAAGGGCATCACGCGTAAGCGATAGTGCCCATCCGGGGTGGAGAAGGCGGACCGCTCCTTGGCTCCTTCTGTGAGCGCAATTTGCCAGTAGCCGCAGGTGAGATCGAAGGTGCTGGTGAACCGAGCAGCCCCGAGCCGGTCAATGAGCTCGTCGGCTCGGGGAATGGGGTGGGCATCGGCTCGGGTGACTTCATTGAGTCCCCGGTAGTCCACGCAGAAGCGGAGTTCTGGGGCGACACCGGGGGCAGCTGCTTTTGGGAGCAGGACCACGGGGCTGGCCCAGGGGCTGTCTGAGGGTTCGATCACTCCTAGGGTCAACATTTTCGAGACCTCGGCTTGAATACAGGACCGGACCCGATCAGGGACTCGGTAGGCTCGGTGTCTCACGGGTGGGCTGTCCCCGGTATCCACGTCTTGGACACACCAGTCGGTGACTTTGGGGACCAGGGAGAAAAGGTCAGGAAACTGCCCTAGGAGCTGGCGGCAATCCTCACGTTGCTGGGGAGTGAGGGATCGGGAGAGGTTCACTCCCTCTACGGAGCCGTCCTTCTCTTTGGTGCACAGGAGATCAGGGAGAGGATCCGACTCCTCCTCGGATCCGTCATCAGTGGCCAGTAGGAGGCTCAGCTCCGTCCGCACAAAGTGGGGCTTGAGGCGGTTCACGTGGAGGACCCGGAGGGGGTCCCGGGGTGACTGGACGTCCACCAAGTACGTGACCTGGCTCTTCCGCTCAACCACTTTGAAGGGCCCGGTCCATTTATCCTGGAGGGCGCAGGGTTTCACGGGGGCCATGACCCATACCTGCTGGCCCGGCTGAAACTCGACCAGAGTGGCGTTCTGGTCGTACCAGCGCTTCATCTCCTCCTGGCTCGCCTCCAGGTTGGCCTCGGCCATCTCTCGGAACCTCCTAGTCTGGTTCCGGAGGGTCAGGACGTAGCGGAACACATCTCGGGGGCGGCCTCGGGCGCCACCTCCCACCCCTCCTTGACCAGGCTGAGGGGCCCCCTGACGGGGTGTCCGTAGAGTAACTCAAAGGGGCTGAACCCCAAGGATTTCTGGGGAACTTCTCGGTAAGCGAATAGGAGGCAGGGGAGCAGGACGTCCCACTTACGCAGGAGGGGCTCTTCCAAGCCCGCGATCATCCCCTTCAGAGTCCGGTTAAACCGCTCTACCAGGCCGTTTCCTTGGGGGTGGTACGGGGTGGTGAATTTATAGGACACCCCGCATTGTTGCCAAAAGGACTTCATGTAACGGGAGATAAAGTTGGTACCGCGATCGCTCACGACCTCGCGGGGAAAACCTATGCGGGAGAAGATTCCCATCAACGCCTGGCCCACCACGGGGGCTGTGACGGTGCGCAGGGGATGGCTTCAGGGTATCGGGTGGCATGATCCACCAGGACGAGGATAAAACGGTGCCCTTGGGAAGTTGGGGGGTCCAGCGGCCCCACGATGTCGATCCCGACCCGCTCAAAAGGGGTACTGACGACAGGGAAGGGTTGGAGGGGAGCCTTGCGCTTTCCCCCGCTCTTCCCACTGGCCTGGCACGTGGGACAGGACTTGCAGTGGGCTTCTACATCTGCTCTCATTCTGGGCCAGTAGAAGTGGGTCACGAGGCGACTGTAGGTTTTGTCCTGGCCCAAGTGGCCTGTGAGGGGAACGTCATGGGCCAAGCCCAGGAGGAGGGTTCGGAAGCGTAGGGGTACCACCAGCACCCGGCCGGACCCTAGCTCCACCGACTTCTGCTCGCTGTACAAAAGGCCATTCTCCCAATACACCCGGTGCGTCCCAGTCTGGTCGCCTGCGGCCTGGGCCTCTGCCTGTTGCCGGGGCCAGACCAGGGAAGGACAGGTAGCCTGCTCTCGGCAGAACTCCTCTCGGGAGGGGCCCCCCTCATGGCGCCACTGGGCCAATTCGGGCAGATCGCCTAACTCGGTGACCTGGGCGGAGTCGGAAGGCGGGGGTTCGTCACTGGCGACCGACCCTTCTGGTGGGGGGATGTGGGGACCCTCGGCGGGGACCATCCTATCTTCCGTGGTCGGGGCGTCGTTGACTTCCCTCAGGGGGGTCAGTCGGGCCACCATGGATCGAGTGGTGGCGCACACCCACTCAGGGAGGCCCATCATCCCTAGGTGGGTCTTGCGCTCGACTTGTTTCCAGGGGGAACTTTCCAGGTCGTTCCCCAGGAGACAGTCGACTGGCTGGGAGGTTCTCACTGCGACTCTCAGTTTCCCGACCACCCCTCCCCACTCAAAAGGCACCAGGGCTACCTTACATAGGCTTTCCGTGTTGTCGGCGGAAATGACCGGGCAAAAGACGTTGGGGAGGACCTGGTCTTCGTGGACTAAATGACTGAGGACACCGGTGATGCTGGCCCCGGTGTCACGGAGGGCTTCTACTTGGTGGCCATTGATCGTTACGAGCTGCCCATATTTCTTCGTGTTGGAGGGCAGGAGGCTTCCAGGGACCATCTCTCTATCTCCTAAGGATACTAGGGCCATGGCTGCGGGTTCCCACTCTTCGGTCTCCTCAACCTCCTCCCCCAGTGCTACATTGGCTATCTGTCTAGCGGGGGGTGCTGCCTGGGTGGTGTGTGGGGCCATGGGGCATTCAGGGTCGTTGGCGTAATGCCCGGGCTTCTGACAACGGAAACAAGTGATGGTCACCCGGTGCCCCCGTCTCAGGGGGGGGCCGGATACAGCTGGTGGGGGTGCCGGGAAAGGCGGAGGTTGGGACTTCGGGGGACTAGACTGAGACTCTCTCTGCCCTCCCTGGTTTCCCCCCCCTCTCTGGCGGGGTGGTCCCTGACTGGCCCAGGGGTACTCTCCTACAGGGCCCCGGGAGACCCGGGTGTTGGTCCAGCGATCCGCCTCGACGGCCAGCTTTCTCGGATCCGTGAGCTTGCTGTCGAGCAGATGCTGGCGCAGTTCCACAAAGCAGTTCGCAGCCAGGTGTTCCCACAACATAAGGTCTGTTAGTTCTTCCAGGGTGGTTACCTTGCTGCCCTTGATCCACCCATCGAAGGCGCGGCTGAAGAAATTCACATACTCCACCCAGGTGGTACCCGGGATCTTCCTGCAGTCCCGGAACCGCTGGCGGTACATCTCCGGGGTGAGGCCGTACCTTGTGAGGAGGGCCGCTTTCATGTGGTCATAGGAGGTCTGCATGGAGGTTGGTAGGTCGAGCAGTTTGTCTCTCCCTTCGCTCAGGAATCGTCCCCACAGCCCGGCCCCCCAATCCTTCTGCGGGACCCGATGGGAGGTCATGGCGACCTCGTAGGCCCGGAACCACTGTTGAATGTCATCGTTTTTGTAATATTCTTTGACCACATCTTTGGGGATGTGGACCTTCTGCTCTGCCGGGGAGGCCGCCTCTCGGTTCCCCGGGGGCCGCGCTTCTTCGCTTTTCGCTTTCAGCTCCATTTCCTTCAAGCTGCGTTCATGTTCCAGTTGAAGTCTCCTTCCTTCGTGTTCCCGTTGGAGTTTCTTCTCTTCTAGTTCACCCTGCACTCGCAGTTGTTCCACCGCTAGCTTTTTCTCGGCTAATTTCAACTCGCCCTCAATTTTGAGTTTGGCTAATTCGAGTTCGTGATGGCGACTTCTTTCTCTGTCTGCGAGTTCCTCCGGGGATAGGCCCCCGTCTGGTACGAAGCCTCGCACCTGGTTGCTGCTGCGTTCTCCTTGGGAGGGTCCAGCTTCGTCGTGGGGCTCCCCCGCTCCTTCTGGGCGGGAGGCTCCAGAATCCACCCAAGCTTTCAGTGCCTTTTGCATATCTTCTTTGGTGTTGAGACCAGTGGTAGCGATTCTGAGTTCCTTACAGAATTGTTTCAGTTCTTTGTGTGTGTACTCTTCCAGCTGTTCCACCTGGAACACGGTACTGGTGTCGTTTTCTGTGAGAACCACCGCGTTTCCTTCTGCCATCTTTGTCGGTAGTGCGTCAGCCGTTCACGGTACGATCTCTAGATTATGGGCCCGAATCCCGTCGCTTGCCACCAATGTTAGAAGGCGACCTCAAAGGGGCCCGGAGGAGGCCCCGACTGTCCTGAGACCCACCCGCGAGGTATCGTGGCCGGGCACTGGCGGGAGACTCCTCAGGGGAGGAATCTCGTATCTAAGATCGTACACTTGGCACCACACGACAAAGAGACACCACACCGAGGATTCTTAAGCCAAAATCTTTATCAGATCGGAGTTGTAGGATCTTTATGAACAGCAAGGCCAATATATACAAGTGGAGCGCGGGCTCACAAAGTCTTGGAGGGGGGTAGGAGGTAGTGGGACAGTCTTTGGGGATATGGATCAGATGCAGGAGCGTACCCGGCGCACAGCTCACAATCCTCGAGCTGGGGGATACGCTTGTCGTCGTGGGGTCCGGCGGGACCAAGAGAGTCTGTGGGAGCCGCGAGTCACTCAGCAGGGCTCAGGTACAAGTTCGGAGGTCTTACGATCTTCAGGGAGCCGCGAGTCACTCAGCAAGGCTCAAGCACAAGTTCGGAGGTCTTACGATCTTCAGGGAGCCGCGAGTCACTCAGCAGGGCTCAAGCACAAGTTCGGAGGTCTTACGATCTTCAGGGAGCCGCGAGTCACTCAGCAGGGCTCAGGTGTTTCCAAGGCGAATCTGCCGGACAGTCCCAGAGCACCCCTTGTTATAGGGCGACTCCTCTTTGATGTGCGGAGTCTGTGCAGGCAGGGGTCTTGTCACCTGGGGGTCGCTTGTTGGTGTTTCCTGCCATTGTCTTTTGATCCTTTCAGGGCCGGGTCGGGAGGAGTCCCAGACACCCAGCAGGCGTGGAGCCAGCCCTCGGGGAGGCCGGCGGGTCGATCAAAACTCACCTTCTCAGGGAAGCGCAGAGGTGTGATGGAAACTGCTCCTCCCTTTCTCATCCCAAGGGGAGCGTGGTGTCCTCCAGCCGGAGTGGCGCCTCTAGGCCAGGGTCGCGCTGGGGCCGGGTGGCCATCTTGGTGCATGAAGTGGGCACGCGGGCCCGGCGTGGCCGAGAGGAGGAAGGCCACGGACGGGGAAGTCCGGGTCGGGTGTGTGTGTTCTGGTAGGAAGGATCGGCTAGGCCGTGGGCTCGGGGGCTGGTGTGAGGTGCAGGGGTCAGGTCTGGCTATGCTACGAGGGCCGGGTCCAACACCTACATTATGAGGAGTAGTCACATTGCAACGCTGATGTCACAGATGCCAGCTCAGCGTGCCTGGCTTGTCGGTGTGTACTGACTGTTTCTCATTGTGTGTGTTTGTCAGTGTTGTATTCCGCACTCCTACAAAACTCAGCTACTTGTTAATTTTTGTGTGTGTAGGTGACTCTGGATATCCCGACATGCCGTGGATGCTGACACCCCTCAGGAACCCTGTGACACCAGCCGAGCTGCGCTACAATGAGGCACATGGTCGGAGCAGGAGGGTGATTGAGCGGACATTCGGCCTCCTGAAAAGCCGCTGTCGCTGCCTGGACAAGACCGGAGGGGCCCTCCCATATGAGCCTGCAAAGGTGTGCAAAATAATACTGGTCTGCTGCATGCTACACAACATGGCGGTGCGGAAGAAGGTGCCTCTCATCCAGGATGACGATGACGACGACGACCAATATCCGGCACCTGTGGAGGCTCCCGGCCTGGGCCAAGATGCCAGTGACGATGAAGATGAAGGTGACGTCCGCTCCCAGCTCATCAACAACTTCTTCACCTGAATGTGAGTTTCCAGTGTTGTTATGTGAATGTATGGAGGTAGCCTGGAATGTGTTGAGCCAGCTCTGTTGCTGTCTGAGTGTGTCTGTGTGCCACTTGACTGGATGCGTGCTGTGATGTGTCCATTCAGGTGTTGTGTACTCCACAATAGGGTAGTACTGCTAACTAGTGTTTGTGTAGGTGTTTTGCAACATGTTCTGTGCATGTGTATTGCATTTCTTGCCTGTTCGTCTGTGCTTTTGACTGTATCTTGTCTGTCTTCCCAGGGTCCTTTGCCTGTTGTGTGTTCAACACTGACCCCCAACACCCAGAAGCCAACACCAGTGTGGAAGTTGACAATTCCCATCAACTGATGTACCACACATCCCTGGACTTCCATTCTCCAACACATTGTGGGCGTGTGTCCACTGTTACGTAGAATTACCGTGCAACTAGTGTGGAATAAATGTGTTGCTGATGTGTAATGAACCACTGCTATACTTTGTTATGTGCATTGTCTGTCTTCCCACATCTGAGTGACATCTGCTTACCTCACCTGTGGACTTGTTACCACTGACTGGGGTTGGTGTTGTGTCTGTGCATGCCAATGTGTTTCAGGTCAACATCATTGTGTGTGATGACTAACATGGCCATGGTGAGTATGTTTTGTGTTGCCATAGTGGTGTGTCTCCCTCACATGTGTCACATCCCCATGACTCACCTTACGTTGGTCACATTGTTGCAGTATTTTGGCATGCACTGCCCTGAACATGACAAGTTGGAATCACAACAGAGGCAAGTATGGTGTACTGGTTGGTTTATTTACAAACATGTGTGAGTGAAGTGCACAGGATGGTGGGCGCTGTACAGTGGTTTGGGAATCCAAAGTTCACATTGGAGTTGGAAGTGCTGGTAGATGAAATGTCCAGAGTAAAGTCCACAGTCGTCTGCTACATTGGCCCAACATGAACCCTCCATGTAATGTGGACAAGGTGAACGGGTTGCGCACAAAGAACATTGTCCAGAACAGGTTTGGAGGCCCTGGGGGATGTGCTGGGACATCTGCCTCTCACATGTCCTTCTTTGGACTACCCCTCTTCTTCCGGGAGGGATCCTCATGTGCAGGCCTCTGAGGTGCAGGGGACTCTCCGCCAGAGTCCTCCTCCCTCCCTGTGGCGCTGGCAGATGGTGTTGCAACAGATATTGTGGGGCACACAGGGGGGGTGGGGACAGGTTGGTGTTGACCTGGTGGAGGCATTGTAGTATGTCCCGATGCACCGCAGTTAGGGCATCCCACTTTGCCTCCATGTGGGCATGGTGGGCGACCTGCTCGTGTTGCATGTCCTTGAGGATCCCCACTACCTGGCCACATCCTCCGGTGCTATCCTGGTACGCATCTAAGATGCGTGCCAGTTGGGGGTCATCATGCAATCCAGACCCCTCTGCAAGGCATGCCCTGTGCCTCCCACCCCTCCCAGCACCCCTCTCCACACAGGCAGGACCAGCGGCAGTACACACAGGTGACACTGGGACCCCTTGGGTGGTGTTGCTGGTGGTGTTTGCTGTAGCTTTCAGGGGTTCCTGAGTCCCTGTGCTGTGGGTGTTGATTGTCCTTGGTCTGTCCGTGTTGGCGGGGGTGCCCTGTCGGTGTCCAGATGCTGGAGGTGTGGGTACAGGGGGGGCAGATGTTGCTGCTGCTGGTGCTGCATGATGGCTCACACTGGAGGGGCCAGGTTGGTCGTCGTCATCTGAAGAGGACAGTGAGAGAGTCAGACCAGAGAGCTCAGTGTCCACCAGAGTCTGGGACTGGGTATCCTAGTCATTTGGCGCTGGGTGCCCAGCACGACCTTTGTTTGGAAGAGACACACAATGTGATTTATGTTTCTACATGCATCGTTAGTTCACAAACATGACATTTTCTACTTTTCATACAGATGCCTGCCTGTACACTGCTTTTTCCCAGCTTGTCACAGACAGAGTTTGATCTTCTTGTTGGCCATTTGCCAGCATGGCCTTGTGCTCCCCACAACAGAGCCCAGTGTCAGACATCTTGTCTGTCCCTTCCCACTCCCTGTGAGGCGAGTATGGTTCAGGTTGATCTTGCAGGGCCATGTGGGTGGGTGTAGGTTGTCTGTGACTGCGAGTCCCAGTATGCCCATGCTTCCTCCCTCTTGACTCTGCTTCCCTGTGAGGGGGTGTGACATCAATGGCATGATGGCTGAATGTTAAATCCTGGTGTTTGTTTGGCTACAAGTCCCAAGTGAGCCCCTGTGCTTCACACAGCAGCACCCAGTATGGGGTATCTTTTGCTGAGATTTCAATGAGGTGTGGGTCAATGCATTGTACCCGGTGAGTTGTGTAGAGTTTGTGTTGGGGGGGTGTCTCCCCATGCTGATTAGTATGGTCAGGGCTGTCAGTCCTCCTTCCCATCATGAAACGTGCTTCCATTGTAGGGCGTGCAAGTTGTCTTTCAGGATGTCAGTCAGTGGTGTCCTGCTTCTGATTTGCACACAAGCCTAGCAGGGCCTTGTGCTCCCCACAGCAGGAGCCAGTGTCAGCCATCTTGTCAGTCATTTTCCACTCCCTGTGATGTGGGTATGTTTCAGAGGGGTATTGATGGGCCAATCAGCAGGGGAACTTTTTCTGTGACTACAGGCCCTATCATGCTTTTGTCTACACTCACTTCACCTGCATCCCCACTATTCCTTCCTGACAGTCAGCTGCACTGTGAGGTGGTGTGTTTGTGGTGGCAAACTGTCTGGCTGGGTGTATTTGGCTTAGTGCCACTGACTTGCTCTATTTGTTTGTAGGTTGGTGCATGTCATGACACAGTCCCCAGTCACTATGAGATGGCAGGTATTGTGTTTGTGTGACTGGCATACACATCTTGGGTTGATTGTCTATTGGTTAGTGTAGCTTTGCTTGGGGTGCATGGTTTCACTGTCCCCTTGCCACACAATCTTGGGTATGTTGTTTGTGTACTCACCAGTCTCTGGGATGTCTGTTAGGCCATGGACGCTCTCTGGTGGTAGGATGTCCCGCACCTTCTCCTCCCAGGTCCTGAAGTAGACTGGTTTGGCAGGAGGGCCACCGCCGGTGCGCTGACTCAAGGCGTGATCTTTCTCGATGAGTTTCTTGACTCTCCTGCGCACGTCATACCACCGGTTCTGGATATCGTCCTTTGTGCGCAACGTTGGTGCTTGTGCGTTCACCTTGTCCACAATCCTCGCCCACATCTTGTTTTTCTGTGAGATGGGGGTCCTTTGAGCCAATGTACCAAACAAATGTGGGTCTACTCTGATGATCCCATCTGCCAGCACTTCTAACTCACTATCTGTGAACTTTGGATTCTTCTTTGGAGGCATGGTGATGAGTGGTGGTGGTGGGGGATGTGTGTGTGAGGGTGCAAGTGATGTTGAGTTGGTGTTGGTTTTGCTGTGTGTATGTGTGTGTGCTTTTGTATGAGGTGCTGATGGTGTGTGAGTTGTGTGATGGGTGAGTGTGTCTGTGGTTGCAGTGTACTGGTGTTTGCTTCTGGCTGTGTCTCCTGTTTGCAAGGGATGATGGTAGTGATTGTAGTCCTTTATATAGTTGGAGTTGTGGGTGTGTCTTTGTCCAATTAATTTTTTTAGGGTATTTATTGGCTTAGTCATTGCTTGTTTGGTCCTTTTTTTGTGTTTTTTCCTTTGTGTTTTGTAGGCATGAAGGAGACGTTCATGTGACGGAAACGGACGCTGCTGTTGTCTCGTGCGGGCTTCTCCGCCTCGTTCACGCTGCCTGTCTTCTGTGTTTCGTACGCGTCATTTGCAGCGGTCTCTATTGCTTGTGTGCCCAGTTGTCTGTGAGTGTCGGTCGTGCGGCTTGGTCTCCGTGCGAGTCGGTCTAGTTTTACACGCATTGCATCGTACTGCTCTAATCGTACATCGCGGGTACGGGTCGGTCGGGTTGATTCCGGGTTTGTGTCGGTCGGTGAAAATCGCGTCGGTTTTCCGGCCGGATCACTATTTTCCCTCCGGCTCAGTCGTACGGCTTGTATTCCGTATATGTGTCGGTTGTAATTCACTCGCGTTGCATCGTACTGCACGCGTCGTACGGCGCTGGTCAGTGTCGGTCGGTATTCGGTCCGGGTCTGTGTCGGTCGTTTTTTTTGCAGCCGGAATCGGAATCGGAATCGGCCCCTAGGTGTTTTCAAGCACTATAAATTGTTTAATCTTTAAAATTCTTATCTCCGGTACCCTACATTGGATTTTTTTTGTTTTGGTGTTCATAAAAATATGTCCAATTTTTATAAATTGGTGTGGGATTTTTATTGTGTGTTGTGTCCAACTTATTTGATGTATAGCTGTTTTAAATGCTTTACACTTCTGCCTCCTAAGTTAGACCTGACTGTTCGATGTAAGCTACCAAGGGTTGAGAAAGGGGCTTATTTACTGAGACCTTCACTGGACCCTGCACAGTGTTGGTGGCTTTATTACTAGTGGTCAGTGCATACGTATCCCTACCAATACCCCACTTTTTAACAAAAGCCATATATCATATCTTAGAAGTGGCTGATTTAAGCTTATCTTTGATTCCCCTTTGCATATCAATACCCATACCAGTGGCACAAGAGACATGCCCACAGACAGCTATCTTACTAGTTATGGGGACTTAACAAATAAAAACGTACACTTTGACAATGCTATCTGGTTTAGCATGGCCATTAGTTTGATGCACTTGAGAAGTAAAAAAAAAGGGGAAGCCACCGGATCGATGGAATGCCCCAGACTGACCTACTCAGTTACCTTAAATAACCCTGATGAACGGTTACTCCACGTCTTAAAGGATGGCACTGGTTTCCTTTTCTGTGAATTTTAACCATTGCTGTACTTTAAACCAGTAATACATAAAGACCACGTGGAGCAAGGAACACACACGATTCTTAAACAGTCCAAAACATTCACTGGCCTATGCGCATTTATTACATTTATGGGATTCACCACACAATTGATTAAAGCCTTGTTATAAAAAATCCCATCATTAAAAGTATAGGTTTTGTCTTCCCTGCCCTATGTGAATTACAAATTAAATGTTCAGATAATGGTAACAGGAGATGCTCTGTTTTGCAGAACCACTGGTGAGCCACAGTTGGAAGGCCCTAAAGGGCATTTTATATTGTATCTCTGTTCGAGAAAGAAGATGAAGGATGACGTCATTAAATATGCCCAAAGCCAAGACTATGACATTTTCAGGGAACTGAGCCATATGATAGCTGCAGTGCTGTTGTTGGCTATTCAAATGAGTCAGCAGAAAGATAAAGATTTCTCTTCAGGAGATTCCCTGCCAGGACTGTACTGCCTGGATTGATAGGGCTCTTATGACTCAAGGGATGGATGGCCTCAGACTAGGCTTGGTCCCAGACCCCATTAGGTAGATGCCTCAGGGTCACCACTGTCACAGCTCATCTTCACCAGTCACAAGGAACATCAGCTGAAGATGAGTCATCAGACCTGCACCCACCGATTCATCTGTAGACAGTAAGTGGTCCACAGCCATGGCAGAATGGAACTCTAGACACAGCCTTTCATTAATGATTACCATTCACTAGGAGGCTCCAGAGTGAGACACCTCCCCCCTGCTCTTGTGTTAAATTGTGCCTTAGTGAACATTTAGCTGCTGCCACAGACTAGGTGTGGGATACATCTGGCGGTGTACAGCCAGGAACGGGGGCATACCCTTGCATGTGTTGATGAGACAATTTTATGTGTACAGCATGTGGGTCCTTTGGGTAGTCCCCAAGTAACAAAGTTTGTATTTATCAGGCTATTCCATTCAGATGACAAAGCTTCAAAATGCCAGAGAATGACACCCAGTGATATTGTTTGGTGTAATACGTTTTCGATATAGGGAGGGATTTGAGGACCAGGTGAAATTTGTATTATATTTAGCAATGTTGGGGTGGTTTATTTTTTCAGACCGTGAATGCAGGTCCCTCCTTTACAGGCTTAGCAGCAAAACATTTATGCTCCCCATACTAGGGTAATAGTTACCACTAATACGGGGGGAAACGGAATACCCCAGTATTACCAAACGGAGGTGTTTGAGCTGGAAACATGTTATACCAAAGCACAACCAAACAGAATTCAGAACCTGGTCCACTTTTGTAATAAACACAGCCCCAAGGTTTGAACGTTTCTGACACAGGAAGTGACATACATGGTGTAGTCAGTCCGTCTCCACAACCACTGCTACCCTTTAACACAGAAAACAGTTGATTGTCTGTTTTAAGCCATGGAGAAAATAACTTGTTTTTTTTAAACTAGTGCTTTATACCAAACTTCTGTGGCTTTTAAACACTATAAATAAACAGGTGACACCATTCCCTAATACTGTAGAGATTAAAGACTGAGTTGACCATGCCCATGCTTGAACTTTTAAGTTCAAAGGTTTTATTGGTTGCTTTCTTGAACATAAGAGTACAGAAATACAGCATCAAACAGAGAAAATAAATGCAATACAATACTGCAGAGTGTGCTAAATCAAGAAAGAGAAGATAAAACAAAAGAACATAAAGCAAATATAAACAATCAGCATCTACATGTATATTGCAGTGACAAATTGCAGGTGATTACCTATAGTAGAGAATAGTTAGGGAGCTGGTACATGTCAAGCACGATCAGAGTGAAATTTACAACATTGTAAAAGTATATTTCACTGCGGTTTGTGTGATTCAAAATATATGTCAAGGCTATCCCACATATGTCTACGGGGGGGTCTCGAACTTTTGACGTGAAAATCCCAGATGTCAGCGGTGAGGGGAAACATCCTTTACCCCGCATGCATTACTCTGCGCGCCATTACCCTGCATTTTTTACACCGCAAAATCTTTTACAAAGCAGGGATTTACAGTGCAAACTATTACAACACATTCCCCAAAGTAACGCCCCGTGGAGTTAGAATAGTAGATTGCGTTGTAATGGGGAATGCGTTGTAATGGATTGTGTTGTAAAGCCCTGCAATGTAAAAGATTTTGCGGTATAAAAACTGTGTGGTAATGACACGTGGAGTAAAAGTGTGCGGGATAAAGTGTCCTATTCAGCGGTGAGTGTTTACCTCTCTGCATTATTTTGCCAACAAGAGTGGAGGGAAAGGATAAGTAGTATGAGTTAGCTCTTTTTGTACTGCCTTTGATTGGAATGGCATCAAAAAGGTAAAACTCCGGATTCCCTCATACGCTTCTTTAGAAGGGGAGGAATTTGTGCAAGAAAATTGACTAGCATATAGCTTGATTCTTGCCAGCACACTTACCGGTTTGTCCAGTTTGCCATTGCCGTGAGGGGAACGGCCAACGAGAGTCCCTGCAGCCCCTTCGTCACTTTCCATCCCGCCGTGAGGGGAACGACCAGGAAAAACTACTCTTCCCAGCGGCCAGTGCTCACCCCAGGCGCCTGCCATTGACGTCAGCAGGCAGCGCCGGGGGAGCATAAAGCCGTGTCTGGGGCTCCGCAGCGCGGGACGCGCCTATAGCTTGATTCTTGCCAGCACACTTACCGGTTTGTCCAGTTTGCCATTGCCGTGAGGGGAACGGCCAACGAGAGTCCCTGCAGCCCCTTCGTCACTTTCCATCCCGCCGTGAGAGGAACGGCCAGCAAAAACTACTCTTCCCAGCGGCCAGTGCTCACCCCAGGCGCCTGCCATTGATGTCAGCAGGCAGCGCCGGGGGAGCATCAAGCCGTGTCTGGGGCTCCGCAGCGCGGGACGCCCCTATAGCTTGATTCTTGCCAGCACACTTACCGGTTTGTCCAGTTTGCCATTGCCGTGAGGGGAACGGCCAACGAGAGTCCCTGCAGCCCCTTCGTCACTTTCCATCCCGCTGTGAGGGGAACGGCCAGCAAAAACTACTCTTCCCAGCGGCCAGTGCTCACCCCAGGCGCCTGCCATTGACGTCAGCAGGCAGCGCCGGGGGAGCATAAAGCCGTGTCTGGGGCTCCACAGCGCGGGACGCGCGCGGGCAGCGCCCGGGCAAAGCCCGGGCCAAGGGCGGGCCCGTCCTTGCCCGTCAAAGGCCGGATAAGGCTGGGCTGGGCATACCCCCTAACATCTGTGGCGGGACTTCAATTAGTAAGTACTGGCGTCTCATTGTGTGGATGTAAATTTTACCTGAGACTGTCTGTTTGTGGACCTGACTTTGCGAGGAGCTGGGTGGAGTGGTGTCGCGTCAAAATCACCATGCAGGTTGAAACTTAATGCTCCTGTCAATTGTGGTTCTTGTACAATAAGAGGAATCTAAAGGTGTTTGTGTTGTGAGAGCAAAAGGAGGTGAAGCAGGTTTATCTCTCTGTGGGACTCTGAACTCATTTGTGGGCCAATTAAGTTTATTATATTGTTAGCCCGTACTGGAGTTGCCTGCAAAAAAAGGTGCACTATCATATTGTTCATCATGAATACCAGGCCTAGTACGAGAAGAAAATCGTCGGTGGGGGGATCTGTTAGAGGCACCCTAGATCAGTTTATCACAAGGGCTGCCTCATTGCTAGAGCGTGAAATTGTGCACACCGAACGCCGCTTATCATCTGAATTACTGAGGAAACGATCCTCGCTGGGGGCTATCCAGCTAGCAACTACCCCCTCCCATTATGTCACACATGCTAAAGATTTAGAACTAAATACTGATATAGGTATCCCCCCGCAACTACAAGATATAACAGAATCACAGCTAAGATCAAGGGAATTGGTCACCATAGATAACAGCACAGGCTCACGAATCGAACTTTCTCTTGAGGAGCAGTTAGCGACCCCAGTAACTAAAAATCTCACTAAAAAGAACAGTACAATTAAAACAAAAGATCCAGGACTTGGGCTCTCAAAACAAAAGAAGAAACGTGGCATAAATAAGCAAAAAGGAGGCCACGCTAAATCCTCAAATATTGCCACAAATCCTGTGAATATAATAGATTTGGCAGAACGCAACACCGGTCCAGTCAGCACGGCAGTGCATCCCTATAAAGATCTAATGAGGGACATAGAACAACTTGTTAAGTCCCTGTTATCTTCCCTGGTGGAAAGGGTAAAGAGAATAACAGAGCAGTTGGGGTCTTTGCAAGATACTGGCATAGCCAACATGAATCTGTTGAGGGAATTATCATTGAAAACGCGTTCTTTGAACCCTCTAGGCCCAACACCTGAACCAGTAATGAATATTACAATTCCCGTAAAGGGTGCCAAGACGCTTTCCCCCTCCAACAAGAATAGCACAGCCTCACAGAATGAGTACACAGATCTAAGGAAGCTAAGGGGTAGTGGAGTCCCAAACAACCAGAACCATGAGCCTAGCAAAAGTGATGAGAGAGCCCACATAGACAAAAATCTTAGGGGCTCTTTTGCACACATTGATCTTCCACCAGAGGCAGCCCCATACGTTATTGCACTCACTGGGGTTCCAGAGTTAGAATGTGAGAAATACGAAGGGTACCAAACTCTTAAGAATAAAGTAATGCACTGGTTAAGAGCGAATAGGCCATTACCCCCCAACTTAGATGGAGAGATTCTTCACGTTAGAAGGTTGAGCTGGGTGGGACAAAGACCTAAAAATGTACAAGGGGATGTTATAATTATCAATTTTAGAGACCACGGAGTGGTAAACTATATCAGAGACTGGCTATCAGAGGGTTATGAGGGTGGTATATCTACCCATGACCTAAGTTATTTTTACCCAATATCTCTGATAGGAAATCATGTGAGCTCAACAAATCGGAGTGCCCAGCTGATGGCAGGACCTATTTTCAACATCCCCACCTCCAATCGCTTTGCTTCACTTTCTGGAATGGAGGGGGTTGACTGACTACATATTCCACCTCCCAGTAACTCTATTCCCACGGAGAATCCAAGGTTGGGTGACATTGGTTTAGTATCCTGGAATATAGCTGGCCTGCCCTCCAAATTTGACAACAATGAATGGAGGGAATATATAACCAGGTTTCATGTCATTTGCCTCCAGGAAACGTGGGTGGTGGACCATAATCCCTTCCAGTTAGAAGGGTATGGTTGCTTTGCTGTCCCCGCACAAACATTAGCACCAGGCAGGCCCACCGGTGGATTAATTATCTATGTGGACTTGCAACTGGAAGGAGTGTGGACCAGCCTGAATTGGAATTCTAACTACTTCCTTGGTTTAAGGCTTCAAAGAAATAAAATGAGTTTTATCCTTGTTAGTTTTTACAACGCCATAGCATCGAGCAAGGAAGGTTCTATATTACATGATTTGCAGAATCACTTGACTGCTGTTATAGAGCAGAGTAAGTCCACAGTGGCCCCCTATATAATATTAGCGGGTGACCTAAATTGTCATTTGTGCCAAAACCTAAAATACTGCACGGGGGGTTGGTCTGGATGCACATTGATAAAAGGTCTGCACTTTGAACACACGAAAGAGGGGAGTGAGTTAGAGAAAGTGATGAAAACTCATACACTAAAACACACACTCAACTTAGTGAATGTAGATGAAGGCACTGGTCCCCCAACAACCTTTAAAGGGAGGGGGTGTAGCTCTACAATAGATTTTATATTAGTTTCTAATTTATTTTGGGAATGGATAAAAGAGGCCACAGTTGACTGGAGCATATTCAGTGACCACAATCCACTCGTATTATGGATTAAAAATTGGTCTACCAACAAAGAAATAAGAAGTACGCTGGAAGGCAGTCTCGAGAAGGTTACAGATCAGGGGAGGCGTTTAAAGTGGTCCCGTATTGACGGAGACGCCTTTTACAAGACTTTAATTAGGGGGCAAAGAGTTTGAAATTTGCTCTGATCCCCTGGCTGAGGGTTTGGCCGTGACTAAAGCTTTTGAATCAATGGCCACCCGTATAGATAGACTATTAAAAACCTCCCGGCCCCTGAAACAAAATAATGCGCCAAGATGGTTTAATAAAGATTGCTCACGAGCACAGAAATATCTCAAAGAAAGTTTGAAATTGAGACCCAGAGACAAACCACAAATAGCATATTGTAGGACTTTTTATAAAAAGGCCATCAAATGTAGGAGACTTGCCTTACAGTCCCAAACTTGGGAAACTTTAAGGGCAGCTGTGGAGAGGAGGGATTTAAGTACCTTCTGGAAAACCATAAATAACCCATGCTTCCAGGATTCTGAAGCGCCAGCAATTGGTACAACTATTCTCCCAGAGTGCTTGTTTAATCATTTTAAAAAACTATATAATTTTTTAGATGAATACCCGGAGGTTGAAGAGAAAACGTGCCCGTGGAGGACAGCGATTGAATTTACTTCTGGTGAAACTAAAGCGGGCATCCTGGGACTGTCACACAATAAGGCACCAGGCCCTGACGGGATACCACCAGACCTTTTTTTATCTAACACAGAATTTTGGGTTCCAATACTGACACGCGTGATCAATGCAGCTATTGCCACTGGTATGCCACGTTCCTGGTCAACAGCTACTATAGTGCCCATTTTTAAAAAAGTCAAAAAGGACGACCCGCAGTGTTATCGTCCAATATCTCTAATCGACGTAACCGCAAAAATCCTAGGCAGAATGATACTAAACCGTCTATTGGACTGGGCTGAGGAATACCATATTATTTCTGATTTACAATATGGTTTCAGGACTGGCAGATCAACTACTGACCAATGCCTGAATCTTTACCTACTGGTGTCAAAATATACTATAGCCAGTGATCAATCAATATATCTGGGATTTATGGATCTTTCGGCCGCATTCGACCGCGTGAATAGAGAAAAATTATGGAGTCTTTTGACTAGACTAGGAGTAGATCCAGGTCTTGTAAATATTATGACAGCACTTCATTGGAACATCTCCGCCAAAGTACGATTTAATTTGGCGGGAAATACGACTGCACCGTTTTATTGCACGAGCGGAGTAAGACAGGGCGGTATTTTGGCCCCATTCTTATTCTCCCTGTATATAAACGAACTGGAACAGGCACTGTGTAAACTGAACGCTGATACTCCAAGGGTAGGGTCTCGTCCAATTCCAGTGCTGTTATACGCAGACGATGCGGTCCTTCTGGCACGCACCCCAAGAGGTCTGCAATGCTTAATAGACGGCTTCGTTGATTTTATGGACACACTAGACCTGGCAGCCAACTTAACTAAGTCCTATGTTTTAACAGCCGGTACGAAACCCTGTAAAAAAATCACATACCGTATAGGCACACATACACTTGAACAAGTAAAAACCTTTTCGTACCTGGGTCTTTTATTTGATGGTGTTTTAAATTTTAAATTTTTACTTGAAGAACGGTGTACAAAACTGATCTCATCATCAGGGGCAATAATGAATTATGGTCGCAGGCTGGGCCGGTGGTCGCCGGAGCAGGTTATGCACCTCTATGGCGCCATTTGCTGCTCTAAAGTCATGTACGGAGCAGAAGTTTGGGGCTTTGCAGGGGTACGGCAAATACAAGTTGAAGAAAATAAATTTTTGCGTAAGATACTCAAAACGCCGCAGAGCTCCTCAGCCTACATCACCCATGCTGAATTAGGGAGGCCATATATTGAGGACCTGATCAAGGCCAGGCCCATTATGGCTTGGCTGAGGATCTGGTCCAATCCTGATGCGGAATTGGGTAGACAAATTATTAGAGATAGTATCAGTAGGGATAAAGGGATGTGCATCCCGTGGCTCAAATATGTAAAATTGACACTGGAAGGAATAGAATGCCCAGACCTTTTTACTAACCCAACCATAATCACACCCCAAGATAAGAACAGAATTAAGAGTTTGCTCCTGAGGAAAGCTGCAGATTGCAGATTCGATTCTGAAGGTAGGAAGACTCTAGCTTGTGCGCACAGCACTACTAAAACAGTAGGTGGTATGGAACCATATCTTAGCCTGATACATAATGCAGAAATTAGGTTTTTATTTACTCGTTTTAGGCTCAACCTTATACATCATTTGTTGGAGGATCCCGTGGGTTATACCGCCACGGTTGAGAAGAAAGGACCCTGCGGCTGCGATAGTAAATCTCCGCAGGATTCCCTTCATTTTGTATTGTTATGCCCCTTTTATTCTTTTCCCAGGCGTCATTACTTAGTAAGAATTTTAAAAAATGGCAAGTTTAGACAAGCCAGGGCCGCTCTATTATATTTACAAAGGGCTGAAGACCCATTGACCCTGGCATGTATAACAAGTTTTCTGAAAGTTGCACTGAAAATAAGAAATACTAGAGGGCAACCAGGACCAAATAATGGCTGAAGGCACTTTATTGAAATGTTTCATATTTTAATGCACTGATCTGTATGTGGATAACCTTGCAATATTGGTATTTGTGTGGTATTTTAACTAGATTTTTTAAAGACATGACACCTGCACTCCTGGGAGTTGTTACATAGTTTTATTTGCTAAAAATTATATCTGCAGGATAGTACATTCTGGTCACTGTATTTGTAAATATGTACCCCATGGCCTGTATAGATATTAAGAATGTATTTTTAAACTGTGTCAATGTTGTGGTATGCATGTTTTTTATAATAATCGTTTTGCTTTTATGGTGACGTGTTGCACCGAATAAAGCTGATTTGATTTGAATTTGACTAGCCCAGACATGTGCACTATGCCCTTGCAGAGGCAAAGCCTTGACCCTCTAATACAAAAAAGCATTAAAACTACCGTTGTACCTAGTTCTTTTCTCCATGAGATGACAGCTGCATTCGGAATACCCCAGTGCAAGGTGGCACTCGATACTGCAGAGGGACAAACCATCAAAGCACTTTCATAAATGGACGGGACATCACTTTCTGCAAACAAAACATTCTAGAAATCAACAATAGCTACACAAAAAATGCTAGTAGCTAGAAACGCCAGAAAAGTGTCCACAGTCCATACACAAATATAGTAGACCTTGAAAAGCGTAGAAACAACTCGGCCCAGCTTGCAGTGCCGACCTTTAGGTAAAACACTATTATCCTTGCTGTCAGACACTGTCACAGTGACCTGTGCTGCTTTCAGATACATTAATTTGCCCATTTAATGCTTTATTTTTGCGCGCGAACTCACTTTGTCACTCAATCAGTTATTTTCTCTAATGGAGAAATCGATGGCAATTGCTTTAACTGACTTTCTAACCATGGGTTTCAGCCAAGGGTTCTCATTTGTTACAATAAAAGAGAGTTATTTTTCATCACCTTCTTCAAAGCCTCATCTTCTATCAGTTTTGGTTTGGGTGATGCTTCGAACTCATTTAAAGGACTCTAGTGACCTTTGTTTGAATGTTTGTTTTAATTTCTATTACTATAATTAAAGGTCTATCCTTGAGCATATTTGTTACTTTTTAAGAGGTCTTGTACGCCCACTGTGAGGGGAAAATACCCTTTGATTACTTGTTTAATGACAAAGTTGGTATCTGGGATACAGGATTTGCAAGCACTGAAATAATAAAAGGTGTGAAGTTCTGAGGTGTTTATTTACCAGCCTAACATCTATGCATTGATTAGTCAGCAACTACATAAGGGTGAGAGGGTAGGGGTGAAATTTAGAGGCCTTATAGCTAACTAGTATATTTGATGCACACAGTGCTACAGCATATCCAATGGAAGCAGTGGCTGGGAATATGCAATGGTGGAGATTTACTTTTCACTGGGGTTGTGTCACAAAAGTAGCACAAACTGGCGCAAAGGGTTTTTTGGGGATTTATTTTCCACCGCAAATCAAGATTTGCACTGGAAGTAGCCCTATATTAACACAAAGTAATAATAATAATAATTTATTGCATGATTAATTAAAATCTTACAATTCGAAAATCACCAGTACACAATCATTAAGACGTATCTACACTAGCAAAGTCGTAAAAATACATTAAATACACAAATTAAATTCATTATTATTATAATTCATTATTACAAATATTAAAATAGCAATTATTTACAGGTATAGGTTCTTTACTTTTGTGCAAGATCTCCTGTGCAAATGTTCTCTAACTGTCAGCAACTTCCATTACTATTATGCTTGAATCATTGACTTCCAACTTCTTTTTTACAAGGGTCACAAATTTAGTAAAGTTTGCCATTATTACTATATCCATTTTCTTAAAACAAGCTAACAGAGCTTGTCTGCATGATTGTATCCCTCTTTCATTAGAACAGATCTAAAAATACCTCTTTCTTTCAACCTTCAGTGATATACATATGCAAACTAAATGTATAATATTTTCTTCCCATAGGTTACATAATCTACAGGGGATTGGCTTAGTTGGTCTCAGCCAAGGCTTTGTGTGCAAAGGGTTTTTTGGGGATTTATTTTCCACCACAAATCAAGATTTGCACTGGAAGTATCCCAATATTAACACAAAGTAGCACTTTGGGCTACTTTCGGCTACTTTGCATCATAAAAGCATTCAGTTGGACCTGGCCCTCTCTGCAGGGTCACCCTCAAACATTTTGCCTTTACCTTCCACTCTTTCGTAAAGTTGTTTTTGTTTGCCTTAGGACTGCTAGCCAGTGCTAAAGTGCTTCTGTTCACCACCTTGAACATGGTAAATTTGGCATACATTCAATTGGCATATTTAATTTACATATAAGTCTCTTATAGAGTGGTATCCCATGTAACCAGTGCCTGTAATTTCTACACTACTAGTGGGCCTAAAGTACACATTGTGTCACCCGCTTAAGTAGCCTCTATAAAACCTCTCCCAGGCCTGCCATTGCACTTTGAACGTAGTTTCAAAATGCCAATTTGACTTAGCAATGTAACTCCCTTGAGAAACCTCCCTTCTTTTGCATATAGGTCACTCCTAAATTAGGCCCTAGGTAGCCCATATGGCAAGGTACATTGTATTTAAAGGTTGGACATTTACTTTTAAGTTTGGCATGTCCTAATAGTACAAAACTCCTAAAATCATTTTCACAGCTTTGAGGCCTACTTGACCCACAGAATAACATTGGGCAGCCTAATTACTTTTAATAAGTGCTAGATTTTGATTGGGTACAGGTAAGCATTTCATGTTTAGTATCTATTAAGTTGTAAAAAAAATATATTATTGAACGAAAAGTAGGATTTTAAATTATGAGTTTGAAAATGCCACTTTTAGAAAGTTGGCGTTTTCCTGAGCTTTACTTTTTGGTACTTGCAACCTGTCCTAGGCCACGTGACAGGGTGTAGTTGGCAGTTGGACTTTATGAATTCCTTCCAGACAGTCACACAATTGAGCAATCAGGTGTGTCTGCATGAGCCATGAACTGGCAGGATGGGGAGTATGGGGTGGAGATGGGCACAAGGTAAAACAAGCATTTGCAATGCAATCGGTTTCGCCGTTGGGACCTTATATGTATATAGCTATGCAGCACATTAGCCTGGGTGCTGAAACTTCTATAGTTCTTTAACATGGAGGGAAAGTAAGCACCAAACTGAGTGACACGCCAGGTATGGGAACACATGGAGAGAAATATTGCCTTTCAGCCGGAAATGGTATAGTCCAAAGCTCTGTTTTTAATATAAAATCAGGGCCTGCGGTGGTCATATCACTGAAAATACAAGATTTGAAAAAAATATTATTGTCTACGGGTGCTCGTGGAAGACAATTTCTATGGACTGGAATCTAGAGAATGCTAAAGTGATGTTGGTATTTTACTGACCTCTGCTGCTCATTTTCTATCAAAAAAGTTAAATAGAGGCATTTGCCAGTAAAAAAGGTCCCTCAGCAGAAAGCAATTCTGGTATTTTACTGACCTCTACTGGTCGTTTTCTATCAAGAGAGTTAAATAGAGGCAGTTGAACAGAAACAAATGATTCCTAAGCGGAAGCAGGCAAGTCCTAGGGCTGATCTCCAGAGCCCACAAAGTACATACACATTTAAGTATAAACTAAAGTATATACAAGAGGTCTTGAATGTTCGACCTAAAAACGGGACCCTCAGACTGACTCTTCAGTTCACTTTCTGGACTTGTGGAAGGACTCTTAGAGGACTGCCTACTGTTGTGGTCTGCTGTGTACTCCACAAGAATGCTGCACTTGGGAAGACTGCTTTGCTGCTTTCGAGCATGCCACTCTATAGCTTGAGCCCTGCTTCATCGCTTGAGCCCAGGACTACCAGAGTGACTCCAAGGGCTAGTTTGATGGTCTCCGGCTCAGAGTCACAGGGACATAATAGGGTCCAATCATCTTGAACCCGCAACTGGAGCCGGCCTGAGTGGGTTCTGAACCCCCATGTGGTTCCCCTCCAGTCCTGGACCCTTGGTTGTGGTTTTAGAGGTGTCTAGATAGCACAAATCCAAAACTTGGGACATCAAAGCATTTTTAGATAAAAACTGCTCTGAGAACTGAGGGAAGACTGGGTCACATTTTCTCTCATATGCAGTCAATATTAGATGTTTGTAACTTGACTGATTGCCAATTAGTAGGTAGATATTTGATTTTATCATCCAACTTGTGTTGTGGAACCGTAATGCAGTTTGGCTGCTATACATCGCATCACTCTGGGAGTGGTTTATTTATGCCCTATTTTTATATAATATTTGTATTTTTAATCTGTATTTATTTCTTTTTTGTTATTCTGAGATTACTTTTTTTTTGATTTTTATAAATGTAGAAATAAAGAATATTGTTTGCTTGATTGATTGACTTGGACCGTCCAATGTACATCGTCGTTTGGCCTGACTTTGTGGTAGCTCCTGCAACGTTCTTCTCTGAAGCAGCAAATTCTGTTCAGTGGACCCTCGATGAAGGGGTATCCAGCCTCCTAGAACTCTCACCATCTACAGCCTCAAGCTTTGCCCAGCTGAATATTTTCAACTTACAAAAAAGACACTATGTCCGTATGTAGAAATCTTCAACGTGACTTCATTCAGCAGCTCCCGAATGTTGACACTCCCTCCTTGGACACCACCTGCAGCTGTGCCCTGCTGAACTTTTCCTCCTCAGAAATGTTTTGGGGAAAATTCTTCTATGTCCGAAGGTAAGCACAGCTAGGCTCAATCCACTTCTTCAATCCGACCGTGCTCCATCGCGGTCAGTCATACTTTTTGACTAGATGACCATAGTCGGTGCTTTGATCTTTTAGGCACTAGGTTTTACCTTACACTTTACATATTTATAACTCCTGTTCTACTGATTGGGTTGGGTTTTTGGTGTTTGGTGTCAAATAATTTATTAAAATGTAGTCTATTTTTCCAAATTGGTGGGGTATTTTCTTGGTTTGTGTTTTCACTTTATTACTGTTGTGTGCTGAATAAATACTTCACACATTGCCTCTGAGTTAAGTCTGATTGCTTTTTGTGCCAAGCTATCAAGGGTTAAGCACCAGTTCATTTAGTGACTCTTGAGGTTTATCTTGACAGGGATGGTGGCTGTTACTTGAACAGTGGTAACTCCCCATTCAACCCGCAACCCAATTTCTCACTCATTCTGTGGGGGATAAATGGGCATTCCCATTCAGCCACTCATAGACTTTGATGCAAAGTCCTGTCTGCTGATAAAGGTAGACAGCACTTTGCACCAGATATTAACACGTCCTCAAGATAGGTGTAAAGTTTGTGAAAAATGTTCTAAACATGTTGCCATATTTGCATATGTGATGCTTTGTATGGAAACATGATAGACTTTCTCTAAGCACAGCATTTGTACTGTAAGGGGCTTCTTCCAGTACAAAACCTATTCTGCACTGTGGTGCAAGTGTGTATATTTGCACGTCAGCCATTCATGTGCCAGTGCAGGGGGAGAGCGCGACAGTACTATATCTCAGCAGATATGGTACTGTTCTGCTCTTTCCCTGCTGACATACATAAATGTGGATAGAACCTCTTGCACACTATGGCTGGTTTCTGAGTGTTTGGTGTTTGGCCTATTAGAGATAGCAGTGGGGCAAGTAAGCTACTTGCAGTTCAAGGCTGCAGAGTATGTTTCAGTTTATATGCTTCTGTTGAAAAGTCATATACTGCTGGTCTTTCACCCTAAATGAATGACATCACATCAAGAGGCACTGAAACTACTCTTCCACAAACTGCATGATGATGACATGCCCTGTGAATCATTATACCTTGTAAATTGCTTGTTTATACTGATCAGCAGACCTCTGCTAACGTGTATGTGAAAGCTCTCTGAGCTTCACTGCTCAAAATAAAACATGCATTAAGAAAACTATATACACTTCTTCACACTGTTTAAATGTGCTTCTTCCTGAAGTCACTTTTTCTGCAAGGGAAAAACTGCTCCAGAAAAACCATTGCTCTTTTTGGTGGTTACCATTGTGATGGTCAACTCCCTTCTCTCATCTCTCAATATGCAGTTTTCTTCTTTTCTCTCTGCTTCTCACTGACTGTTCCTCTCATATGCCTCCAAGCTCACTTTAACTGCTCTTTAATATATAATCTCGGCCTCTTGGTTAGAAATGGGGTCTCTAGTTGGCAGATGTTTGGACCCTGTCCAAGTAGGGACCACCACCCTAGTGAGGGTAAGTCAGATACACACCCTAAATTAACCTGTGCTCATCCACTGGTAGACTGGCACAGGGCAGTCAGGTTTAACTTAAGCAGCATTATATAATATGTGTAACACTTAAATTACAGTAACTCAAAGAAAATATCACAAGAAGACTCCACACAATTTTAGGAAATAGAGAATATTTCTCTAATTAAAACAAGACCAAAATGACAAAAATCGAGTAGAAGCCAAGAGATGAATTTTGAAAGAATAAGCCAAAAACAGTGCTTAAAAGTCACTAGCGGTCAAAATATAACTTGAGGTCATGAGTGACTGGTGCAAGGTCAAAGTTCAAGCTGATTCTTAGGGAGGGCAGGCTGGCTACAAGATCCAGAAAGGTCCAGCTGAAGAAATACCTTGGATCAAGTTTCTGTTGAGAGTCTAGTACGTTGTCATCGAGTCGCACAGAGAGGGTCCTGCATCGTCATCATTGAGCTCTATTGAAGTGAATGCAAAGCTTTTTCATTGAGCCAACTCTGCGTCATCGTTGAGCCGCACAGGCTGTGGATTCTTCATCATCGAACAGACTCTTCACCGGCATTGAAACAGCACTGCTGCAGAAATTCTCACACAGTCGGAGCAATGTGTCGGTCTTTGCAGAAATCAGCTGTAAAACCCACTTTTGAGGCCCAGGACTGGATGGGGCACCTCAGGCAAGGATAGGACCCACAGTTGGCAGAGTCTAGTAGCATCAGCAGGATTGCAGGAAGACCTTTGTGTCACTGAGACTTCAGAAAACAGGAGGCAAGCCAGCAAGCCCTTGGAGCCATTCTGGGTTCAAGTGAGAGGGCCAAGTCCTGGTCCTCATCAGGGCAGAGATCAGCAGACAACAGGACAGCTCAGCAAAGAAGAGAAGCAGTTCCTCAGAACAGTCAGTCACAGCAAAGTGTCAATCCTTTCAGCACAGCAATCTTTACTTCAGCAGAGGTCTCCCCAGGTCCAGTAGTGTACTGATTTGATATGACCAGAGCCCTGGTACTTATATCCAAAAGTGCCTTTGATGTTAGGTGTAACATCAAGCAAATGCTCCGAATTGAACAAGTATCCATTCCAACCCAACCCTGGCTCAAGACTACCAGTATGGTGTAAATCAGCCCTTTGTGTAAGGGCAGGACACAACCTATTCAGATGTAAGTATGAGCCCCCTCGCCCCTTTCCCACCCAGGAAGGCTTTCAGTATGCAGATAAATGCAGATATATCCCCGTCACACCCAGCCCTTCCTGTGGTGTGGCTGTCAAGAGGGAATGCACAACATGTGGCTGTCACCTAGCCAAGATGTGTGTTGGAGACAGGCTGCAGGTATACAGAGCAAAGTTAAGAGCAGAGAGATGTCCACTTTCTAAAAGTTGCAAAGGTTTCTAAAAGTGGCATTTCTAAAATTGCAATGTCAAATTCAACTTTACTGTTAAAGAGGGTGTATCACCACCATTCCAAAGATATTAACCATAAAATAGCTACTCCTTTCCAATTAGAAATTACAGCTTAAAATGTGTTTTAAGGAATCCCCAATGCTAGCTAATGGAAGGCGTAGTAAAGAACAAATTTAGCTGTTTGTCACTGCCAGGACATGTAACACTTAAAAGTACATGTCCTGCCTTTTAGTTACACAGCACCCTATCCTTAGTGTCACTTCGGGCCTAACTTCAGGGTGACTTGTGTGTAATAAAATAAGTTTTAAATGTCAAGTCGAGGTGGCAGTAAACTACACACAGAGGGCCATGTGATGGCAGGCCTGAGACATGTTTGAAAGGCTACTTGTGTGGGTGACACAACCAGTGCTGCAGGTCCACTAGAAGCATTTAGATTACAAGTTCTGAGTAAATGCTGTACCACTTTACAAGAGACTTACAGGTAAACTAAATATGCCAATCAGGTATACACCAATGTCAACATGTTTAGGGGAAATGCAGATGCACTTTAGCACAGGTCAGCAGAGGCAAAGTGCTCCTTGTCCGAAGGCCAATAAAAAGATAGCAAAAAGGGGAAAGAAGCAGGCAAAAAGTTAGGGGAAGACCACCCCAAGGATGAAAGGTCCAACACTGCTTCCTCTTTTTCCTCTACAAGTAATTTCCTTGATTCTCAGTGATTGTCCATCACTTATGTCAATCTTTGCCTCTCAACAGTCTGTCCTCAGTTCTCCAGTGATGATCATATTTTCATTTTTTCCAACATTTCTTTATTGGCATTTTTATGGCATAAAGATATATCCACACACATATGTAGACAGCCATGATACTTCAGAGTACAGGGAAAAGCTATGTAGCCTTTGTGATCAAACAAGCCAAGCAATGTACGATCAATGAACCATAGAAAATTATACAAGTTAAAAAACAGCTGCCACCTACATGGGTGGTTTGAACAGTATGTAACAATGTGGAAAACACTGTGGGAAACAGCAAACATCCTCCAGAGGGAACTTTAGCTACCTATTCTTATACGGTCACTGGGGTAGAGAGGCTACCCCACCTGCAGCATCAAGCAGCTGTCCTAAGAGGGGCAAGGCTTCACTGTTGTGTTTGAGTCTCATGCCAGAGTGCTCAGACAGACTGTCCTTAATCAGTGCCAGATGGTGAGAGGGGGCATACTGGCCATGTGTGAGGGCTAATGTGCCAGGGAGGAGTGGAGGACAGGGCACTAATGCATCTATCCTCTAGGATGTCATCATGCATCACCATCAGCACATGAGGGGTCTGAAGGAAAAGTTTCCACACAGACGCAAACCCTCCCATTTGATCCTAGATCTTGCCCAAACCAGGCTCCCCCACCACTCTGAGGAAGTACAGAGAGAAGGCTGCCTTCAGTGCACATAACACACACATCAGCTGACATGAGGGCCGTCGTCAGCCATCACTGTGTATGTTTGTTGGGAGTCACACAGTCTGCCATGTCATCTTTGAGGACCAAGAGTATCAAGGGGCGGGTGGGCAGTCCCTGGGTGCTCAGGGTCAACCACAGCAGCCCAGTATAGTTAAAGCATTGGGCATTGCCAGAGGTTGTGCGGTAAGTGGAAGCCTTCTACTCCACATCTCCAGCATAAGGCATTCAGCAAAAGGCCAGCTCATGCAGTTTTTGGCAAATTCATCACCAGCCAGGAAGCAGTTTAAAGTAATGGTCATTCTTTCCTGATACACAGCATATTTCCCACCTCACTCTTTCTCTCTCTCTAAATTTCTCTTTCACTTCACCCTCACCTCTTTTCCCTCTATTTTCCTTTCTTTATCACTTTCCCTCTTTGCATTACCCCAGACAGTTGTTTGTCCTTACTTTATCGATCTCCCCCTGTCATCTTCTCTCCTGAACATCTATAATTGTCCATCAATTATTTCAAGCATTTATTATCTCTACTTAGCATCAATTTCTTATTGGTTCTCCTTTCTGTCTCCCATCAAAACGTTATCCTTGACTCCATCTTCCTGACTTTCTGCTGACCTTACTCTCCATGACAATCCCTCTTTTGTCTATGTCACTCATTTCCCCCGAATGCTTCAAAAATCCCCTGCTTAAGTGTCCTGTTAACTGGTGAACCTTCTCTTCCTTTTATGGCCCCTCTTCTGTCTTTTTCTCTATTTTTCTAAACTCTTTCATGTCCCATATAATCAATCTCTATTGCATCTGAACTTGTTATTCTTTTGTCCCCTTGACTGACAATATGTATTCACTACTCACGAAAAAGGATAAGTTCCCTGGCACATTATGTAGCTGTGCCATCAATGTCACTTTTAGGTCTTGGGCAACAAAGCAAATGTCCGCAGAATGATAATTTACAATGTAAATAAAGCGAGCTCTGGGTTAGCCTGCATTCATCCTTTGACATAGTTGTACAAGCCTCTTGCTTGAGATGCTGCAAGTCACATTTTTACTGAGGTTAGATGGAGGGCTTTCATGTCATGACATGAGGGCCCACTCTCTTACATGATAAATGCAGTGCACACAGAAAACAGGCCTTTTTAATCACATCATGCCTTTTTTATAACCCTAACATATCATCCTAATTAACCACCTTGCGGTGAGACCGTCTCCATGTTATAAACAGAAATCAATAATAGGTGTCTTGTATGTATGCATGTTTAAATATGGGCAAATCTTCAGTATACATTGAAGCATTAACAGAAGCAATCCTATGATGTAGATGCTCTTGCAATTTGGAGAATTCTTTGCATCTTAGAATTGTTTTCTGAGTTGAAGACTAGAAAGCAAGGGGACCATCATTTTAGTCCTGCACGACTTTCGGAAAGTGTTCTTACCGTCTGCACTGTAGAGAAACACTTGGAAGCAATATTAAATATTAATTCTGCTATCTCAGGATAGGGTCTGCTAGAAATATGATTAAACAGCTTCTTTTATTCGTTGTCAAAATCTCAATTTAATGATGAAGTTGTATTCTTGATAAATATTAAAGAAAAGTAACTTCTCTTCCTAAAACTTGTGGAGCTACAGCCCTCTGAGTGACTGGCCGGAATGAGGTATGAAAACTGCTCCCAGATCAGAGAAAAAAGGCCTAGGTATGTGGAGGTGTTCTTGTTCCTCTAGTAGAATGGCCTTTGAGCTGTTCCCAATAACTCAATTTAGTTCAAATTGGCATCTCTTGTCAAAGTTAGATGTCAGATGCTCATGCACAGGCCCCTTCTTTTGTTCCCCCCGTCAGGCAGACATCCATCCCAGTCATAGGAGACCTGCTCCTGAAACTGGTTTAGACTAACCACATGGGAGGGAATGCTTATTAACCTGGCTACACCTCTGGGTGGGGATACAGGCCTATCAGAAGGAGAGAGGGTTTCATCATCTTGGATTTAGGGAGAAAGAGGCACTGTGGGATTGTTCACAGTAGGGGAGACAGGAACTGTTACTAACGTGGGTAGCGTTACCCCTGAGAACTTTTACCCCTTTGGTTAGGGACAGGGCAGAAGTCACCATCTCCCATCAGCTAGTGCCACATAAATGTGGCATTCCCTTGCACTCTCTTCAGAACACTCGTATGACCGGGGGGGAAATTGGAGAAGAGTAGGCCTATTGTCTGTGACCTAAGAGGACCCCCAAAAAACTGGACCGGCTCCCTCTTGTACCCTGAACAAAGATGTGGACTCCAAAGGTGTCATAAGTCTGATCTCCTTTTCTCCTGTTCAAGCTACATGGGCTCAACAAGCTACAAGAGGCTTTGGGCAAACCTGACAAACCAATTCACCTGGGGTGCATTGCGGCTGCACTGAAGATTTAGGTTTCTCATATTTGGAGGTTTTCTGCAGCAGCAAATACAAATCACTGGCACCTTATGAGAAGTTATTTAACATCCAGAAAAAACGGGTGCCAGAAAGGACATAATTTGTCACATATGAAGCACGCAACTCTTACATCCATAAGGCTGCAATTTAATAAATAGAGAGGCCAATATCTCTAAGGCCTCATGATGGCACAAAATATTAAACGAAGAAGCACAATTCACAGTTTGTCACTGTGCCATTTAGATATATCAGAAAAGTTGATTAAATTAATTAAATCTATAATATATCCATGAGGCTTAACCTTAATAAAAAGAACACCAGGCCATGCAACGTGCTCTCAGGTTCTTCTCAATTGCCCTATTGGTACCCTTTAGAAATAAGATTGCCATAGTTTTCAAACAGACTGGTATAAAGAACAACAGAGGACTGCGAGAATTATAACATACATATTTATATCTATTTAAATGGCATGTTATTATTAAACATAGAAAGCACTAAACATAACCCATTATGTCTAATGCCTCACCATGGCACAATGTATAAAACGAGGAAGCACTAATCACCATTTATAACAGTGCAATTCACATAACTTGGCAAAATTGATACAATTAATTATGTGTAAAATGTATCTATAAAGCTTAACCTTGATAAGGATCACACCAGAACGCATAAGCAGATTGATATCTCCTATATATGGTTGCTATAGTGTTTAAACACATTAGCATGGAGATCAAAAGAGGAATGTGAGAACTATGGCATTCATATTTATATCTATATAAATGCCATGTTAATATTAAATATAGTAAGCATTAAACATGGACTATTAATTTAAGTCCCCTGTAACCCAGCCAGAATATATCAAATATTCTTGGCATTCCATTTGAACACTATATTGTAAAAGTAAGATTAGCAGTGGAATTCAGTAACCTTGACGTAAAGGTAAACAAAAGACTACAATCATCAATGTAACATCCTGCACATGGCATATTCACAGCAGTAACTTTGAGCACCATGTTTCAAATATTTGCGAACAACGTATAATTAAAGTGGTACTCGATAACATTAACAAAATAAATAACAAGGCGATTTGTAAAAAACGATTTAACATGATACCTATATCAAAGTCAAATCATGATAATAATTCTATGCGCTGTATTGTAAAAAAATTATATAAGTTTCAGTAACCAAAATAAACAAACATCATGCAAGCAGCGTGGTTTTGTATCAATTCCAAACATGTTGTTAATTAGCCGATGGAACAAGCATCCATCTTGTAATATACAAAGATATTTAGGTATGGCAATAGATAATTAGGACAGAAAGAAATCAATGTTCTTGATTTTCTGAATGGACATTACATTGTAAAAACAACATTTGCAATGGAATTTGATAATCTTGATGTAGAGGCAAACAGAGGACTGTTAATATGTGTATAACGCCCTTGACATGTCATAGTCACGGCAGTGACTTTGGGTGCCATATTGCAAGTTTATGGGAACACTATATTATGTAGATCATATATACTAATGATGTTCAATAACATTAACATGATAAATGCTGTGAACACTGCCAAAGCAGATAGGGTCTCATGCACACAGTGTAATCATGATACTAGATGCATACGCCCTAATATGACATATCTGCTTATGTATGTACTAACCAAGGTAGCCAAAAAAATGCGCAAATGCCATGATTATATATTGATTCCAAATATCATGTTGGCTAACCAATGAAACAAACATCTGTCCTGTAATCCACACGGGTAACAAAATATAGCGTGACAGAATGTCATAAAATTTCCAATGCTTAAAGAAAACCAAAAATAACAGAAACAGTGCAATAAACATTGTTCTTACAAAATATAATTAAATTCAGATTTGATTTTAAGACCCATCCCTACAGTTTCTTGCTTACTGATTCATTTGACTTCTGCCTGTCTTAAAACCTTTCTTTGTCACCCCCTGTTTTATTGACCTTTAGATGTTCCATTGCACGAAACCACATTTTTGAACTTTCAGGATAGCTTGTCCTGAAATATGTCACTTTTAGATTGTTTTTATTAAAAAATGTTATTGCCCCAACATGTTTCTGAATTTGTAGTTTCATTGAGCATACACTACTCCCAACATAAAACTTCTTACATTCACAGCCCACTATATATATAATATATGTTGTGTTGCAATTCATAAAGCTAATGATGGTATAGCTTCTCTTAGTGTTACAAAATAACTCTTTAACCTTATGTCTACCATTTTACCCAAGTTGCACATGTTGCAACACCCATAAATGTAAAATCATTCTGTTTTTTGGGGAATCCAGCTATTGTTCATATTAACTGAGTTATTGTTCTTCTTTATATGACTGGGACATAATTTATTTCTGAACGTCATTTCCCACTTATATATGACTTTTGGTTATGGCACTATGACCCCCTCTGGTATTGGGTAATCTTTAAGAACATGCCAATGTTTTCTCAGGGCATTATAAATATTTCCACTGTGGATGCTATAATGGGTAATAAAGGCAACTTCTCTATGTCCTTTCTTTTCCACCTTATTGCGGTTCTAATTCAAGGTTTGTTCTCACCGAAGTCACATAGCCCTATTTTCTGCCTGTTGTAAACATTCTTCATTGTACCCCCTAGCCTTAAAGTTTGACAATTTCCAAAATCCTTTTCTTACATGTAGTGTCTTGACTGCAATTCCGTCTTGCACAGACCATTTCCCAATAGTTTATTGACCATATTTTTGTTTTGGGGTGCAAATTGAAGGCACATAACATACTTTTACAGGCAATCTGTTTTTTAAAAATATCACTGTGGATCATATCAATATATAACAGCGGTTCAAAGAAATGAATGATGTGCTGGTCATATTTTATGTTTAGCTGTACATTGAATCTAATGGTATTAAGAAATGTATGAAAGGTCAACAAGTCTGAGGTAGTCTGTGAGACGCCATTCACAACGTTATGGGGCTCAGTGTCCCAGGATTCCTTTGGACACTCAGCCACAGGTGTGAGGGGGGCAGAGCCACTAAGTCTTTCTTTTTCCAGCACCAATGCTCTTAAGAGCATTTCATCTCCCATGGCATGAGATGCATGAGGGGCATGCCCAGGTGATGTCCTGGTTAAGCATAGCCAGGAGTGGCTCGTCTGTGCCCATCTGTGTTGAGCCACCCCTCTCATGTCAGTGAAATGTGCTGGTTTATATCCCGAGATCGGAAAGTGAAAATCTCCCTGCCCCTCTGGTCCTGCTGTTTCTAAGGGACAGCGGAAAGGCTGCTCTATAATTTCAATTCTCACCCCAGCGGTTGGGGCTTTGAATGAGAAAATCATTTCTGTGGAAGAAAAACTGGGTCTGGGGGCTGATCCGCCCATATCACCCAACATCACCCAATCTAAGGAGGGGAGTTAGGTGGAAGCGCAAGTCTGATAACCAAGAAAGGTGGAGAAGGCTCTCAGCAAAAGACAGACCTCTGTTATCATGGAGGCAGAGGTTCATCATCATCCAGCTACCTCCCCCTGATTTGGAACAAACACCAAGGAAAAAGAAAAAGGAGGGAATGAAAAAGAGATTAGTCATCCTGCGAGCTAGCTCTAATAATGACAAAAACTCCTCCCTGGGATGTGTGCAATCAGTTAATAATAACTTGATCACTGACTTAAATCGGTTACATAGGGTCTAAGAGAAGAATAAAGAATCCCCGATGATCAAACTTTATCAGAAAGTTAAAGTGTTAATTAACAGAGGTGTAGAAGGTTACATGATAAATCAAAGAGAGAGTCATTTATTAAACATGTGGTCTTTCTGTCAGCTGAAAAAACAAGCCTAACATTTAATGGGGCACACATTTCTTCCCAACCATCTAGTGAGATTCTTGGAGAAAACATTAGTCCAATACCAAATCCCCTTCCCCCAAATAATCCTTTATGACCCTGTAATTTAGAAACAACTGGAAAAGTGGGACAGAGAAGTTCTTTGAATGTTGCATCTAAAGGCCATTTTAGAGAGGTCCTCTCCCTGAGTTAGATAAGGGTCCTGATTCTATGAGCCTTTGCTCCCAGAAAGACCTATTCAAACAGAAAACCTGAGAGGGAAACAGGAATTCCCAAGCTGTCTCTACCCACACCCAGGTATATCAAACAACATTGAGATCCTGGGAAGCACAGAGGAATTCTATCCCTCCCATTAGTAAGCCCAATGCCACAAACAGTTTACATTTCCACCCGATTCTTCACCTTTAGGAGCCATCCTTACCAGATTTTCACCGTTGAGAGTGGGAGTAAAGGGAAATACCCTTCAACTTTAAAATAGAGTTGTCCATTTGTGTAACAGTCAGGTGGAAGGAGGGCATTAACTAGCCGCACACCTTAACTTGGTTAAAAGAACAGATTGGGTGGGTAGTAGGGAGTAAAATTGAGAAGGAGATTGTGTTGTTATAAACTTTGATCGACCAGATATTACTGGTTATCTTATGCAATAAATTTATCAGAACAACCCACCTTATAGTATTAAGATATTCTCATTAGGATACTTTTACCCACAGGCTGCTAAATCTGTTGTTTGGAATGGTAAGGGGCATTTAGAGGGATTTTGAAACCAGCAGGTCATATCTCTGCGGCTGTCAAATAGATTTGAGGCCCTTAGCTCACTTGATATTAATGATTGACTAAACATTCCTGACAGAACTTTAGCACCTTTGCAAGATATGAAAGTTCCTTTGTTAACAACTCAACTATCTGCCGAAGGAGGGAATGCATTAACCTTTTGTGCTAGGATATAGTTGATCTGGGGAATAAAAAAATCAGATCCAGCACAGTGCAACTTTCTTAAAGATTATAGTAAGTAAGTAAGTCATATGTTTATTGTACAGTTAATTAAAACCTTTACATAAATTGGCCGTCTCTTGTAAAACAGTAAAACATCAATTTAAAAGGCTGATGGCCACAGTTAAGAACACACTTAAAAATGCAGAAGAGATCCACTCCCCTGATCATGCTGACCCATAGTCCTGTTTCTTCATTTTTTATTTTATGGAAATTTAGCAGCAGTTCGTGAGGTAAAATTACCCCCCTTGTCAGAACATGGCAACAGAATGAGGGAGGTCGATTGGGTACAAGTTTAAAGTGCGTAGAGCAGCATCAACTTTTGTTGCTCAGTGCAGGAATGGCCGAAGTTAGGCTGTTGATGTTTTTCTTCGAGGCTTGGATGTGCAAGAATGCTTAGTGCTTGATGTACAAAGTGCTGTTAAGGCTTTTATATGATAGGTTAACGGGTGGGCTTCATCCCGGTTCCAGTGCTACTTCTCAGATGATCTGGTGGGATCCTTTTTAGTCTGAGATCAGCAGCAGTTAAAATTTTTACCAGGCAGCAGCTTGGTTGAATATCTTCACCAGAGAAACTTGCGAGCACCGCTTGTCTACAGGACCGCATTTGTTTCTTGTTAAAGATTGGTCTAAATAGTGACCAGCGCTCCTGCATTAGTTCCCTGCATATGGTTATGATGTGGACTATGTCCTCCTCTCCTTCCCCATAGAGACGGCAGATTGCCGGCTTCGGAGGGCGTAACCATGGCGGCAGACGGTATGCGGATGGCAATAAGCCTATTCGAATTTTCAGAAACTTCTCTTTGGTGGTTTTGGAGAAGTTAGATAGGAGGCATGCTTGAGGAGTCGCTTTGCTGTAGGACTGAACAGTGAGCCAGCCGTATGTGCATACTGTCATGGACACTTTGGTGCCGATCACGATCCGGTAAAAACCGGGTACGAACCGTCGGACGGAGCATATTCTCCGTCCGACGCGTACCCGGTCGTCAATTTCTACAAACAAGGAATTACGATTCGCACGGGTACACCATGACCGTACGATTCGTAAAAAAGTCCGACCGAACAAAAAAACACCTACCAATGCGATCCGGGAAAGTGCCGACCTGACGTCGGGACGCTCGCAGCCAGCCATTCACGACCCAGGAATCACGATTCGCACCGACGTCACCCCGCACGGTGAATATTTTGCGGCAGCCAAAAACTGCCGGGAAATCAGGACGACGCGAACAAGGACCACCAGTACGCGACGGACAGACGACGACGCGAACAAGGAGGACCAGTACGTGACGGACACACAGGACGACGCCACCAAGGAGGACCCGTACGCGACAGGACGACGCGATTGGAGTACCAGTACGCGACGGACAGACATGGACCCGAACCTACGAGTCATCCCTGCCCTCATAGCAGTCCACCTGCTCTACAGGCACCGACGCAGACGCCGCAGAAGGTCAGTATAACTAAGGGAGGGGGGAAAGTGGGGTGGGGTGGGGGTGGCACGACCAGGGCAGACCACAAAACAACCACATAAGTCACACATGGCCTGGACATACCTGACTCCCATGCCCTGGTCACCACGAGGGGGTGGGGGTGTGTCCTGATAAGCCAGCGACCGCCACAACGGAAGTCCGTCACCACGCGAACCGGCAACACAACCAGACAGGTACGTCCCGTACCCACGCCTCAAGAGCGTGGGTACGAGTCGTACCACGCCCACACACACGTCACCCCAACAATGGCGGGACGGATCGTACCCACGTGGCAAAGGCCTGGGTACGGCCCGCACAAGCATCACATAGCGTGGGGACGGATATGTACGGACCCTACCCCCACCCGCGTATGCATGGAGCGTACCCCCACCCCAACAGTGTAAGTACGACTCGAACCCTCACCCGCGGACGTACGGACCGTACCCCCCATGCCAACAGTGGAAGTACGACCCGTACCCCCACCCGCGTATGCATGGAGCGTACCCCCCATGCCAACAGTGTAAGTACGACCCGTACCCCCACCCGCGTATGCATGGAGCGTACCCCCCACCCCAACAGTGTAAGTACGACTCGAACCCTCACCCGCGGACGTACGGACCGTACCCCCACCCCCACCAGTGTAAGTACGACCCGTACCCCCACCCGCGTATGCATGGAGCGTACCCCCCATGCCAACAGTGTAAGTACGACCCGTACCCCCACCCGCGTATGCATGGAGCGTACCCCCCACCCCAACAGTGTAAGTACGACTCGAACCCTCACCCGCGGACGTACGGACCGTACCCCCACCCCCACCAGTGTAAGTACGACCCGTACCCCCACCCGCGTATGCATGGAGCGTACCCCCCATGCCAACAGTGTAAGTACGACCCGTACCCTCACCCGCGTATGCATGGAGCGTAACCCCCATGCCAACAGTGTAAGTACGACCCGTACCCCCACCCGCGTATGCATGGAGCGTGCCCCCCACCCCAACAGTGTAAGTACGACTCGAACCCTCACCCGCGGACGTACGGACCATACCCTCACCCCCACCAGTGTAAGTACGACCCGTACCCCCACCCGCGTATGCAAGGAGCGTACCCCCCACCCCAACAGTGTAAGTACGACTCGAACCCTCACCCGCGGACGTACGGACCGTACCCCCACCCCCACCAGTGTAAGTACGACCCGTACCCCCACCCGCGTATGCATGGAGCGTGCCCCCCACCCCAACAGTGTAAGTACGACTCGAACCCTCACCCGCGGACGTACGGACCATACCCCCACCCCCACCAGTGTAAGTACGAGCCGTACCCCCACCCGCGTATGCAAGGAGCGTACCCCCCACCCCAACAGTGTAAGTACGACTCGAACCCTCACCCGCGGACGTACGGACTGTACCCCCACCCCCACCAGTGTAAGTACGACCCGTACCCCCACCCGCGTATGCATGGAGCGTACCCCCCATGCCAACAGTGTAAGTACGACACGAACCCTCACCCGCGTATGCATGGAGCGTACCCCCCACCCCAACAGTGTAAGTACGACCCGTACCCTCACCTCGAATGCATGGAGCGCACCCACACCGTGTATGTCCCAAGCGTACATATCCAGAAATTGGAGGTGTGTGTGCAGAGTCCTCCCAGCAGTGCCCAGAGACAGGAGGGTGTGTGCAGAGTCCTCCCAGCAGTGCCCTGAGACAGGAGGGGTGGGTGCAGAGTCCTCCCAGCAGTGTCCAGACCCAGGAGGGGTGTGTGCAGAGTCCCCCCAGCAGTGTCCAGACCCAGGAGGGGTGTGTGCAGAGTCCTCCCAGCAGTGCCCAGAGACAGGAGGGGTGGGTGTGGAGTCCTCCCAGCAGTGCCCTGAGACAGGAGGGGTGGGTGCAGAGTCCTCCCAGCAGTGCCCTGAGACAGGAGGGGTGGGTGTGGAGTCCTCCCAGCAGTGCCCTGAGACAGGAGGGGTGGGTGTGGAGTCCTCCCAGCAGTGCCCTGAGACAGGAGGGGTGGGTGTGGAGTCCTCCCAGCAGTGCCCTGAGACAGGAGGGGTGGGTGCAGAGTCCTCCCAGCAGTGCCCTGAGACAGGAGGGGTGGGTGTGGAGTCCTCCCAGCAGTGCCCTGAGACAGGAGGGGTGGGTGCCCATCACTCCCAGCAGTGCCCTGATACAGGAGGGGTGTAACACATGTGTGTGAGGCCAGAATTATCCACATGCATACTGGCTACAAGGGAACATGTCCCCATGAACTCATGTCAACAGACTCCACACACAAGTACAGTGATCACCAAGGATGCCACGATTGTCGCAGGTGGAGACATGGCCCTGCATGCATGGCCAAAGTAGAAGGGCTCCGTCACACACACAGCTCATGTAGACACAGCTCTGCGCTAAACATTGGGAACACCCTGCAGGGAAGAAAGCTGGGTACACAGAGGAAGGAATACACCCTGGGACAAGTGCACCATGCAGTAACTGCTTACATGAACAAAGAAAGTTAGCCAACACCTTGTGATGGCACACAGATCACAGGGTCCCACCAATGAGCAGTACACTACTACACATCCCACACACCCAAACCCTTACACACCACCCAAAACCATGTAGCAGCCCCACCAACACCAATACCAGCATAGCAGTAGTGTGATAATGAAAACAAAATTAAGCTTTATTCAGCATGAGCACAATGTCCGTGGATCGCAGGCAGTTCAATCTTCACAAAGCCCATAGGGCAGTCAATGATTCTCAGCTGGATGGGGGACACAGTGGGATGCGTGTCCCCTACATTGCCTGCACAGTCAAATGGCATCGTCTTCCACACTGGTGAGGGCATCAGGGGGGGGGGGAAGCAACAGGCACCGCAGGGACATCAGGGCAAAGGGGAGGCGTTGTGGGTGCAGGGATGGAGGACTCCACCACAGGAGGTGGGTCAGTGCCAAAGGCGGAGGCCAGGATGGCACTACACACCTTTGCAAGGTCCTCCAGGGAGTCCCCTGCACCCAAAGGGACCTCAGGCCCCAAGGAGGGGGGGGGATCAGAGGGATGGGTCGCAGCGCCACCGGGGGAGGGTGGAGACAGGGGGGGAGACTCAACCACCCTGACCGGGGACCTCCTTGACCGCTTGCGTGGTGGTGTAACTGTGGGGCTCAGGGACAGAGCGGCCATGAAGGTGTCCTTGGGGGAGATGTGGCCAGGAGAGCTGAGGGAGGGGATTTGGAGGGAGTGGACTGGGTGGAATGCGGACTCCCACTATGGCTGCGTGTCACACGTTTGCCCCCCGACCCAGTGGGTGTGCCTACCTCACCCTGTGTGTGCGTGTCAGGAGGAGTGCGGTGGACCTTCCCTGCTGGTGTGGTGCCCGTGTCTGTTGATGTGGGTGCATGCCGACGTCTGGGTGTACGTGTGACAGGCATGGGAGTGGGAAGTGTGGATGGGGCAGGGGTAGGTGGGGGGAGGTCGCGCTGCAGGAGACCCACTGCTGCAGTCAGTGTGGAGTCGATGGACCTCAGCAAGTTGCGTTGGTCAGCCTGCGATGAATGAATGCCCTCCAAGAAAGCCTCGATGTTGGTGAGGGTTTTGCCGTGGGCATGGAGGACATTAAGGATCGCAGCCTGACCAACCTGCAGTTGCCGCTGGATGTCCACAGACTCTGCATTGGCGGCAGCAGTGGAGACAGGGGCAGGGGGTGCGGTGCCTGGCAGGAAGGAGACATGCTGTGACCGGGCACGCTGGGAAGGGACACGAGCAAGTGGGAGGCGGCTGGTGGAAACTGAGGGGGCGGTGCGAGGTGTTGTTCCGCTGTCAACTGCTGGTGCAGCCTCCGCCCACTCGGAGACATCGTCCCCGGACCTGTCAGCTTCGTAGTCTGATGTGCCAGTCGACAGGTCCTCGGCCACACTCTCCTCCGCCTCTGTACCACTCGATGTGCCAGACCCGATGTCACGGCTGGCACTGGTGCTCGGTCCCTCCGCCTGGTCTGTGTCCATGTCTCCCTCTGTGTCCCCCGACGATGCTGTGGGCAGGGTGGAGAGACAGAAATAATCAGACATCTGTACACATCTGTCACATGAGTCCAATCCACATAGGTAACATTGCATGGCCTGAAAAGGAAGATCCCTAACATCTACTGAACAGGGTACCGATGTAGGGCATGAAACACACAGTTGGTTGAGCCACCATGCCACTGAAATACCATGGAGAGCATGAGACAATAGCTAAACACAGGAAAAGGAGTCTGACATAGCACCCAGGCCCTGGGGACAATCCAGCACTGCATCTGCACCACACAGCGTTGGCGAAAATACCGATGACCAGGGACCATATCCATGAACTTGAGACACATGCTGCATAGGTAATGCTGAAAACATGCACAACATGACTCTGTCACTGCACATTGCGTGTGTGTCCAGACACATCACACACTGCCCAGACCCAGCAAGTGGTAATCAGGATTTAACACATAGGCATTGCCCGCCCCAACAAGACCCTACACGAGGCAAATTGTTGAGACACAGGTGGCACCAACATCTCATAGTCTGGGTGATACACACAGGGGCAGGCAAAAAGCGAGATTGAACGCCAAACAGCCAAGGTGCGCCTGTACAAATAATGTGGTACCAGTGCCCATCCTCAGATGAGTATAGCAAGACACACAGGCACTGGCAACTGTGAGTATGAAGAAGGACAATCAGGTCAGGCTGCACAGTGGACACCTGTACAAAATAGCACGTCTATATACATGGTGACAGGGGACAATGGCAGAGAGCACAACTTACGCTGTAGACACTGACAGTGGCCACGTGTATGATGACACATACACCACTGAGGAAAAGGTGCCCCAGGGGACAGTAGTGGGCACGCAACTACATGCTACTGAATGGTAATGACTGCAACACACGTCACCATCCCTGCACTATGTGTATCGCACACTCATGCACATCATGTCACAGGCCACTACATGGGACATGCGCGCTGTAAGGCATGACACATGAGAGACCAACTCCCATGTCTGGAGTCAGCATCAGTGCCAACTGATATGGAACCCACATGCAGTGAACTTGACAGTGCACAGGCAATGTCCCACAACCTGTTACACACCACCCCCACACATGATGCTACAGACATTGTTCCCGTGGACAAAGCGCCAGCCTACATTACCCTGTGGAGGAGTGACCACACACAGACCAGGGAACACATTGCAAGGAGGGGAAGGGTGGCAGGGGCACAGCGCTATACTGGGGCAAACAGGATCTGCACAGCACCTTTAAACCCTGCCAGTGAATTCATGCTACTGTGCCCTTACAAATGCCGGTGACACACAACAAACACACATGTACCTACCCCCTTCCGGCTGCTGCATCGCCTGTAAGCGCCTCTCCAGGTCTGGAAAGACCACCGGCAGCACACGCCTGTGGAGGTGGCTCAGACGGCGGCGGTTGCGGTTCTTGTGGCTCTCAGGTGAGTCCCCCAGCAGGAGCCGTGCAATCCTCCGCGTCCAGCACCGGATATCCTGCCAGCGTTTCCTCACCTGGGGCAGGCTCCGCCTCCGACCATCCACACGCCTCACGGCACTGACGGCGGTCAGCCAGATCTGCTCCTTGGCAGTGGCGCCCACCTGTGAGGTAGAACAAGTGACACCACATCAATACACCAGCCACATGTCACAGAGAGACATATGGGTACAAATTAGCTGGTTACAACAAGGCATGTCATGCAGCCAACGCATTGCACCTTTGTCATAGGGACATCATCCCCTGTTGAGGGGAAAAAGCACTACGTGCCACAGTGGGTACACAGGTGGAATGATGGCAATGTCACAATCAATGATCAAGGCTCACACTGTGCATCACACCCACCCCTCCTGTCTCAGGGCACTGCTGTTAGTGATAGGCACACACCCCTCCTGTCTCAGGGCACTGCTGGGAGCACACTGTACCCACCCCTCCTGTCTCAGGGCACTGCTGGGAGCACACTGTACCCACCCCTCCTGTCTCAGGGCACTGCTGGGAGCACTCTGTACCCACCCCTCCTGTCTCAGGGCACTGCTGTGAGTGATAGGCCCCCACCCCTCCTGTCTCAGGGCACTGCTGGGAGACATCAGGCACCCCCCCCCTGGGACCCCCCAACAGTACATGGCATGTGTGTTACACCTGGACGCAATGGCCGAAGTCACAGTCACAACATAGGGACAGTCTGTGGCAGTGGCCTATGCACTCACCTGATACCCTGGTCGCCCATACAGCATGGGGTACTGTGGGAGGATCACATCCAGCAGAGCCATGTTCTCCTCCAGGGTGAATGGCTGTGTCCTCTCCACAGCCCTTGACATGGTTCCAGGGAATCAGTAGCAGCAGCTGGGTCGACGAATGCAAAGATGTGCAGGCAAGTGCTCCCTCATGGGACCTGGCTGCCTTATATGTGCCCTTCTGCCCAGTCTCATGCACAGGAGTACAGAGAGATTGGTCACTCACATTTGCATCCTATGTTTCCACCAATCCCTACAAACCTAGCAGTCTGTGTGTTCTCTATCGGTTTCATTCTCCTGCATGATGTCAGCCCCACAAACACATTGCAACAAAGTAGACAAATTCCAACTGACTTCTGCTGTGCACCTTCCAGAACAATTTCGAATTTTGAACTTGGTCTCCATGACAACCAGCATGCATGTAGGCCTTAATACTTGTCCCCTATGTAATTTGGAGCATCACACACAGGTACGGTGCGTGTGGGGGCCCTAGGGCACCCCAAATGCATGGCAACGGCCCGTACATGCATGCCTACCCTCTCCATCACTATGGGTCTGCACGCGTATGCGTGCCCGTAGTGGTACGGACCGTACACTCGCATCTACGCTCTCTATCACTATGGGTCTGCACGCGTATGCGTACCCGTAGTGGTACGGACCGTACACTCACATTTACGCTCTCCATCACTATGGGTCTGCACGCGTATGCGTACCCGTAGTGGTACGGACCGTACACTCGCATCTACGCTCTCCATCAATATGGGTCTGCACGCGTATGCGTACTCGTAGTGACAGTGAACGTAGATGCGAGTGTACGGTCCGTACCACTACGGGTACGCATACGCCTGCAGACCCATAGTGATAGTGAGCGTAGATGCGAGTGTACGGTCCGTACCACTACGGGTACGCATACGCGTGCAGACCCATAGTGATAGTGAGCGTAGATGCGAGTGTACGGTCCGTACCACTACGGGTACGCATACGCGTGCAGACCCATAGTGATAGTGAGCGTAGATGCGAGTGTACGGTCCGTACCACTACGGGTACGCATACGCGTGCAGACCCATAGTGATAGTGAGCGTAGATGCGAGTGTACGGTCCGTACCACTACGGGTACGCATACGCCTGCAGACCCATAGTGATAGTGAGCGTAGATGCGAGTGTACGGTCCGTACCACTACGGGTACGCATACGCGTGCAGACCCATAGTGATAGTGAGCGTAGATGCGAGTGTACGGTCCGTACCACTACGGGTACGCATACGCGTGCAGACCCATAGTGATAGGGCCGTACACTCGCATCTACGCTCACTATCACTATGGGTCTGCACGCGTATGCGTACCCGTAGTGGTACGGACCGTACACTCGCATCTACGCTCTCCATCACTATGGGTCTGCACGCGTATGCGTACCCGTAGTGACACGGACCGTACACTCGCATCTACGCTCGCCATCACGATGGGTACACATACGGCAGCACTCCCACAGTGATTTGGGAACATGCACAGGCCCTCTCAGCAGCAGTACGGCGGATTTTACACATCACTGTGGTGATAGGCGACACACATGTAGGAATAGGGCGGACATACTTGTCCATGGATGGACATACTTGTCCAGGAATGGACATCCATGCATCGTCTGTGCATTACCACATGTGTGGGGCACAGGTGTCACAGGCTGTGATGTGGAACATGCCTCCTGAGTGGAGAAGGCACCAGATGTATGATGAGATGTGTACATGTGTACTGTGTGAGGGTGCAATGTGTGCCAGGCATGCCCTTGACTCCTTTGACATGTGTGCATGTGGGACTGCGCACTTGGTGTGAGCGTCACTGGCATGGCACCGACACCAACACACGGAAGTGTCCCATGATGCCAGGTACAGGGGACATGACACATGACTTATCACTACCCACAGTGCACAATGTGACTATGCCATATATGTGTCCGGGATTTACATCAGGTTGATGTTGTAGCACCCTCAAAAGCTGCAGCCGTTGCAGCAACCAACATGTGGCTGTGTGTAGATTGTCATTGCACACTGTTCCCAACACCATGCCACATGTGTTCTCGGATGTGAGGTGCACATGTATGCAAGGGACACGGAGTAGCGTGACAAGGCCATGTCAGCAAACTCACAAGGAATGTGTGGTGAGTCATGACATGTGCACCTTCATGGCAAGGTGTGTGGGCTGGACTAGTGTAATGTCATGTGACCTGTGGCTCAAGTGTTCCGCTGCCAGTCTCTGCAATCGGCATCACACTTCTGCTGATGTGTGGGTGTATGTCACTCCTGTCTTGCGTCGGGCAGTGCACTTGCACTGGGACACAGCTATTTCCATGGCGTGGCATGGGGAGGTTCTCAATCACCGTGTGTAGCTGGGTCTTGGAAGGAGTGTCACCTTGCATCCATACGTGTCCTGGGCATGTAGCACATGCCTGACTCCCTATGTGGCATGTGTGTATTGCCAGATTTACATGTGCTCAGTAGACATGAGTTGTTCTCGTAGTGCACTCACTCTTCCTTGTCACTTCCAAATTACTGCAGAGCGCCTCCTGTTGCCCGAAGAATTCCAGACTTGGCCACCATGCAGGAGAATGACAGGATCCGGCTCTACCGCTTCACCCAACCGTTGATTCTGGAGCTGACGGCGAGACTGGCACCACACCTGCAACCGCAGCACAGGTATCCTACGGCACTGACACCCCAGCTGAAGGTAATGGCTGCCCTACATTTCCTTGCCACGGGTACCTTCCAAAATACCATAGCTCATGTTGGTGGCATGTCCCAGAGCATGTTCAGCGGTGTGCTGCATGATTTCTTGGAGGCCATGTTGATTCACCTGGATGACTTCATCAAGTTCCCAACCCCTGAACAGATGACTGAGGTCAAGCGTGGTTTCTATGCCCTGGGAGGGATGCCCCATGTCATTGGGTCCATAGATGGGACACATGTAGGTTTGGTACCACCACACGCACGGGAGGTGGCGTACCGCAATCGGAAGCACTACCACTCCATCAATGCCCTTGTGGTGTGTCTGTCCAACATGGTGATTTCACATGTCTGTGCTCGTTTCCCAGGATCAGCACACGATGCCTACATCATGAGGCGTAGCGGGATGCCTGATATGATGATGCAGCTGCGCAACGAACGAGCATGTGTTGTTGGTGGGTACAGTCTGTCTGTCCTGTATTCTGTTTGGCCGAGCAGCACTACCGCTTCGCCAGTTCTAACGATATCCATGTGCTTTCCATTTAGGGGACGCTGGCTATCCCAACATGCCTTGGCTGCTGACACCTCTCCGCAACCCCATCACGCCGGCCCAGCTCCGCTACAACACCGCCCATGGCCGGACAAGGCGAGTGATAGAGAGGACGTTTGGCATGCTGAAGAGCCGATTCCGGTGCCTCCACAAGACCGGCGGCGCACTCCCATATGCCCCGGCAAAGGTTTGCAAGATCTTCATGGTCTGCTGCATGCTGCACAACATGGCAGTTGAAAGAGCTGTGCCACTCATCCTGAATCAACATGACGAGGACCATCCACCCGTGGAGGACGAAGGGCTTGGCAATGGGGCTAGTGATGTGGAGGATGTGGAGCCGCAAGAGGACATCCGGACTCGGCTCATACGCGACTTCTTTGCTTAGTGGTGAGTACCAGTGTCTGAGTGTGCACGCCTTGGTCCCCGTGTGGCATGTGTTGTGATGTGTGTGTCCACCTGCATGTATGGCACGTGAGTCAGAGGTGTGTGTGGGTGTGTCACTGGAGTGATGGTGGCAGTGATGGTAGTATTTCCCCAGTCATAATTGTGACCTAGCATGTTGTCATCCATACATGTGTCGAGTCAATGCACATGCAAGTGGCTGTGCTTTTTGTGGCTGACTTCTTGTGTGTCTCTCTTCCCCAGGTACCTGCGCATGCCATCTGCTGGTTGCATTGTTGTGGCACTGCTATTCCTCATGGACATGGCATCGTGGGCTGACTCAGCGTTACAGGCACGGACACGTTTGGAAGTCTCCATGGGGTAAGGGATGCATCTGGGGTGTATTGGGTGTGGCAGTTGTTCACGATGTGTGCACACTGCCCAGGTCGGGGTTTGGTTCCTCTGCAGTCATGTGGCATCCCCATGGGACACGACATGCAGCTGGGTACACCAGAATAGATGGGCTGCCTGGTTGTCAGTCATCAGTGATGGGATGGTGGATTGTGATGATGGCATCAATGTGTGTGACACTGCCCTCGGACACATACGGTTGACATTGGCTTGACATGGCGTGGGACTTCCACATCAGCGGATCTATGGTGTATGGCAGGCTCTCCGTGTGCAGCTGTGGGTATTTAGCTGTTAGCCGACGCTTGTGTGCCAGTACCATGGCTATCACGCATTTGTGCTGCAGAAGGGGGGTGCCAGTGTTTGAGCCACATGTTACTCCACATGATGTGTTCATGTGTACTTCAAGTTGCCTCTGCAATCCCAAAAACATGACTATTAAAGGTGTCCCTATGCCTCCAAGGTGCCTCTGCTCAGTCAATGCTGGTGTGTTGGCACGGTGCATCCTGCATGTCTGGCATGGTATTCCCAGATTGTGGCTATGTGTCAATGTGTCGAGTGGCAAGATGCAAGCTGTGTGTGTGTGCTGAGACTGTGTATTGGGCATGATGTCCATGACTGTGTGGGTAGTGTGACATGTGCCATCCCCATGCATCCAACGTTGTCCAGGCCCCCATTCTCTGCATCCACCGGACTCAAGCTTGCAGGACATGGTTCTGCCACCTGTCTACACGTACCTGGGTGCCCCCCAGGACACGGGCCAGGTTCCCTGACCTCTGCGCATGACTGTTGCTGTACTCAATGTGTCTGTCAGCACGGTTGTTCGGCCACCCCCTCAGCTGGTTCTGCACATCACGGGTGTGTATGGTGCTCCATGTCTGTCTTGCCTAATAAACTGTGACCCATGTGTCCTGTGCCAGACTCAGGCCCCAGGGTGTGGATGGTTGAAGTGAACAGATGACTCAGGCATGTTTAGACTGTACAAGACACATGTTAGGTAATAATGCTACCAGCAGGCATCTACTCTTAATAGTGTGATTTATTAGGGGGGGGGGGGGGACAAAGTGGGGGGCTTTCCGGGATTAGGGAATCCAAAGTTCAGTAGGGGAGTTGGTGTCCTTGCCATTGGAAATCCTCAGAGTCCATGCCACAGTCTTTGTCAACATTGGTCAGCCAGTGACCAGCAGGGCCATGTGGCAGAGAATGTCTCTTGATGCTGTGATGCTGTTGCTCCAGTGGGCCAGGTGCCAGGCCAGGTGTCCTGGGCGATGGTGATGTAGCAGCCACCCTCACGGTCCTTTCCGTGGACGACCCGGCTTCCTGCGGGGAACTTCAGCAGCAGGCCGTGACGACGTCTGGGATGCTCCGTCGGATGTTTCCTCCTCCTCCTCATGATCCCTCCCTGTGGGTGGTGATGTTCTCCGCCTTCTGGCACAGGGAGGGTCGGCCATGGTGTCGGCCATCCGACGGAGTTCAGCGTGAATCCCCTGGGACGCCGTCACTTGCTCAGCCTGTCTGTCCTCCATCCTCCGTTGGTGTAGCTGTAGACAGGCTATTAGCTCCGCATGTTGCTGGGCCTGCTGGACCTTGATCCCCTCGAGGACGGACACAACCTGGGCCATGCCCGTGGTGTCCTGCCGGTATGAGTCCAGGATGTTACGGACATGTGAAAATACCGGATCCCCAGCCAACTGGTCAGGCTCGCGCCTCCGCCGTCCTCCACTCCCACCACCCCTGCCCACTTGCGTCTGGCCTGCACTTGTGGGCACATCGGGTCTCCGGGACCCCTGAGGGGTGGCATTGGCGTTGTCGCCTGCCTCCTCCTGGGTGCCCGGGACACCGTGTCCCTCCTGGCGAGCCTGGCTGCATTGTGGTGTTGGGGCAGGGATCCTGGGTGTCTCCTGGGAAGTGGCAGGAGTGGGGGTGGTGGTTGGCACGGTTGTACCTGACGCAGGTGCTGCAGGTGGTTGGACACCAGAGGGGCCAGGTCGGTCGGGGTCGTCCGCAGAGTGGTGAGAGTGGTCGCTGCCGGTGGGATCGGTCTCCTGCAGATCCGGGTCCTGTGAGTGTTCCCCCCCAGTGTTGGGGGGTGCAGCACGACGTTGACCTGTGTGTGAGAGAGAAAATGTTAATTTTGATCCATGCAACATCCATGTTTCATCCGTTACAAAGTTGGCACATTTCCTCTTGGAATTAGGATCTGTCTTGCATTCCACTCACAGTGCACTTGTGCATGTGTGTGTCCCTTGGGCACCAATTTGGCCCCTTTAACTATGTGTGGCACAGTCTTACTTGCTGCGTCAAGTGTGACTGCAGTCAGCAGTGGAGTGTGCATGTGTGCCGAGCTATGCATTTGCGCCTTCCTTGTAGCACTGTACATGTGCACATGGAGTGGATCCACACACTCATATGATGCAGGTGGCTGTCCTTGTGCTCGTGTACAGGTTGTGACATGGCCCTGCGTTTTGCCATGATGAAGAGGGGGGTTCTGGCACTGGCCACCCTTGTCTACATGCACGCAGTCCACCTGCTGACGAGCAGACATTCCCACACACCACAGGACTGATTTGCTCTCCCTGTGTCTCCCTCCTTCTCTGTCCCCCTCTCCCTCCCTCTCTGTCCCCCTCTCCCTCCCTCTGTGTCCCCCTCTCCCTCCCTCTGTGTCCCCCTCTCCCTCCCTCTGTGTGTCAGCCTCCTCCCTATGTCCGTCTCCCTCCCTCTCAGTCCCCCTCTCCCTCCCTCTGTGTCCCCCTCTCCCTCCCTCTCTGTCCCCCTCTCCCTCCCTCTGTGTGTCAGCCTCCTCCCTCTGTCCGTCTCCCTCCCTCTCAGTCCCCCTCTCCCTCCCTCTGTGTCCCCCTCTCCCTCCCTCCGTGTGTCACCCTCTGTCACCTTGGCCCAGCTTCCTGGGCACACACTGTTAGCAGATCTTTGAGTGGCCCTTGGCCTGTTGATGTGAGTTTGTTTCTGATCTCCAGGCACCCATTTTGTCTGCTGTGTGTCTGTGCACTGCTGCTGTGGTGGTGTGTGCTGCCACTCTTTCACACTGTTGGCTGTTCATTAGCTGCTGGCATGTGCAAAACAGTGCCTTCACCCCCATGTGTTGATGCAAGGCATCCGCCATTTGCTGGCAAGTCATTCCTGTGTTGGGACACAGTGTTTGTCTGGCTGTGACCTAGGCCATATGGGCAGAGGGCATTGTTGTCTGCTTTGGAGTCGCACTATGTGATTTTTGGTGCCCAGCCTCCCGCCATCCGGGTTACCGTGTCATGTGTTGTTGTCTTCTGTGGCCTGTGACTTGACATTGTCCAGCTGGGTGCATGGGGCATGGTGGCAGCAGTGGCATGTGCCTGCTCATGGAGTGTGGTTGAGTAATGCGATGGCTTGTGGTGGTTGCGTGCCTGTTATTAATTTTGGTTGTGGTTGCAGTTCCCCCCATGTGAGGTGCGTTGTTTGTGTACTCACCCGGGTCTCGGAGTCCTTCTACTCCTTCAACTGCCTCCACCGGCAGTATGGCCATCACCCTCTCCTCCCAGGGATGGTACTGTACGGGTCTGCGGGAGGGCCCTCCTCCGGTGGCGTTGGCCTGGTCGTGTTCCTCCTGTCTCTTGGCTCTGACCCTCCTCCGCAGATCGTACCACCTGTTCTGGCAATCCTGCTTGGTCCTCCTGGTGTCCGCAACAGCATTCACAGCATCGACGATGGTCTGCCACATGGCTGTTTTGGCTGCCTGGCTGGTGCTTCTGACCAATGTTCCAAAGATCTGTGGCTCGACTCTGAGGATTTGATCAACAAGGACCTCCAACTCTCGGTGACTGAACTTTGGATTCTTGGTAGTGGGCATGGTGAGGGGTGTGGGTGGGGATGGTGTGGGTGTGGGGGGTGTGTGGATGTTGGGGGGGGTGTGGATGGTTGTGTGTGTGTGTGAATGTGATGAGAGGGTGTTTGTGAGGGTGGTCGTGTGAAGGTGTGCAAGTGTAAGATGTGGTGTCGCTTGTAGTCTGGTTCTGTGGTGTCTGGCAGCAGTGGGTCTGTTGCAAAGGCTCATGGTTTGTGTGTGTGGGCCCTTTTTATTGGTCCATGGGTGGGTGTGGCAGTGTTTGAATTTTGGGTGGGTGTGTTATAAGGAGTGGTGGTGTATTGGGCCTCTGTTTGTTTTTGACAGTTGCAGGTCAGTGATTGTGTTATTTTAGTGGTTGTTGGCCATGTTTAGTGGCTGTGTGCCTTTCGAATGGTGTATTGTTGAGTTGTTTTGTTTTGTCCTTGTTGTGTACGTGCGTTTTGTGCGTGTGTACGGTGTGTACATGGGCCATTTGGTTGTACGATTTGGTCCTTGTGTGTGGCTTTGTACGACTCGTACATGCGGTTGTGATGTTGGGGCATGGGGTGCGCTCCGTACTTAGGAGGTTGTGTTGGGGGTGCGCCAGGAACGTACTGGGGTGGGGGTATGACTGGAACGTACTGGGGTGTACATAGACGGTGGTACGACACGTACAGGGGTGGGGGGGTGTACATTGACGGTGGTACGACACGTACTGGGGTGGGGGTACGACTGGAACGTACTGGGGTGTACATAGACGGTGTTACGACACGTACAGGGGTGGGGGGGTGTACATAGACGGTGGTACGACACGTACAGGGGTGGGGGGGTGTACATAGACGGTGGTACGACACGTACAGGGGTGGGGGGGTGTACATTGACGGTGGTACGACACGTACTGGGGTGGGGGTACGACTGGAACGTACTGGGGTGTACATAGACGGTGGTACGACACGTACAGGGGTGGGGGGGTGTACATAGACGGTGGTACGACACGTACAGGGGTGGGGGTACACGGGGGTACGACACGTACAGGGGGGGGTGTACATTGACGGTGGTACGACACGTACAGGGGTGGGGGGGTGTACATTGACGGTGGTACGACACGTACTGGGGTGGGGGTACGACTGGAACGTACTGGGGTGTAGGTAGACGGGGCTATGACACGTACTGGGGTGGGGGTGTGGCTCGAACGTACTGGGGTGTAGGTACACGGGGGGTACGACACGTACTGGGGTGGGGGTACGACTGGAACGTACTGGGGTGTAGGTAGACGGGGCTGTGACACGTACTGGGGTGGGGGTGTGGCTCGAACGTACTGGGGTGTAGGTACACGGTGGGTACGACACGTACTGGGGTGGGGGTGCGACTGGAACGTACTGGGGTGTACATAGACGGTGGTACGACACGTACAGGGGTGGGGGGGTGTACATTGACGGTGGTACGACACGTACTGGGGTGGGGGTACGACTGGAACGTACTGGGGTGTAGGTAGACGGGGCTATGACACGTACTGGGGTGGGGGTGTGGCTCGAACGTACTGGGGTGTAGGTACACGGGGGGTACGACACGTACTGGGGTGGGGGTACGACTGGAACGTACTGGGGTGTAGGTAGACGGGGCTGTGACACGTACTGGGGTGGGGGTGTGGCTCGAACGTACTGGGGTGTAGGTACACGGGGGGTACGACACGTACTGGGGTGGGGGTGCGACTGGAACGTACTGGGGTGTACATAGACGGTGGTACGACACGTACAGGGGTGGGGGGGTGTACATTGACGGTGGTACGACACGTACTGGGGTGGGGGTGCGACTGGAACGTACTGGGGTGTACATAGACGGGTGGGGGTATACATATACGGGGGTACGTGTCGGACGTACGGGGGCTGGGGGGAGTGTTGGGCGCGTATGCGGGCACATGTCTCCATGGTTGCTATTGGTGTTGGGTGCGGACGGTGTTTTTTCCATACGGTTGTAGGCTCGGACGCACGGGATGGATCGTGATTCCTCGGTCGGACTTGGATTTTTACGTTTGTAAGGTAAATCGTCCGAGGACGTGTCGGACACATTTTCCGACCCGAGGACGTGTGGGGAATGATTCCCGGTGCGGTTCGTATGGACTTTTTACCATGCGAATCGTGATTGCCAGTTCGTACGGCACTTGTACGATTCGTACGGTAAAAAGACCCGATACGAGTCGCACGGGGGAATTTTTTACCGGATCGTGATCGGCACCAATGTCTTGTATGATAGATTCAAATCAATGATAGATAGATTCATTTTTAACAGTTTTGTTTACAATTTTTTTTAAGCTTGCCATGGATCCTGACGATTCCCAGAGTTGCCGTAACCCCAGTTGGTCCAGTGCAGTATCAAAAAAATGTCTGGCTGGACAGGACTCTGAGGCTTCTAGTCCCCTCCACAAGTAGTAGTTTAGCATCTCAGGCTGCCGTTTTCTGATTTTATACCAGGTTTTAATGAAAGCTCTTTTGCGGGCCAGCTCTTGTCTTTGCATCCCGAATTCTAGCCTCATTTGCGCCGGAGATGTGTATACAGGCAACCCGTATATTATTCTCAGGCCTCTTGCAATGGTACCGTTCAATGTTTCCGCGTCTCTCCCTCTCATGGCTTCACTTCCATAGGTGATTGATGGAATTAGTTTAGCCTGTATCAGCCGGTCAGAGGGAGAAAGCTTGGTCCAGTGGTCATATTTTTTAGATTTCTTAATGCCACCGGTGTCGTTAGTCCCCTGTTTTTTATTGCCTCACATTGTGCTTTGTAGTTGCCTTTGTTATCAATCATAACCCCCAGGTATTTGTAGTCTTGTACGACTTCCAGCTTAACTTCTGCCAGGTGCCAGTTGTACTTTGTTTTTGTCTTCCGGTAATTTACACATATGACTTTCGTTTTTTTTTTGATTAATACTTAGTCTGTTGGTCTCCGAGTATAGAGATGTGATGTCAAGCAAGCGTTGTAGTCCTATAGGTGTCCGGCTGATGAGTACCAGGTAATCTGCATATAAGAAATTGGATAACTGACGGCCTCCTAGCTTCAGGGCATGTGAGTTGCTTCCATCGAGTTGGACTGAAAGCTCGGCCATGAAGAGATTAAAAAGTATTGGGGCAAGCACACAGCCTTGTTTTAAACCTGAAGTTGTGTTTATCTTTTTCGTTAGATGGTCTCCTGCCCCCAGCTTTACTTGTACCCTGGTGTTACTATGCAAAAGAATTAGTTGTTTTAGAAGCAATGATGAAATTCCTAGCCTTTTTAGTTTTTGCCACAGAATATTTCTATTTATATGGTCAAACGCCGAGTTGTAATCGATGAAGCACATGTACAGGGGCTGTTTAATTAAAAGTGCAGCATCTATAATTAGTGAAAGGGCGGAGATGTTAGTGGCAGTGCCCATGTCTCTGCAGAAACCGGTTTGGTTGTAAGGTATTGCTTTGATTTCTGTGGCCCATGTTGTTAATTCTTGGAGGAGTACACCGGCATAGAATTTGGCTTCATTGTCCAGAAGAGCCACCAACCGGTTGCTCTTTGGGTCACTCCTATTGCATTTCTTGTAGATGGGAGAAATTATCTAGCCCCTCCATGATGATGGTATAGTTGACGTTTGCAGAATTGTATCGAAGATCGGTTTTAAGAACTGAAGCCCAGAATTCTGGATCTTGTTTGTATAATATGGGTGGGATCCCATTTGGACCAGGAGCTCCCTCACGTCTGCCTTTCAGGATTCTTTTACAAACTTGTGTATTCGTAATTATGAGGTCCTGTCGCAGTTCTGCATTGGAGTTTAACTGGGGTGATTGAGTTTCCAGGGTAGACGCAAGGCTAGTTAAGCAAATTTGAGGAGTCTGTTCTTTATTAAAGTGTGATTTGAGGTAAGTTATCCAAACCTCTTCTGTGACGTTGGAATTAATGCACTGGCCTTGCGGGTGAGACAGAGCATTAATCTTCTTCCAAAATAGTGCGCTAATGTTGTTTTTAATGTCGTGCAGGAGTCTAGCCCACAGAGATTCTTCGGCTTCCTTTGTATTTTGCCAAATCAGTTTTTTCCGGGTGGCTTTTAGCTGCCTCAGTTCTTGCAATGCCTTGGGGTCTTTCTTCAGTCTCCGTAGTGTGTGATGTATCAATGCTTTTAGCTTTATTAGTTCAGCGTTATTCCATAGATTGAAGCTTAACCGTCGGTTTTGCGGACAAATTGTTCTCCAATTTCGAGAGCGTCCCTTTGTGTCTCTGTAGCCATTCCGTAGGGTATTTGTAAACACCTCCTATTATGTCGGGGTCGGCTGCTTCTGCTTCTTCCAGGAGTTCTTTCGCAAAGGAGAAGAGGCCTTCGGGGTCGTTAGTTATGCATTTTACTCTTTTCTCATTATTGGTAAATTCTGAACAGAGTGTGTTTGCTGGGGGCAATTTGCATATTGACGGCTCTTCTACCGTGATTTCCTGGGGTAAGTGATCACTATAATCCATGCTCCCAATGCGATAGTCTTTCACTTTTGAGAACATACAGCGAGAGCAGAATGTGTAGTCAATTGTGGACCTTGCTACTGCATTGTTAAATGTTGCTGTCTGGGCGATCTCCGGGAAATCTGCTGTTTAGTGTGCGAGAGCCCAGTTGCTCTAAAAATGCCAGTAGCTTTTTCGAAGTTTTTGTAGGTTTTCCATCTGTGTTGTTATCTTGAGGTGTTTCCTCCCATACAAATGGATCCTCTTCTGAATAGATATCCTCAGCACTGTTGCTGAGCATGTTTAGATAAAAATCCCCTGTGATTATACAGCTGTTACTTTCTCCTCTGTTATTATTTTCACCAGTTATTCCTTCAATTGTTGACTACCTCTAGTTTTCTCGCGTGGGTGCAGATAAAGATTTACAAGTATTATATACTCTTATTTGTCTTCCCTTGTAAGGTAATTCGAATTGCTTGCATTGCATTGGGTGGAGCTAGGTTTTATGGCAATGATTCTGCTGCATAAATGCTACTTATGGAGCTGTATATTGCTAGGCCTCCCTTATTGTGGCCGAAATTGGCGCTTCTTGTTGCCGGTAGATAGAGCAAGTTAAAGCCATGCAGTGCAGTTGGTGCTCCACTCCATGTTTCTTGGAGCAAGATAATATCAAATTTCTGCAAATAAGATTGCAGTTCCGGATCCAAGGTCTTATCTCCCAGGCCGTTGATGTTCCAGGAGCAGATTTTCAGGGAGATCTTACATGAAGATGCATTAATCTTGGAGTGTCACGGTCTTTCAGGTTTGATGTTTATTGTCCTGGAAACCCTGCTCCATTCTAGTGTGGCTTTACTTCTGGCAGAGTTTGCCGTTAGTTCATTGTATTCTCCGTTTTACCTGTGCTGAATGCTGTTGCTGCGTTCCCCTCGCAGTACCAAGAATAATCGTGGGCTCGGTTGTCCAGAGCTAGGGTGTTCTTCTTGGCTTTTTAGTTCGGCCAGTAAGGGATCAGGATGCCTTGGTTTTGCAAATGGCCGTAGTTTAATGTCCCAGGTGTTAAATCTGGTTTGTTCCTTTAGGACTCAGCTAGGTCTGGTGTGGCCCAGACTGTTTCCGTTGTCTCTGTTCCAGGTCAATCAGGTGATTCTTCAAACTCGACTGACTCCAGGTCGGTGGTTTTTATATTCTTTAAGCTTTTGATGCACCTTAGTAGTGGCAGAATGTTGCCCCTGTTTAGTGTATCGACCCGTCCCTTTGATATATACTCTGGGTGAAACATGATTGTTGTTGTTGCGCCTGAAAGCACTGTTTTGTTGGCCCAAGATGTTCTGTGGCGCTGTTGAGACCTCTGTTGACGATGGTGGCCCACGTGATGGTTTTGTCAGGCCGAGGAGCTGGTTGTCGCTTGCTGGGATTTTCTCAGTACTTGAGGCTGATGTTGTAATTATCTTCCACTTTGTACATATGCTGCCCTGTAAGGCTATTTCTTTACCTGTTAAATCCGTAGGTTCTCTTGTTAATGATGTTGCTGAGCCTTGTGTGGCCTTATTGAGTGCCCATTCAGTTGTTGTTGTTGTTGATGGTTCCCCTATTGAGCGCCATCTTTTGTTCTCCGATTTCTGCTCGGGCCATCAATTATGGGTTTATTGGGAGATATGCGCTGTTTTTTATCTGTTGCCTTTTCCTGGATTGGCCTCTTTTTTCTTTCCCGGCCTGGGTCTATCGCTTCTTCCTTCCTACTAGAGGAGTCTTGTTGGTCGTCCATTGGCGCATTCCGGGGGCTGTAAATTCCATCCCTGCTATGTAACGAGGCCTGCACTGGTTTCTGATTTCGCCCCTTCCTCCTTTGTTTTCTTCGCTGTTTGGAGGATAATTGTGCACCTTCAGTCGGAACCTGTTTTTCAGGAGATTTGCTAGAGTGCGAGATGTTGCTCGTTGGGGGTGCTGTGGCTCCTTGGCTCAGTGAGTTGTTATTTGTCCCTGATATGGGTAGGTCCCCAGCCTCCCAGAGCTACCTACCATCTGATGTCTGTGCTGCAATTGCAGTTTGCTGGGCCTGAGCCTGGGTTCTTGGGTTTTTACTTAGGTTTTTTATCGATTGCTCGCTGTTGCTAATATGAGCCAAGCCAAGAGCTGGTTTGATTGGCACTGCCTTCCTTATCTCGGCGAGAAGGTTATCCTTTGCTGATGGTAGTGTCGCCAGCTTATCCACAATTGTTATGCAGGTGCAGCTAGCCTGGGTAAGTTGTGTCTCTGACTGTGCCCTCTTCATCAGATTGTTAAGGTCTGCCAGCTTATTGTCTATATTAGCAACGAAAATGGAGAGTGAGTTGAGGACTGACAACTGAAGGTCCATCTTCTCTGATTGGTATTGCATTGCGTTCACAGGCATTTGCATTGTATGCAGCACTGTGCACCAGATGTCATCTTTGTCTTGTGATTTGTCTTTTTCAATGTTGGTTTTCGGGGAGCTGTTGTGTCTTCCTTCTGGCTCACCTCCGGGGGCAGTAGAATATGACGCAACCAGTTCCTCCCATTCTTCTGGTGTGAGGTATGATGACTCTGGTTCATTTTCTTTAGACGTTAATATTTGTGTTGGAGCCCGTTGCGTATTACTGTTGGGTTGAGCTAGGACAATGCGGCGACCATGTTGGGTTTTAAGTTGTCCCAAGATTGGTTGAGCAAACTCATCTTGCGCTGATGAGTGGAGTGTAGGTGGTTCTTTTCCGGCTTTAATGTTTATTGTCATGTTGTGGGAGTCTTTGCTGTCTATTTTGCTCACATTGGCCTTGATCACCTTCTTATGCTCACGTATCTTAAGTGTCACAAGTGTCTTGAGTGTCTCCTGGCCAAGAGTGCCCGAGGAGATAAGATTGTCTTTGGGGCTATCTTCCACTTTGGCCTTTTGCGGAGTATTAGGTCGCTGTAAGGTATCATTAGATATGACGGTGTTTTTGGGCAGGTCTATCTCCAATTGACTCAAGTCGTCGTATCTTAGGTATTTGTTTACCTCGATTCCTTGGGTCTTTGCCTCTTTGTTTGCATCTGTCACGTCTGTTGCCTCTATTGGGCTTGCATTGCTGCTACCACGGCTTTTGCCGGAGACTGTTGAGTCTTTGCAGTCCCTGCAGTCTGGCTTCAGCTGCTGCCATTGCTGCTTTTGTGCCAACTGGTCTTCCATTTGGTGAGCCTTGAAAGGTTGAAGTGGATCGGGGAGGTTGGTTACTTTGCTGCTATTTAGGCACAGTACCGGCCCAGCATCCCTTATGAATGAAAATTGTGTGTATATTTCAGGTTGGTAGCTTGACTTGGGCAAGATAGGATCACTGCTTGCACTACAAGCCATGCCATTTAGTGAGGGCTGTGGGCTGGTGATAAGTGGAGAGATCAGATTGAAGACGTTGTCCTTTGTCCTCCCATGTGCTTCGACACTTCCCTTGTTTGGTGTCTTCTTGGTTGTCCTCCTCGTTCTTTTGGCAGGGTTTACTGCTGCCTGCTGCCTTCACTTTCATGACCACATTGTTGCGCGCGAGATGTTGTGAGCTGTTGTGAGCTGATTTAACTGAATTAGCTGTCTTGGCTCTCTTGGCTGTTGTGACCGCTACTTATCTGATATAGCGTTTTCTAAGATTGTTGTCTTTTTGGTGACTTATGTCTCCCATTGTCTTTTTTTGTCACTTTTTTCCCTTTTGCCAGGCCTTTAACAGGCCTTTGCCAGATTTCAGTGATGGAGTCCGCTGGCAATTTCAATTCCTTAATTTATTCCTTGATTTGTTAGATTGTTAGTTGCTTATGCCGGGAGGAATGAGGCGGAGGGACAAACGGAAATTGGTGGAGTTGGGCGGAGTGAGGTGGGATAAGGTGGGGCCTATTCAGCACTGGTTGGGAGCAGGTTGGAAGCTCCAGAGACCCCCCCTTCACAGGGAGCCTTCTCAGAGAGCCTCTGCCTCAACCTCCTCTACCTCCTCAACCCTCCTCAACTCTCCCGCTGTCTGCAGTGTGGTCCCAAGCTCCGTGCCTGGCCCACCCGAGAGCAACAAAAACGCGTTGCTGGAACCAGGATTCAGCAGACGAGAGGGACTTGGAAACGCGACGATTCAATCTGTTCAATCCTTAGTTGTCGTAGGGCTGTAGGGCTAATGCCTGCCTTGGTATCTGTTGCTGCCTTTTGCTGTCCTTTATTATCCTTTTGATGTCCCTCTTTTAATTGCAGAGGAGAGTTTTCTCCTTGAGCGCCATTCTTTTACCCTTCCTTTTACCCTTCCCTGTTTCCAGGGGGTCAAAAAGCGGGCGTATATTTCGCTTCTTTCCCTTTTCTTCTCCTTTGCTGCCCAACTGGGTTGACTTGGCCAGGGATGGGCAGGGGGGCGGTATTTGACTGCTCTCTGCACTCTGTGAACCAAAGCTGTGATGGCGAGACCATTTTATCTCTACCAGAATGAATAGGCTCGCAACTGGCCGCCGGTCTTTGTAGTCGTGAAGCCTGTGTCTGAAGGACTGTGGTTCAAGCCACTGGTGTACCCTGGCACTTGCAGCCACTACCTGCCGCTACCTCTCCCTATCTAACTCCAAACCCTCCAGACTCTCGAGCACCGCAATAGACAAAAAGCGGGTACAGAGACAGAGAGATGGGGAGACAGGAGACATGAGAGCAAGAGGCGGAGAGGGCAAGTGGCGAGCAGAGCGGGTGGTGTGGGTACAGCCAACAAAAACAAGCAAGCAGGTGGATTGAAGAGCCTCAGCACGCAGCCCTCAGCCCGCAGTCCGCAGCCACGCCTGTTAAGCTGCACCGTGCCACAACCACACTGCAACCCGCACCCAAGGTAAGTTGCTGGCTGTAATCTTACCGGGCCTCGTAGCAGAGGGGGGGCGGTCGTGCAGTAGTGCGATGCGGCGGCTGATGTTGCGGCAGCGCGGAGGCGAACGGTGGCAAACTGGAGCAAACTGTCGCTCAGGCTCAGGGACCGGATGCAGCGTCTCCTCCTCTGCCGCGAAACTCCGGCCCTGCATAAACGAACAGCAGGAGCGGAAGTGGGAGGTCTCTGAGTTGTGAGTAGTGCCGGGAGTCTGGTTGGAGTTGAAACGGTCCAATGATTATAACATCATTGGGTGTCAGGAAGCATGGGACACAGCCAACTCCCTTTATATCGATAGTTATATCTCATTTTTTTTACTGAATACCCTCTCAGTGTCTGGCAGAGCGAGGGGAGGGATGATACCTCTTATATTTTTAGACATCAAGTATAAGATGTCCCAAATTGATATGGGAACCTCACGTTTCTTAGCTGTTCGCTTCCTTTTTAAAAAACGTCCAAATATTTTATTGCTTAACATTTACAACTCAAATTCACAGGCAAAGGCCACAAGGCATTCTCTGTCCTTAATGACTTTTATGGAAGCCTATGCTGAGAAACATCACCAACCATATATAGGGTTCAATTTAGATCTTGGTGGTCCTACTCATGTCCCTCCATGCCGGCATTCCTTAGTACTCTGCCAAGTCTACAGTCTTTTGCCCACTGTATTAAGATGCATGTAGTCTGCCTCACCCTCCAAATGACAAAGTGTTTACCGCCGCACTCGCTGCACACAGCTGCCAATGCTTCAGATTCCAATGCTGGCACATACTACTCCATCGTCGTCAGGGCACCGGGTTCTTGCTGAGCTGATTTTTATTTCACAGTTGTACTGATGGTCTACTAGTGGTTGTTCCCAGTCTGAATGAGTCCGTCATGGTAAGTGCTCAGCAATGTACCATCACTGTGGCCATTGGATGGATGCTAGTAAAACACACCTGATGTCCATTGGACAAATGGAAATACTTGCATACCACACTATAGAGCACACTCGATTTCAGATCATGATCCTTTGTCATTCCACTGCACCACAACATTTGCAACCAGAGGCTTTACCAGTTAAGTGAGGTGTGTTTGTTCATTCTCCCTGTTTCCTGTCCCTTTATCCCCTTTCATTTAGTACCTTGTGGTCAATTATTTAATTTAATCTTATTTTGTTGCACAATGCCAGGCCCCAAAAATCAATGTTTTGCTACGGGAGAATTGTCAGTCATGGTGGATGAAATCCTAAGAGTAGAACCACAATTGTTAGGAGCTCATGTCTAAAATACACCCCATCCCAAAAAAGGCAAATGTGGTCCAGAATAGTCAACAGAGTGAATGCTGTAGCAAACATTCTACGCACACAGGAAGAAATTAGGAAGTGGTGGAAAAGCCTTCAGGGGAGGGTGCTTTTCTTGGCCTGAAATCATCACATGAAGGCCAACAGGACTGGGGGTGTTCTCCTAAGCCCCCAGTACCATTCATACTCTGGGAGGAGAGGGTTTTGCAGGTCCTACATACAGAAGGTGTGACAGGAATACTTGGTGGAGTGGAGTCTGGTAAGTTACATTTTGCAATTTCTCAATACACTTCAATGAACTGTGTGTTCTCAACTCAGCTATTGCCAATGTGTTATGTACATATTTACATTGCATAGAAGCCTCAAGCTATCAGTATCACATAATTTAGATTGTTTGTGTGAATGTATTGTGTTGTATCTAGGAGGCAAAATACTGACTAATCTCATGTATGCCGATGATGTAGTGCTGCTCAGCCACACCTAGGTCGGTTTCAAACACTTACTTATCGAAATGCAGAAGTACGCCACAGAGAACATTTAAAAATCAACTTTAGTAAGACACGGACAATTTCAGTAAACAACAAAAGGAAATGGCAGAGGAGATGGCACTTGGGAGGTACACAGCTTGAACATACAACTGATTATAAGTACCTAGGAGTTTTCATTGACAATGGAGGATCCTTCGTTTGCCAGAAAGAAGAAATCAGAAAGAGTGGGCTGGTCATAGCAATATCAATGAAAAGTCTCGCAAATAAATTGATGATAAATGAGCCCGCTCCTTAAGGTAGCACAAGCCATATTACTCCCTACAATAACTTACAGCAGTGAAGCAATGCGGGGGCGAGACGCCAACTTACTGGACAGTACGCTAGTTAAAGTATACAGAACCATGTTTTGTCTCCCATTCTACACCTCACCAGCTCAAATCAGGCTAGAGTTTGGCTTATTAAAACAATCCCTGGCTAGGCATGGAGCTTACATTATTTGCTGGAATAAGATTAGAACCACCACCTCAAACACCTTAAATCAACTGCTATGGCAAGACCTCCAGCACAGGGAAACTTCATGTGCAAGACTACAGGAATCTCTGGAAACTGCCAGGCTCATCGAGCTCTGGCACACACAGCTTCACCACTTAACTTTCAAAAAATTGGTCTGGAAGTGCGTAAAACAACTTTCACTGGTAGAGGACAAGGCAACCTTTTAAGCCAGATCTCATGCCTGGAGGACCTTAAATTCATACAAAACACTAGCACCTCCAAAAATATTTTAATCAGGGCTATCCGAAATCTATAAAAATAAAATTCCTAAGGCATAGATTGGGCATTCTTCCATGTACTCAGCATCTTCCACCCTGGCTAAGGGCATCGTCCCAAAGCACTTGCAGGCTGTGCGACATGGAACAAGGACACATTCTGGACTTAATCTTCACATGCAAGGAACTGCAACAGCTGCTAAAGGCCCCCTCTAATTTGCACCAGGGGGCAAGCGGTGCTGGCATGTTTTGACTCGGGTGCCACACAACTTAACTGCAGAACGGTAAAATTCCTCACGCTGGCGAACAAAAAATGGCCAAATTGACAATCCAACTTCAGCAATGTTAGCAATAAGCTGCCTGTGAAGCCTTCGGCTTGCAAGCCGGACGCTGCATTTCTTTGCCGAAAGAAGACAAAAGCACCTTTTTTAATGTGTAAAGTCTTAGCTGGTGCCAAATTTACCAGGTGACATTGCCAAACATGTATGCACTGCATGGCACCTTACTATGCTTATTTCAGGTTAGCAATGCATTTTAACAACTGTTCTGCACTTTAATGACTGCACTGCACTTTATCATGTGAATCTCTGACGCACTCTAAAAGCTTCACCGCCTATTTTATTCACAGTCAGGCACATAACGTACAGCATTTTAGTGTGTGCATCATAGGTTTTTAATGGGGGACAACTCCAGTTTTATTGGCTACTTAAAATGTTGCAATGGTTTTTAGTAACTATGCAAATAAAAATAAACTTTAAACTATTCAGGTGTCAGTGACAAATCTTACCACCACTCTAGCTCTGGAAGACCCATCAGCCTGGTAATGGGCTATCGGGATATGCAGGGCCCACCTCTGCTCCCTTTAGGTGACTGTCTAGAGGGAATGCACACACAGCCCTACTGTCACCCTCCCTCAGATGTGGATTTCACTGGCAAGCAAAGCACAGAATGGCAAAGCAAGAAAATGCCCATTTTCTAAAAGTGGCATTTTATAACATGTAATTTAAAAACCAACTTTACTAAAAGATGTATTTTTAAAATGGTGATTTCAGGGACCCCAAACTCCATCTTTTCCCAGTGGAAAGTTACACTTCTAAGATTTTACAAGGCATCTCCAGTGATAACCTATGGGACAGATAGTCCTTGCAGTAGTGAAAATCGAAATTAGCAGTGTTTCACTATCAGGACATGTAAAACACACCAGCACATGTTGTACCTCCTAAATACTCTGCACTCTGCCTATGGAGCTACCTTGGACCTACCTTATGGGTGCCTTAAACGTAGAAATGGGGAAGGTTTGGGCCTGGCAAGTAGGTGCAACTGCCAGGTCGACATGGCAGTTTAACACTGCCCACATAGACACTGTAGTGGCAGGTCCGAGACATGGTTGCAGGGCTACTCTGACACAATCAGTGCTGCAGGCCCACTAGTAGCATTTGATTTACAGGCCCTGGGCACACACAGTGCTCTTTACTAGGGACTTACCCGTAGATATGGCAATCATGGATAACCAATTACAGATATAATATACATAGGGAGCACTTGCATTAAACACTGATCAGCAGTGGTATAGTGTCCAAAGTTCTAAAACCAGCAAAAACATAATGCAGTACAATCAATCAATCAATCAATCAGGGAATTGTAAGCGCGCTACTCACCCATGAGGGTCTCAAGGTGCTGAGGGGGGGTGTGCAGATCCGTTCAGCCGAAGTGCCAGGTCTTGAGGGTCTTCCTGAAGGTGTTCAGGTTGGGGGCGAGTCTGATATCTGCTGGTAGCTCGTTCCAGCTTCTGGCTGCAATGTGGGAAAACAATTGTCTGCCTGCTCTGGCTCGTGGATGCAGGGGGTTTTGGACAGTTCGAGGTTGGCAGCTCAGAGGTTTCTTTTGGGTACGTGGAAGTTTTTCTGTCGTTGAGGTATTTGGGTCTGTTGTTGTGTAGGCATTTGTAGGCGTGAGTGAGGATTTTGAAGGTGATTCTCTTCTCTACGGGGAACCAGTGGAGTCTCCGCAGGTGTTGGCTGATGTGTTTGTTCCGGGGGATGCCGAGGACGAGTCTGGTTGCGGTGTTCTGTGTAGGCCTAACTTTGCGGAGAAGGGATTTGTTGATGCTGGCGTAGAGAGCATTTCCATAGTCCAGTCTGCTGGTGATGAGTGAGTGGGTTACTGTCTTCCTTGATTCCAGGAGATCCATTTGAAGGTCTTTCGAAGGTGGTGGAGGGTATTGAAGCAGCTGGAGGTGTCAGCGTTGACCTGTCGGTTCATTGTGAATGATGAGTCGACTACGATGCCAAGGTTTTTGGTGTGGTCTGAGGGTGTACCCTGTTCAGCGGTGCGGCTGACCCCTGTTCAGCGGTGCGCAGGAGTGTCTGGTGAGTCCGGGGTAGACAGACAGACATCGACCTGGGTTGTTAGGTCTCAGTGAAAGAAACTCACTTCGGAAAAAACGGTCATCGTTTTACCTGCATTTGGAATGAAATACAGCTGGAAAAAGATCTGAACACGAGGTGGCCGGCCGGAGAAAACTCCCACTCGACCGAAGGCTCCGCAGCAAAGAGGGCGGGACAGGCCTCGGCGGCTTTTAAGGGGCAGGAGCCCTTGCAGATTAAAGGGAGTTTGAGCCAATTAAGCTGAAGCTGAGCGTGAGGTGGCCAGCCAGAAGATCGAACACTGAACAAAGGGCTTGGTGACCAAGGGGGTCGGGCAGACACCCGGCGGCTGTTAAAGGGGGCAGGAGCCCCATGTGGATTGAAGGGGATTGAAGGGGATTGTTGTTCGGCCTGACTGGAATTTGAGAAGATACCAGGTGGCAGGAAGCAGCAAATCAGAGGTAATAACACTCGAAAAAGGGCTCCGTGACCAGGCGGGGCAAGCAGGCACCCGGCGGCTAGTAAAGAGGCATGACCCCTCGTGGTTTAAAGGGGATTGCCCTGCTGAATTGCTTAAATCAGCCTGAGCTAGGTGAGATCACACTGCCGGTGAGGAGCCCATACTTACCTACTGCGAGCAAAGTGCTGCTGCCTTCACACAAGGGTCGCCGTTGCTGAGGTTGCGAAGGAGCCCGTCTGTCGCCACTGCCTGCCGCCTGCTGCCTCAGGTGGACTCCATCTCATACCATCCTTCATGGTGCGCACGTCGCGCATCGCATCACCGAGCGCCAGGAGGCGCTGAAAAGGGTGCTGAAAGAGGCCGGGTTGGGCCACACCCCTTAGTCCAGTCTAGGAGAGAAGGTACTGTCACGTCTTACGTTGCATACGCACATGGACTGGGCCCACTAATACTGAGTCAGGATCTTAAAAAGATCGAACCTGGTAGAGCACAGAGACAAATCTGAGGAGGTCGGGTTGGTATTGTTTACTATTTGGGAACTGTGCCTTGTTTGAGTTTTTGCTGGGAAGGGGTGGTGGGAACTTTAGATGCATTTTTAACAAGGGCAGAGTCAGCACTAATTCATGAAATACAGCTTACTGAGCGTAGGCTCTCATTGGAATCACAAAATCATACAACCTGCCCTGTAGACTTTTTCCCAGTTGCAAAAAGCCCCTACAATAGTGATCTATGTACAAACTCAGCGTCTCAGTCGATTTTGGAGGTCTCAGAGGAGGTGTCCTTAATAGAGAACCCAGAGATCTGCAATAAGATGCCTAGAATAAATGTGATCACGAGAGGCCAAAAGGCCAAATCCACTGATTGTGATAGTCTTACCCCCCCACCCAAAAAGGCAAAAGGACAGTGTGTAAATAAACAAAGGCACACTACCGGGTACAGGGAGAGGTAGGGGGGTAGAGGATCTAATGCAAACAGCTGACGTGGCCAACAAGCCTGCAATCATAACAGGTAACGCAATATCAGGACAGGATTGTCCATTAGAAATTAGGAACTCGCACCTCCCGCCCGAAGCAACCCCATACACGGTAGTCTTAGCGAACGTCTCCCCACTTCCAACTGGTATAGCAGAACATTGGTCTACTTTGAGAAATAAGTCGCTTCATCTCCTGGGAGCAAGGACTGGGCTCACTAACATCCTATTTACTGAATTCAAAATGGCTAGAAGAATTGCCTGGGTAGGAGGGTCTAGTAAATCCTTGCCAGGAGACTGCATAGTCCTAACATTTGGTTCACCTAGCCTGATTCAAACGATATTGGAGAGAGCTGGATCCAGGTATGTCTCTACACGGGGAGTAAATATTCTACCATTGGGTTTTTTCTATCAATATTTCAGGTGCCCTTTGTATCCCGTGGCGACAGAGAATTTGTCTGGGGGGTCAACAAAGATTCCCTATTCAAACTAGTAATCGTTTTGAAGCTCTTAGCTCTCTGGGGGAAATTGACTGACTGAATGCGGGGGTGTATCATAATATTGAGGTAGGAAGGACCATCAGGGAGGTTTCTACAACACCAGGGAGAAGCAATAAGGTGCTCGAAGTTAGTAACCAGCAAAGTTCAGGGGGTGAGAGTGTGAGGGGTCTAGAGTATGGTAATGAGGCATCTTCACCTCCAAACTCCGTCCCTGATATGCAGACACTAGAAACGATATGCACTGGTGTCAGTAATAATTCCAGGTATCCTCAATTGCGCCAATTATCGAATGATGACGCGCCTACCTGTGATATCATCTCCTGGAATATTGCGGGCTGCAGTCGAAAAAGGATGATCCAGAATGGCATAAGTTCATTCAAGATAGAGACATAATAGGCTTACAGGAAACCTGGACCAATGAATCATATCATATTAGCGGTTTAAAACCTTTAATACACCGGCAGTGAAGGGTTTAGGGGGCAGGCTTAAGGGCGGTCTGAGCCTAAACATCTCGAATAAATTATATAGATTAGGCACTCCTGAGGAGTAGTTTTTATTACATAATAAAGGTATCTACAACCACGTACCAATGTATAATACTTGTAAATTTTTATAATAATGCGATCCCAACAGAATTAAGTCAGGTTTTAAAAAATTTAAGTGAGGATTTAAAAAAGAATTGTAATGCTAGTCCTGCTAATACTACGATAATAATGATGGGCGACTTTAATTGTTCAACGTGCCCTCTGGATGATAAGAGATTATGTGGCCACATATATGAGGAACCAACTCATTTAACTCACTTTTGTCACTCCCCGGCAGGAGAATTGTTTAATGAATTTCTAGCTATAAACAGCTTAGGTTTTGTGAATGAGTTTATGGATCCCCCAGTAATGATGCCATATACACGGAAGAGGTGTATCCACAATCGATTATATACTAGCCTCCCATAATCATGTTCTAAGACTACTTTCCTTTGGGGTCAACCAGATTCCACTTAGTGACCACTTTCCTCTACACTTGGTTGTTGCACTACCCATAAAGAAGGCACTTATTACAAATAAGGACAGTGAGGAAGCGGGTGAATTGGATTTACATAAGACTAATCGGTATTCACTTAAATGGTCAAAGGTGGATCCCATTGAAATCACTAGATCCCTTGTGGTTAACTGCAAGTCAGCAATTGATATCTGTCTGACTGAGTCAGCACCTGCTAAAAGTATAATAACATCTTATGCTGAAATATCGAACACCCTCAAAAAATTACTATTAGCATCGTAAGAATAACAAGGAACTAGGCTGGTTTAATCCAAGATGCACTCGAGCCTATTCCAATTTAAAACCGGAATTACATAGGCAACCTAGACTAATGGATAATGTTAGACTCGCAAGATTGGACTATCGTCAGGCAATAAAGGAAAGAAAGAATACCCTGAAAAACGAAGCTTGGGAAGCCCTTCGTACAGCCGCAGTACTGAAGGGTAGTGCAGCCTTCTGGAGGGCAGTGAAGACACTATTCTTAGTCACACACGAGGGTCCTTCAATAGCCATAGCTATAACAGAGGAGGAATGGATAACCCACTTCGCACAGGTATACAACGGTATTGAAACTTCCTATAGTGAGTCTGACGATGATCTAGAGAATGACCACTTAAATATCAATTTAAATTTTACCTTAGATGAAGTGATCAGAGCACTTCACGGGAGTAAGACTGTAAAGCACCTGGCCTAGATGGCATCCCTATAGATTTGTTTAAATTCAATATTGCACAATGGGGGCCCATCATCATGCAGGTTATCAACGCAAGCTGTCAAACAAAATTGCCTGAAACTTGGGGTGGGTCAATAATAGTGCCAATTTTTAATAAAGGGGATCGTCAGAAACCAGGCTGCTATAGACCGATCTCCTTATTAGACTCAATGGTGAAAGTGGTGGGCCGTGTGATTTTAGAGCGTTTGCAGGATTGGTCAAAAGAAAATAAGATCTTAACCGACCTACAATATGGTTTTCAGAAAGGACTTGGAACCACTGAGCAGTGTTTAAATCTGGCCCTTCTTATTGGAAAGTACACAAGTGCGAAAAACAGTAGATTGTACATGGTCTTTGTAGACCTAACTGCAGCTTTTGACTCAATAAAACATGCAAGATTGTGGGAAGTTCTTGAGGACTTAAAAGTAGATCCTCAAATTATTGTTTTCTTAAGGATTCTTTATAGCAAGGCATCAGCTTGTGTACGTTTTGGAACAGGGGGGGAACGTACAGCTGACTTTCCCGTTAGAAGGGGGGTGAGGCAGTGCTGTGTCCTGGCCCCCTTTCTTTTTAATCTATATACTAACGGGCTTGGAGAAGCATTTGTTAGAACAACACATGACTTTCCCCATGTAGCCAACCGACCCATCCCGGTACTTCTTTATGCGGACTACGCAGTTATGTTGGCAAGAACACAAATCGCTCTCCAAAGGGTCCTCAATGGTTTTTGTGTTTTTATGAAGGATCTAGGCCTCAGTATCAACATCTCAAAGACATATGTAATTAGATGTGGCCGTGGACCTATGCGAGTGAAGGACATCTTTGTCGAGGGGCAGAAATTAAGCTCAACTAAGAGTTTTTCATATTTGGGCATTATGTTTAATAACAACGAATCATGGGCCCAAACTATAACTGCTAAAAAACTGATGCTCATCCGGGCAACAAATGCTTTGGTGGGGTTTTCTAAGAAACTGGGCAGGAAACCCCCGGTGGAGCTGATACAAATCTATAAGGCAAGGTGTATCAGCTCCACATTGTACGGAGCTGGGGTCTGGGGACTAGCAAATATTTCACAGCTGCAGCAAGTGGAGAATTCCTTTTTAGGATTTATATTATCCGTTCCCCCGAGCACAGAGCTGGGCGTCCCTTTTCTATCTGACCTAATTAAAATAGAACCAATACTATTGTGGCATAGTATTTGGATTAAGGAGCAGACCCAGTTAAACCGGGATATACTCACTGATTGTCTCAAACTAGATGGAGCCTTAAAAATACCATGGATCAGCTATATTCATGATTTTATGACTAACTAAGGGCACCCTGAGTATTTTATAACTCCGAGCTCCTTACAGAAAATCTCACGGGAAACATTAAAAAGAGAGGGGCTCTGTATGTTAGAAGAGGCTAGACTGCCCAGCGAACTCATTAAGCCCACTGTTAGCCATCATCAAATGATTTTAACGACCTTTGGAATGGAGCCATACCTGTCTTACGTAATTGTTACTTTTGACAGAATGTTATTGGCTAGATGTAGGTTAAACACATTCCATAGAATGGTGGCGTGGCCCAAGATGAATGATTGGTCGAGACAACTCCCATTGTGTTATGCGATAATCAATCATGCTAGACTACAATTCACACCGTCCTTTTTTGTAAATTTTATTGTGAACTAAGAAAAGATTGGCTGATCCCGCTTCTAAAATCTTACGGGCTAAGACAATGTCGTCCTGCTTTTTTAAAACTTCAATTACTGGATAGTGTTCATGTAGTATGTAGACTTGCAATGTTCTTAAAGAGAGTATTCTTTTTGAGGAAAAGTTTAACTAACATTGACGAATTATAACCTCTGATCGACTGGTTTTTAACTTTTTATGTAATAACATTGCACACTGTATGAAAGCATTTTACACAACATGATAGCTGCTAGTTTGTAATCTCCATTTTTATTGAATATAATTGTGAACATATTTTTAATTTGTGCTTTTATGATTGTAAATTTGTAACAATCGAATAAAGTTTTATAATGATGATGATGATGATGAGGGTGTAGGTGGGCTTCCGAGGGTGGAGGGCCACCAGGTGATGCCCTATGCTGAAGAGGTGGTTCCGAGGACGAGGACTTCTGCCTTCTCTGCATTGAGATTTAGGCAGCTGGAGGTCATCCAGACTGCAACGTCTTGCATTCCTTTCTGGAAGTTCAGTTTTGCGGTGGTGGGGTCTCTGGTGAGGGAGATGATGAGCTGGGTGTCGTCAGTGTAGGATACGATGTTGAGGTTGTGTTGTCGGTCGATGGCTGTGAGGGGGGCCATGAAGATGTTGAAGAGGGTTGGGCTCAGTGATGACCCCTGAAGACCTCCGCAGGTGATTTCCGTGGGGGCGGAGAGGAAGGGTGGTAGTCTCATACTTTGGCTTCTTCCGGTGAGGAACGATCGGATCCAGTCCAGGGCTGTTCCTTGTATGACAGATTTGTTTAGTCTGGAGACTAGAGTGCGGTGAGAGATGGTGTTGAAAGCTGCAGACAGGTCGAGGAGGATGAGGGCTGCGGGGTGGCTTTGGTCCAGGAGGGCGCGGATGTCGTCTATTGCGGTGAGTACGGCGGTCTTGATACTGTGGTCACTCCGGAATCCGGATTGGGATGGGTCGAGGACGGCGTTCTCTTCGATTAACCATGTCAGTTTCTCTGCTACTTTGGCTGCGAAGGGGAGGAGAGAGATGGGCCGGTAGTTGTTGAGGTTGGTGGGGTCCACCGTGGGCTTCTTGAGCAGGGGCCTGACTTCTGCGTGCTTCTAGCTGTCTGGGAAAGTGCCTGTTGTGAAGGTGGTGTTGATGGTCTGTTGTAGTTCAGGTGCAATGCTGTCCGCGGTTCTGTGGTAGATGTGCGGGGGGCATGGGTCGGTGTGGGCTCCCAGGTGGATGCCTTTCATGGTAGTAGCAGTGTCCCCGGTCGTGATTGGAGTCCAGTCGGTGATGGTGAGCTGGCTGGTGCCTCTGGGGGGCGGGGGCTGGCTGTGGCGTCTTGCGGGAGGTCGACGAAGTTGCCGTAGAGTGTTCTGATCTTGAGGTGGAAGTAGGTCTCAAGCTTGTAGCAGAGGTCTTGGGACGGGGTGATGTCTGTGGCTTCACTACGTTGGTTGGTGAGTTCATGAATGACAGTGAAGAGTTCCTTGGAGTTGGTGGCGTTGGTGAGGATTTTGTTGTGGATGAAGTTCCTTTTGGTTGTTCTGATTTGGTTGTGGTAGTCTGTCATGGCGTCCTTGCAGGCAGAGTAGTTGTTGGTTGTCTTGGTGTTCCTCCAGGTCTTCTCCAGGCGTCTGCAGGTGAGTCTTGCTTCTTGGAGATCAGTGGTGAACCAGGCAGCTTTCCTGGGGCATTGTTTGCCGTGGTTTTGTAGAAGGGCGAGCTTGTGCGCACAGTTGGAGATCCAGGTGTGGAGTCCTCTGGCTGCGGTGTTTGCGTTGGATGCCCAGGTGGGGTTGTCTCGTGTGAGGGTGGAGTTCAGTTGCTCATCAGTGACCTTGCCCCAGTTCCTTCGTGGTGGGCGGGGAGATGGTTTTGGTGCCTTGGGTTTGTCGACAGTGAAGTGCACGCAGTGGTGGTCAGTCCATAGTGGTTGCATTGTGTGGTTGAAGTGGACGCTGTTGCCTGCGGCAAAGATGGGGTCGAGAGTGTGTCCTGCTCTGTGTGTGGGTGTGGTGACGAGTTGGTTGAGTCCGATGTCGGCGAGGTTGTCCTGAAGGGTGGTGGAGTTGGGGTCGTTGGGGTTGTCGAGGTGGAAGTTGAGTTCTCCGATGAGTGTAGTTTATTGATGCGATGCCATGGGGTACGTTGAAGTCGGTGATGGTGGTGGCGTAGGGTATCCGGGCCCGGAAGGTCTGTAGCAGAGGGTTCCTCGAAGAGTGGTGTTAGGGCTAGTCCAGATCTGGAAGTGCAGGGGTTTGGCAGCCGGGAATGTTTTCCTGGAGGTGGTGAGGCGGAGGGTGCTTTTGTGGGCGATGGCGAGGTCCCCCCGGGTGGTTGGGACTGTCCTTCCTCTGGATCTTGTATCCATCCGGGATGGCGGTGTTAATGTTGGGGCGGGGGCGGCGTTAGTCCAGGTCTCCGTGAAGAAGGCTATGTCGGATGAAAGAGAGTCGATCAGGTTCCAGATTTCCGTGGCATGTTTGTGTAAGGAGCGCACATTGAGGAGGAGGCATCTTAGTGTGTCGTTGGCACTGGTGTCTGTGGTTCCGGGGGTCGGGGCTTGGAGGAAAGTCTGGCGGCATTGGTGGCAGGAGAATTGGCCGAGGGTCGAGGTCAGCGAGGTCTGTTGGCAGTCTCTTAGTCTTCTGGGGTTGAGTGCAAGGAGGGCAGTGTTGTCATAGCGGCAGGCGGGTGGCCGTGGATCCAGGGTTCCGCGCGCTGATAGTGGACAGGCCCAGACAGGCTTGCCTTAGGCGTGCCTTTGGCATGCCAGTGGCGCGCCCGCTGCACAGCGGCTGCCATTAAGTAGGGGAGGGGGCGGGATTAGAGGTAGGGAGGAGGGAGTGGGGGCTGTGTCAGGTGCAGCAGCGGCGGGAAACTAGCTGTAAGCAAAAATTAAGAAATTCAACAGAAATAATAACTTTTAACTTTCCATGAAGATTAAATAATTAAATGACTCAGGAGGAATGCGGGGGTTAAATAATAACCTTGAAAGCAGGAGCAGGCTACCGGCACGGACCCTTCACAGGGTAGGGCTTGTGACTGCGGCAAAGGTCCGGAGCTGCTGGGGAGAGTGCTGGCCTGGACCGGAGGGCGAGGTATCACACGCGCTCTGCAGCAGCGGCTGCCATTGAGTAGGGGAGGGGGGCGGGACTAGAGGTATGGAGGCAGGAGCGGGGGCTGTGTCGGGGGAGGGGGCGCAGGGGCAGCAGCGGCGGGAAACTAGCTGTAAGCAAAATTTAAGAAATTCAACAGAAATAAGAACTTTTAACTTTCCATGAAGATTAAATAATTAAATGACTCAGGAGGAATGCGGGGGTTAAATAATAATAACCTTGAGGCTGGAGCAGGCTGCCGGCGGAAACCCTTCACAGGGGAGGGTTTGTGAATCCGGCTAAGGTGCGGAGCTGCTGGGGAGAGTGCTGGCCTGGACTGGACCGGAGGTCGAGGTAGCAAGCAGTCATAAACAGGAGGTCAAAAGCAAAAAAGACAGGAGAAAAACAAGCTAAAGATGCCAGGTCTAGCAAACACCAACAGACAAAACCTGGGGAGCACTTCATTTTGTAGACACTGGACAAATCCAAACTACTGTTCCAGTATTTGACAGAATGTCACAACCAAGTTTCAGTGGTGTGCCACAAGAAGTATGTCTCACAATGATGTGACACATCACCTGCTGCATACACATTACAAACAATGGGCATTTTGACAATGTGAAGGGGATGGGCATGATTTAGCTGCACTACTACATGTGTGTTAAGCAAATTATGACACAACTATTAGGAGAAGCTGGCCTGCTATATGGTGCTCACTTATTTAAGTGGGCACCCTGCACTATTTCAGACTACCCTTATCGTGATTTTGGTGGTCAAAGACAACCTCAAAAAGCTCGCTAAGTGGTAGCTGTGGAGAGCAGCCTTCAGGCTTAGTCCAGAAGGAGTGTAAAGCAACTTGTTTTGCCAGAGTATAATCTTATTGGAATAGACTAAGTGAAAAAGAACCACACAGTATATTTATAAAAATCTGTATTTATTATAAGGCACTTACTAACATATACAGATATCTCCTAGCCAGTGATATACACAATGCACCCAAAACTTTTCAATAGAAACATGTAAGTAGCAAGAATACTCAGTGGTCGCCAGGGGAAGACCAAACCATATACTAAAATAATGGCATGCGAACCACGACTCAAGTCAAGGCTATACCCAGAAGACATAGAAGTGCCAGGGACCCAAGGAAACACCTGAGGTAAGAAACCAGGAGGCCATGTGCCCAGTGGGAACATGACTGCAGGCTCAATACAAGTCAATGGGTAAGTTGCGGTTGCAATTTTAAAGAAGAAGGACCCTTCCCAGTGGACCCTGAAGAAACCCAGTGGAAGACAGAAGGTTGGAGCGCCACCCCACCTGTGGATACACTAGGAACCAGGATACCTCCACCAGGGAAGCTGGGTGCATAGGTGTGAAGGGGCATCGGAAACATCTGTCGAACTCAATAGAGGACTTCAGGAAGGTGCTGCTGCTGGAGAAGGTGAAAGTGTCCGGTGGAACCCAAAGGTGGATTCAAGTTCAGATGTACCTGCAAGCAGAGGGGACAGAGTCTATGCCACTCAGGAGTGACCAGAAGGCAGGGAAGACAAATGCTCACCGATGTCGAGTGTTGCAGGGGAGCTGACATTGACCTTGAAATTGCAGCTGTGCAGACCAGGGGATGCTTTGGAAGATCAGGAGCCATTCACAAGCTTTCCCACATTGGATGTCGAGAGTTAAGGGGTCGGTGTCCGTCGGGAGCACCAACAAGCCTTTGCAACTGCAACCGATGTGGAAAGAGAATAAGGTACATTGTTGGGACCATCAAGGTCTAGGTGACTCACCACAAGCAGGGGAGTGAATGTAGGACCCGAGCAATCAGAGGGGCACACAGAAATCAAAGGAGACCCTCAGGAGGACCCACAGGCCGGAGGCACTGGAGTCGCAAAGAGACCTCGAACAGCTCAACAAAGATGTAGGCCCACTGTGCAAGTGATGTGGTGAGGATGGAGATGTTGGTCACAGGAAATGCTCAAGGTTCAGGCTACTTGGAGCCCCAAGATCTTGGAGGAAGGAAGCCAACTAAGCCGTTGCAACAGCAAGATGACCCAGTGCACCAGTGTTCAGTTCCTGAGACTCCGACAAGGGACACTTGCCTCAAACTTAGTTAGGGCCTTTTGGAGTCTGAGGGAGGCCAGGATCAGCAGTCAGCTTAGTTGTGGTGCTTGCAGATGCAGGGAAGTGACTCCTTTGCTTCAAGGGGGATTCCCTCAGGTGTCTTGGATAGCCACAGGCCTTGTAAGGTTCCTGTATGAAGCACAGGGCCAGTCTTTGCAGAAGACGAGAAGAACATCGAGATCAGGAGCAGCAGGAGTCTTTCCAGTTGCAGCCATGATGCCCAGAGTGAAGTCCAGTGAAGTCCAGAGTGCCCAGACGGTCGAAGAAGAAGTCGTGTCTTGAAATTAATCTTGTCCCACAAAAAATGTAGGGACCCACCTTCAGGTAAGCCCTTAAGTATCCTAAGGAAAGGGTTGGGATGATTCAGGGTTCCCTCCCAGGCGAGGGGTCGGACAGTAGGGAGGATACTCCCATGTTATTTATAAAGTTTCGAGCCAGAGCGGGAGCAAACGGCTCCCTGAGCTGGTTTGAACTGGACTATGCAAGGAGGGCACCAAATGTGCCCTTAACGTAGACTGAGTGGCACTAGCAAACCTTCCCACCCTGCCCCAATATACTAAACCCTGTCTGGGAGGTAGTCACATCTCCCTGTGGCAGTATACCTATTGTTCTGCCTTCCTCTGCTCAAGCTTGGCTCAGCAGGTGGATGGCAGAATCGTGTCTCTGGTCGGCAGCAGCCATGTTGTGCTGTCCGGCCCTAGAAGACTGGTACCAGGAGCACTGAGGGCCTCCGAGGAGATATACAGTGCATGGAATCATACCTCCCACACCGTTTATGGTTTGAGGGTATTATTCCAACATGTTTGATACCAAACATGACAGGGTTCATTACAGCCAGTTTAGAGATGGTCATCGCATAATGACGCATGGCCACTCTATGTATCGTAATGGCTGATGCACTTACAACCTGGGAGAATGGACTCTGAAGGTTGTAGGGGTGTCTTGCTCAAGCAGGGGCACCCTCACACTTAGAACCAAGCACCCTGCCTACCAGAATAAAAGGCCTGCTTTAGGGGTGACTTATAGGTTTTAAGTGCAGTGACCTTAGATATAGGAAAACCTATATTTTTCGTATGTGGTGCTAGCACCAGCGTAAACAGGCTGCTAGGGCAGGCCTGTAGTTACAGTTTGAGTGGTCCCCCATGGGTGGCATAATGCATGCTTCAGCCCATGGGGGACCCCTGCTGTGCCTATGCCCTGGATACCTCACTACCATATACTAGGGACTGATAAGGGTACGCCAGTGTCCAATTTGGGATGTACCTAAGTACTTACCATACCAATTTAGGGGAGAAAGCACAGTGACTGGGGTCCTCATTAGCAGGATACCAGTCAGACTCGTCAGAAACCGCAAAGCACCAGGCAAAAAGTGGAGATAACTATAAAAGCATAACCTACTTTCCTACAACTATTTCTTTCATGCCAACACACGACAGAGAATAAGTCCAATGCATTTTTTAAATCTTCTCTTCAATCCCAGTGAAAGTTGTCTTGGTGCAAGATTTGTACACCCAAAGTTTGTGTCTGTCATTCCCAGAATCAAGCCATGCTCTCTTTGTTCTTCTAAACAGCACCATATACCTGCAAATGTACAAATGGAGATGACATGGTAAAGGAACCTAGAACAGATCAAAACAAAAAAGATAACCAATCAAACAGAACATGAAGGCCACATTACAAAGTCGATTTTTGTAGGACACAGATTCACAAACAATCTGAGATAAACTCTGTAACTGAACACAATAATCAATGTGTTCAAACTCTGATCAACAAACACCTTTGACCTGATTTGCCCTGAACTTGCTCTTCCCAACAAAGTACCACATAAAAACCACATACTTTTCTCATCACCCCATCAATAGATGGTGTAATGGTGAAAGAGATAATATGTAAAGATATACTTACACTCATGAAAAGAAATTATCAACGACATCTTGACGTAAGTCAACTCCTTCCTCTTCACCATGATGGTGCAGGTAGATCAAAATGTTGTATACCTCCTCTATTTTGCATGAAAATACTAACTACATAACCTACTGATTATAATTTTACTGACGGAGTGAAGTGTGTTACTAAACCAACCATTTACATACACCAATTACACATGGGAAATTGCTATTTGCATGGCAAAATAACTCTAATAACTAAAATATGTACGCATATTAATAGTAGTACATGTGGTACTTAGATATCGCATGATTTATGTTGCTTATGTGATGTTTGCGTTCCTGTTTAGATCCTAAAGGTGAATATTATTACTTTAAATGTTGCTATATGCTAGGAAAATACTAATACATAAAGGTATTAGTGAGGGTTTAACATTAGAATCATCATTTCTTTGTATTAATTATTCTTTTGTGTTTGTTTCGCTTAAGTTGACATTTGGGCCTACCTAAAAATGGCGTCGGAAATCGAGTTCAGTAGTGGCCAACGTCTTGTGAGCGCGATGCCTACTGCGCAGACTCGGATGGCTCTGTGAACTTCCTGATGACCTAAGCTCACGATGTCCCCGGTCAAGGATAGGATCTTGGTGGACTGCCAAACTTCAGTCAGTAAAAACTGGTCTAAATGAACAATTGGATCATACAAGCAAACCTTAAACATTGTTGCATAAGGACAAACATGAGCTACGGAAGTGAACCAGCAAAATCCATGAGAACCTCATAGAATAAAAATCAGACGTTTTTCGATCAGCCAATCACAGACTTTCTCCGACTAAAAATGTTTCATGTTATCCCGAAATTTATTATAAAAAGAGTAGTAGAATAGGGAGGGGTCTGGCATTTTCCATTTTTCCATGCATTCGGCAGTTTCGATAACTGCACACCCTCTTTGACCCCACAGGTGATGACAGATGCTTGCACGATTTCTGGTCCTTTGGAGATCTTTGGGACTGTAACGTGCTGAGCCAAGAACTTTCAGACTTTGAGTTTTGGCCTGCTTTATTTGGACACTTTAACGGCTAATTTGGTTATGCAGAGCCAAATGAATTAGAGAAAAGAGTCTTAAAATGTGTTTTAGCTGCTTCTAAATCACCATCAACCAATCCAACTAATTGGTCCGTCGACCAAGTGGGTGGAGTGCCTTGATGTTTGGAATTAGGAATCTATAGGTTGCGAATGTTAATGTATATTCTGTAAAATAACTTTTTCTTCCCTATAGGTTATAAGGTACCCCCCCACATGTCCAGCGCTTGAATTATTCATTCCTCCTGTGTGCCGACTCGTGAGTGGAGACGTGTGAGTGTTGGTGTTATGGGCCTCACCAATGACTGCATGTGTGAATGAGCTAGTGTGACGTCGGGTCTGCGACGCAGGAAGGATAGTTGTGTATATAAATATATTTTTCCACCCTTTTTCTTTCACTCTGGGTCTCGCGCTGGCTCAGTTTTTCTGGTAGCAGAATGATGGTTTTATTGCATTGGTTTGGTGATTATTGCTTATAGATTTGATTACTGCTTATTGATTTCTTATTTTTGAATATTGATTATTGATTGTGGATGTTTGGATGAGTATTGGTTTATGGATTAACACTTTATGTTGAGTCGCGTTGAGTTCTGTGTTGTTTTTGAAGACTTCTGCGATGTAGGAAGTCGGATGCTTGTAGTGATTCCTTAGTAGGGCAGAGGTAAGCGCTGCTCTCGGAAAAGACGGAATTATTGTGCCCTGTAGGTACACGGGGAAAAACATGTGACGATTGAAGTTGCACGACGCATTGTCTGGGTTCAATTTGATAACATCGTCGTGTGTTATCGTTAGGGACATTTCTGTATGAAAGAGGTGTATGGGTAGCGAAGGCCATCTGTGAAATTTTTGGTCTTAAGTACCAGGAGTCCATATGAACTCTGATTACACTTATCACTGGAAAGGTAATAGGTGTTCCCTAAGCTTGATAGAAGGGTAAAGTAGATGCTACTTTATTAACGAGTGTAATAATTCTGTAGTAGGGCAGATTGTTGCGCTGCTCTCGGGAAAGACAGGATTCTGTGTGAAAGAACTATATTTTCCGTATGAAAGTGTGTAAATGAAACGGCATTTGACTCAATTGTGAAACTCTGGTTTTATTTCTCAGGAGTAGTGCATCTCCAACAGGTGTCTTATTTCCAGAGAAACGGTTAGTTAATGCTTGCTAGAAGGGTAAGGTAGAGGGAAGTGCTACTTTATCGACGGGTGTAATGATTCCGTAGTAGGGCAGATTGTAGCACTGCTCTCGGGAAAGATGGAATTCTTGTGAAAAAGGTCAAGACTTTCCTTTTGTTAGCGAAACAGATAATGGTGGCATATTTATGTCGTTACTAACAGAATTTGAGTAAAAAGTGAATGTAAGAAGGTTTGCAGATGCATTTTGTAAAGGAGGGGTCAGCAGAAGCAGGAGTAGCAAGGAAAGCTGACGTCAGAAAGACCGTGCTGGGATTGGCCAGTCAGTAAGAAACGTAGCCGCTCCTGATTGGTGCGTTAGTGTGCGCCGCGCTAGGAGTGGAGAATTATGGGGTGATGTAGATGCCCCGGATTGGTGCGTTAGTGTAAGTCACGCTACGATTGAATAAAACAACAGAATAGTCGTAGGAGAAATCTAGCGATACTGAGAAAATGATGTATTACAATCCACCAGAGAAAGAGAAAAAGTCCTGGTTCAGAAAGATCAAGAACTTTATTTAACAAGCATTTACAATGCAATAGGTCTCGCATTGACATGAGTTTGAGCTATTGTAATTGCAAATAACAATGCCTTTTTCTTGTTTGTTTTCTTTTTAAAAACATAAATAACAGGCATTGTAATTTACGATGCCAATAGCTTAGACTCGCGTAACTGCGAGACCTATTGCATTGCAAATGCTTGTTTTAACTGCTTCTAGTAGGTGTTTTAAATAAGTCTTCCCTGTTCCTGAACTTCACAAGTTTGGAGAAATTGTAAAAGGTATTTTGAGGTTTTACAACACTCTCCTCTCCTAGTTGTAGCGTGAAAACTGTATTTATGGAAATCAAACTTCCAGGGGAATTGGTAAAGTAGTATTTTGGAACTATATGCCAAAAAGTATTTGCCTGACAGACATTTGTGTGTTGGGTGAATTCACTATATAACTTTACCTACTATTTGCTTGTTGACTGAGAGCAACAACTTCAAGTCTCAGAACGCGTTACGCTGTTACACGAGCGAGCAGGACAGGATTACACATGCGGCGGGCGCTCTCTTAAGGACGGCCTTACCCCAAGCTGTGCCCGTCTCGAGCTTTGAGCGGGCTCCAGGTTTGCTAAGCCCCCTGAGGTCCTTGGATGAACGCATGGCTAAGCAGCAGCAGGGCGCTCGAGCACGTCACTGTCTCTTGGAGGTGTCAATTATCGCTGAACAGGAAGGGGGGGGGGGCTCATGAATTGAAAAGAATACGCGATCAAAGCGGCCGTGCAGCCGCAAAAGTGAAAGTAAGCGCGGCGCGCGCGCCCGCGCACATGCACTGTACCTCTAGGCTGGCCTGGTAGCACTTTTTGGAGCCCACATATAAAATGTCTCTTCGAGCCTTTGGCTCGCGAGACCTAAAAAGGAAGAATGAGGAGAAATAAAGATATTTCTCCTCGTTGTGCCTCTATTACGTTTCCCCTGGGGAGGCGTATGTTTTTAACGCTGCCTCAGATTTACGATTTCTCATAAATCTGGGGCAGTGTCAAATAGCCATGGATTCTGCCGTGAACGCCCTTGACAACACCTATTGCTAGCCCCTTTAACGCAGAAAACTGCGTTACAGGGAACAATATGTATGAGGCTGCATGAATCCAAATAAAGGGACTTAGTGCTGCCTCGTAAATATGGAGCAGGCGCCTGTGCCACGGAACGCCACAAAAAAGTGATGTTCCTGTGTCGCAAGGGGCCTCTCTATATTTTTCCTCCAGTCTTTCATTATATATTCCTAACGTTGCTGAAAAGTGTTTGTTTGGGTAGATATACATTCTTATTAGGAAAGTCAGCCTTTACTAGTGCTTTATAACAAATGAAGTGTATGTGAGAGAGGGGCTATGGAGAGATGAGGAGTACTTTTGCCTGGTGGTAGTGAGGGAATCTTAGGAGGAGGTCATGGGGGGGGGCAGGGGGGAGAGGGGTGCGGGTGCCAACAGCTCTAAAGCCGGACCTGGTTAGAGCCAAATCTGGCCACTACAGTCGTCCTTAGGACATCTCACTTACAAAAACGAAAAAGTTATTGGCTGGAATGATTGAATCACTTTCAGGCATTATTGCGCCCTTCTCGGACAACATTCCAGTCCATCATTTTATAAACAATTGAAAATATCGTGATCAACATATTATAAGCTCGTAACAAAGATCAATTATTCTTAGCCACTTGCGTTAATATTAGCCCCCTCACTAGTTCTCATGTTATCGACCTCACAGGAATGTGAGCCAATCTAAGCCTGTCCTGCTTAAATCGTAACACCTCCGCATCACAATGTCACAAACACACACATCACTTTAACCCACTGAGCTGCCTCGCCAGTCCTTTCCTGATCTGAGAGCTGCAAAGGGGCGGAATGTCTGACGCCGCACGGTGCTATATTTACCAGCCTGCTGCATTGCACCAGATTGCTGTTTTGACTTTGTTTCAGGGTGATTTAATTTTAGAGCTTCCGCGGGATTGGAAAGCTGATAAATTCCCGCAAACGGAGTTTTGGAAATGTTTTCAGTGAATAAATAGATATGAACGTGTGCAGAAAACAGGCGGATGTGGCCGTCGGCTCCCAGAATTCACTATATAACTTTACCTACTATTTGCTTGTTGACTGAGAGCAACAACTTCAAGTCTCAGAACGCGTTACGCTGTTACACGAGCGAGCAGGACAGGATTACACATGCGGCGGGCGCTCTCTTAAGGATGGCCTTACCCCAAGCTGTGCCCGTCTCGAGCTTTGAGCGGGCTCCAGGTTTGCTAAGCCCCCTGAGGTCCTTGGATGAACGCATGGCTAAGCAGCAGCAGGGCGCTCGAGCACGTCACTGTCTCTTGGAGGTGTCAATTATTGCTGAACAGGAAGGGGGGGGGGCTCATGAATTGAAAAGAATACGCGATCAAAGCGGCCGTGCGGCCGCAAAAGTGAAAGTAAGCGCGGCGCACGCGCCCGCGCACATGCACTGTACCTCTAGGCTGGCCTGGTAGCACTTTTTGGAGCCCACATATAAAATGTCTCTTCGAGCCTTTGGCTCGCGAGACCTAAAAAGGACAAACCGATTGTGACTAGAGAGGGACAGTTGCTTCCTCCAGCAAAATCACCTGCATCCTTTATGGTTGCAAAATTTGGCTATCATATCATATGTATTTGGTTAGACAATTGAGCAAAGTATACAAAAAATGATAGAGTTTTAGAATTTCCGGAACATGGTTCATTCAATTTAGCGGTATTAAGGAATTTGAGAGAAAGAATGACGAAACTAGAACCGAGACCTAGACCTACACAGTTTGAAGCATTGACAGAGTGGTGGAAGGTGCAAATATATGTTTGGTAGATCGTGTGGACAAGTGCTGTTTCGCAGTATTGGCTACAACACGATGATAGAATGAGGAGATGGCGAAGTGCAAATATGACTGATGGGTTGTTCCCTATGAGAAATGTTGAAGAGACTACTGGTAGAAAATGTACAGAAAATAGAAATAATACAGGATCAGAAGGTTATAAGTATGGTGTGCATGAGTCGGAGGATGATGTTATGTCCATCCCCGTATCAATCAAATTCCACATTATTGACACCAAGTGCCCTAGTAAAAGAATCACCACAAAATATAAAGTTTGAATCAGTACCACATGAGGTAGGAAGAAATAATCCCTTCAGAGAAACGGAAAATACTCAACCTAGTAAAATGGCAAATGAAAATTCAGCTGAATTAGCCAGAACTACTTTAGAATTAACTGAAAAGATCAGGGAATTAACTAAAACTATGGAAGCTGTAACTGTTCCTGTAACAATAGGACCTGTAATGCCAATTTTTGATAAACAAAAGGATAGTGAGCATTGTCTGATGATTCCTTATAACAGTAACAGAGAAAATGAAATACAAAGAAGAGATACACGAGAAAATTCATGGGGACAAGATTCATGGGGACAAGCGGTAGGAATTTCTGAACAAAGTACTCCTAAAAATTTGGCATTAAATCAGAGTCTAGCGAATAGAGCAATAATGACGACAGAATCAGTACCAGGATCACCAAAAGGTTTAGAACAAACATGAAATGAAATGGTTCCTGTAGGTCCTACGTCTGAGGAATTAAGTGAATGGCTAAGGAGTTTACAGCAAAAAGATGCTGAGCCTAGACCTTTAGATGCGTCCAAATTAAAAATAGTGTTAGAAGAATTAATAGTTGGGACTATTCCTACGGAAAAGTTAAAAACCTATCAGGATGAAGAATTCATGTTTCTATGCAAAAGTATAACGTGGAGAGCGAGAAATTTACATGAAAGATTAGAAGAAGTAGCAAGTGAAATGGGTATCGACATCGAAAAGGTAAAGTCATTACAAAAACCATACAGAGTAGACTTTTCTGAAAAATACATTGAAAATTTGAATACTACAGGACGAACAACTCAGATTAAAGACTTAATTATTTTACTGAGAAAATGGGGCGATGTAGGCAAATGGAAAAGTATGAGACGATGCAACAGATAAAACGTTTTCAGCTTACCGAGTAAGAGAAAAAGAAAAGGTGGTAACTGAATGTCCCATGAGAGTGATTCCAGGCGGAGGCTATGTACATGTCCCCTGGACCAGACAAGATATTTTGTCATTTACCAATGACTTTCCTCGATTGCGCAAGACGCCAGTGGAGCGGTATAGGCAGGTAGACAGGTTTGTAAAATTATCAAAAGTATTATGGATTGATTTGAATTATCTATTTGACATAATTGTACCAGCAGACCTATGGGCAGAATGTAAAATTACAATAGGATGGCCTACTCAAGAATACCCTAGAGATCCAAAAACAGGTGCCCCTGATCCAGAAGTAATGAGAAAATATGAACAAGTAGTTACCTTTCTGAAAAATAAAGTACCCCCTAAAGAAACTGATTGGGTAAAAATTGATAGAACTCATCAAGAAGTGAAAGAGTCTGTACATGCCTATTACAAGAGGTTGTTATTGGCTTTTAAGCAATACAGTGGTGATGAAAATTTGAGTGAGAAGGATTTGAGTCAGTTTGTGTATCGATTTGTGTATGGGTTGCGACCTGAAGTAAGTGAAATGATTAAACAGCATAGAGTAGATTGGCAAAATAAAAAGATAGATGAAGTACTGAGACATGCAAAATATTTTAGTGATGAGATTGAAGCAAAGCAGCGTAAATTCAAAGAAAAAGCCATGTGGGCTCAAGTAAAGGTGGCAGAGAGACAGGAAGCTCAATTGATTGAACAGGCAAATGGTACGGGCATGAGACAAAAACCTAACATTGGGAAAGCGAAAGGACAAATTAGTCTAGATGAAGCCAAAAAGAAATGGCCATGTCATAATAGCGGAAGAATAGGGCATTGGAGAACCGAGTGTAAATTTCCTCCAAGTGCTAATGGTGATAATGCATCATTGAATTCACAGGTGCAGAACGAGGTGAGTTGTCAATCGCAGCGACAGCAGCAGGTTGTTGCCCAACAGAATCAGGCGCCAAAACCGCCTTTTCCGCAGAGCGTAAATCCTCAGAAATACAGTAATGAGACAGGATTCTACAACGAAGAACAGGTAACTAAACTGCCGCCCACAAGTGCTGTTTCGCAGTATTGGCTACAACACGATGAGAGTGAGCCAAAAGAAAGTTATTGACGGTGCCGAGGGGAGGAAGAAGAGTGCGTACTTGACGCAACTCTAGAAGTAGACCAGACAGGCCCTTTTGTGGATGGAAAGGTAAATGACGAAAACATTACTTTCCTAGTAGATACTGGTGCTACTCGTTCAACTGTTAGGTCAACTGATGTTAAAAATCTTCCTCTCGCGGATGAAACGATCCAAGTAGTTGGAGTATCCAACAGACAGATAAAAACGGCACTCACTGAACCAGTTAAAGTTAACATAGGGAAATTTTCAGAAATGCACCGTTTTGTCGTGTGCGATTCATGCCCTGAAAATTTGTTAGGGAGAGATTTGCTGTGCAAAATGAACTACACAATATTTTGTACTCCGGATGGTATAGCTTTTGAGACTCCTGATGAGGACGTACTGCATAAAATGACTATAGCTAATATGGAACCTGAGATTACCGAGGCATTTGCTGTATTTGACACAGAGGAATTGCCTCAAGAATTGAAAAACACAGTAAAAACGGAGGTATGGGATTTCACAGGAGAAGATGTAGGATTAATGAAAAATGTAGATCCCGTAAAAGTTGCTTTAAAGGAAGGAGTAAGTTACCCAAATATTCCACAGTACAAATTGACTCCCAAAATAATTGCAGGAGTCACTCCTATAATAGACAGAATGATTGAACAAGGTATTTTGAAGGAAATAATGAGCAGTCCATGTAATTCACCAATTATGGGTCTGAAAAAGCCTAACGGAACATTTAGAATAATACAAGACCTGAGAAAAATAAATAAAATTGTTGTATCATGTTGTCCCATTGTACCAAATCCATCAGTGATTTTGTATCAGATTCTTCACGATGCAGAATGGTACTCAGTAATTGATCTGTGTCATGCTTTCTTTTCCATTCCATTGCACCCTGACAGCCAACAGATTTTTGCGTTCCGGTTTGGCGAATGTATTTTGGCATGGTGCCGAATCCCACAGGGTATACAGAGAGTCCCTCAATATTCAATCAGATATTGAAAAAGTCCTTAGAAGATTTAAAAATGCCCAAAAGTTCGGTACTGGTCCAATATATCAATGACCTGCTTGTGGAATCGAGGACTCGAGAAGCTTGTGTAGTGGATACCATAGCACTGTTGAATCATTTGGCAGATGGAGGACTTAAAGTATCCCCATCAAAATTGCAATTCTGTCAGAAAGAAGTACAATATTTAGGCCACAAAATTGAGAAAGGATTTAGAAAAGTAACTGCAGGTAGAATCAAGATAATAAAAGGAATGAGAGCCTCAATGACTCAAAGAAAAGTAAGAATGTTTCTTGGAATGGTTGGATATTATCGTCAGTGGATTAGTAACTTTTCCCTGATTGCAAAACCTTTGGTACGTTTGACAAGGAGTGATTTAAAAGATCCCATTGAATTAAATAAAGAAGAGTTGAAGGCTTTTAAACAATTGAGAGATGGGTTGTGTGAAGCACCAGCTCTTGGCATGCCTGACTATGAAAAAGAATTTGAGCTCTATTGCAGCGAAAGAAATGGATGTGCACTTTCTGTGTTAATACAGAAACATGGAAAACTGAGGAGACCAATTGCATATTTTTCAGCTATATTAGACCCTCTAGCTGTAGCATTGCCTGGTTGTTTGAAAGCTGTAGCAGCTACTTGTAAGAGTCTGGAACAGAGTGAAGGAATTGTGATGCGATATCCTGTGCGAGTGTTTGTACCTCATGATGTGGAAATCCTTTTAACAAGGAGCCGCACTCAGTTCATGACGCATAGTCGTCTGACTAAACATCAGAAAGTCATCTTAGGTGCAACGAATGTGAGCCTTGTGAGATGTCTGAATGTGAATCCTTCAACATTGCTGTCTGATACTGAGAATGTGGAAGTCAGAGATGATGTAGATCATGACTGTTTGGAAGTGCTTGATTTCTGTATCAAACGACGTCCTGATATAAAAGATGTACCTTTGACAGAAAGTGACTATGTGATGTTCGTGGATGGATCATGCTTGAGAACGGATGAGGGAATTCTGAGTGCAGCGTATGCAGTATGTACGGTAGCAGCTGTATTGGAAGCATCTTGCCTGAAAGGAGTAAAATCAGCTCAGGTTGCTGAACATTTTGCATTAACAAGAGCATGTAAGTTGGGAAAGAATGTGAGAGTGACTGTGATAACCTATAGTCAATACGGCTTCGGTGTAGTGCATGACTTTGGGCAAATCTGGTCCCAAAGAGGGTTTTTGACATTGAGTGGAACTCCTATAAGGAATGCTGAAGTGGTTGGAAAATTTCTTGAGGCAATACAGCTGCCTAAGCAGTTGGCAATGGTAAAATGTGCTGCACATTCTAAATCCAATGACTATATTTCAGCTGTTAACCAATTTGCCAACGATATGGCTCAGTATTGCGCACGTAATCAGAACTCCGTCAATCGGGGAAGAGAAAAAGAAATGAATTCATGTCCCTTGTTGTTTACTAACACTGTGAACACATGGGAAGCAGTGAGGCAGTTACAGGAAGAAGCAGGAGATGAGGAAATAAGACAGTGGGTAAAAGCAGGATGTGCACCACGGGAAGCAGATCATGTGTGGGTTTATTGGGATGGAAGACCAGTTATGCCTGATAGCATGGTTTCTACCATGGCAAGGATGTATCATGGACGAGCACATGTAGGAAGAGATGCTATGATCAGACTTTTCAAACAGGCATGGTATAATGCAAAATTTAGACTTGTAGCTGAAAGCCTTTGTCAAAGATGCCTTATATGTCAGCAATTCAATACTGGAAGAAAAACAGTGGTAAGTCTGGGAATGATAGGACGAGAAGGAGGGCCTTTCACCAGAATGCAAATTGATTTCATTGAAATGCCCCCCTGCAACAGGTTGAGGTGTGTTCTAGTGATGGTTTGTCTGTTCTCTCGATGGGTGGAAGCATACCCAACAAGAAGAAGTGATGGAATTACAGTAGCCAAGCTACTATTGAGAGAGTTCATTCCTAGGTTTGGTTTTCCAGTTATGATCGAGTCAGATAGAGGAAAACATTTCCATAATGAAATCATGAAATTAATTTGTGAAGCATTGAATATACAACAAAAACTACATTGTGCCTATCGCCCAGAGGCTTCTGGTGTGGTGCAACAAGTAAATGGCATCATTAAAAACAGACTTATGATTATTACTCCTCTGAGGCGGAAGCCGGAGGTTTGACAGCTACTAATTTTAACTTTGATGTATAGTTTTTCGCGCATTGCTATTTTATAAAATTGCACTCTGAGCTCCAACAACAAGATTTGTACTTACCCTGTCCCGCCATATCGATTGGCCGCTCCTCGCGCAGACCACTAGCATCTGACGCGTTGGAGGCAGGGCTTGCTGACGCTGGGGGTTGAGTTGCTGACCGCACCTGTGTTGGGATGAGTACCGCCCTCTCCTCTTCCTATGTAATACACACCACTTCCCGACGGCGCAGCGGGCGGGCGCAGCGGGCGCGCCGGCGGTGCACCAAAGGCGCGCCAAAGGCAAGCCTGTCTGCGCCCGTCCGCGCCCTGAAGCGCCCAGCTGCCCGACACTCCGTCCAACCGGAGCAGCCATGCCCCAGTCTGATTACTTACTCCTCTGAGGAGCTTCACTGTCTAAATAACACCCCTTCCCCCTGTATACCTCTTGACTGTTCGCTGAAAATGTCTTCAAAATGCTCACACTGTAACTTTTCCTTTTCTGGTCACTCTACTCCTTCCGTGCCTTTAAGCCCTCTTTATCAGTTTTGGAATATTAACTGTCGATCTCTGCCCAAAAATCGAGATCACATTTTTGATTTACTATCTTCTACCAAACCAGACGCCCTGTTCCTAACGGAAACTTGGCTTCACGCTAGCTCTCACCCTGACGTAGCAAGCGCCTTACCACCGGGATACGTAATAGTCAGGCTAGATAGAAGCACGGGGAAAGGTGGGGGGATTGCGATTATTTTCAAAGATATCCATTCCTGCTCTTTGGATGCGGTCCCTTTTCCGAACTGCGAAGCCGCTCTGTTTAAGTTAGCAGTTTCCCCTCGACTGACGCTATCGGGTATTTTAATCTACCGTCCCCCTGATCAGCCTACACAGTGGCTAACCTCATTTGCTGAGCTCGTGGCCCCCCTTGTTATGAAGGCAGCGAATTTCACCATCTTGGGAGACCTAAATCTCCATCTATAGGACTCAAAGAACAGCCCTAGCAGAATGTTTCTTTCCGATTGCGATGCCATTAACCTCATACTACGCAATAGTGGCCCTACCCATCAGGCAGGACACTTACTTGATCCTGTCATTTCTAACATTCTGTTCGACAGTTCCTCTTCTGCTCTTCCCCTAGACTGGTCCGACCATTTTGCTATATATTTCACTTTGCCCGCTGACACTAAAATGTGCACGTCCCTTCCTGGCTTCAGGAATAACTATAGATCCTGGACTAAGCTGAATATTCCGGCTTTTAATGCCTCTCTTATGGATTCCTGCCCCGACATCAACCTTGGGTGCATTTCCCTAGCTCAGGAAGTGTCTGATTGGCTAACTTCTAATATAAATTTCCATCTGCCGTCGCGTCTGAGTCCACTGACCCTACATCTCGCCCCTGCCCCATGGTTCACAGATGATCTGAAGGCATCTAAATCTAAATGTAAACATCTGGAGAGATCCTGGAGGAAAACCTATGTCCTGAATGATAAATTGATTTATCGTTCAGCACTTAAGCTATACCATCAAGCCTGCCGAAAGGCTACAGCCCGGTTCATCTCTGAGTCCATTGAAAAGGCCATCAATCGCCCAAAAGCCCTCTTTTCTATGGTCAAAAAGTTAGCCGGCTCTAAGACCGTTCCCACTCCACCTGCGTTAGGGGAAGCAGAATGCAACGAGATTGCTGACTTTTTTATATCGAAGGTCGAAACCCTCTATAATGCGCTATCTTGAGCTTCCCTCCCTTCCATACCCCCTTCCGACCTTTCTACTTTGGACTCACCGAGCTTGCAATCTCAGGCATTTCAGATCTCAGAATGGCCCTTGCTAGACCCCAACACGCTGTCTGCCTGCTTAATGAAGGTCAACTCAGGCTCCCCCCTTGACCCGATTCCTATGAACATCCTCCGCCTGCTTTCCCCTGATGCTCTACTCATCATTCAGGAGCTCCTGAATTCCTCATTGCGAGAATCTATAGTTCCGGAGGAATGGAAAAGAGCTTTGGTGGTGCCACTTTTAAAAAAACCTGGTGCAGACCCTAAGACTCTTGCCAACTTTAGACCCATCTCTTTGCTGCCCATGTTTTCAAAAATCCTGGAAAGGCATGTTAACATACATCTTACATCTCACGTGGAGACCATAGGCTTTTTACATCCGTCCCAATCGGGATTCCGCTCTCATTTCTCCACTGAAACCACCCTTCTGGGGGTCACCGAGAATCTACGCTCCCGTCTTGATCATGGCGAGACCACAGCGCTTATTCTTTTAGACTTAAGCCCCGCATTCGACACGGTCTCACATCCCATCCTTATGAAAGCCCTGAGATCGGCGGGAGTGTCTGGCTCTGCTCTTGCCTGGTTGGCCTCCTTCTTAAATCATCGCACTTTTCAGGTGGTTTCCTCCGGCTCCTCTTCCTCCGTTCGTTCATCTGCGTACGGCGTTCCGCAAGGGTCCTCACTGAGCCCTATGCTCTTCAATATCTACGTGAGACCCCTAGCTACCATCGTGGAAGACTCTGGTCTCTCCCTTTACTCATACGCCGATGATACTCAGATCCTTTTCTCCCTCTCCTCGGCTGCAGTAAACGCTCCATATGCCCTCAAATCAGGACTCAGCCGAGTAGCTGAGTGGATGCAGGCTGAAGCTGAACGGAGACAAGACGGAGGTGCTCATTCTGGGCAAGCAAAAGCATCTCTGGAGTCCTGCTCATTGGCCATCAGAAATGGGCCCTCCACCCATCCCAGTGACCCAGGTTCGTAATCTTGGTTTTGTCCTGGACGATTCGCTCTCCATGCGATATCAAGTGGTTAAGGTGGCAGCCACTTGCTTCTCCATCCTAGGGTGGCTTCGCAAAATTCTATAGATGCTCCCAATATCGACCAGACGCTCAGTGGTCCAGGCTTTAATCACTTCTCGCCTGGACTACGGCAACGTGCTGTACCTGGGAGCTACTCTAGAGCTTCAGAGGAAACTTCAGCTTGTACAGAATTCTGCTGCCTGCCTTCTCTGTAAGGTCCCGTGGCGATCTTCCATCTCGCCTTTTCTGAGAGACCTTCACTGGCTTCGTATCGATAGCCGTGTCAAATTCAAGGCCCTCTGCTTTCTGTATAAAATCAAACAAGGTTCGGCTCCTGACTATCTGAAGGCCCTTGTTCAACAATACTCTCCTTCTCGTCCCCTCAGGTCATCCACTCATGGCAACTTCCGGACTCCGCGTTTTAAACTAGTGAGAATGGGCGGACGCTCCTTCTCTTGCGTCGCCCCCAAGCTATGGAATTCTCTCCCGACCACACTGAAACACGAACAATCTCTGTTAAAATTTCGCAAACACCTTAAAACCTGGTTATTCTCTCGCTAACAACAGTATGCGTAATCACTAACTCGACCGGCGCCGGGAGACCCTTTGCGGGTAGCTGTGCGCCTTACAAATTTAATTACAAATACAAATACTGGGAAAAATGTGTTTAGCCACAGGTTTGAAATGGCCTGATGTCTTGCCTCTGGTACTCATGACTATTCGATCAATTCCAGATAGGAATACAGGCTTGAGTCCCCACGAAATTGTGATGGGGAGAGCAATGCAACATGTTTTCATACCCGTCAACAAGCTATTGCCTATATCTGATGACTTGGTGTTGGATTATTGCAAGGGGTTGGCTGATTCCGTTCATTCTGTGTTCCATCAGGTTGGATCGGATGCCACAACTCTTGAAAAGAAGCCAGCTCATGATCTGAGCCCAGGTGACTGGGTGAGAATAAAAGTGCACAGAAGAAGAAATTGTTTGGTCCCACGGTGGGGAAAACCACGTCAGGTGATCCTGACCATGACGATAGCTGTAAAATGTGCAGGAGTGAAGAATTGGATTCATGCTAGTCACACCTTACGAATTCCAAATCCAGTGGATAACAAAGAAGGAGAATACTTTGAAGAATCTGATACAAGTTCTGAATCAGATACAGAAGAATTAAGAGCAAGACAAACTCCTGAAAGGAGGGAGTCAGAACCAAGTTCAGTTGTAGCACCAGAAAATCTACCATTAAGAAGAAAATTGCAAATTTCTGACACCTGCTCAGAATCAGACACTGAACCAGTACAAGCACGTCAGAGAGAAAATAAAAACAGTGAAGAGACTGTCAAAGAAAAGTCAAGAGAAAATCCACTTGAAATAACAGAAGTAGATGGTAAGGTACCAGATACAGAGAGAGAGGGAAAGATTGTCGCGGAAGACCCCCGAGGAGATGTAGGGAAACCATACATCCAGGTAGAAGAAGGGACAGTTAGTCAGCAGGAAGATTGTGTGGAAGAACCTCAAGGAGGGACAGAAGTAGGTAAGAAAAAGGAAGTGGTGGAAAGAAAGACTACTGAAAGTAAAAGTCAAGTTGGAACTAAATCGGAGGACAGTGATGAAGAAGTACCAGAAGGTTGAGTCCTGAGGAAAAGAGCATGGAGAACTGAGAGAAATTAAAAGGGAAGTAAGCTAAAAAGCCAGCAAGGGATGAAATTTGGCCAAACAAGATAAAGAGAATGTGTGTTCCTTAGAAGATGGTTAAAAATGTGTTGTTGTTGTACAGGATTACTAATGCTTCTGTGGAGTCTGTTAGCTTTAATGGTTTCATTTAAGGTTACATTAGAAACATTAGAAGGACATAGTGAAAATAAGACTAATGTAGAAAAGATTCAAAAGATTTATCCGACTAAAATCAATAGAAATTATTTACATAAAGATAGGTCCATAACTGACTTTTCTAACAATGTTTTTTCTAAATTATTATACGAATATGTGAAGACGATGGATGTGAGGGATTGCTACGTCTGCATGCAGTTACCTGCATCTGTATCTGAGGGAGTGACATACCATCACCTCCCAGTAACATATGGAATAACCTGTAGTGTATTAGCAAGTTTGTTTTATAAAATAGCGAGACTAGAATATTATTTTTCAGATGTAGATAACATATTTTCACAAGTACCTGTAGTCAACAAGTTGAATAAAGTAAAACATGCTAAAGTGTTAGGTGAATTTTTCTTAGAAACTAAAGAATTAACATTAGAGTCAATATTTAGAAATAATTTAACTTGTAGTGTGAAAAGAGAGGAGAAGACGTTCTTAGATATGGTAGAAGAAAGGAGAATAAAAATGCAAAAGAAGGTACCTGAGGGAAAAGAAGAAAAGACAGTCTGGGATCTTGAAAGAGAAAAACATTTGAAAGGAGAAGCTAGTCCAACAATGGCTCTAGATTGGCCTCAGAAAGGGAAGTTGTGTATTAGAAGAAATCAAACTGCATATGATAACTATTTTGTAGGCACGAGTGATTGCCATGATAGTTATAGAATCATGGGTGGATGGGGATTTAAAGGAGGAAATGATCCGGTTTTTCCTGGATTATATTTTATCTGCGGGAACAAAGCTTATTATCGATTACCTGATCATTGGTATGGCACATGTTATCTAGGCCTGGTTTTCTCAAAGATATTTCATGTGGGAAGAGGAAAAGATGGTGCACATGAGATAGGTAGACAATTAACACGTAGGAGAAGAGAATCTTGGTCAGAAATTGTAGGAGACATTTTTGGAGCATTGATACCAGCAGTGGGAATATCTCTGAATGCACATAAAATTAGAAAATTATCAACAGTAGTGGATTGCTTGTCAACAAGCAATGCTGGAGGATTTTTATTGGTAAATACGGAAATGGTTGCCATGCGAGCCATGGTAATGCAAAATCAACTTGCCCTTGATATAATTTTGGCAAAAGAGGGTGGAGTCTGTGGAATGCTGAAAGTTCAACATTGTTGTACTTACATTCCTGACGAAAGTCAAGATTTAAAGACGTACATTAAGAATATAACTGATTTGCATGAGGAGATTGTTCCACTGGAGGCTGAAGGTATTTGGGGAAAAATTGGGAAAAGGTTTTCTACTATTAAGGACTTTTTACTAAAACTAGGTAGTACCTTTATTGGTAAGATATTATTTCCAGTAACATGTGTGATTATTTTAGTATTAAATCTGATATTAGGATGTCTATGAAGCAAAGGAAGAATAATAAAAAATAACATAAAAAGAGAAACTGTAAAGAAAAGAGAGAAAGAAAGGAAAGAAAGAGAATTTGATGAAGTAGAATTAGAAGAGTGGAAAGAGAATATGTATAGAAAAACAAGAAAAGAAGAGACAGGTGAAACAGTAATGTGATCTGACAAAATATTAAGAGAACTAAATTCATTTCTATTTACAAAAATTTTCAAAATTTTAAGGTAGTGTGGTGATGTTATAAATCACCAAAGGGGGGATTCAGGGCCGTTTCTACCATTAGGCAAGACTAGGCGGTCGCCTAGGGCGGCAAAAGGGTAGGACTGCAAAAAAAAATAATTTGAAATCAAACAGTGAAAAAATTGAGCAAATTAGGAGAAAAAAATGAAATAGAGGAAAATTTAAAACACCGAATTGTTTTCAGAAGCATATTGAAAATTACTTAATAAGTGCTTACTTTGACTAATGTAAACATTGCCTCTACCTACCTCAAAAGTAAGAAAATACAGAGCAGCTACTGAGTACGAAACGTAAACAAACATGAGTTTGGGAATCCCCACCTTGTTCGGCCTTCGACCTCGAAAGCGCATTGGGTAACGCCTTCTACAATTCGACGTCACGTTTGGCGCCACGGGCGGGGGCTGTGCGCGCTGCTATTGATATGCAAGTCTCGCCGATGGGGAGGACTTCGGGCAAAAAGGACTTCTGAAGTGGACTTTCAACTTCGGATACCGACTTCCGATTTCGCTCTCGACCCGTTAGGACCTCTGTGACAACATCATACAACGCTCACTGAATCGCCACCTTACACCAGATCATCACACGGGAAGAGACTCTAGGACGAAGCATCGACGGGTCGAGAGCCGCCGCAAGAGACAGCGCCAGAAGTCCCGGGATCGAGCCGCACAACGACCGTGCTAGAGCTAGGTTTTGTACTTCTCTTTAAACATATTTAAAAGGTAATTGCAATTCATGTTTCATATAAAAGAGATAAGTACTATTATGTTATATTGTGTTCATACATATGTATGACTGTGTCTGTGTCTGTAAAGTGTAAGCATATTTAGCAGAGGTTCGGAGCAACATTTTTTTGACTTGCTCAGCTCCACAACAAATACTTGCTCCAGCTCCACTCCTTGCTCCGCTCCGGGCTCCGATTAAAAAGTTTTAATAGGAATTATATTTATTTACTATTTAATTTAAAATGGTTTTCCTGATTTGTTCGTAGCTCTTCGTATCCTTTTGACTTTACTGATATCAGTGGCAAGTGCGGAGACAAATTTCTCAAAACTCAAATTAATAAAAACCTATCTGCGCAGTTTCATGAGCCAAAAGAGACTCATGGGACTAGCCACAATTTTAGTAGAAAAAGACATGGCTTACCAGCATGACATTAGAGATCTTCCTAAAGACTTTGCTAAAATAAAGGCATGGAATGTACCATTGGATTAAGAGAAAGAACCCAAAACACCATTGAAGTTAGAAGAGAAAATTTAAAAACGAAATAAAATATCATGAACAGTGCTTATTTAGTTATTTAATGTTTGATGTGTTTTATTGTTTAATGTTGAATACAAGCTCTCTTATATCTAATGCATTAATTCTTCTAGCCTGGATGGCAGGGGGAGAGAGTGATAGTAGTAAAACTGAGGGAGCGGCATTTTTCAATTCTCGCCTAGGGTGGCAAAACACCTAGAAACGGCCCTGGGGGGATTGATAGAGCAGGTAGATCAAAATTTTGTATACCTCCTCTATTTTGCATGAAAATACTAACTACATAACCTACTGATTATAATTTTACTAACGGAGTGAAGTGTGTTACTAAACCAACCATTTACATACACCAATTACACATGGGAAATTGCTATTTGCATGGCAAAATAACTCTAATAACTAAAATATGTACGCATATTAATAGTAGTACATGTGGTAATTAGATATTGCATGATTTATGTTGCTTATGTGATGTTTGCGTTCCTGTTTGGATCCTAACAGTGAATATTATTGCTTTAAATGTTGCTATATGCTAGGAAAATACTAATACATAAAGGGATTAGTGAGGGATTAATATTAGAATCATCATTTCTTTGTATTAATTATTCTTTTGTGTTTGTTTCGCTTCAGTTGACATTTGGGCCTACCTAAAAATGGTGTCGGAAATCGAGTTCAGAAGTGGCCACCGTCTCGTGAGCGCGATGCCTACTGCTCAGACTCGGATGGCTCCGTTAACTTCCTGATGGCCTAAGCTCACGATGTCCCCGGTCAAGGATAGGATCTTGGTGGACTGCCAAACTTCAGTCAGTAAAAACTGGTCTAAATGAACAATTTGATTATACAAGCAAACCTTAAACATTGTTACATAAGGACAAACATGAGCTATGGAAGTGAACCAGCAAAATCCATGAGAACCTCATAGAATAAAAATCTGACGTTTTTCGATCAGCCAATCACAGACTTTCTCCGCCTAAAAATGTTTCATGTTATCCCGAAATTTATTATAAATAGAGTAGTAGAATAGGGAGGGGTCTGGTATTTTTCATTTTCCCATGCATTCAGCGGTTTTGATGACTGCACACCCTCTTTGACCCCACAGGTGATGACAGATGCTTGCACGATTTCTGGTGCTTTGGAGATCTTAGGGACTGTAACGTGCTGAGCCAAGAACTTTCGGACTTTGAGCTTTGGTCTGCTCTATTTGGACAATATAACGGCTAATTCGGTTATGCAGAGCCAAATGAATTAGAGAAAATCCAGATAGCAAGAATAGGTAAATATAATGTCCTGCGATTTGTATTCATTAAACCAGAAATTCTAAACTTTTGATGAGACAAATGCTAATATTAATTGCAAACAGTATTTAGATAAACAAATATTTGATTAAGAGAAATTACGAGTTTGTGGTTTTTCAATGAAGAGAGTAAAGGATTCTGAGTCTTAAAATGTGTTTTAGCTGCTTCTAAATCACCATCAACCAATCCAACTAATTGGTCCGTCGACCAAGTGGGTGGAGTGCCTTGATGTTTGGGATTAGGAATCTATAGGTGGCGAATGTTAATGTATATTCTGTAAAACAACTTTTTTCTTCCCTATAGGTTATAAGGTACCCCCCCAACATGTCCAGCACTTGAATTATTCATTCCTCCTGTGTGCAGACTCGTGAGTGGAGACGTGTGAGTGTTGGTGTTATGGGCCCCACCAATGACTGCGTGTGTGAATGAGCTAGTGTGATGTCGGGTCTGCGACGCAGGAAGGATAGTTGTGTATATAAATATATTTTTCCACCCTTTTTCTTTCCCTCTGGGTCTCGCGCTGGATCAACTACTTTCATCTTAATTTGGCATATGAGGGTCCTCACCTGTTTGCTCTTTGTGGTCTCCATCCTCTGCAATGTAAGGACTGTTCAGTCGCAGGGGGATTTTGTGGTGCATGCAGCAGGGCATGGTGATTTTGCACACCTTTTCGGGTGATTGGAGGAGGGTTCCACCAGTTTTGTCCCGACAACAAAATCTGGCCTTGAGGAGCCCACAGTCCACTCCACTGGCTGCTGTGTTCTTCCATGGGCCTCAATGAAGCAGACTGCTCCCGGCATTGTTGAATTCTTTGGCAGTGTCAACAGCCATAGTCAGTTGGAATAAGCTGAGTCTCCTAGATGGGTGACAAAAAAGGGCCAAAATAATTCCAGATTTTACAACTAGAAATACCCCAAACTGTTTAATGAAAGATTGTACTGACCAACAAGTCAGGTCCTCTCGGGTCCAAGTTGAGTCATTTGCAGGTGTATGGTGCTGTTCCATAGTACAAAGGAATAATAGGCAGAGCCGGGGAAACACGCACTGACGCTTGTGATATACAAATCCCGTAACCAGAAAACTTGCATGTTGATTGAATGGAAGTGTTTCTGATTCTGGTAGACCTGTTCTCTGGTGTCTGGTGGCACTAAGGCAATATGTGTGCCATCAATTGCTCCAACCACATTTAGTAAGTGACCAAAACCATAAAAGTCCCCCTTCACATTGGCTAAATCCTGCTGCCATGGAGTTGGAGGAAGCTGTTGATGTGTCTCATCATTGAAGATAGAACTTCTTGTAGCCCCCCAATGAAAGTTGATTGTGACATGCCACCAGAAACTGCCACAATGTATTGGTAGGATACTGTGGCCACAAAATGAAATCCTGCCATGAGTTTGACAATTGGTGCACTAGATGTGGGATTTCTGTTGTGAGACTGAAGATCTGGCTCCAGCTGATTAAATAAATCCAGTATAGTTTGCCTATTGATGCTGAACTTCTTGATTATATGTTTCTCTTTCACTCTGGCAAGGTCTGGAAATGGGTGGTACACCTGAGGCCGTCAACTCCTCACTCTCCCAGGGTTCATATGTCTGCATTGGAAGAACATTTGAACTTTTGATAAATTTTCAACAAGAACATATTTGATAATTGCCTGTGACATCATGTACTTCTACAATATATATATATGGTTTGGCTACATATTTTAATCAAACATTTGCTTTTTGTCTTTTATTCTTCACAAATTACATTTATTGCCTAAAATGATTGAGAAATGAAAAAAGATTTTAAATGTGTTATTTAGCAATTTTTTTAATGAGTTCATCACAAAATACCATCAACGGGAATGTAAACTAATTAATATCGCTTTTCACCACACTTATGCACTACGTACATTAGTTTTTTTCAAAAGAATGAGTGTCCACCAAAGTTTGGATATGTAAACAAACTAGTCCACATTTTGAGTGGTGGTGATGCACTTTGCATTTAAAAATATGCTATTTTGAACTTCTGAAATGACGGCTGCCTAACCTCACAGATAGGACATTTGAAATCAGATGGGTGCAGCGGTTGTGACCACATAATTGGCGGTGAACTCCATGACGGACACAGCCATAGGCTAACGTTGTTAAAAGTAACATACAAAGACTAATAATTGTGTCCATGTAAATTGATGATTGCGTATGTCGCATACATGTATGAGGCAGTTGAAAAAAGCTCCCTTGCCTCCTAAAACTGCTGCCATCAAGACCTCCTCTACATTTGCTGCTCCTATTAGACTCTTGGAGCAATGATGCCAAAACGAGCAGATAAGAGGGGCCCTGCCTTCCTTCCAGAGGAGCTGGATTTGCTGGCACAGGAGGTCCTCTCTGTGTATGGCCAGCTCAATAGTGCACCAGGGGAACAGGTACATGTCTTAAATCTATATGGGAATCTGTCTAACTGCTTTTTTCCATTGACACAGGCTACAATGTCCCTTTTAGTACCCTAAGTGTAGTTAGTTATGTGAGCTATCATATATATTGCTCCTTACAGAGGACAATGATGGCGCTGATTTCAAAGCACTTTACCATGGTAAAAAAAAAAAAAAGAATGTGCTGTGTGTTAAAATTATTAGTGTGTCACCCTTCTTCAGCCAGGCTAGCTTGAATCCAGTGGCACAGTGAGCAAGGGACCCACGTCTGGGCATACCCATCCCACTTAGGGCAAAAGGTGTTACTGCAAACAAATGATGGACGGAATGCTGACAATGCAAACATTGTCCCCCAGTCAAAAGATCTGGGTTAAATCCATTGTTCTTTTGCTCTCTACGCCACCCCAGTTTGGACCCAGTGATAGGCAAATCAGTTGTGACCCTGTGCCCCATGGGAACAGTCCAGACCAAAATGCCAGGCCAGGTCCTCCCTGGACCAGAAATAAGCATCCTGGGACCGGTTTCAGGGTATGTCACCCTTCTTCAGCCAGGCTAGCTTGAATCCAGTGGCACAGTGAGCAAGGGACCCACGTCTGGGCATACTCATACCACTTAGGGCGAAAAGTGTTACAGCAAACAAATGATGAACAGAATGCCGACAATGCACACATTCTCCCAGAGTCAAAACATCTGGGTTAAATCCATTGTTCTTTTGCTCTCTACGCCACCCCAGTTTGGACCCAGTGATAGGCAAATCAGTTGTGACCCTGTGCCCCATGGGAACAGTCCAAACCGATTTACATATGGCTGGGTTCAAACTGGAATGGCATGGTGAGCAAAAAAACGATGGATTTAGGCCCAGATCTCTGTACTGGGGTGAATGTATGACATTGTTCTGCATTATGTCCATTAATTGTTGTTTTTGCATTTGTCACCCTGAGTGGGACGGGTATGCCCATTCGTCGGTCCCGTGCTCTCCATGCCACTGGAACCAAGCTATCCTGGCTGAAGAGGGGTGAAACCCCGAAATCGGTCCTAGGATGCTTGTTTCCACTCCAGGGAGGACATGGTCTGGCAGTTCGGGCTGGACTGTTCCCATGGGGCACAGGGTCAAAACTGATTTGCATATGGCTGGGTTCAAACATGAATGGCATGGTGAGCAAAAAAACGATGGATTTAGGCCCAGATCTCCATACTGGGGTGAATGTATGACATTGTTCTGCATTCTGTCCATCAATTGTTGTGTTTTTCAAATTTAGAACTGACATTAAATTTCCACTCAATCTATGAGGGTTCTAGTGCAATATCTACATTAGGTTTCATTGCACTTATCCCAATGATGTGTGATGCATTTGTTTTTATTGTGTCCATTTTGAGACTTTATTTCCCCACACACCAGTATGGTGAGTGTTCGAGTTTTGATTTGACATCTTTTTTTGTGCAATTGCCCTTTTTTTGGAAGGTAGATGGCACCAAATTTATCGCCACAAAGGGCCTCATTATGATGAGGCTTGGTTGGAGGCCTTCTGAGCCTCATCTCGGTTTCAAAGCCGACAGCCTCATTACAATGGAGGATGTCGGTTTTGAAACCAGACGGACACATCCGGCGGACTCAGGGAGCCCGTCTGCCAGTTGTAACCGACACGTAATCCCTTTGGAAGACATTTTACGACTTTGGGGGCCCCCTATCAGGATCTCCAAAGTCAGAGGACTTCAGGTGGGGGCCAAGGGGCCACCTCTGATGCTGCCCTGTTCATCCCTGCACCATGAGGCAGGAACCATAAGGTGCCAGCCACGCGATGCAGGGATGAACACAAACTCCCTTCTCTGTATGCGAGTTTGTGCTGCAGACAGTTTCCGACCGCAGCACAAACTCCCATACAGAAAAGGGAGCTTGAGAATGCTCCATGTGCAGTCGCATCCAAATTCAGCGGTCGTGACCGCCGACCGGAGTTCGGTTGGACCCAAATCCACAGCGATGTTGGGCAGACCCAAGTCCGCCTGACATTGAAATAAGGCCCAATGTGTTTGTATAGGTGTGTTACTTAAAAACTCTTAGGGCCATATTATCAAGAATGGCAATAACAGTATTGCCGCTTTAGCGGCAGGAAACTGCTGCTAAAGCGGCGATAAGGAGCTTGATAATATGCCCTTGTGAATTCCAATAGAAGCCCAGGTTTGATGACCTTCACACCAGAACCTGGGCTTCCATTAGAATTCACAAAGGCATATTATCAAGCCCCTTATCACCGCTTTAGCCGCAGTTTCCTGCCGCTAAAGCGGTGATAATGTTATCGCCATTCTTGATAATATGGCCCTTAGACTTCAACATTAAAGACATATGCATTGCATAATTGTATGCTATTGCTTGTGTGAGAAATGTAATGATGCACAAGTCCTGAGCATATGTGGGCAGCCAAATAAAAATGAAACAGGTAGTGAGGGAGGTTACCTTCGGTTCTGGTGACAACGGTTTTGATTTACATCATGATCAGCCAGCAGCAGCGTAGGCAGGATATGTAGGAACGGGTCCATGGTGGTACAGGAAGTGGGAATGTGAGTAAAGGTGAGTTTGTGCTTTATATGCATTCCATCCAGCCAACTCAGGTGTGCAGGTTTCCTAGCCACAATTGCATCAGCTGGAAGGTACATCGTGATTGGCCTGGTGGAGAAACTGGCGGTCCTCTCTCCGATAGCTGCTTTTGCCTATTCCACCATCAACATGGTCACGGCTTCCTGCCGATGACGGCGGGACCATGGCGCTCTTTCCTCTAAACAATCACCGACATTTAAATATGGAGGGTGGACCACCAAGCCGGCAGGCAGGAAGACCGCAGAAAAAGCCACAGTGGGACACCATCCTCCAAGATCTAAATCAGGCCTAAGAGGTTTTAATGGGGGATTTTAACATACATCCCAGTTCTAACTCCTGACATTCTAATACTAGGGATGATATGTGCCAATATGATAATCTTTAACATATGGAGCATTACAGGCAAGGGGATTTTCTTAGCTTGATATTGGCTTATCATAATTTCTTATTTGCTAATAAAATTGTCAAAGGTATGAAAGATTTGGAGTTATTGATAATCAGCATAGTGGCAAAAATTATTTATATCTCATCTTAAAGTGGGGACAGGACAAGAAAGTTAAAAATAAGGAGGATGCTGGGAACCAGTTTTTTAAATCAACTGCACATTGCCACAGATTGAAATGGATTATGTTGGTCATAGAACCTTTATTTGATGATTTAGCTACTGTCTGTGGACATGAAATTGATGTTTGTTTAGAGGCCAAATCTCACCCAGAGATAACTGTAAGTGCTTTTAGAAAGGTCTGTAAATATGTTGCAGCATATTTAACTCGTCCAGAGCCAAGCATAGGGAAGTCAATATTAGATGGTTCGATCACAAATTTTAAGTGACTCCTCTAAACTTGTTAAAAGCGCTAAAGCAAATCCCCAGAACCACATCTGAAGTGGTTAGTTGTCAGAAAATGTATATGTCAGCTATAATGGAATAGAAAAATGAAAATAAGCAAGAAGCGTGGACCCAACCTTTTCAGGCTGTCATGCTATCATGTAGCACAAGGTTTTGGGATATAGTGACTTGCTGATTTTTTTGCCAGAAATCAGAGAGGTGTGGTGGATTGTCATATTCTTCCAGATAGCTGGATACAACACTTTGAGAGGGTTTATGATGCAGGTTCCAATGATGGGTTGTTTATCAACAAAGAGAGTCTTTATAGAATATATCATTTGAGGTATTATAGGTAACTGAGGCAATTAAATATTTATCTAATAATATGGCTTAAGGCCCATATGGGTGCCTGCAGATTTATATAAATCTGATCCTTCACATTGGGCAAAAATATTAACAAACATTTTCAATGCAAAGTGGGTATTCCGGCATCAAGGTCTTGATCTATCATGGTATCAGTCTTCAAAAAAGGGCAGAGGGATAACATGCAATGCTATAGGCCTATCTTCCTCATTTATTCTGTGGTAAAGGTTGTGGGAGAGGTCATCCTTTCTAGATTAACCACTTGGATGATAACATACTGTCTGACCTGCATATAGCTTTAGGATACCCTGCGGTGCCCTGGACCAGCATCTAAATCTACAGAGGATAATAGGGAAGTTTACAGTTGCAAGTGTGGTTCACTCCATAAGGCATTTATAAATCTTATGTCTGCTTTTGATCAAGTTAACAGAAATAAACTCTGGCCAATCCTTCTTAAATGGGGAGTTGGCAGAGACATTGTTAGTTTTTTACATCAGTTAAATAAAGATATTACAGCCGTGGTAAGTTATGATCTAGATGGGAGTTGTACCACACCTTTTAAAGTTCAGAGGTGGGTGACAAAAAGGGTGTATTTTAGATCCAATCCTCTTTACTCTGTAAAGCAAAGACCTGGGTCCAACATTATGTGCAGCATTCAAAGACATCCCATAGGCATCCCACGAGTGGGAACCCATCTCATTCCGGCACTATTGTATGCCGATGATGCAGTGTTGATAGTGAGAACTGCTGTTGGCTTTCAGCAGCTCCTCAAAGCTTTTATTGCTTTTATTAATAGTTTGGATTCAAGTACCAACCATATTAAATCACATATATTGGTTTGATCTTATAGCATTGTATTTTAGCTACTAACGTGTGTAGATTTTTATTGGCGCTCTGGATAATATGATATGGTTGTTTTAATATTTTACCTTATGATGAATGCTATTTTCATTATTTATGATTGTTTATGTGGGAATATCTGTCTGAATGAGTTTAATTGTATTCAAAATTATCCTTTATGTTTTTAATGGTTTTAAGTAACTGAGTAAAGAAAGAAAGAATTATTAGGAGACGTTAGTGTGTGTGTACCCCCTATGTCTTCAATTGACTATTCCTATGGTATTGGTCTGTATACATGATGAAATGATAGTAATTCCTTCCTAGCAAGAATTGTTTATTTATTTTAACTTTCTGATGAATTTGAATAAATCAATATGTACATCAACAAAATTACAGGAGCGTGTGGAACAAAAATGTAATCCCTTTCAAGAACATTGAATTCATTATGTCAGATCCCTTGAGGTATTTAGATGACTAATTCAGGCTTTTTGGGCTTTCATACTTTTCTTAATGCCAATAAACTTAATGTACAGCTGACAATAAAATATCACAAGCACAAGATTGATTTCCTTGACTTGCTGTTATATATTGATGGCATTACTATACAAAGTGATCTTTACAAAAAAGAGACTGCCTGTAATAGTGGGTTCTATGCCTTAATGTCACACCCCAAAACAACAATATAGTCACTCCCCAATGGAAAAATAGTCCATGCCAACCAAAATTACAGTCAAGACACTATATTTAAAAAAATGATTTTGAAAATAAGCCAAACGTTAAGGCTGGGGGTACAATGCATAATGTTTACAATAGGAAAACAGAGGACTGTGAGACCTTGGAGGGAACAAACATTGAAACAAAAAGGCAATAAGGTGGAAAAGAAAGGATACAGAGAAGTTGCCTTTATTATCCAATGTATCATCCACAGTAGGCTTATTTATTATTCCCTGAGAAAATATTGGCACATTCTTAAAGATTACTCAATACTAGAGGGGGGCATAGTGCCAAAACCAAAAGTCATATATAAGAGAGGAATGAAGTTAAGAAACAAAATATGTCCCAGATATGTAAACAACAACAACTTAGTTGATATGAACAATAGCTGGATTACCAAAAACACAAAAGGTTTTTGTATTTGTAGGAGTGGCAACATGTGCATCTTGGGTAAAAACAAGGTTAAAGAGTTCTTTTATACCACTAAGAAAAGCAAAACCATCATAGTTTTATGAATTGCAACACAACGTGAGTATGACTTCTAATGGTCTTCTGCTGTGCTCCAAAAGGGAATTGCTATTGTTGTTCCAGGCAAGTTTTTGGCCTTTCTGACACAATGCGGGTGATAGTCTCATTTCACCAGGTTTGCGGAAAATATTTGTGCCTGTGTGTTATAGTCATGTGTAAAGCAGCATTTGTGACGCAACTGCAAACATTGGCCATAGGGAAGGTTGTCCCTTAGTGTTTTGGGGTGTTGACTGCCATAGAGAAGAAGACTATTGCTGTCCGCTTTTTTTTATATGTGGTTGTAGTCAATTTACCACCCCTCCTCAAGGTGACTTATGAGATCTAAAAAAGGGAGCTTTTCATCAGAGACGTTACTGGTGAAGCGTAGAAAAGGGCTTAAACTGTTAACCCACTCACAGAAAGCATTGTGTGTAATCCTATCTCCTTTCCAAAAGAGAAGGATGTCATCATTGTATCTGCACCAGAGGGGTATATTGGTGCTGTAGGAGTTGGATGTATGGAAAAGATTTTCTTCCTCGAAGGCTGCCATGTAGAGGCAAGCTAGACTAGGGGCTAAGGTGCTCCCCATGGAAGTCCCCGGTACAGCTGATTGGCATATTGAAGAAAACAAAATTCAGTAAGGCTCAGTGTGGCTCATTCCATGATAAAGCTTATTGTGTTGGGTGAGGTCCAGTCTTCAGATCGTAATGCACTCTAAAGTGGCAGTTTGGGAGATATTAGTATAGAATGCCTCTACATCAAGTGATCAATCTGGTATGTGTCACTGGTGTCTTTAATGAGATTAAGTACATCTCCAGTGTCTTGTAGAAATGAGGGAGTCTTCTTTACCACAGGTTGCACCAAGTGATCACAGAATCACAACAAGCGTTCAAATAAAAAGCTTAATCCCAACACAACAGGTCTCCTAGTTGGTGGATGGAGCCCCTTGTGTATCTTGGGAAGAATATAGGAATAAGGAGTCCTGGGTTGGGTATAAACCAGAAATTCAGCTTAATTTTAGCTGATCCACTCATGTGTCTCAGCCGTGGACACCATTGAGGTGATCTGGGTGCTCAGTGGAAATGGGGGTATAGTAGTTCCTGTTGGCCAGCTGATGGGTGCACTCTGCATCGTAGTCTGTGTTTGACATGATAACAATTGCGCCACCTTTGTCAGCCTGTTTAGTCTGTTTATGGTAATCTGTTTTTCAGCAGCTAAGGATTTTATTGCTGCCAACTCCAAATTTGACAAGTTGTGGAATATGGGATCCCCAATGCCATTGGCTACTTCCTTCACGACCGCTTGTTCTAAAGTCATTATTTCAATAGGTATCATATTGGCTGTAGGAGTAAACCTAGAGGGGTTCCATACACCAGTGCCTGTCTGTTGCAGACTAGGTCTTTCTTGAAAAAATGCCCTCAATCGTATTTTAAAAAACAAATTGTGGAGCTCACAATTATCCCGGAATTTATCAACCTTGGGTGTCGGAACAAAGCCAAGACCTTTCTTCAGGACCTTGGTCTCCGTGTCAGTAAGGATTCTCTGTGACAGGCTAACTATTAGCTTTTCTTCGTCATACAACACCTACTCTACTGTTGTGATTCGTCTAGTATTGGTATGCATGGGAATAGAATGCAATGTCATGGCATGCGCTGCAACCACGTATGTGCCTTTGGCACACGAGTGGCACGCCCACTGTGCATGGGCGCACACCGGCCAACATTGAGAAGTGTGGGGGGTTTGGACCGCTGTGAGGTGATAAAAGCCATTAAGAACATTGGATGGTGCATGGACGCGGAGATGTGTGTGCAAGCGGGAGTCGTCAGAAATTTATTGAGGGAAGTCTTACCTCTAATCTGTCTCTCGTGTCTTCGTAGTTCCTGCTCTTCTGCGTCTGCTTCCACTAAAATGGAGGTAGCCAGGCTCTCTCCCCTGAGTCAATCACAATGCTGCGATGCAGCGGTGGGATTGGCAATTGGCAACGGGACAAGTCATGCAGCCAAGTGCCGGAGGGGTGGGCATGTTATCCATATAGGCTGTAATGCAGCCTGCATTGCGAACAAGGAAGAGCGCATGACTGCTTTGGGTAGCCTGAGTGGGCCGACCAAACAGTCAATGCGCACTTGAGTGTGCATGCCCATCCACCCATGCCCTGCTTAGTGTTTGGATCAGTCCTACCCACCCCCCCACCCCCTTTTGGTTCTCTGAACCCACACTTCAAGCTTCCTGCCCCGGCTGCCCCGCGGGGCCGCACCCCTGTCTTTGCCTATTCCCGCCTCCCAGGTGATCTTTCATCCACCCTTCCCTAATTAATGGCAGAGGCTGCATGATTGTGCAGTGGACGCGCGCCGCTGGTGCACAGAAGGCGTGCCTAAGCCAAGCCCGTCTGCGCCTGTCTGCGACCCAACCGTGACCAGCACCAGGAACCCTGGATCCCGAGCCACCCACTGCTCCAGCACAGCCACACTCCACGCACTCAACCCTGGAAAAGTCAGAGACTACCAACATGCCTTGCCAAACATGACCACGGCCAGTTCTCTGGCCTCCACTGCTGCCAGAGCTTAACCACCACCCTGAACTCAAACACAGCTGATGCCAGCATCGGTGATACCCTAAGATGCATCCTCCTCAATGTGTTCTCCATGCACAAACACGGCGTGGAAATCTGGGAGATACTCGACTCCCTCACGCCCGATATCGCCTTCTTCGCGGAGACCTGGACCAATGCCTCCTCCGCCCGACATCAACACCGCCATCCCGGGCGGATACAAGATCCAGACGAAGGACTGCCACAACCACCCGGAGGCCTCGCCATTGCCCAAAAAAGAGCACCCTCCACCTCTCCGCCTCCAGCTAAACCTTCCCTTCTGCCAAACACCTGCACTTCCATATCCAGACCAGCCACAACTCCACACTCCAAGGAACCCTCATCTACAGACCCCCCTGACACACCAGCCAGCCCACCATCTCCACCTGGACGCCAGTCACAGCTGAAGACACTGACGCGACCATGAAAGGCATCCACTCATGGGCTGCCACCAACCCATGCCCTCCTCACATCTACCACAGAGCTGCGTCCGCCATCACACATCACACATGATCTACAATGCACCATCAACACCACCTTCAAAACCGGCACCTACACAGATGACTGGAAGCGTGCAGAAGTCTGGCCCCTGCTCAGTAATACCACAGCTGACCCCACTGACCTTAAGAACTACTGGCCCATCTCGACCCTCCACTTCACCGGCAAAGTTGCTGAGTAAACAGCCAACAGGGAACTGACACGATTCATTAATGACAACACCATCCTCAACTCGTCCCAATCTGGATTGCCAAGCAACCACAGCAACGAGACCGCCCTACTTGCCACCACAGATGACATACGCACCCTCCTGGACCAAGGCCACTCAGCAGCCCTCATCCTACTTGACCTTTAACCGGTCTTAGACACCGTCTCCCACCGCACACCAGTCGCCAAACTACACGACGCCGCATACAAGGAACAGCCCTAGACTGGATCCGATCAGTCATCACCGGAAGAAGCCAAAGGATCAGACTGCCATCCTTCCTCTCAGATCCCACATAAATCACCGGCGGAGTCCCAGAGGGATCATCTCTGAGCCCGACCCTCTTCAACATCTACATGGTACCCCCTCGGACCACGCCAGAAACCTCAGCATCGTACTCGATCCACCCCTCACAATGAAACAACAGATCTTCATCACCTCCAGCTGCTTCAACACCCTCTGCGTCCTCCACAAGACCTTCAAAGGGATCCCATAGAGTCAATGAAGACAGTCACCCATGCACTCATCACAAGAAGACAGGACTATGGAAAAGCACTCGACACCGGCATTTACAAACCCATACTCCGCAAACTCCAGACATTGCAGTGCACCACCGCCAGACTCGTCCTCGGTATCCCCCGGAACAAACACATCAGCCAACACCTGCGTAGACTCCACTGGTTCTCCGTGGAGTAAAGAGTCCCATTCCAAATCATCACTCATGCCTACAAATGCCTACACAACAACTTAACCAAATACCTAAATGACAGAATCAACTTCTACATACCCAAATGAGACATCAGATCTTCCAACCTCACACTGTCCTAAACCCCACGCATCCACAGAGCCAGAGCAGCCCGAAGATCCTTCTTCCACATTGCATCCAGGACCTGGAACGTACTTCCGGGCGAGACATCAGAGGTGCCCCCTCCCTGAACACCTTCAGGAAGACCCTCAAGACCTGGCTGAGGTCAGCACACCACCAATGGAACCTGATTTCTTAAAAGAAAACTGGATGTGTTTAAACAAGAAAATGAAAAGTGTAATTGTTTTTTCTTAAGAGTATGCAGTGATCCACTAGACCCCTGGCTATTCTTAAAAAATATTTTTTTCATAATCCACAAAGATGAAGGGGCCTCTTTGGGCCCCCTTTCTGTTTGTAAATGGGTTACCACCTCCTTTGAGGTGTTGATAAAATATAATTATGGTTTTCAACTGCTTTTTAGTTGCAAACATTAATACATGTCACTACGATTTGGTATTTGGAAGTGATGCCCTAAACACGCGCAATTAGCCGCAAACCCAAATTGCGAATTGGTAATGTTTTATCCAAACTGCAATTTGGGTTTTATTTTTCAGAAAAAGACAATGTCTTCGAAAACGGTGAGCGCAAAAAAGCTTCTTATATCTGGCCCTTGTTGGAAAAAAGTTCGGTACCGATTGAATCTTGTTTTTTTGAAATTGTTTTAAAAGATATGGAAAGGTTCCACATACACCTAAAGTTGGCTAAGTATTTATGTCGGTTTTCTTTATAAGGGTTATTGCAATTTTACATTTGTTTGTGCAATCCAGTACCTAATTTACTCAGCTCTCTTTCTGTCATACCATGGGAAGGCATCAGTCATGGGCCGAGCAACTCTATCTGTGCCATGAGTGCAAAGAAATAAGACATACTGGCTTGATTTTATTTGTTCAAGACACATTATGCTATTTGTTTATGGTTGGGGAAAGTGCATTACTTTCAGACAGTCCCCTTTACATCACACGTCAATTACTTTCAAGAGTTAGGGGCATATCAACAACAACCGGCGATAATTATCTCTAAGCGCACTTAGCGCTTGGATAATTATCGCCGGCTAGCTTGAATTTTTATCGCTGAGATAGCGTGCTATTAGCAACGCTTATCTCAATAGCGATAAAAATCCTCATGCTAACAGGCTAACGTGAGATTATTGCTGGAAACCCAGCGATAATCTCACGTTACCTTGTTGATAGGGACAGGCAAACTTAGCCATGATATCCACCTTACATAGGATATCATGGCTAAGTCAGAAAAATACCAGACGTAAAAAAGCAGCGTTAACCGCGGTTAGCGCTGCTTTTTTTGTCTCTAACAGGGTTAGCGACATTCTTGATAATAGGAGAAATGTCGCTTAGCGAAATTTCTTCTATTATTTTACTCTGGAACGCCCCCTTTGCATCTCATTAGAGATGCAAGGGGAAGCGTAGAGTAAAAGGGTGCTAACATGCAAATTTGCGTGTTAGCACCCTGTTGTTGATAGGGCGCTAGTTTTATCTCTGCTTTTTTGGCTTTTAAAGCCAAAAAAGCAGAGATAAAGCCCTTGTTGATATGCCCCTTGGTTCCCTGCGTATTCTCAAACACCCTACTTTTTGTGTGCATGCAGTCTGGGCTGTAATCCGTATGCTGTATGTCTACGTTTGTGTGCGCTCGTGCACACACCCCCAGCGACCAAATCAGTCCTCTTATTATTTCTGTGAACAAAGATCTGTGTGATTGCTGCACTAAGAGGAAGGTCCCCACAATGCGTTTCGATGTTTTTTTTAGAGGGAATTTAAAAAAAGTCTATTAGTGCAGAAAGATTGACGGTTATCCTCCAAACAATATCCGGTTTTAGAATTATGATTGTAGGTGTGTATTTGTGAAACGGATGGAAATTTTCTTTTGGAGCGTGAGAAAGCACGTTAATCGCCTGAACAAGTGAGAGTGTGATTATTAGTGAGCTTGCATGTAGTGTACATGTCATTGTGATTGTGTCTGACAATGCTTGTAAATCTGAGCATGGGGTGGAGGCGGGATATTTTAGGAGGTTTTTTTTTTATTCCAGATTTATATAGCGCGAACTCGAACCCGAAGGTATTGGAGCGCTTTACATGAGCACGGTTACTTACACATTCAGGCACGGGGAGATTAAGTGATTTGCCCAGAATCATAGGATGTGGACGCGACCCCGAGGCTCGAACCCTGGGGGCAGATTTATGACAACTGGCGCATCCCTGCATATCAGCAGGGATGCGCCAGTTATTATGCGCCACAGCTGCGCCACCATGGATGCGCCGCATTTATAATGCGGCGCACCATGGGGCAAAAACGGCACAGATGCGTGACGCATCTGTGCCGAAAAGTGGCGCATTGCTGGAGTTGCGTCGCAAGCGCGACGCAGCTCCAGCAATGATCTGGGGGGCCCTATCTCTACAATGCTGCGTCAATCCTTACGCCTGCTTCAAGCAGGCGCAGGGTTTTGACGCAGCATGGGCCTAAAAGTGACTGAGTGAAATCTTGTAGATTTCACTCAGCCACTTTTAGGAGGCGTTCCTGCGCCGGAACGCCCCCACCTGCCCTGGAACGCCTACATGTGGCGCAGGGCTTTACAACGTGACGCATCTGGGAGATGCGTCACGTTTGTAAATACCCAGCACCATGGCGCAGGATTTGCGCCGCTGCTGCGTCACAAAAGTGACGCAACGGCGGCGTAAATGAGGCGCAAGTCAAACATAAATCTGCCCCCTGGTTTCTAGCACCCAAGTCGGCAGTTTAAGCCGACGGACCACATCCTCTCCCCTAAATCTATTGTAACATAGAAGTATAGTTCTATTGTAACATATTGTTCCACGCAAGCTCTGTGGTCTTCCAAGGTTCACTTATTTGTTGTACCGCACATTGGTCAGAACCTGGTGGGCGGCCTCACCCCTTTCTCCTTGGCACCCTGAGAATGAATTGCCCCACCTTCTTAAATTAGGCAAGAATTGCGCTTTATTTTAAAGAAATTGAAACCTTGACCGTTTGATTAAACTGCTCTAGGGTAGAGGGTATTGCAGTCAAGCGCTAGGACAACCTGATAAGGGTAACAGTCACACTTTATAGAATACATACATAAATAAATAAATAAACAGGTCGAAAGTGCAACCGAAAGAATGTGGGAGACAGGGTAGGAGGGATTGTGAATGTAAGAGTACTATTAATAGGCATGACGGAAATGACAATACATTTTTTGCACAAGGTCATTTGCAATGTTTACTTTACTGATCTGTGAAGACAACTTTCTTCAATCACTTTGCTTTGCTGACCTACTTTACAATGTATTTGCAACTTTTCATATCTCTTTGCTTGGACTTTCCGTTTTTGTCCACACTGTATAGCATTCTGTGACCTTTTATGCCTGGCTTGTCCTAAGAAAGCTTTATATAAGTAGCTACATACATGAAAAGGTTTTTTTTTTTTTATTCTATCAAGGGTGAACGCCCACACAAATTCGTTCTCGTGTTTCAAAAGAAAATGTTTGATAGGGAACACCTAGATTCCCATTCTAAATCCCTGGATATGAGTGGGTCGGAGGGAATGTGCAATTTATCACAAACAATACAAGGCTCAGAATTGATGCAGGTGTGATCAATTGCACCTAGTCTGATGTTTTAGGGAATCATTTGCAGATGTTGGTGCTTACCACAACAAATCTGATTGTCATAGTAAATACTGCACTCTACCCTTTGTAAATTTTAGCGTTTGACCTGCTGAAATATAACAAAAGGCAAGGACGTAATTACACCCGGTATTACCATGTAATGTACATTTCATACAACTCGGAATTCCATCTGACTCGGAATATGTTATGTTATGTTATGTAACCTGAGTTTATATAGCGCACAGCTGCCTCAGCAAAAAGGCATCCCGGCGCTGCCAGCAGCAGAAAAGACCAAGGGGCTAAGAAACAAAACAGGTAAGCGCAAGGAACGGGAGAGGGCTAGGCAGACGGGAAAAGAAAAGTTTTAATAGCTTTCCTGAAGTCCAACAGGCGGTCCAGGCTACAGATCTGAAAAGGCAGAGAGTTCCATAGCTTGGCTCCTAAACAGCAGAAGGATCGTCCCCCGGCCCGAAGACGCTTTACTCGGGGGACTCTATCCAGGTGCTGTCCCAAGGAGCACAGCCGGCAAGTCGGGACATAGGGAACTAGCAGATTCGCTAGAAGGCCGGGAGACGCAAGCTTCAGGATCTTAAAAGACAGACAAAGGGTCTTAAATTGGATCTGCTTGGCCATGGGTAACCAATGTAGCTGCCGGATGGCACCAGTGGAGGGGCAACTACGCGGAAGCCCCAAAAGGGCTCTGGTGGCAGCATTTTGGACATGCTGCAAGCGCATGACCTCAGCCTGATTAGCCCCCAGAAGGAGCGAGCTAGCATAGCCTAATCTAGATAGAATGGCTGATTGAGCAATCAGCTGGCGTGTAGGAGGATCAAAGAACCTCAACAAGGGTCTAAGTCCCCGAAGGAGACCGAAACAGGTGCCGGCAACTTTCTTAGTGTGATCTTGAAAGCTGAGGGTAGAGTCCATCCATACCCCCAGGATCTTGGCCACCAACTTAGGGGTGGGAAACCTACCAAGAGCAGTTGGCCACCACTGCTCACTCCAGAGACTCCTATCCTTCCCCACCAGCAACACCTCCTTTTTATTGGCATTCAGCTGGAGGCAGTTAGTGGTTATCCACTCCGCGACGGCGGCCAGGCCACTCCTAAACCTAGAAGCATCCTGCATGGAGCCATCAGAGAGGGCCACCACCAACTGCGTATCGTCTGCATATGAAACCATCGTGAGGCCCTGGTTCCTGGCCACCGTCGCGAGAGGCTGAACGTATAGATTAAACAATACGGGGCTCAGTGCAGAGCCCTGAGGCATGCCCTGACCGATGGAATGAGCCTGAGAGAGAAATGGGTGGGCTGACACTCGGAATGATCTCCCTGTCAGAAATGATCTAAACCATTCCAAAGCTAGGCCCACAACACCTGCTTCCTCCAGACGGTGTAGCAGAATCCCATGGAAAACCGTGTCAAAAGCGGCACTAAGATCAAGCAAGATCAGTGCCGCCGTATGACCGGATTCAAGAATGGTCCGCAGATGTTCTGTTACAGCCAGGAGACCAGTCTCCGTACTGTGACCAGGGCGGAAACCATTCTGAGAGGGATCCAAGATGTTATTGGTATTCAGGAACCTCATTAAGATGTTATTGACATGAACCTCCGCAATCTTAGCTACCCATGGAAGGAGGGATATCGGACGAAAATTTTCCAGTTTGGCCAGGTCAAGCGAAGGTTTTTTGAGTATAGGATACATCCTCGCCTGTTTCCACAGCTCAGGGACCACAGCTGTAGTAAAAGAAGTATTAACAACCTGGCACAAAAAGGCCAGGAAGACAGAAAGCGAGTCCCTAAACTGGGCAGGTTTTAGAGGATCGGCCGGGGAGCCAGATTTAACTTTCCCACTCAATACTGTGAACTCTTCCTGTGTAATGATGGGAATAGTCTCCAGAGAATGCAATGGAGGTGATCTGCGAAGATCAACAGAAGGAGAAAACCCATGCGGGAAAGACCGATAGATGGTATCAACTTTATCAACAAAGAAGGTTGCTAGGTCCTCACACTGTTGTTCAGATGTAATCACGGAAGCAGAGGAGTTTTTTCTTACTCTGAGGTCCTTGAGAATTTTAAAAATACATTTGGCCGGGTTAGGGCTTAGCTTGATTTCATTAGCATAATAGGCCGCCCGGACAGTGAAGCTGGTCCTATGATAGCTTTTAATGGCAGCCAGATAACACTTTTTAGCCGCAGTGTCATAGTCCTTTCTCCAAGCGTGCTCCAATTTCGTACATGATTTACGCAATGCGGTCAGAGATTCATTGTACCATGGACTAGAGTCCAACGTGCAGCCTTTAGACCATTTAGCTGGAATGAGAGAGTCCAGCACTTGGACAATCCAGTTGCAGAAAGATCTATAGAACACGTCTGCATTGTTGTGTGGTCCCGGGGGGTTAGCAGCAAGAAGAGCATGGAAGTCCTCTATCCTCAGTTTGCGCCAAGGACGTTTAAAGATGGGCAGTTGAACAACCTTGTTAGGGAGCTCGAAAGCAGGGAAGGACATAGATACCAGGGAGCGATCAGACCAGCCTACGGGTTTAGGTGTCACCACCGACGCAAAAGGAATATTAGAAAAGATGGGGTCCAGCAGATGGCCAGCTAAATGGGTGGGGCCGGGGACTAATTGATTTAGTTGGCAGGATGCTAGATCAGCAAGCAGACTGCAGATTTCAGTATCTTTTACAAGATCGAAATGCAAATTAAGGTCACCCAGGATGCTGAAATTGGCTGTACCCATTGTGAGCATACAGGTAGCCTCCTTAAGGGCAGACTTGAATTTCTTGGCAGGCCCCGGAGGGTGATATACTAACAGCCCTGAGATAGTCGAGTGGGCGCTGAAAGTAATACTAAAACGACGCATTCACACCCTCCATCGCCTCTTTGACAAATGAGCACGAATAGCAGGATTTGAAAATGACCGCAATGCCGCCCCCTCTTGACTCTTTGTTAACAATAAGAATGTTATAACCTGGAGGCAACGCTAAGCTAGGTTCAGCCACCATGTCTTAATTAAGCCATGTTTCGATTAAGAATAACACATCAGGAGATTCCTCCAGAACCCGACCATAAATATCTAGGTAGTGCTTGGCCAGTGAACGAACATTTAAATGGAGAATTTTCATAAAGGGCCTGGGATGGGAAGGGGGAGGTAACGGAAGCAGTGGCATAGGAGAAACAAACCTACAACATAAACAGCCAAAGGGCCCTTCCAGAGGACCTAGAGGCGGTGCACTGCAAACCTTAACCAAAGAATATGGGACTTAGGGCCAGATGTACTAACATTTAGTGCTTGAAATGGAAAAATATAAGTGCAGATATTCTGTACCAGAGTACCTGCTTGTTTCCGGGAAGTACTGGTACTCTCCAATTAAAAGTATAGCCTTTCTCTAGAGGAATGCCGGTACTCTCTCATAATTAAAAAGTGCTAGCACTCCATGCCGGACAGTACCGGCCCATTTAAAGCACTGCTAACATTTTATTTTGCTAGTCTCTAATTGTGATTAGAGGCTCGCAAAATGAAATGTACTATTGTGTCTCAGACACATTAGCGATTTCCAAACGGGTTGCAAGGGACCTGCCTCAACACTATTCATGAGGCAGGTCACAATTTACAACCCCGTGGAAATGGGCAATAAAACAAGGATGGTGGCCTTCTGGGGACAACAGACCACCATGTCAGTGTTTTCTTTTAAATTAAGCAACTTTTGTTTTTTTACTTTTTTATGCAGCCCGTTTTCCCTAAAGCAAAATGGGTTGTGTTTCAAAAAGAAAAATGAAACGTTTCCGTTTATTTTTTAAGAGTAGACAGTGGTCCGTGGGTCCACTGCCTGGTCTTTAAAAACGTTTTCACTACCATTCACAAAGGAGAAGGGGTCCCCTGGGAGCCCCTTCCTGTTTGCAACTGGCTTACCACCTACTTGAATTACGTGGTAAACTTTAATTGTTTGGGACTGCATTCTGTTCGAAAAACAATCGCACATTTGCTTGCGACTCGCTATTAGGAAGGGATGACCTTGGCATGCCCTTTCCTAATAGCAATTCGCAAACCCTATTTTGTGAGTCGGTAATAGGTTACCAACTCTCAAAATAGGGTTTGTACAGAGCAAAATGCATTTTACCATTGCGACAGGGAAAAAGCATTGTACATCTGGTCCGTAATGGGGTTTATATACTGGGAAATAGTGAATACATTTCACATGAGAAACCTTCTTTCTGAAATCATATTTAAACAATAAACCCTAAATTGTGTGGTCCTTTCGAGACGATTTGTGCTCAGATAGCAAGGAGGTGGTTTGCAGAGGTTTAGCAGTATGTAGGAGTTGATATAAAAAAACTTCAGGTACCATTATCTTTATTCTGAAAGCAGAACCTCTTTCTTGTTTTATTTCACTAGAACACTGTGTGCTACTAATTAATTAGGTAATTTATGCATTTATGTGGTGTTTTGTACAACACAGAAAAGACTCAATGAGAGTCTGAGTGCTTACATAGAAACAATTTGGTACAACCAGTAGGAAGTATAATACTTTATACAGGTTGAGGAGCTGCTGCAGAGATCAGTGGGTGTAATCAACCACAGCTCACACTTTCCAATTCCCAGCAGGCCTGCTGCAATCTTTCTTTTCGAGCAAATAAATGAGTACTCTTAAATCGAGGGTCTCATTTATGGAAGTGGCGCACTGCTGGACAAAAACAACGGTGCTTCAATTTTTATAGTGCTATCCTTACGACACCATGGATGTGCTGTATTTACAATATGACTCTCCATTGCGCAAGGATTTACAGATAAGTCAGGATTCCTGACGTATCTGGTAGTGCAAAAATGATGCATTGCTGGAGTGTGTTGGATAACTGATGCAAGTCCAGCAATGTGTCATTAGAGATGGGCAAGTCCCATGTGAAAAGCCCAGCATCACTCTTTACACCTGCGCGAAGCAGGCTTAAGGATTGTGATGCAGTCAAGTTGTAGAAGTGGCGCAGTGAAAGCTCATAGATTTCAATGCACCACTTCTACAAGGCTTTTTTATGGTGAAACGCCCAACCTGCATGCATTTTACCTGATGCAGGAAAATGTAGCGCAGGCCTTTACAAAGTGACGCATCAGCTTAGATGCGTCATTTTGTAAATAAGGGGCAGTGTGGTGCATTGTTTATGCTGCCGCAGCATCACATAAGAGTGACAGAATAGCGGTGCATGCCCTTCATAAATAAGGGCTTGAATGTTTAAAATTCATATTCAGAACCTCACACACACCATGGTATCCCTCCTTCTTTTGTGAGACTGACAGCCCGTCCCCCAAATCTGTATTCTATGCTGCGCTGCTAGTTGAAACCAATTCACTATTATTTTAATTTCTTTGTTTGTTTGTTTTTAAGAGTTTTCAAGGCAAACATATCCCTTATCCGGGGAACAACCTTTACAACGCAACTTTTACAACGCACTACCATTACAACGCATTTTTTACAACGCATAATCCATTACAACGCATGACATTACAACGCATGACACTACAACGCATTTTTAAAAACTACCTTTACAACGCATTCCATTACAACGCATACTACCATTACAACGCATACCATTACAACGCATAATATTACACTATACTATCCAACACTTACCCTACTGATGCACCCCCTGGAGTTAGAATAGTAATTTTTACCCCTATACTATCCAACACTTACCCTACTGATGCACCCCCTGGAGTTAGAATAGTAATTTTTACCCCTATACTATCTAACACTTACCCTACTGATGCACCCCCTGGAGTTAGAATAGTAATTTTTACCCCTATACTATCCAACACTTACCCTACTGATGCACCCCCTGGAGTTAGAATAGTAATTTTTACCCCTATACTATCCAACACTTACCCTACTGATGCACCCCCTGGAGTTAGAATAGTAATTTTTACCCCTATACTATCCAACACTTACCCTACTGATGCACCCCCTGGAGTTAGAATAGTAATTTTTACCCCTATACTATCCAACACTTACCCTACTGATGCACCCTCTGGAGTTAGAATAGTAATTTTTACCCCTATACTATCCAACACTTACCCTACTGATGCACCCCCTGGAGTTAGAATAGTAATTTTTACCCCTATACTATCCAACACTTACCCTACTGATGCACCCCCTGGAGTTAGAATAGTAATTTTTACCCCTATACTATCCAACACTTACCCTACTGATGCACCCCCTGGAGTTAGAATAGTAATTTTTACCCCTATACTATCCAACACTTACCCTACTGTTGCACCCCCTGGAGTTAGAATAGTAATTTTTACCCCTATACTATCTAATACTTACCTTAAATGTAATTTAATATTATGCGTTGTAATGGTATGCGTTGTAAAGGTAGTATGCGTTGTAATGGTAATGCGTTGTAAAGGTATTTTTTAAAAATGCGTTGTAGTGTCATGCGTTGTAATGTCATGCGTTGTAATGGATTATGCGTTGTAAAAAATGTGTTGTAAGTGCATGCGTTGTAAAAGTGTGCGTTGTAACGTCATACATCCCCCTTATCCATATCATATTCGGATTGTGCTGAAATGTTTGTCTTTTTACTGCCTCCTATGGGGGCTGGATAGAGTTGGGTCTGCTAATGAATGATGTGAAGGTAGCATGGGAGTATCAATGTTCTCTGCTTGGGTCTTCCTGAACTGTCTATTGGAGGCAGGTTGTGAGGATTGGCGATGAAAATGGGTTAGAAAGACGTCAATGATGTCTACCAGGATATAAATATCAGCCTTGATCCTCCCTTCCTGTGTTAGTACTTGCCATTAACGTTAAGACTCTTTTCCTTTATCCCATGATATGAACCTTTTTCATGATAATTTTACGCTGATCTGTTCTGCAGGTCATACTCATAACATTGCTGTGAAATTCATGTACAATGCAAAGTTTGGACCTGGGATTTCCTCTCCTCCATTCTCTACCTCTTGGGTAAGGGTAAATACTATGGAATTTCGATGTGTACCTGAAAATTCCCTGGGTAAAGGTAGATTTTGGGGTGTACTTTGAGTGTACTCTCATAAATTATGAATCACTGCGAAATACAAAATACTGCACATGTAATGTCTCACTTTTCTTCAATGATACAACCAAACGTTGAAACAGTTTTCAACAAATGAAATGTTGTGGTGAAGTTCGATGGATCAGTGGATTTTCCGATGATTTGTTATCCTAATAGAGATGATAGCTCCTGCTATTGGCCCATTTGGATTTCCGGGGTGCTTGCAATGAGAGCCTTGTGGTGTGTGTTAAAAGTTGCTAGCTGACGGGTCCTGCTATTTTAAAGCTCATGATGCAGTAAATGTGAGTAAGCTTTACCTACATGTTGACCTCCCCCCTGGGCAAATGCGAAAGCTGACTTAATGCAAATGTTCAACAGCACATGTTGCTGTTTGGACCGTGACATTCGGAGTTTGAGAGCCATGATTCCTATAAGAAAATGTCAGCTGTATAACTAACACTATATGCTTACCCAGAGACTTAGAGCCAGATGGAACTTTTTAGTGGTTTGCAACCATTAAAATATTTTTTATCTGTATACTGAAGGAGCATGGGCCCACTTATGTTAGTTTGTATTTGTTACACAGTAACACTTAGTCGACAATCTTTTTAAGCTGAATGAGAGATAAAGGGAAACTACTTTCAAGTCACTATCCAAATACAGTGTAGCCAAAGTGGTTACAAAATAACCAAGTTTGACACTAAGCCTCAAGTTAGTAAGTTTATTCCAAATTTAAAAACAGCTTTATATAAAGTAATTGGGGCATTATCGTATAGGAATGCAATGCAAATAGTATAAAGCCAAATATCCTGATGCGATTTACCCTATATACAAAAATAAAACTGATTCAATTATAGCTACGTAAGTAATGAGGAACAAAACTTAGTATTAGACTGCATACATTTGTAATTGAAATAAGCATTAACCTCCTATCTGTCCCTAAACCACTCTATAGTGGCACCCCTAAACTAAAGCAGAAAATTAATGGTAAGGCAAAAATAGAAAGGTATCAGCCGCCAGAGTCCAGAAGAAGCTCCAACATTGGTCAAGTAGCATAAATACCCACAAGGTAAGAGATAAGGTCCATACCTCAAGGTGTACTAAGTCAAAATGCTAACTATCCCTCACTCCATTGCATCATAAACATCAGTTCTGTCCAAAGTACGTCCCATAAACTCTACTCAGTAAATTTCCATAACACCAACACACATTGGCTTCTTTTCACCACCTATCAATTCCCATAAATTGTTACTTCTGTATCCTTGGTCTCGCCTCCTTCTTCCATGAGATCTCGTCTCTCATCTTGTTATCGCATTCCTTCTTGCCGGATGTCGCTTCTCCTGTCTAAATCTATCTACTAAGACAAAGGTCCTTTTTCTAAGTCTTGTCCACCTGTAGGGGAACCACAAAATACGTGCAACATTTCTACTGCAAGAAAAAAATACAAATTCAAATATTAAACTGAAACGTGCTCTTGAATCCAAACATCTCTCAGTCCTACAAGTACGGCTAGGTTAACAAGTGCCCAGGCTATTTTATGTGCACTTCTCCATGTATAAATAAACCAACATTCTCAATGTATACTGTAATGAATACAGTAGTAACATGATTATTCGGTTAGAGATTCAAAACACATGAATGTTCCTTTAGTGGATAAATCACCTTAGCGCTTATCCATTAACATGTTCACAAATGTTTTTCATGAAATACCAATACATAAGCATCACAATTCTATTAGTTACATTTATGAACACACATATAAATTGAATTAGTTGCAGGGATATTTTAAGTATGCTATACCCCCACTCTTTTAATAACAATGGTCACATCACATGGAATATATGTGAGTGCAAATTACATATGATTAAAATGCACTCCTAACACATTTCTCCGAGTGGAGTCAATTTTACTCTTCTCAATCAATCAATCAATCAATCAGTCATTTGTAAAGCACACTACATACCCGCGAGGGTCTCAAGGTGCTGGGGGGGGGGGGGGCGCTACCAATCGAACAGCCAGGTCTTAAGCATCCTCCTGAAGGTCAGCAGGTCTTGGGTCTGTCGTAGGCTCAGTGGGAGGGTGTTCCATGTCTTGATGGCGAGATGGGAGAAGGATCTCCCGCCTGTGATTTTTCTTCGGATGCGCGGGACGATGGCGAGTAAGAGGTCGGCAGAGCATAGCTGGCAGTTGGGGATGTAGAAGGAGAGCCGTCTGTTGAGGTAGGCTGGGCCGGTCTTGTGGAGTGCCTTGTGTGCGTGGATGAGGAGCTTCAAGGATATTCTCTTGCTGACGGGAAGCCATTGCAGGTCCCTCAGGTAGGGGTGATGTGGCTGCGGCGTGGTACGTCGAGGATCAGTCGTGCCGAGGCGTTTTGGATGTGTTGTAGTCGTTTGATGAGCTTGGTCGGGGCTCCCGCGTAGAGGGCGTTTCCATAGTCGAGTCTGCTGCTGACGAGGGCCTAGGTGACTGTCTTTCTTGTATTTGTAGGGATCCATCTGTAGATCTTGCGGAGCATGCGGAGGGTGTTGAAGCAGGAGGAGAAGACAGTGTTGACCTGCTTGGTCATTGAGAGCGTTGAGTCGAGGATGATTCCCAGGCTGCGTGCGTGGTCGGTGGGTGTCGGGGCTGCTCCCAGTGCCGTCGGCCACCAGAAGTCATCCCAGGCAGAAGGGTTGGAGCCGAGGATGAGGGCCTCCGTCTTGTCCGAGTTCAGCTTCAGATGGCTGGTCTTCATCCAGTCGGCGACGGCCATCATTCTTTCGTGGAGGTTGGCTTTTGCGGTGATGGGGTCCTTGGTGAGGAAGAGGATCAGTTGAGTGGCGTCGGCGTATGAGATTATGTTGAGGTCATGCTGTCGGGCGACATGTGCGAGTGGGGCCATGTAAATGTTGAACAGTGTCGGACTGAGGGAGGATCCCTGGGGTACGCCGCAGATGATCTCGGAGGCTTCGGACCAGAATGGGGGGAGGCGGACGCTCTGGGTTCTGCCGGAGAGGAAGGAGGTGGTCCATTCCACAGCCTTGTCTTGGATCCCTGCGGCGTGGAGGCATCCACGTAGTGTGCGGTGGCAGACGGTGTCAAAGGCGGCGGAGAGGTCTAGGAGGATGAGTGCTGCGGTCTCGCCGTTGTCCAGCAGGGTCCTGATGTCGCCGGTGGCGGCGATAAGGACGGTCTCGGTGCTGTGGTTGCTGCAGAACCCTGACTGGGAAGGGTCCAGGATTCTGTTTTCTGTTTCTCCCATACTTAACCTATTTACTGAAATGGGACTGTAAATTAGTTTAGAAATGATTTACGAAACCCTATTCAGAAGGGGCATGTTATGGGCGTCCCTTCCAAATATCCATTTGGCACCATATGTATCAATGGTATGCAGCTGGTCTCAGTCCATTGAAAAGGTATTGACTCTTCAAAGTAGTTGGTATCCCTTCTCCTTTGTGAATTTTGGAAAACGTTCTGGGTGTGTAGGCAGTCATCCATGGGACCACTGCCAACTCTCAAGCAAAATTTAAAATAATTTTATTTATGGTAGGCTTATTTCCTTTATGGAAATTGGACTGATTTTTTTAAAAGATACTTTATTTAAAGTAAAGCCCTGACATGGTTCTTTGACCCCGACCGGCCACTTTTCCTGTGATTGTCTCCAATGGGAGTGAGTCAAATATAAATATTAAGAGGTAGATTGGATTGCAACCTACTAACCAACCTTTTTTTGTGAACCAACCTATTCTTACATCAGTCGGTTGGCCCCAAAAACATTCTGGCCGCAAAAAAATACATACATATGGCCCTTAGCAACCTTGCCCTTCCTAGAATGTGAAGTATTAAGTTTGGTTTCTTAAATGTCACTTTGTGCTACCTAGCATACCCAGTGGGAGGGGAACGAGGAGGTTGTGGGTTGTAGAAATGCACAAAACAATATTCAGTTTGCACCACACATTTGAAGTTTAATTTTTCCTAATATTCAATTAATCGTTCAGCTTTGTTGACTTGGTTATCTACTTCGAACACTATTGTTGTCTTCCTTTATCAGTGAAGTATTAAACAGTGGTGAGCCGAAATCTAATTAAATTTCTAGATGAGTTGTGAGTCATTTCACTGCATGGTATTGAAATTATGTTCCTTGTCTTTCCTTCTCTTTTTTCTGTAATTTACATTTATTGTGAATTTTTATGTTAGTTGTACCAATGCTTTTTCTCATAAAGTTAATAACAATCAATGTAGTTTACAATAAATACTCTTCTGCATTGGATGTAAAAGACAAAAAGAGAAACACCAGACAAAATGGAAACCACAAGAGTTAAGCATAATATAAATCAAATTCTATCAACACTTCTTTTCTCTTATGCAAAGATCCTTTGAAATGACACCGACTCAGATAAAGATGAGTCATATTTTAAATCACAACAGAACATAGATGTCACACTTCCAAGGTGATTAGATGAGTGTGCAGAAGAGTAATTTGTTTTAAATTGTCAGGACTGGCTTATTCAATCTATAGTAGCACTCTATTGCTATGAACTATGGCTTAAGTCGTGCACGAAAGAACAATTGTCTGAGCAAGGTCTAATGACAATACCGGGTCAAATCCACTAGAAAACACATCACTGGTGCACTGTATTTGTATTACAAATATGAAATACCCTTAACATTTAGACACCGCCTGTTTCTAGATATAGTTTGTTTATCGCATCAACAAAGAAAAGAAAAGAGCAGTGACAGGGGAGAGAGAATAGAGGAGGGAAGTGAAGAAGGGTCGAGGCAGACCTTTTATATACAAATGGGGTTTATTGTATTCGAGGATGACCAGACGAATCCGTCTTAACAAGGGCCCAGAGATAACTGCCTGTCGTGGAATCTCCGCGCCTCACGAGTTCCACGACAGAGCAGCATTCCAAGCACACATCACCACACATCTCCCTTTTTCCAAATTAAAGACTAATCAAACAAGAAATACGAAATAAATAAATTAGCCTAAAAATGATATCATAAAGAATATCATAACAAACTATGAAATACAGAAGAACAACACGCTCTCCTCCCCTCTAACGGAGAAAAACGCTAGTCACAAATGAAGTCTTGGTATTTGCTGGGGATGAACTTAGGACGGACACTTCTTCTCACAGATCCATCATCCGATTGTGCAGGTTGATGATAATGATTGACGTCTTGTTCGTTGGGAGTCAGACCAAGATTGGGGTCAAGAGCAAGATGAGAGATGTTCCACCAATTTCCATCTGAAAGTTTTGCTGCATTTTTCCTGAGATCTAAAATTTGCAATGGTGACTTGAATTTAGAGAAACCTTTAGCGACATGACACGGGTTTTTCACTCGAACCCAATCACCTAATTTCAGTTTGCCGCAGTTCGAGTTGTCATGAATCCTTTTTGCACTTGAAACATCAGAATTGTATTTTGCTGTATTCCAAGAATCATTGATATCCATATTTTTTCTCATACTCGAGGTTATCCAAAAAGGGCAAAGATCAGTTGCAGCTTTTCTTCCACTCATAAGTTCAAAGGGGGTTTTTGTCGTGACACTGTGAGGTGTCGTTCTGTAACTCCAAATCAACTCTTTCGAAGCAGCCTCAACATTCATGTTACATTTTATAGTAGACTGTATACATTCAACTAAGATTCTATTGAATCGTTCTACCTTACCATTGCTTTGGGGGTTGTACAAAGGTGTTTTGATATGCTTAATATTACATTTTTCTAAAAAAGATTTCATTTCAATGGAAACAAATTGAACCCCATTATCAGTTAAGATTTCACCTGGAATACCTTCTCTTGCAAATACATCTTGAAAAAAATTTATGACATTTCTTGTGGTAGGCTCCATTACTCCTCTAACTTCTACCCACCTAGATAAATGGTCAATTAAAACAATAAAATATCTCATGTAGTTAGGTAAAGCATGATAGGGTCCTAAAAAATCTACCCCAATACGTTGCCAAACTCTTTCAGGACAATTGGTGGGGAATTCAACAGACCCTTCAGTTTTTAAAGCTTTATCGCTAACCCTGCATTTAGTACAGTCACACACATACAAATCTATTTCATGATCCATACTGGGCCACCAAAAGTTTTCTCTTATTCTTCTTTTTGTGAAAGTGGATCCCAAATGACCAGAGTGGGCAAGTTCAATAATGTGTCTATGGAAACAAGTTGGAGGAATGAGTTTATCACCACGCATTAACTTATTACATTCTAAAGATAGTTCATCAGAAATTTTCCGAAAAGGTTGCAATATATCGGGTAAACTCTTTTCTTTCGGCCAACCGGAAGTAACCATTTGTACAACATCCTTTAGAACAATATCGTTGTTTAGTTCTTTTACCCAATCATGCTCATCTTTACAAATGCTCGAATTGCCAATGTAGGCGATAAAACATTCTTCAATCTCTGACTCCCATTCAAATTCATCACAGTCCTTGATTGGAAGTCTAGAGAGACAGTCTGCTCTAGAATTTTTCCCACCTGGAATATATTCTACAGAAAAGGAAAATTCTAAAAGCCTCGTTGAAAGTCTAGCTACGCGGGCAGTGGTGTGTTTTAACTTCCTTCCTGACAATATATCTACCAGGGGACGATAATCAGTCCGTAAGGTAAAAGGCCTTCCCCACAAGTATGCTCTAAACTTCTCTACACTCCATACACATCCTAGGAGTTCTTTCTCTATAACAGAATATTTACGTTCAGGTGAACGCAAAGTTCTGGAGGCAAAGCCAACAGTTGTTTCATGAGTAGTGTTGAGTTGTGTTAAAACCGCCCCTAGACCATACTCTGACGCATCTACGGTAACAAAAGTATTTCTGCCTTCTACGAATGGTTGAAGAGCTGGTGCTGAAATACTATCTGTCTTAATTTTCTCGAAAGTATGTTGGCATAAGTCTGACCATACAAACTTCTCACCTTTTTTAAGTAAAACCTTAAAGCATTCAGTGATTGTAGCAAAATTGCGCATGAATTTTGCATAAAATTCGCAAAGGCCTAAAAAAGACAACAACTGCTCTCTATTCTGAGGAGCGGGTGCATCTATAATACTTCTTACCAAACTAGGTTTAGGTTTTATACCTCGCTCCGAAAACACATGTCCAAGGTATTCAATTTCTTTTGTTTTGAAAGCGCACTTATCTTTTCGTAATGTGACACCTCTTTTCTCTAAAGTCTCCAAGACATTGTTTAGAGATAAGTCATGTTCTTTCTCATTGACAGCAAATATCAAAATGTCATCTTGAAAAATTGTAACATGTTCATTACCTGTGAACATGTCTGACATGAGTCTTTGGAAGACTGCAGCCGCAGAAGCGATGCCAAATGGCATGCGACAGAATTGGAAGACTCCATCAGGAGTTACAAATGCGGTCAAATGGCGGGAACTTTTATCTAATTCAACTTGGTGGTATGCCGCTCTTAAGTCTAATTTGCTAAACCACTTAGCATGACCAATTTTAGTTATTAAATCTTCAATTCTAGGTAGGGGGTAGTTATCTATCCAAATAGCTTCATTCACACTCCTCATATCCACACACATGCGCAATTCTCCATTCTTTTTCTACGCTAAAACAATCGGAGATAACCACAAAGTTCCATCAGTTTTCTCAATAATACCTTGTGAACACATGTCATTAAGCATGGTAGAGAGGTCATTTCTCACACTGAAAGGTACATTGCGTAGTTTATGCTTTACGGGAACAACATCATGTTTAACCTTAATGCAATAGGTAAAATCTGAGATTTTGCCTAACTTGTCCTGAAAGACTTTGCTAAATTTTTTTTACCCATATGTTGTCAAGATCACATATTTTTTCGAGGGAAATAGGTTGTTCTAGACCTGGTCTAATTGTAATACCAAATTCAGCTTGGTAAATTAAACCCAAAACATTGATCCCTTTCTTTGCAACATATACTTTACCATGGATTGATTCATTTGCAATCTTAATGTCGGTCCAAAAAAAACCAATAAGGTCTACTTTGCTTCCTTCTAATGCTACAGTAAGGATATCTGGGGGAAGCAAAGTTCTGTTGATCCAATATTTTTCAAAAATATCATTGGAGATGATGGTTATACGTGCACCTGTGTCAACTAACAGTTGTATGTCATGACCTTCAATAGAAACATTAAGGTTTGGATCAACTACTACATTTTCATCATTTGAGTTAACACATTTAACACCTAAGAGTAATTCTTGGTTACTTTCCGGGTTTTCTTCATCAAAGTTGTTACCAAAATCATTTAAAACACAACGTATATTAGTAGGTTTGCCTGTTCTGCACATTTTTTGAAAGTGACCAATTTTACTACATTTCTTGCACTGTTGGCCCAATGCGGAACAAAATCTAAAGGAAGAAACATGAGTAGGTGAACCACATCTATAACATAATATCTTCTGAAATTGTTGAACAGGCACATTTTGCTTATTAAATGATCTGGGTTTGAAATTGCTTAAAGGGTTCTTAGTAGTAGGATTAGTTTTGTTGATGACAGCACCAGAAATGGAAGATTTGGCTAAAGACTCCTCCAGTATCTTGGCGTCGATGGTGGATCCTTCAATACTTTTAGCTATGTCTATAGCTTTATCCAAAGTTGGATTTTTGCATGCAAGTAATCTTTGTTGTATATTCTTAGAGTAGCATCGAGCTACTAACTGGTCACGTATCAATTCTGCAGTGAAATTATCGAATTCACATTTTGAAGCTAACATTTTCAGTGCAGTGACATAAGTGTCTATACTTTCGTTGGGTTGCTGTGTCCTAGTAAAGAATTTGTACCTGTGTACTACCATGTTTTTTGTCTTTGTAAAATATTTATCCAATTGAGCAACCGCAGACTCAAATTCATCTAAGTCTTCATCTTCATTAGGGACATGTTCAGGAAGGTGATCATATATATTCTGGCCTTCCACTCCCAAATGATAATACATGAGGTTTTTCCGTCTTTCTGGTCTGAACTTTTGCGCATCAATAGCGCCTAGGTATGCTTTAAAAGATCTGAGCCATAAATTCCATTCTAAGGGTGGGTCCCCCGGGTCTTGTAGAAATGGTGCTGGTGCTTGAACGCTTTGCATAATGTTAGATGAAGATGAAAAAAATGTAACTTGCACTTAAAGTTTCCTTGAATGAGCGTGCAAGTCGCTGTTGTAGAAAGGAGAACAAAAAACAATTTTTGAAAAGAAAAAAATAATGAAAAAAATAATGAAACTTCCACCAATTACTTTCTTAAATAAACGTATAAATTGCTGCAGTATTAATTATGTGCTTTCATCGTGTTTCTCCTTTTTTTTCCTTGTAGAAGACATAAGAATTTCCACTCGAGAAGTCTTCTTTCTATTCCATGCAATTGGACGTTAGTCCTATTTCTATTCTACTGAGTTGAAGGTCCCACAATGCAGTGCGGTAATCCAGGAAAGAAAGTCTCTGTAGTATCGGAGTTTACTTGTCACTTGTTTTTCAGGTAAGCGTTTAAAAGTTTAAATCCTTATTTTTCAGCCTACGCTACGCAATCATGCCTGCCTGTTTAATTAAATGCAGCGCTCGTTTCTATTTTCTTCGTACAAACAGAGCGCGTGGTGGCCATGGAAACAGGGCTTGTTCATGCGCGCGCAGAGCTCGTTCCGACTCGCGCCCTCAAACGCGCTGATGATTACGAAAGAGTTCGATATTTCTAAATAAAAATTCACATCGAAGCATAAAAAAAAGAATTATCTCAGCCCTCGCCTCGTGAGGAGCGACTCCGATAACCTTACCGATAACCTCGTTCTCCGGCCCCTGTTCAAACAACAGTTCTACAGTTGTCTTCCTCGTTGTGGAGAAGCTCTTCTTCCCCGAAGATCCGTGTGCTCATGTGTCGATCCCGGTTGTCGCCAAATTGAAGAAGGGTCGAGGCAGACCTTTTATATACAAATGGGGTTTATTGTATTCGAGGATGACCAGACGAATCCGTCTTAACAGGGGCCCAGAGATAACTGCCTGTCGTGGAATCACCGCGCCTCATGAGTAGGGGTGGGCGGAATTTGCGGAATTGCGTTACGTAAATCTCCGCGAAACGGTAAAAAACTAAGGGTGGGCGTAGTTCGCGAAGTAGCACTTCGCGAAGCTACGCAAAGTGAAGTTCGCACTACGCGAGCTACGCGTAGCACTTCGCGAACTGCGAAGTAACATGTTCGCACTGTGCAAGATGTTGTTTTCAATGATTGCACAGTGCGGACAAGCAACCGGCACTGTGCAATCATTGAAAATGGCATCTTGCACAGTGCGAGCTGTAGTTTTCTGCTGCTCGAGTAGATTTTTACTCGAGCTGCAGCTTTCTCAACGCGAACTGGTAGTTTCTCATCGCGAGCGGTCGCGAGCATACGCGACCCCTCACAATGAGAAACCTGACCTTCTCGCGTTGGGAATCTCGCCGGGAGGTTTATTTTCCATGCTCGCGATCGCGAACAAGGAAAAAGTCTCGCCAGGATGTCATTTTGCTTGCTCGCGGTCGCGAGCAAGCAAAAAATGACCGCAGCACTACGCAACACTACGCTACGCGTGTTCGCACTGTGCTACGTGCAGTTCGCGTAGTGCGAAGTAGCGCGAACTTCGCAAACTACGCGAGCGTAGCGTAGTGCTTCGCCCAGGCCTATAAAAAACTCCGCGAACACGCGGAAATTCCGCGAACACGCAGAATTGCTTGTTCGCGATGCTTTTTTCCTGTTCCCAATTGCTGTTTGCGTGCTCGAGGAGAAATATCTCGCGAACATGCATTTTGAGAACGTGAACAAGCAAAAATTTTGCGAAATCGCGGAAAGCAGACTTTTGAGCAATTTCGCGTTCTCCGTGGAACGCGAAATTACGCAAATTACGCAAATTCCGCGAGCTGAACGGAATTTGCCGCCCAGGCCTACTCACGAGTTCCACGACAGAGCAGCATTCCAAGCACACATCACCACAGGAAATGAGAGGACAGAGGAGAGTCAGAGACGGGCAGAGATAGATACACAGAGGGAGAGAGCTTCGCTGAGACATTCCACTTCCCGATGACCCCATATTCAAGGACCGTCATTTTTTGAATAAGGGAAAGGGGGGCATACTGCCCCCTCCCGAGACACTAGTTTCCCTGGGACCCCCATGGCCTCTTTTTGTTAAAGCAAGGAGAGGGGGTGAGATGCCCCTTCTCTCAACCACCACGGACCTTAGGGCTCCCATATGCATGAGTCTTTGTTTTAAAATTAAGTGGAGGGACACCCAGCCCTCCTCCTTAAGCCTTAAGGGACCCTGCGACCCTATCCCCGAGGCCACTGTAACCAATGGTGGATGCCCTGGAAACCACCTGGCACACCTACAAAGCATTACATTGGTGGCTGCAGGGGGAGCCCCCTGCTGGCGCCCCAGCCAGCACAATACTGGTGGAAGCCGGCACCTTGTTATGCTCCAGCCTGGCCCTTTTTAACTGCTCAGCTGGGAGGGAAAAAAGTGAAGTTTTCTGCCTTGGAGAGTGCGGGCAGGGTATGGCCAGACTCTACCGGGCACAAAACCACAGTGTGCCGAAGGTGGGCTCCCCAGGACACTGTAGATTATCACACCCCAGGGTTGGGATCCCAGGGCCAATATGTATCCTTGCTGATAGAGTCACTACCTGGTATGGAGGAAAATTCTGTACAGTGACTGTACAAATGCAGGACAAAGGGTCACAATTCAGGACAAAAAGTACATTTTATGGACACATCTGAGAAGGTCAGGTGATAATGTAAGATGATGTCAATAGACAACCGAAACAAGTACATCTCAAAATAGGTTTAGATTCTTCGGTCTGTATAATACATAACAGTATTGGGCCATTCTGACATTTCTCCAGTGGGCTGCCAGCTGAGGAGCAGCTTTCAGCGGAGAATGGGCTGACACAACCCAACCATGTGGGACTGATTTAAATATTTTTGCAAGGGCTGATTTTGGTTTTTAGTCTGGAAATACTAATATAGGAGTAGTAATATTGCTAATGTTGTTAATGTGGCTATGCTTGATTACATTATGCTTTTAAACATACTGTATCTACAGTTCACATTTTTTCATGTCTTATCAAAAATTATTCTGTAAACAATGCCTTAATCAAATACGTTTAGCAAGAAATACATATTTGCACTTGTGTATTTCTTGCATGTTTACGATTAGATACTGTCATACTCTCGCTCTCCCCCTTGACTTTGATTTCCTCCTCTGTACTGCCCTGTTTGTTTCTGTTCCCTACTTACTTTTCCCTCAAATCACTTAACCTGCAGTTTCTCATTTTTTTCTTTTTCTCAACATCTTTCTCCTATTCGGTCTCCTATACTGTCTTATTTACCCAAACCCCATCTCCTTCTGTCTTATCCTCTATTAGTTTTCCTGTTGCCATTATCATCTTCTCTTTTTCACCCATATCCTTTTTCTCTACTGTTGCTCCTGTCTGCAAGATGCTTTGGTAACAATTGTTTAAAATAGACATGGAGTGGTCTTTGGCTCCACCCGAAGACGTATCAATGTTTCACCACAAGCAATTGGCTATTTGGTATATTAGTCTGCTTTTCAGGAAGTGCATTCATTTCAATGCATGAGGGAATATTTTAAATCTGAAAAGTGCACTCAATTATCGCACTGTTTCTCATACTCAATTCTCCATCTCGTATGTTCATTTTGGGCTACTTTTATTCTACAAGCAAACTTTGCATGCCTTGGCATATTAAAAGCAGAATTATTGGCTTAGCAAATGCTTGTCTTCTTTCTCTCCACCTGACCATTATGGTCCTTGGCCCGTGTCTCTTTATAACATTCCTTGTAAATTTTTTTGCTTTATTTCTTTTGTTTTCTCTCTATATATCTCATTTATCCCTTATAAGTTTCTCCCTCTTCGCTTGTTTTTTATATTGCTGTTCTCAAACTAGCAAGCTTATCTTCTCCTGTGCCCCAGAATTCAGAATTCAGATAAGATTGAAAGAAATACCATTAATAGACATGCATTAAAATGCAGTATCTCATTGGGACTGCCAAATTTAAAACATCGTCAATGCTAAAGATTTACAGTCAACAGTGCCATTTCTATGGAAAACTTAGGGGTAGATTTGCTATAAAATCGTGCAACGCAGAGCGGCCATTGAAATTACTGCACTGATTTGCGTGAAATGGAGAAAGCAGGCCATCACTATATCTTCTCTCTCCCTAGCACTGGAGCACAATCAGGCTGCCTAGTGCCAATCACACCAGTGTTTGCATCATGTTATGTTATGTTATGTTATCGTAATTTATATAGCGCACGATTACCAAATAGGTGTCCTGGCGCTGTTCATTACTCCATAACCCCCAGAAACCGGAATTATTTAACAAACAGCCAGGTCTTCAGCGCTTTCCTAAATTGGAATAAGTTTTCCATGCAACGCAGGTGGAATGGCAACTCATTCCACAACTTAGCTGCACCATACGAGAAACTACGGCCTCCCCAATTAACCTTCCTTACAAAAGGGACCTTAATCAGACAGGCATCAGACGAGCGAAGATGTCGGGCAGGGACATACCTTCTAAAACTGTTGATGAGGAAGTCTGGGCCTTCTCCGTGTAGGGCCTTAAAGACCAAGCAAATGGACTTAAACTGGACCCTATACTTAAAAGGAAGCCAGTGTAGGTCTCGAATGGTTTTTGATATAGGCGAGAATTTGGGAAGGCCCGTTAGGAGTCTGGCAGCGGCATTCTGCAAAAGCTGTTGTCTATGCAACAGGCCTTCCTGAATGTTGATGTATAGACTGTTGCAATAGTCCAATCTAGATGTTATCAGGGCCGCTACTACAGTCTGTCGATGCTCCTGCGGAAGCAGGAACAAAATCTTCCTCAACATTCCCAGGATGTAGCCGGTCTTAGAAGCCACAGCCTTTACCTGTAATGCCATGGACAGCTTGGGATCCACTACCATTCCAAGATTCTTAACTTTGTCTACGGGAGTGGGAAGGGTCCCCAGTTCCTGCGGCCACCACGTTGGGGTCCAGAAACTAGGGTTGTTAACAAATAACATAACCTCGGTTTTGTTGGAATTCAACCTAAGGCAGTTACTTGCCATCCATTGCGCCACCTCGGACATACATGACTGAAAGTTCTGGTCCAACCCTAGTTCGTGGCCGGGTAAAAGAGACACCACAATTTGCGTATCGTCTGCATAGGAGGTAACGCTAAAACCGTGGTTTCTGATGATGGGCGCTAATGAGGAGACGTAAATATTGAAAAGTGTGGGACTCAACGAGGATCCCTGTGGGACTCCGCAAGGCAGCGAGAAAGGTCGTGAAGCAAAGTTTTCCAAGGAAACTATTTGGCTGCGATCGGATAGAAAGGAGTTTAGTAGGTCCCATGCCTTTAGCTGAATTCCACTTTTCCTAAGTTGGTCCATCAACAGACCATGATGGACGGTGTCGAACGCTGCGGACAGATCTAAAAGAATCAAGGCTGCTCTGCCTCCCCGATCCACCGTAGACCTGATCTGATCCGTTGCCGCAATCAGCGCGGATTCGGTGCTGTGTCCTTCCCGAAAACCATGCTGCGAGGGGTCCAATAGTAAGGTGTTCCTCCCAAAAGCTGTGAGTTGGTGGTTTAACGCCGTTTCAACTATTTTAGCTGGAAATGGGAGATGAGAAATGGGCCGGAAATTATTTGGGTCGGAGGGATCCAGATTAGGTTTTTTCAACAAGGGAAGGATAGATGCTTTTTTCCAGATTACTGGAAATATCCCTCCATCCAACATGCCGTTAAAAATTGCTGTGAGCTGGGTGGCGATTGGTACTGGCGCCAATTTGATGATTTTCAGAGGGCAGGGGTCCAGTGGGGACCCAGAGTTGGCTTTAGCTATTAACTCCAGAGTGTCCTAAAGGGTAAGATGCCTAAACTCCTTGAGGATAACCGGTGGAGGAGTTTCATTGGACTCTGATTCGCCCTCCTGATTCCTCTCAATTGGGTCGTTAAAACTAGTAAAAATAGTGTTGACCTTACTTAAAAAGAATGAAGCTATTTTTTCACAAAGCTCAGTGCTGGCTGGTACAGAAGCCGGTTTTACTGAGGACAGTTTATTAATAGTGGAAAAAATCTCTTTTGTAGGATTTTTTGCCGCTACAATCTGAGAGGCAAAGTACTTTTGTTTGGCTTCCCTTAACATACGTTTATATTTGGTCAAGCATGCCAGATATACCCGTTTTTCTCCATCCGTGTATGCCTTCCTCCAGTTACGTTCTAATTTCTTGCATACGCATTTTTGAGATTTTAATTCACTCGTATACCATGGGGTTGACGGCATAGTTCTGTTGAAAACCGCTGATTTGGGTGGAGCCAGAATTACACAAGCCTGGGTAAGCCAGTTCGTGTAAGACAACGCCGCCTCCTCCATATTGCTGGGCATGGGTGTGACTGAGGTGGAGAGTGCCCTGGATAAGATCTCAGCTTCCACCCTATTCCAAGCTCTGACTACTCTAGCCACTGTTTGAGGGCGCCCGTTGGATAAATGGGGAGTGGGTATGATATTAAACCGTACTCCCGCGTGGTCCGACCAGGCCAGCGGTAACAGAGCTGCGAAAGCTAATTCCAATGTATTGGAAAAGATCCCATCAAGGGTATGACCAGCCTGGTGGAATAGACCCGTTACTTGTTGTAACAAATCTGCAGTTTCCATCATATTAAAGAGGTGAGCTGTATGTGGGTCCTCTGGCCGCTCAAGGAAAAAGTTAAAGTCCCCTAATATGGTATACGAGTTCCCCAACAAGGCATCCTCCAAGAGGGTACCCACGGAGGGAAAAAAAAGCGATTTAGTTCCCGGAGGTCTGTAAATAAGGGTGCCTCTAAAGGAAAAATGACTCGTTAGTCTCAGATTAAATGCAAGCGCTTCGCATGCTGGCAATGATAGCGCTTTGAAAGTACCCTGCACTGATCTACGATATAAGATGGCTACACCACCACCCCTCTTGTTAGCTCTGTGAAGAACCTCACAGTAGTACCCCGGAGGAGTTGCTTGAGCTAGGTCTGGACCGGATGACTCATCCGTCCAGGTCTCTGTTAAAAAAGCAATTTTAATATCTAACTCCAACAGCAATTCGGAGCATTCCGTACTGTGTTTTACCAGAGATCTGGCACTGATTAAAATACAGGGAAAAGACTCTGCAGCCCCTTCATTGATGGACCAACATTAAACCTTGCTTTAATGTATTCGGGGCGTATCCAAGGTAAAGGCAAAGAGCAATTGGGGCAAGGGCCCGAGGGCCGAGCCAGTTGAGACTCTGCCGATACACGAGAGCAATCGGCGTTAATTCCCCTCGAATTTAACACCATTAAGGAGGCTCTAGAGTAGACAAGATGATTCTTTTTGCCTGATTGAAAATGGACAGGGGGTAGTGCGCTGAACGCGACCCGGGCGCGGACGGGCGCAGACGGGCTTGCCTTAGGCGCGCCTTCGGCGCGCCAGCGGCGCGGTCGCGCCAGTGCCCCTGATATAGGTGTGCTACAACAACTAGACCGCCTAGGCCGCCCTTGCCTCACTCAAGTGACCGCCGTTGCCAGAACCCGGTCCACAGGTGGAACCCGCTCGGGTCTGGTATGCGCCGGAAATGCAGAGGAACCCAAGGTGAGGGAAAGCATCAGGCGCTGCAGTAATTACAGTTAAAAGATATTTTTAAAATGATGTGCAAAATAAGCAAGCAGCAGAACACGTGCAGTACCAGAATAAAAGCAGGTTAAAAAAATGTAAAACTTGCCTCCAGCAGCAAATGTTACTTCTGCATGCCAAATAGGAAGCGCTAAGTCTCCTACTCCCGGCTCAAGCCTCAGGAGTGATGGACAGTGCGCGGTCACGCCAGTGCCCCTGATATAGGTGTGCTACAACAACTAGACCGCCTAGGCCGCCCCTGCCTCACTCAAGATGGCCGCCGTTGCCAGAACCCGGTCCACAGGTCCATCATGTGTAGCATAGGTTTTGTGCTGGAAGGGTCTCGCTCCTTTTCTCTCCCTCATTCAGGAGTTATTAAGTGAATTTGAAAAGTTCTAGATGCCTGTCACTCCTGGCCAATCCTAGGATGACACATCACCATTCCAACCATCTACCAACCATCCTGTACAGTATTTTGGGGCAATCCAACATGGCACTGCTGGAATTGGATTCCATCCATTCAGTACATCAGGATTATTTCCTTTTTGGATCACCTGGGTTTGGACTTTTTACTGTGGGTGAGTCGCACTACATGTGTCTCACCCACGATAATCATATAGCAAATGGACTGCAGTGTTTACCGCCAGTGTTTGCCTTTTAAGATAAGGCTTCTGCAATGCAGCAAGGGCAAGGGGCCCTTGAGTGGTTACATGCTTGTGCCCACATGTGCGGACTGTGTGGGGGAGACTACTCTTGTGCGCAGCCCAGTAACTGCGCACAGGCAGACTGGCCCAGTGAGGACTATCTAGCATTAGATCCTGACCTGGGGTAGGCTTTTTCAAATTAGCGTGTTAGTGTAATTTACTGTTTTGTCTGTAGGGACACTTTGTATACACATAGAGGGAAAACTGCCTTAGAGTGATGTTTCACTTTCCTTTGGTCCACAAAGACCAGGTGCGTATCAAAATTGGGTGTAACCCGTGCAAAAAACTAAGGGGCATATTATCAACAAATGGCGATATTTATCTCTAACTCCCCTTAGCGACATTTCCCTTATCGCTGCACTTCGCCAGAACCCATCGCCGCATTAGCGGCATTTTAGCTAGATGCCGCTAACAGTCGAAAGCTACCTTTTCCGGCGGAAAAGGATGGCGATAGAATTTGCGTGCCGGCGATAAAGAAACGCATGCTAACGTGAAAAAAGTGGCGAAGGGCCAATCAGCGAGAGAATCCTATCGCTAGTTAGCACCAGCCCTGCATTTGACACGTTTAGCTGGAAAATGCACTATAAAAGTCCCACCAAGCAGAGAAAAAAAAATGGAAAATACCAGAGGAGCAATGGAAAAAGCCGGGACCAGTGCAGAGGCCACAAGCATGACTACAGATACCCAGGAGTACCAGCCAGAGCCCCATGTGAAGGCCAAGAGGAAGAGGAATCCTAAGTTCAGCCTGCAGGAAAACCAGGTCCTGATTGTGGAGGTGACTGAACACCAACAAGAACTGTTTATCACCTCCACAGTGACATTGGCAAGAAAAAAAGTAATATCGGAGGACATTGTGTCCAAGGTGTATGCTATTGGAGAGAGGAGGAGGACAGTGGATGACTGCAAGAAGCGCTGGCAGGATACCAAGCACAAAACAAAGGGGAGAGGAGTTGGCCTACCAGCTAGGGCGCTCGACCTCGGACCTGGGGAACTGGGTTTGAGTCTCGGAAATGGCGCAGAACATCCTGTGATTCTGGGCAAATCACTTAATCTCCCCATGCCTAACAAAAAAAGAATGTGTGTCCTCATGTAACGTAACTGGTTCTATGTAAAGCGCTCTGATACCCGATTGGATTCTGGTCAAGTTTGCGCTATATAAAACTCTGCAGAAAACAAAAAACAAAGGAGAAACTAGCAGCCAACGTGAGAGCTGCGAGGAAGACTGGAGGTGGGAGTCCAGTGCCACAGGAGGAGCTGGATGAGTTGGAGGAGCAGGTGTCCAGAGTCATCAGTGAGGAGACGGTGGTTGGAGTTGCGGGCCAGGATAGTGCCGAATGTAACCAGACACAACAACACCAGGGTGAGCATCAACCAGGGATGGGGGGAAGGGGGTCGATGGGCACAGTGAAACTCATGTACAATTAAAGTAATTGAAGTGCATACCCACATGTACTGTGGATCATGTCCCTAATACCACTTTCCATGTTGGCATAGGGACATATCACCCTTGCCAAACAACACATTGCACGACACACATTGGCCGGCATAAAGACTTCCAAATGAGCACAGACAAGGAAGACCAAAATAGTTCTAGCTCAATGTCAGACCACTCCATAAGTGCCCCCACAAATGACAAAGTGGAACAACAATCTGACATGCGGTATGGTGGCAAAATGGCCCCCTTACCACATCACCACACACATACAAATTGCCTGCACAAGGACACATCTCACTCCAACGCCAAAATGCATGTGCACTGTGAGTGTGACTGGTCATGTGCACGATAAGGCATGCCAACACCAATGTCAGCATATCTGCAGCAGTCAGCACATCTGTATGAGTGGTGTGCAGGAATGTGCATGTGCAAATAGGTGGACTTTGCTGTGCATACACAACCTTTCACACAACTCAGACACATTTGCACAATGCTGCAGGTGTCCTTACATTAGTGGTGGCGAGCTTCATTGTGCACATGACCAGTCACATGCACAGTGCATCTGCAATTTTGGCCTTACAGTGAGACATGTCAATGTGAAGGCAATTTGTATGTGCGTGGTGATGTGGCAAGGGGTAAAATCTGATATCACCTGCATCACCATGCAATGTGCCCCCTTGCCTGTTCATGAGATGCAGTCTGCTGTACACCAGGTGGGGAAACATCTACTGAGTCTGCATGCCACACACACATGCAATGTCACAACGAGCTGACCATGTAGGTTGCTGGATAAAGGTTGCACCTCCAAAAATGCACACAAACAGCACACGTCACTCAGAGGGCGATGGAATACAATGAGCAGGGTGATGTGCTTACAACCACACACTACATGAACAATGCATTATAGGAATGTACCACACCAATATGTACTGCATGCCTTGTCTGTGTGACATATTCGCTGAACCACAATGTGCCTGTAAAGCTGTCCCACTGCCAAAGTATGGCAACAAGCAAGGATAGCTACATTGAAACAAATAATGTCAACTTGCCAAATGCCACCCTCAACCCTATGTAAAATTGCACTCCTAACCCCCCAAGTGTACACATCTTACACACAGAATACAGCATTCCACATCAGTCCTGATGTGAGTTGCCCATCACACCATCATGTGCAATTCAAATAAACAGTTTGGTAAGTCAACTGTATCAGTGAACAAATATGCAGTCAGGCAGTCATCACCCACATGCCAAGCCAGGTATTGAATGACAGAAGGAGGGCAGCAGGTATCATCCATGGCAACAGCTGCGTGGCACATACAAAAACACACATCACCCGCACATTTGCATCACTTGTGAGGGTGGCGTTCACCCAGCCTCAGCCCCTTAAATAGGCATAATGAAATGCACATACATTAGAAAAATGAACACTTACACACCATGCATGGGCTAAACTTTTAGGGTAATGGGTGTGGACAAAATGAGGCATATTACCAAGCCCCTTTCACCACCACAACGTCACTTATCTATTCATGTTTGTGTGGTGATAGGCTCAGTGCACCATAATCAAGGCAGCCTAAAGTCACTCAATGTGGCTTAAAGACACCTTAAGTTGCTCTACAATGAGTTGAGAAAAGGGCCCCTTACAAGCTAAACCTTGTGTCAAAAGGGGGCGTGCTGTGGGTGTTGTGGTGGTTGTCTCACAACAACACCCATTGAAGACTCCTCTGCCATCCATCATCAAGTTAGGCGAGAAGAGGTGGTAGTGCTGATCTGAACCCCTGAGAAATCATGGGTCTAAGGTTGCAAAACTAGGAGAAATGCATTAATTCCCTTGTCATTGCTTGTATCATGTGTGCTGCTGTGTGCATCCCACATGTGAAAATCCAAATTCCATGGTATGTTCATGTCCAGGAAGGTGTCCCTTCCTGTACATGAGCAAACTGTACTTCTAAATGTCATTTGGTAACTTCCATGTGTGCTGCACGAAACAGCACACATGAAAGCTACCAAAATCCGGCTTAGCTTTGTCCATGTGCATTAAGCAACTACTTCCTACAAATGAACAAACCTCCCTGCCCGCAGACACCCTTGCAATATGGTGCAAGTGAGCCAGCGCTGGCGCTAAGCAGTATAATTTACTTCCTTTGCAGGGTGAAACGCCAGGCTGCACAATATCCTTCACAACCTGTATGAGCCTGGCGTTAACATAGTGAAGGTGAGAGCCGTGAACACAAGATGGCTAACCCCTCACCATGCCATTTCCTTGTTAACATGTCCCTGTCTGTTCAGACTGCAAAAAAAATCCAAATTCACGCACAAACCATACTCACAACGGGTCAGCCAAACAGAGGGGACTCAGCAATGCATGCATCAAAAAAATGGAAGGACAACATGCACACCAGACAAATCTCAATAGGCAAAGCAAAATAGATGTCCATGTGTACTACATAGTGCAGCACATGTTGAAACAGCAAGTAAGCTCAAATTGCTAAAGTGCCGAAGGTTTGCCCTACTCACACATAACCATACTTGCACAAAACACATGCACATGTGCAGTACCCTGCAATGCTGCGTGTTCGTGAGCCACATTGACAAGGCAAGTGACAGTGCATGATGACTAGCATGCTTGCAGGACCAACCTATTAACATGGTTAAGACCACCTCACTGAGGTGGCTGAGTTTGGACAACATCCTTAAACAAGCAAGTCACACCCTGACACATCCACGTGTACATACAACCCCTGGCACAAACAAGACATCAGAAATCAAACAATGCACAACTCTCATGACTCTGACCAAGACCCATATTCCACCCAGTGTGACTCAGCACAGCATTGTAAATGCACAGAACCCAAAGGCACACTACCTGAAGGTGTAATGGGCAGCTAAAACAAAACTGCAGGTGACACCAGGACACAATGCAGTGCACACACAGACAAATCTGAGGCCATCAACATTGACTACTATGTGTCCCCAATAGCATTACTCACACAAATGAACAGAGTACACAACTTATGACGCTTGTGTGTAGATATTGTACAATCATATTTGTCATAGCTGGAAACAGTGAGATGACAATGTACAACTACAACATCACATCCGCAATTTCCGCTAAACCATTACCATCTGCCAACCAATAGGCATCTCCTCAAAAACAGTATGAATGGATACTGTCCTGCTGTCTGCTTGTAAACACATCCAATGCATGATTGTACATGACAAACACTGTTTAACTGTATCTCCACCATCACATTGCAGAGGGAGAGACATCACCTCTTGGACAGCAGACTGACACAACCTTCACTGATGACGAGGAAGAATACCCCACCATCGATCAGGAAGCACTGCAACAGCTGCTAGACTCCTTCAGCACCCCACCTCCAGGAGCAGGGCAACCCAGTAGCACCGCGCCAACCCCAACCCCTGCACAAACCAACCAGCAGCAAGCACCTTCCAACACTGCTGCCTCCATGGACCCTGAGAACCCAAACCTGTCCTTCCAATGCCGTGTGCTAGAGGTCCAGCATAAGAAGCTGGAACAGGTGTGGTTGGGGTTCAAGCACCAGGCAGACACACTTGAGGCCATACATGGGTGTCTGAGTTCCATCTGGGACCACATGCAGAAGATTACGGACACCCACAGCCCGCTCGATGTCCTCCAATGGTCCATGGCTGACATTGCTGGAGTCATGATTCTGAGACAACAACAACTGTCTGCTCAGAGTGGTTCCAGCAATGTCAGCCAGCATTTGGCCAACATCTGTCAGATAATGGAGAGCACGAGGTGGATGCAGGCACAAGATATGACTGCCAGGGCCGCACACCAGGGTGAGGTTGCTGGGATCTATCATGCCCTGCACCTGCTCATCACGTCATTGCTGCCACAAGGACTGGTGCAGAGGAATCCTGCTGCCTCCACATCTTCAGCTCCGCCACCTGATGTGCCAGTGTCTCACAGTGCTGCACCCACCATACCACCACCCACATGTGAGGCACATCAGAGGACGAAGAGGAGGGTGAAAGTGGCATTGTGCTAAGGAGGAAGCGGTAGCAACCATCTGCACAAAAGCCCAGTTTCTTCCTTGGTGCCGGGCTTAGTATCATGCCACGGAAAATCTTTTTGCACTGTCCTCCACTGTACCCCGACAATTACCTTGGACCACCACATGGACTGCCATATCACTTTTTCTTCTGCCAATGCCACTGCTATCAGCCTGTGGACTGAACTATGCCTCTTCCCTTGAACCTGTTACCATCAAATGACTCTGTCTGGCCCTCCAATGGGCATCCATGCAACGTGGGCATGTATGTCCAAGAACTGGTCCAGTCTTCATCCTCTGAATGCAAATAAAATCATTTAACTCACACAGATGTGTGTGGTTCTTGACCAATCAAGTATAGAAGTATGTGAAAAGTGTTAGGACACTGATTCACCCAGAAGGTACACCAAGGGATATACGAGCAATGTACCTGTTTCACCTGACACAGATAGGCAGTGAGATGGTGGTGTATGTGTCAACTGGCGGTGCCCCCATTGCTCCAAAACAATCATCTAGCAACATACCAACCTAGGCCCACGTCCTTACATGAAAAGGCATATGTGCTAAACTTTCAAAGTCTGTTGCAGGACACGAGTTGTGTCCTCCTTAACAATTGTAAACAAATATCTCTTGGCATATCTACTCAAACACTAAGTGATGGACAAAGCCTGTTGTGATGGTGCACATTGCATGTCACATCACAAAATACTGGACAGCATATTCACATTGATGAAGACACAGAAGGGCACATGTCCAACATACACATACGGTACCACAATGTCTGCCTCAGTGAAGTAGATTGGCAAATAAGAGCTCAATACAAAGTGCAAGCCGTCAGTCAGCCCCACCCTGTCGACAAACGATGTAACCTAAGATATGCCCCCTCCCATGCTGTGACCACTGCGAGCGTATCGGGCAATGTGTGTAGTAATGTGTGTGCAATGCACACAGCATATAGTCAGATGCACCAACAAAATTTCAAGGGTGTCATCAACATGAGCCAATGGCAGAAGTAACAGCTGGGACAAGTCTCCATGACACTGTCCCTTCAGGGAGCAAAGCAACATATCCCCCTTGTGTGCAGCAGAACAGTGTGGCAACACACAAACATTAGCTGTGACAGAATTCTAAACTTGACATGTCCCGTGAGTCACGGTAGGCATCTAGGAAAGGTCAACTCTGTAAAACAAAATGCACTACTCCCAAAATACATTTGGGTGTAACGTAAAATGTGAAATCATCACTTACTCTCACATTACCTGTGTAAATCAGGAACACTTCTGTTTCATGTCCAGTACACAATGCACACAGATTTCTAACAAATCAGGCATGGTCTGGAGCGTGAGCATACATGTACCGGAACATATCTTGCAAAGGAAGCGGACACACTGGCACTACGCAGCAAGTGTGGCTAGGTCTGTGCAATATAGATGGACTCTGCGGCAGGAGCATCTGACATGCAGGTGTGTGTCGGAATCCGTAGAACCTGGCGCATATATCCATCTCCATGATGGATAACAGTAGCTAACTGTATTCACTTGCCATGCCATCTTACTAGGTCATGTGCACAATGGGAAACAATGTGCTGTTCAAATCCGTGAATCACACAGAACATGTAGAATGTCCCAGACGACTGTTCCTAGACTAGGGCGTCAATCCAAATTGACACTCTGTCAGCAATGCAAGTTCAGTGTGCTCACGTCTAAGGTATCTGGACACAAAACATCCTGCAAACTTACATGTAATGAGCAGACTTAGCGATTCAAATGGATAGTCCAGTAATGGCAAAAGTTGCATACAAAGGAATGACCCACACTCCACAACCTCATCCCTGACATAAGTGCAATCTGATATCTGAAGTATCAAAAACTTAATTAGCACAGTATTAATATGCAAGTGACCTAAACTAACACGTATCACTACAACTACAACTAAAATCTAAAATAACTATTAAACAACCTTCCTAAACTATCTACCCTAACTAATCCTAAACATGCAACAACACATCGTAGACATCAACCCCCCTCCCACCCTTAAGGCACACCGCGAGACTGGACACAGACACCTTAGCTATACATAAACTGACTAAACATGTAACCTACACAAAGACATTTTTTGTAAATTTTTGAAAATTTTATTTTTTCTTGAAGAAAAAAACACATCAACCCCCCAACCAAAGGAAACTGAAACTTATACCCAAATACGATGACTAATTAAAATCTCATATCTACCTAACAAGCTAACACTCACTAAAATATTTACTACCTAACAAATACATGACTAACCTAACACAACATAACAAGAGAATTCCAACGTTGGTGGAAGGGAGAAGAGTGGGATGGTGTCCAACAGGTCCACCCATCATGGCAGTCCCAAGTGTTTTTGTATGTCCGTCACTAGTCTGTTGACATCAGACAATTCACGCCTGAGCTCTGCCAGCGAGACCACAATGTCCTGAAGCAGCCTCCTGTCCCGCAATGTGAACGAGACCACTTGATCCCCAGTTGCAGGTGGGACAGTGCCTTGGGGTGGGGGGGTGTCATAGGGGGATGTGCCACCTGTCTTGGCTGTGACACACCACTGACGCCTGAGGGGCCTGGGGGGGCTGTGTGACATCTAGGGCATGCTCAGGCACCGCCTTCCATATGCCCTTCTTACGTTCCTCATGGTACCTCTTGGACATGTTGCGGTACCCCTTCGCAACCTTCTTCACATGGCGGTAACGGTCCCTCTGCACCCGGAAGGCATGTATTTGGCCAGGCGTCATGTTGTCTGAAAAACATACACAAAGGCAAATTAGAGTCCCTTGGACAATGTCAATTTCCTCCATACACATCTGTAATACAAGTTCACTTAAACATGGGAGGATACACTACAGCGTAATTATGTGAAGTCAGCAAGTGACCTGGGCAACGACATGTTAAAACATGGATCAGTGACTACATGCTGGGGAGACTGACGTGACAGTGCATGGCATGGTACATGCGCTGTCACTAAGTAATTTGGCTGACAGTACCAAAAGATTTTGCCCTAACATACACAGGCAGAGGGTGACATGTACAAGCAATGGGAGGAGGAAAGCATTACCCCCCTGTGTGTAGCACCACCCTCATCCTCACCAGTGATACAGGGCTGCGTGATAGGTACAATGCCCATGTGCAAGCATGTGTGTCCCACAGCACATGTGTCCAGTTCATCACGCGCAAACCCAGGCAATCATGCACCAGAGTGCAAGGGTGTCTGCGAGCAGGGATGTTTGTACATGTGTAGGAAGGACTTACTCCTGGCACATGAAAATCCTAAAATGCCATTACGTAACTATCATGTGTGCAGCATTGTGCAGCACACATGGAAGATTTTTCAAAAAGGATTGTTGATCTACAGTTTGTTCATGTACCGGCATGGAGCCCTTTGTGATCAAAACATGGCATTCAGCTTTTTCCATGTGTGCTGCACAAGGCAGCACCCATGGAATGAGCTAAATCATTGAAAAAGGAAGCATTACCCCTTGCATCGCCACCTTGAGACTAGGATTTTTATGGTTGTCATTTTTGCGCGGCCACCTGGTATCCCCCGAATTGACAATAGGTGGCAGCGTCAACTTTGTAATGGAACGCAAGCAGCAACACCCACTGCACGCCCCCTGTCACACTAATTTAGCACCAAAGGTGACCTATTATGAAGGCAACATTAAGACACTTAACATGGCTATCAGCCATGTTGCGTAGCTTTACGCTGCCTTCATGATAGGGTGCTGAGCCTATCGCCCGCACAACGTCACAAAAACTGACATTGTGGGGGAAATAGTGGCTTGATAATATGCCCCAACATGTGAAGTCTTGCCACAGAGAGGGTGAAACATCCATTCCTCGTAATTCACACTCAATAATGCATTGCTGATCTACTTTAGGATCACTCGGTATTGTGTCAAGATATGCTGGCCGTAACTACACAAACTGTCACTATGTATTTCCATTTGTGATGGCACCCTGAAGTCATCATGATCATGATGTCGTTTGTGGTAATGCTTCTTCACAGATATTGTTGGCAAACCCTGCATAGTAAGATAGATGCCAAAGCATTTAAGACAGAGCTAAAGCATGTGTGGTATATGCGTGCACAGAACTGACAACAATTGTGACTGATTAGTTTCCACACCTGATCCCGAGTCAATCAGGGAATGGATGCAAGGAGGCAGCTCGTCAACACAATTTCAGTGGCCATACATGCCAATGAGAATGATTTGGGCAAATCTGCTGTGTGTTTGGGGGACGTGCCATTGATATGCTTGGCTCACACTCACACCCTGACACATCTCTGAAACCGGCATACAGCATACCTACAATCTCATAATTGTTAGCTGTGTCTGCCCACTTACGTGCAGAAATGCACTGCCTTCTTGTGCATCATCATGCACACTTGCACAATCATCTCACGCAATGATAAACATGTATTCAATGTCATTGGATAGTCATCTGCAAAGACAGTTACATGTCTACTGTCCCATCTGTGTTCACTGCAATACACAGGCATGTGCTTTGTTAAGCGAAGCCATGGACCTAGGGGCATATTGACAAGTGAGTAGGAGAGACAGGCGGTTGCCTCCTCTGATTAACGGCTACCCTATTTCCACGGATGTTGTGCATACTAGCGTTTCCCCCAGCAGTGGCGTTACGTCTCACACCTTAGCACATACGCAGGCACCCTTCCACCAGAGTGCAAGCTTATGTGTGTGCAGGTGAGTTTTGTGTCTGTACATGAAGGTGCCCCTTAATGCACATATTCTATCCTCAAGGACCTACTATCATGGGTGTTGCATAGTGCAGCACACAGGAAAGATACATTGATTAAAAATGAGGGATGAGAATGTATGTACTGGAAGGGCCACCTTGCTGTATTTCTATACACCATGTCAATTCTCTATTCCCATGTGTGCCTCACGAAGCAGCTCACATGTACAAACCAAACATGATGATCAAAAAGCATTCCTGCTCATATGGCCAGAATATAACCGGGATGTAACTGTTGGGAAGTTGTGCGCTGCCAAATATGAATGACGCACTTGGACATCAGGGGCAGCCTCTGATACAATGGGTGTTGCCGTGGAATGCCAAGCACAACCCCCAAATCACGCCCCGTTCACACTCAACACCGTGCGACAGTGTACCTCATTGACAAGTAAGCGTTAATACACGTGGAATGTATTAACGCTGCTCAGATAATGATGCTATACCCTTATTGACAACACAACTGTGATGACACTTACGTTGACTTTGCAATATGGGCTTGATGATATGCACCTCAATTTCAATGTGTGTCACTGACTGGGGATGGGCCAAGTCACAACTGTGAGACCAATGCATTTGTTCAGAGTGACTTACCGAATATTGCACACTGCTGACTTCCACAATACATCATTACACTGTAAGCAAGGTAGACGTGAAACGCACCCATACTTCATGCTGCAATGGTGAACATGTGACCCAGACATCCATGCCAACACAACCTGCTAGTCAATTACGTTCCAATTCACCAGTGGCGTGTGGGTCCTCGAAGCTGTCGATGTCCCCCTGTGTGATTGGCGGTCGTCCATTTGTGAGACAAGGAAAGAAATATGTGTTGGTATTAGACTTCAAATCCTATGTGTCGTATTCTTCATACCAATCATCACCATGACAGCAAATGCAACATAACTATAGTGTTGTGTCTCATGTGGACTACATGATTGATTCAACTTTGACTGCCATTCACACCAGACCTGTGACAGCTGATTTTGGACAGACAAGACTGTAATGCTAGCTGACATGACCATAATCGTAGTGTGAGTCATCCACAAGGCAACATTACTCCATGCATCCTGATGTTCTACATGCACTTTGTACAAATGTGTATCTGCACATTGCACACAACAGTTACACAGAGGTTGTTGGTGTATGACAATCTGGAGATGTCCACTTTCCTTAGACCATTTGTCCCTATACCGAAGTGTTTCACACAGCAACTATGTGCACAGGGCAGCGTAGCTAACGTAACAAAATTCATGAGGGAAGCATTTTGTCACTATCGTCTGGCCAGCACCCAGCTAACATGGACAATTCTATGGATAGTTAATGTACAGTCACCCATGCCTTACACAAACAATCATCTGCCTACAAGCACATTCTGTGCAGGTGTGCCAGCTAAACTGTACTCTACTAAGTGTTGTTCCTGCACAGTGGGTGACACAGACTTGCAACATATGCTTGTCAATGGGGTGCTGTGTTGTGTCTCGGATGTGCCAACAAAAAGCCCAAACGCTTTTCGTCTCCCAACTCAATCAGCAACCATTTCTCATATTGACAGCAGTGCTACACATGTCGTAATTTTCATTCCTTACAGTCCACAAAAATAAATGTGGAGTTTGTACTTACCACCCTGTAGGCCTGTCATGACTCCCACGTAGTCCAAGATGTCTGCCTTACGTGCAAGCATGTCCTGCCATCGGTGCTTCCACTGGCGTATGGTGCGGTCCACTCCTAAAAAACACAGCATATGCACCCGCACACGCTCCCACCTGATCTTACTCACAGACACATTGTACCCTTGCAGGATACGGCCTCCCCTCTCCAACATCAGTGGCAGGTGGAATTTAATGAACCACAGAAACACCCCCACTGCCCCCTTGGATATCCTGCCCACCCTGCCCACATCCGGCAGGAAATATCCCCAACAAGTTTTTAACTGCACTACCCCAAGACAGACAGCCAACAAAATTGAGGACAGAAGACAGTAAAACACAATAAATGAGTACACAACACTTCACAGACACTATACACAGGACACAGCAGCACTATAAAAATCAAGAAATCAAGAAAGTGCAGCACACACCAACAAGTAACTCCAGCACTCTCAATACTAACCAGCAATGTGCTCAAAAGAGAAACTGAAAGTAGAGAACACTACTCCAGTAGACAGGAAGCATGCAGACATCATTTCCTGTCTCTTTGCGGCCCGTTTTTGAGTTAGCGGCAAAAATCTGCACCCAAATGGCCACATGAGTGAACTTTCTAATGGAAAAAATGTTGCGCAATGTTTTTAACATTGTGCGTATGGGGAAAAAATATCGCTTTTCCGTGTTAGCATCCAGATCTGCACGTTAAGAGGGAATCAATAAACTGATGTACAGTCTTACAGCAAATTTGATGTCAGTGCCATGTAACAATATGTTGAGGTTGGTTGGCACTCAAATGACATCATGAACATGAGGTCTCACAACACATGACACCCTAACTTGCAGTATTCAACACAGGTCACACAATAATTGCATATCTAACGAGAGGCGCATCAATAAATCATGGATTTTTAAAGTGTGCTACTCACCCACGGGGGTCACAAGGCGTAGGGGCATGACTTTGGGCGTGCTACAAGTTGTCTGTGTACGTGCATATGTTGAAGGTGATGTTGATGTTGCGTTGTCACGTTTCGGCATAGGTAGTGGGAAAAGACACGTATGAATGTTCGTATGAATGTTGCCCTTGTCCAGACTACATCTCCCAGAAGGCCAGGCGGCCGTTCCCGTGACACAGGCATCGTAAGTGTACATAAGCACCTCCCTTCCCTTTGAACGGTGCTTGTCAATCAAAGCTCCCGAGCATTCCCCTGATGCACCGCTCGTCTCCGTCCCCCTGTTGATGAACGCTACTTCTCGTTTGGTACGGCTGAACTTTTCCCTGCAGCGCTGAGGCACGCTCCATGAGTGGGCGTCACTTGACTTTGCCGCCAACTATTCCCAAATGCACGGAACCGTGCTAAGGAACCAGACCCGCTGCCACGCAGCTCTCGCGTTTCGCACTGAAGCACGCTGTGAACGCTGCTCCTTTCCCGGTCTACGGGTGTGAGTCCTCCGTGGTACTCCCCGAGAACCGGCAACGTCATCTCTCTTCACGAGCGACGGCTCGTCGGCGAGCCGCTTGAAAGGCTCGGATCCCGTGACCCGTTTTCCTTTCGTTTTCTTGACCACGCAGAGTGGCTGGACACGGTGGCATTGTGCTTCGGTGAAGGCTCTTTCCAAGGATTTGCCTTTCTGAACTTCGGAGCCGTTCTTCCAGGACGCAGTGTCAGAGAACTCAGTAACAGCCATCCTTCAGCTAAGTACTTTCTTTCGTTTGAAGTTTACAGAGATACTGACGTGCTGCAGAAAGCACGGTCAGGACAAGTGTCTATTGTTAGCATCTTGGTCTCTAAGGTGTCTACGTTCATCCTCAGTGATCAAGAGTCTATGACCTGGGTTGATCGCAGTTACCTGTCCCGTAAGTGACCTGCCAAATGGTATACATATGTATATGTGTTATTACCCCTGCTTGCCAAAGAAGTCCTTCTGTATGACTGTGTTTCTTTCTCTGCTCTGTGTTAGATGTGAGGGGGCCAAGGGGTCTGTGTGGGCCCACATGTGGATGCCTTTCCTAGTGGAGGAGGTGTATTCATCCGTGCCTGGTGTCCATTTGGAGATGGCGATCTGGTTGTTGGCTCAGGGGGGCTGGTTGTCCGTCTGCTGTGTCAAGTTAGGGCTCCACATACCTGTTGTAGTGCTTGTTGATATGGATGTGGTTGTGGCTTCAAAGCTAATTGCTCTGGACACACAGGAAAGCTGCTTTGCCCCATTACACGCCCATTTCTCATGATTTGCACCATTGGACGTCCATTTTTCATGATTTACCCCATTGCACGTCCCTTTCTCATGATTTACCCCATTGCACGCCCATTTCTCATGATTTCCACCAGTGCACGTCCATTTTTCATGATTTACCCCATTGCACGTCCATATCTCATGATTTATCCCATCGCACGCCCATATTTCATATTTTACCCCATTGCATGCCCATTTTTCATAATTTACCCCATAGCACGCCCATATTTCATAATTCACCACACTGCTCACCCATATTTCATAATTTACCCCATTGCACGCCCATATTTCATAATTCACCCTATTGCACACCCATATTTCATAATGTACCCCATTGCACACCCATATTTCCCATTTTAAACCATTGCATGCCATATTTTCAGATTTTAACATATTGCACGCCCTATTTTCAGATTTTGCAACATTGCACGCCATATTTTGATATTTTACACCATTGCACAACCAAAGTTTCTTCTCTTACCCCATTGTACGCCCACAGTCTCATTCTTTTAACCAACGTATTCAGTGAGTTCCCTGACTCTGGTCAAGGCCTCACTCTCTCCCCAGCAGCTCAACACCTAATCCACCACCGTTGCGCCTCCCCTCCTCCTCCTGGGAGGTGTTCGAGCCCCCAGCTTGCCAGTGTCATCAGTTGAGCGTCGGCCGGTTACTGCATCTAGCTAATTCTAAATTGGTATCCTTTGTGCTTTAAATGTAGTGTCTGTATCAGTAGCTGTCTGTTGGTCGTTTGCCCTCCATGCGTCCTTTTTCCTGCCGCTGCTGCCCCTGCAACGCTGCCCCCTCCACAGCCAATCCCACATCCCAGCCAATCTTCCCTCTCCCCTCCCCTACTTATGGTGGACGATGCGCGGTCGCGCAGCGGAGGTGCACAGCGGGTGAACTGCTGGTGCTCCGAAGGTGCGTCAAAGGCAAGCCCGTCTGCGCCCATCCACAACCTCACTGCGACTGGCGCCAAGACCCCTGGATCGCCGAGGCACCACCTATGTGACTCCAACGCCCTCCACGCACTCAAGCCCGGAAGAAACACCGGCTGCCAAAGATCCACACCCAACACAACCCACGGACAGTTGTCCTGCAGACACTGCCGTCAATCCTTCACCATCAACAGCGCCCCCACGACCACCAAAGGTCCACGGAACGCCCGCAACACTGAAGCCCTGACATGCATCCTCCTCAACGTGCGCTCCCTACACAGACACGCCATAGAGATCTGGGACCTGATCGCCAGCCTCCCGCCCAATGTCGCATTCTTCACTGAAACCTGGACCAATGCCACCTCTGGATCCGACATCGCCGCCGCCATCCCCAACGGATACAGGATCCAGAGAAAGGACCGCCCCCACCGCCCAGGAGGAGGACTCGCCTGAAAGCTCAGCTGACCGCTTTCATCAAAGAGAACTCCATCCTAGACTCCTCCCAGGCCGGATTCCGCAGCAACCACAGCACCAAGACCGCCCTCCTTGCCGCCACTGATGACATCCACATGCTACTCAATCAGGGACACACTGCGGCCCTCATCCTACTAGACCGCGCCGCAGCTTTCGACACCATTTCACATCGCACTCTCGCAGACAGACTTCACAACGCTAGGGATATGAAGGACCACCCTCAACTGGATCCAATCCTTTCTCTCCGGCAGAACCCAGAGGGTCAGACTCCCTTCCTTCCTCTCCGAACCCATGGACACCAACTCGCAGAGCACCCCAAGGATCATCGCTCAGCCCCACGCTCTTTATCATCTACATGGCCCCCCTCGCCACCATCGTCAGACAGCATGGGCTCAGCATAGTGTCTTATGCTGAAGGCACCCAGCTCATCCTCTGCCTCCCGAACAACCCCGAAGGCACCAGATGCTGCTTTCAGGAAGGAATGAAGGACGTCACGGCCTGGATGAAAGATAGCTGCCTGAAGCTCAACACTGAGAAGACTGAGGTCCTCATTCTCGGACCCTCCACCTCAGCCTGGGACAACACCTGGTGGCCCTCCGCCCTCGGGATGCCACCCACCACTACAGACCATGCACGGAACGTCGGCATCATTCTTGACTCCTCCCTCACCACAACCCGCCAGATCGACTTTGTCGCATCCACCAGTTTCAACTGCTTTCGCATCCTACGTAGGACCTTCAAATGGATACCCCCAAATGCAGAAAGACCGTCACCCACACACTCATTACCAGCAGAACTCTTCTACACAAGCTCCAAACCATCCAGAATGCCACATCCAGACTCGTCCTTGGGACCCCACGGCACGAACACATGAACCAACACCTACGAGAACTCCACTGGCTCCCCGTCAAGAAGAGAGTAGCCTTCAAGCTCCTCACCTATACCTACAAATCCCTCCACAACATCGTACCCAAATACCTCAACACGAGAGACTCATTCCACGCACCCAAATGGAACCTCCACTCCGCCGACCTCGGCCTGGCAGAGACCCCTCGCATCCGCAGAGACAGAGCAGGCGGAAGAGCCTTCTCCTACATTGCAGCCAAGACCTGGAACGAGCTCCCAGCTAACATTAGACGCTCCCCGACCCTGCACAACTTCAGAAATAATCTCAAGACCTGGCTCTTCGGCTGAACCGGAGCTGCACTCCTCCTCCCCCGTGCCTTGAGCCCCTCACGGGTGAGTAGCGCGCTAGATGAACCCCCTGATTGATGGATTGATTGATTGATTTGTGGAAATATGGATTTTTCTGATCAGTTATGTCCCCTATCTTGGACCCCAACGGTTTCATGTATGAATCACAAGTACATGTATGTTTCCTCCAGTTCCAGTTATGAAGACGCAAACACATGTGCGTCCACCGTCAACATGTCCTCTTTCAGATCCGCCATGAATAGGCCGGATATTCCATTCCTAAATACGAAAGGCCACCGGCTTTATATGGTTCACTTATGCCATTTTACAGTCCAGGCAAGTAGGCCCTGATTCTGTCATCAAGCTTTTCTTGCTTTCTGCCTCTGAAGCTCCAGTCTGAGCCTGCATCTGTGACCATGAACTTTGTCTCATTCCCTGCGCGGCTCTCGAAGCCTGACATCAGCCTGTTGCCTGCCAAGAAACTGTATTTCACCTTCGAAATTATCTGCTCCGCTCCCTGCCCAATGCATTCCTGTCTAGTAGTTTCAGTAAACATTCTTCCAGCTACCAAGCAAAGGCCCGGTTTCTCTGTCTTTATGCAAGTAATTCATAGCCCTGTTACTATGGAAGATTCCTGCCCTCGCATCTAGTGTAGACACTTAGACGCTTGTACACGCACTAACAGTCAGTATAGTCAGTATAGAATAAGATTCTACTCTAAAAGACCTCTCTTTTGGATAACATAGTTCTTTAAACATAGGATGTTAGATATGATTTGGGATTAAGTTGACTTGACCCTCCAGACTTCTGTCGCCACATGTAGAGCTAAATGTCAAGTCCCCTTCACCCCCTAGTTGCACGTCAATCACACGTCATGCTGCTGTGCGCGCATCTCTGCCAAGTATTTCTGCTGACATTGCGAAATTATTTCATAGGTCCACCCATATGTGACATCACAACCAATGACGTTTCCTTGTTACTCCCAGTTCCACCTACTTTTGCTACGTATGTATGTCTTATCTACACTATCAATTGTTACGCCTCTTGCATTTGCTTCACTGTAATGCCTATTGTATAAAAGTGATTAATTATCAATAATGTATGTACTTCACTTCCTGAACCTTCGTGGTGATGGAACTTGGAGCAACCGATTCGAATCGTCCATTGGAATAAAGCCCATTCCGAACCTCTAATACCACGGATTCTGCCTCTTATTTACTGAGCTATTTTTATTATGTTTCTGTATCAAATTAAGTCCCGGTAATTAAATTATTTACCACAAGAATGGCGCCCGAACAGGGACACTTTCTCATCTCACGCGCCGGCGGTGCGTTGCAGGCCCGGTCTCCTGCCACAGCTGGACGGACAACAACGCGTACCAGCAGGATTTCCTGTATCTCCCTCCGGTCAAGCGGGGGCGACTGAGGCTGCGATCAACACCCAGACGAGGCGGTGAGAAGTGCGAAGTATCCCGACCAGAGCCTAGCTGAGAGAGCAAGATCCGAGGTATACAGAGGCCCACCAGGTTCCCGAAGCTCAGAAGTGTCCGAAGTTTTCGAGTCGAGTCCAGTCCGGTCCAGTTCAGTTCAGTTCCGTTCCGAGGCCTTCCGTTCCGAGCTACCCGGTGAGTACCATTACTGGGGAGGCGTTCTGGCGTGCACATAAGTTGTGCCGGTCCAGACGGGTTTGGGTACACAAATCCGGTCTGCACTGTTTCAGCAGTGTATCTGTACTGTTTAGCAGTATATCTAGTATATCAAGTATATAAATTCAGAATAATCCAGATAATGCCGAGTATTATGTTTAGTGATTAAGTTTTCCTTAGATCGTCATCATCATTGTTTGCTCATTTAAATGTTAAATGTTAAATGTGTTAATACGTTCTGCATATTGTGGTATGAATGACTGTTCATTATCGTGTTTATTGTATTAAGTTTGTTCAAGATCAAGTATCAGATCAGTTCTCAATATGCCGCTCTTTTCGAAATTAAGACAGATCACAACTAGAAGAGGGGTACTCGAAGAAGCTGTTCCTATTCCTCCTAGGGACACTCCAGGGTACTTCATGTATCATAAACACGGCTTAGACGCTATATTATTTCTTGATTTATGGGTAGACTACACCAAGGAATTACCAGAAAGTCAGAGGTGGCCCGCAGCTGGGACCTGGGATGCAGAGTGCATCATGAAAGTAGAGGAAGAGTTATGGAAAAGGAAAGTCAGACAGTCACAGAAAGACGCCGTTGAGTTATGGCGTAAAGAATCTCATAGACGTACAGAAAAAGCACTCCGACAGGAAGAGAAAAATAAGGAGAATTCAAATAAAGTCCGAGAAAATCTATTAATTGAAGAAGGTATACGAGTGAAATCAGAACAAGTAGACAGACAAAGAAATGCCCTTATGAAGGGTATGTATCCCCTTCTGGCCGAGGGATTACCTAAGGCTACCCCGGGGATACCAAAAGACTTGCCACCTCCATTATTTCCAATAAAAGTACATCCTAAGGGGCATCCTAGAACCGCAGAAGATGTTTTTCTTTCCTCATATTTAGATGACGCAGCTCCCGAGTATGCTAACCCCGCCCCACATAGACCGTCGGCCGGGGAGGTTCAACGCCAAGATCCTGTATCTGTATCTCTACAACAACAAATCCTGACACAAGTTCCGGCAAGCACCTCTGTTTCCACATCTGTTCCTACAGCTACTTCTATAGCTGTGTCCACACCTATAGTTGCTGTATCACGTTCAACGAATCCTTTCACGCCCGATACCCCAGACGGGGCTACCGGAGGTGCTACCAATATTTTTTCTACGCCACCCAGAATAAATAAACTTACCTTTCAAGAATCAGCACATCCACGTACCCCCAAACTCATAAATGCCCGTACGCTTAAGGAACTTCTTATAGATTGTAGATATGACCCTGTGCCCGGCAAAGAGGACGAAATGATCCTGGCATCATTACGTATCCGACGAGCCGCGGTGTATTTAGGGAAGTTACCAGGAATGACTATGCATCTAGATAATATATACCATTTTGTCCAAACAGGGCGAGATTCTGAATGTATTAACAGAGCTATGGAATACCAGAAAGTGGAGATACAAGGGGAACTGTTACGTTTCCTTATAAATTGTGTGATCAGAAATCAAGACCGACCGGGGGTAGACCCGGAAGCAATGCAAACTCTTACCAGATGGAGCCAGAATATATCAGAAGGGAGACATGATAAGCAAAACTGTATAATAGCCATGTGCCGAAAGATCCGTAAAGAAATAGAATGCCTACACGAAGAGAGATTAGCGGTAGACCAGTTCGAACAAAGCGAGGAGGAAGGATCAGGACTGCCCACAGGACAGTCAGAAACCATAGCCTATGTAGGTAGAGGAAGATCTTGTAATAGTACTAGATGTTTTATTGACCCGATACGTCCGATATGTCCAGATAATAACAGGAATTTCCAAACACCTATAATAAATATAAGGTCCCCCGAGCATTCGTTCCAAGCCGCTGACAAATTACTGCGAGAACGAAGGGGTTATCATTTTCTCGATTCTATGGATGAACAAGAATTAGCCAGGTCAGCCGTTCATTGGGTTGACAGTCCCGGAAAGTATGATGATGATACCGTAGCACACACATTTTTGAATCTCACCCCAGATGAACAGCGTTTAGCTGGGATTTATATGATTCAACAACTTCTTATACTATATAAAAGCCAACATTCAGATCCTGGTCCCTTACCTGATATATTGACTGAATTACTCACGAATAGATGGAGAGGTTCAGGTACTAAGCTAATTAAAGAAATACTAGAATCAAGAAAGCAGTACATTCTTTTTGTATGTCCAGAACAAGTCTCACTGCCCATCAAGGAAAGACCGATGTATTACATGGACAGACAGAATCCCTTACGAGAAGTACACCCAATAAAGGGCGAGGACAATCAGTTTAAACGTGTATTTGTATATACGCCCATATCGAAAATAGAATTGTTAGAAATGAAGAAAGTGGTACCCAGTCATGACAAAGACCCAGCGGGTTTCCACCGAGAAATTAAAGACATGTTACTCATGGGAGAGTATACCTATCCCGACATTATGACAATATTAAGGTATTGATGCCTGCTGGCATTTATGAAAAACTCAAGGAAAAAGAGTGGGAGGTGGGAGACCAAAAGATAGACTGGACAGCATTAGAAAATGAAGAAAAGGCTCGAGGTCCAGGTTCGGGGCTTGGGGACAAAACTAAAGCACTACCAGGTTTACTAGTACAGGTACTGCCACGTTTATTAACTACGAAAAAGGAAGACTGGGGTGCAATTTCAGCCTGTAAACAAAAGCAGGATGAAGACACTAGTGATTTCTATGCACGATTTGAAAAATGTTTTGGTATAAATAGTGGCATAAAAGCAAGTAGCGAATCATACCCACATCTGTTTGTGACAAAATTAGTTGAAAATTCCTTGCCCCAAGTGAAGAATAGAGTATTAAAATTCGAGAGTACCTGGCAAGGTAACACCCCATCACAAATGTTACAAATGTTACAGTATCATCACAATAGAATTAGAGAGGAACAAGATCATGAACAAAGACGCATGAAAGACACGAAAATGAAAATGCTAGTCTCCCAGACAGTTCCAGCTGAAGGACATAAAAAGGGTACGACACATTCCGGTGATTCAGCAGGACCTGTAAAAGGGACATGCAACTATTGTAAACAACCAGGTCATTATATACACGATTGCTCAGTCCTGAAGCGTAATATCGCCACAGGTATTACAAAAGAAAGACCACGGCCACTTAGACAGGATCAGAATGAACAAGGAGCCCCGCAGCATGCACAGTCCATGCCAGCTCCACAACAGTCTATACAGTTTGTGCCAGCTGCACCAGCGCTGCCTGTTGCTGCCACACAAACCACGACACGACAGCTGTACCAGACCGCACAGTACGACTATCCTGATTATCAACGATACGCATGAACCAGCCTAGAGAGGGAAGTTGACTTACCCCTTATCGAGGTCCCAGTAGACCAAGAAGGACCCTATGTACATAGTGAATTATTAGGCCAAGATAGAAAATTTTTACTCGATACAGGGGCAAGTCGAACAACTATAAAACGTAGTGAAGTTCCAGGGGCACCCCTCTCAGGCTCACAGAATATTTCCCTTGGTTTTTCAGGAAAACCTATTGTTAATGAAGTATCACAGCCTCTTCCACTTACGATAGGACCCTTGACCAGAACTACAGATTTATTGCTTACTAAATCATGTCCAGAAAACTTGTTAGGTATAAAAACGCTGAAAGCTCTAGGAGCTATAATATGTTGTTCTCCGGAAGGAGTAAGATTGTTTTTACGTGATTTCAAAGGTCACTATGTGTCTAGAGACATGGATCCCCGACTGCAGACTTTACCTACACATCTATGGGCACAAGGCCCTACTGATGTTGGTTGCATGAATATTACACCATATCGAGTTACACTAAAGGCAGGAGTGGTACTACCACGAATGCGACAATACAAGTTACCACCAGATGCTGTAGTGGCTTTACTACAAATCATTGACGAGCTCATTGCCCAAGGAGTGGTTGTGGAAACAGACTCCAATGTATGTAATTCACCGATAATTCCGATTCTGAAACGAACAGATCCGAAGGCCCCGCCAGTATATCGATTGGTTATTGATCTGCGCGAATTAAACAAGTGCATTGTGCCACAATTCCCTGTGGTCCCAGATATCTCGTCATTACTGACAGCTATTGATTCTGAAGCAACATTCTTTACTGTAATTGATCTCAAGAATGCCTTTTTCAGCGTCCCTATAGATCCGGAAAGCCAATACTTGTTCGGATTTAGTTTAAATGGACGTAGCTTTAAATTCTCACGCGCACCTCAAGGATTTACAGAAAGCCCCAGCATCTATAGCCAAGCACTGAAACGAGAACTCGACAGTATCCACATGCCAGTGAACACTGCCCTGCTTCAATATGTCGATGATCTGCTGATCACCGCTAGAAGCGAACCTGAATGTGAGAAAGCATCACTGACAGTTTTACAATTTCTAGCCGAAAAGGGGCACAAGGTGTCCCCTTCTAAGCTGCAATTCTGTGTCCAGCGAGTTGTTTATCTTGGACACTCGCTGTCCAAGGAGGGAAGGCAGCTTACACCCGACCGCATTCAGTTAATAGCTAACATGCCAATACCCAAGACACAAAAGGAGGTGCGGGCTTTCATAGGCCTCACTTCATATTGTAGGCAGTGGATCCCTCAGTATGCATTTCTAGCAAAACCACTCATTCAGTTGACAACACAGGAGGCAGCCACATCGACTGTTCTCCCTTGGACCCAGGAACATACACAAGCTTTTGAAAGCCTAAAGAAAGCTTTATGTCAAGCACCGGTTTTAGCAACACCATGTTACAATAAACAGTTTACACTTTTTGTTACAGAACGCGAAGGTACTGCCTTGTCAGTACTCACACAGGAACAGGCAGGATCCCACAAACCATGTGCTTATTTTTCTAGTACATTAGATCCCGTAGCTCAGGCTTTGCCTGCATGCCTGAAATCGGTGGCAGCAACAGCTTTAGCAATAAGACAAAGCGATGCCATAGTGTTAGGACATCCATTGACAGTTCAAGTACCACATGCAGTAGAGGTTCTCGTGAATCGAACGCAAACACAACACTTGACTATAGCGCGACTTACAGGGTATGAATTAACATTGTTTCAGCCACATATAGAAATCAGACGTTGTAACACATTGAATCCTGCCACACTCTTACCCGTAATCGGAACAGACCCACTAGCTCATGACTGTATTGACGTTATTACAATCACGACGAAACCCAGACAAGACTTGACAGATGTCCCATTGTCAGACCCAGACCTGACGTTGTATGTAGATGGTTCATGTATGAGAACAAGTACAGGAGAGTTAGTGGCCGCTTACGCAGTCACAACAGACACTGAAATCATTGAAACAAATTGCATAAATACCTTGTCAGCTCAAGCCGCAGAGCTCGTCGCTCTGACACAAGCCTGTATTCAAGCCACAAATAAAAGAGTCAACATATACACTGATTCACGTTATGCATTCGGAGTTGTACATGGCTTCGGCGTGCTGTGGCGAGAGAGAGGTTATTTAACTTCTCACGGTGCCCACATTCAGCACGGACCCCTCATTCATGCCTTATTAGATGCAATACATCTACCCACTGCAATATCAATTATGAAATGTAAAGCTCATACGAAAGTTACTGATATCATTTCTCAAGGCAATGATCTAGCTGACAGAACAGCTAAACAGACTGCTCAAACTCAAACATCCGACATGACAAAGACAATAGTCTCGACGCCAACACATTGTATGACAATTAAAGATCCCGCTCTTGACGTAATTGACATACAGACGCATGCTACACCAGACGAAATAAAGAAATGGACTGAATTAGGAGGGATTCAAACGGACCAAGGATGGATGACGAAGGAAAAATCTGTGTGGTTCCTTCCTGATTCAATGGTCCAAGTCATTATTAACACTATACATAGTCCAGCACATCTAGGAGAAAAAGCTATGCTAGACAGCATTCAACACATTTGGTTGAACAAACATTTACGAGCAGCAGCTAAACAAAAAGTCCGTACCTGTATGATCTGTTGTCAGTTTAACCCAGGAAAAAGCGTTCCCGTAGAACAGGGTGGATTTCAGTCTCCTGATCACCCTTTTGAAGTGCTCCAGATGGATTATATCCAGATGGAACGCTGTCGAGGATTCAAATATGTTCTCGTAGTTGTCTGTGCTCTTTCCCGTTGGACAGAGGCATACCCGGTTTCAGATTACACTGCCCCGACTACTGCCAAACAGTTAGTTCGAGAATTCTTCCCACGATACGGTTTACCACGTGCTGTCTACTCAGATAACGGCCAGCCGTTCTCATCCGAACTAATGAAACACGTTTCACTTTTGTTAGGCTATCAGTGGAAATTCCACTGTGTCCGACACCCCGAGGCAGCAGGTCTCGTAGAAAGACATAATCAGATCCTGAAAATCAGATTGTCCAAAATATGCAGAGAGAAAGGTGTCGACTGGGTAGTAGCCTTACCAGTTGCACTCTTTTACATGAGAATGGTAGCACACTCTCGAACAGGGCTATCCCCGTATGAGGTGATCTTTGGCAGACCACCAAATATGTGGGGGACGCCTATACCACGTAAAATAACTGATATTGACTGTAATATGCTGACAGATTATTTGGCTTCCTTGATGTCTGCACTACAATCTTGTCGTTCACAGGTAGCTGCAGCTTTTCCTGACAACACTGAGGTGAAACCCCATGACATAGTTCCGGGGGATCTGGTCCTCGTGAGGAACTTTGATCGAAAGACTCAGCTGGATCCTAGGTGGAAGTCACCGCAACTGGTCTTGCTCACCACAAGGACAGCCGTGAAGATCGAAGGCAGAAAAGGCTGGATACATTCAAGTCATATCAAAAAATTTCATGGACTACCATCGGACGTAAACACCACACCTCGTGTGTCTTCACCCATTGACTCAAAACTTCCTTTTGTTGAAACAAGTAGTCACGAACAATATAAACTAAAACTCAGATCTAACCGGTCGGGAAATTTGATTGTTTAAGTCCTCTCCAAGGTGAAGCGGTTGAATTTGTCCCTGACATGTATCCCTTAGATCTGAATAGAGAAAACACCCGAAAAATGTTGAAACGACATGCATACTGTAAATCACTGCGTAGTCATTGCACAGTGACGTTATTAATTTTGTTTTTCTTAAGTCTTTTAATAATTACTGCAAGTATATTGTTGCACATATATTATCCTATTTCTAGACATGTTTATAATGTTACTGCTGAACATTCTTTTAGTGAATTACCTCCGCATGAGTTGTCTTATAGATTTGCGCTGCGCAATAACACGTTTATTAGTATGTTACATCATTCCCATCAGGTTAGCAATGCTACAAATTGTTGGATATGTGGCCGACTCCCTCCCTATCAGAATTATAAAGGAATTCTACCTCTCTTTCCATACCCGTTCACACACAACGGCTCCTGTGGAGCATGGTTTAGTTTAATTAATTCCCTAGATTCAAATTCTGCAGTTTATCAAGACAACTGGGTATGGGGAAATTTAAACTTAGTTTTACTTAAAGTCTGCTACCCTAACAAGGAGGGACTTCCCAAGAGAACAGGAACTGATCTAGAAAATGAAGTATATGGATTAGGTAATTTTACGCTTAATCTTATGATCCTAAATGTCGAATCCGAAGCTACTCCAATTTTGCCCGCTATGTCAATATTTCCAGTAAAAGGTGAATTATGTGTAAGAAAGAATGGTTCCATACATATGGGCCATAGTAGATGCACCACTGTAATAGAATTCAGTGATCAAGGCAAGTCGATATTTAGAGCTTCCCGCCATTCCTATTTCATATGTGGTCAGACGGCATATGTACGCCTACCTCTAGATTGGGATGGTACCTGTTACATTGGATTTCTTTTGCCACCTGTTTTCCTAGCTCTTCCCGATTATCACAGAAATACTCATTTAATACACAATAGAGAAAGGAGAGATCTCCCAATTGTCGATTACACTGAAACAGCATGGGAAAAATACACAGATTTCAATAAAGGTCTCTTTCCCTATATAGGTACCGTTACTAATAGTAAGCTGATACGTAGATTAACTAGAACCCTTGAAGCAGTAGTGAACAAAACTATTTCCGCCTTAGGCAATTTAACAGAAGAGCAGTCTGCTATGCGGATTGTTGTGCTTCAAAATCGTCTTGTCCTTGACGTCATCCTGGCCGATAGGGGCGGAGCTTGTAGGGTCATCGGATCAAGTTGTTGCATTTTCATACCAGAAAATTCGCCATCTGTATATAAAGCCATAACCCGCCTTCATAAGATTGTAAACCAGATACACCAGAATCCAGGCACCTGGACTTGGTCCGGTTGGTTTTGGAGTGTATTATCTACCTTTGGATGGAAGGTCCTATCCTTCCTAGGTATTGGCTTTCTCATACTATTCAGTTGCTGTCTATGCCTACAATGTGGACCAGCGATCTGTGGCCTGTGTGCCACATCGTGTATTCCACCACCAAGATCTCGTTCGTCCCAGAAGAAAAAAGAAGAACAAATGATGCTATATGAACAGATCAATGGATTGATGAAGATTGATATCTCTTAACGGGCAAGTAGGGGACAAGGAGGGAATGTGGAAATATGGATTTTTCTGATCAGTTATGTCCCCTATCTTGGACCCCAACGGTTTCATGTATGAATCACAAGTACATGTATGTTTCCTCCAGTTCCAGTTATGAAGACGCAAACACATGTGCGTCCACCGTCAACATGTCCTCTTTCAGATCCGCCATGAATAGGCCGGATATTCCATTCCTAAATACGAAAGGCCACCGGCTTTATATGGTTCACTTATGCCATTTTACAGTCCAGGCAAGTAGGCCCTGATTCTGTCATCAAGCTTTTCTTGCTTTCTGCCTCTGAAGCTCCAGTCTGAGCCTGCATCTGTGACCATGAACTTTGTCTCATTCCCTGCGCGGCTCTCGAAGCCTGACATCAGCCTGTTGCCTGCCAAGAAACTGTATTTCACCTTCGAAATTATCTGCTCCGCTCCCTGCCCAATGCATTCCTGTCTAGTAGTTTCAGTAAACATTCTTCCAGCTACCAAGCAAAGGCCCGGTTTCTCTGTCTTTATGCAAGTAATTCATAGCCCTGTTACTATGGAAGATTCCTGCCCTCGCATCTAGTGTAGACACTTAGACGCTTGTACACGCACTAACAGTCAGTATAGTCAGTATAGAATAAGATTCTACTCTAAAAGACCTCTCTTTTGGATAACATAGTTCTTTAAACATAGGATGTTAGATATGATTTGTGATTAAGTTGACTTGAACCTCCAGACTTCTGTCGCCACATGTAGAGCTAAATGTCAAGTCCCCTTCACCCCCTAGTTGCACGTTAATCACACGTCATGCTGCTGTGCGCGCATCTCTGCCAAGTATTTCTGCTGACATTGCGAAATTATTTCATAGGTCCACCCATATGTGACATCACAACCAATGACGTTTCCTTGTTACTCCCAGTTCCACCTACTTTTGCTACGTATGTATGTCTTATCTACACTATCAATTGTTACGCCTCTTGCATTTGCTTCACTGTAATGCCTATTGTATAAAAGTGATTAATTATCAATAATGTATGTACTTCACTTCCTGAACCTTCGTGGTGATGGAACTTGGAGCAACCGATTCGAATCGTCCATTGGAATAAAGCCCATTCCGAACCTCTAATACCACGGATTCTGCCTCTTATTTACTGAGCTATTTTTATTATGTTTCTGTATCAAATTAAGTCCCGGTAATTAAATTATTTACCACAAGAATGGCGCCCAAACAGGGACACTTTCTCATCTCACGCGCCGGCGGTGCGTTGCAGGCCCGGTCTCCTGCCACAGCTGGACGGACAACAACGCGTACCAGCAGGATTTCCTGTATCTCCCTCCGGTCAAGCGGGGGCGACTGAGGCTGCGATCAACACCCAGACGAGGCGGTGAGAAGTGCGAAGTATCCCGACCAGAGCCTAGCTGAGAGAGCAAGATCCGAGGTATACAGAGGCCCACCAGGTTCCCGAAGCTCAGAAGTGTCCGAAGTTTTCGAGTCGAGTCCAGTCCGGTCCAGTTCAGTTCAGTTCCGTTCCGAGGCCTTCCGTTCCGAGCTACCCGGTGAGTACCATTACTGGGGAGGCGTTCTGGCGTGCACATAAGTTGTGCCGGTCCAGACGGGTTTGGGTACACAAATCCGGTCTGCACTGTTTCAGCAGTGTATCTGTACTGTTTAGCAGTATATCTAGTATATCAAGTATATAAATTCAGAATAATCCAGATAATGCCGAGTATTATGTTTAGTGATTAAGTTTTCCTTAGATCGTCATCATCATTGTTTGCTCATTTAAATGTTAAATGTTAAATGTGTTAATACGTTCTGCATATTGTGGTATGAATGACTGTTCATTATCGTGTTTATTGTATTAAGTTTGTTCAAGATCAAGTATCAGATCAGTTCTCAATATGCCGCTCTTTTCGAAATTAAGACAGATCACAACTAGAAAAGGGGTACTCGAAGAAGCTGTTCCTATTCCTCCTAGGGACACTCCAGGGTACTTCATGTATCATAAACACGGCTTAGACGCTATATTATTTCTTGATTTATGGGTGGACTACACCAAGGAATTACCAGAAAGTCAGAGGTGGCCCGCAGCTGGGACCTGGGATGCAGAGTGCATCATGAAAGTAGAGGAAGAGTTATGGAAAAGGAAAGTCAGACAGTCACAGAAAGACGCCGTTGAGTTATGGCGTAAAGAATCTCATAGACGTACAGAAAAAGCACTCCGACAGGAAGAGAAAAATAAGGAGAATTCAAATAAAGTCCGAGAAAATCTATTAATTGAAGAAGGTATACGAGTGAAATCAGAACAAGTAGACAGACAAAGAAATGCCCTTATGAAGGGTATGTATCCCCTTCTGGCCGAGGGATTACCTAAGGCTACCCCGGGGATACCAAAAGACTTGCCACCCCCATTATTTCCAATAAAAGTACATCCTAAGGGGCATCCTAGAACCGCAGAAGATGTTTTTCTTTCCTCATATTTAGATGACGCAGCTCCCGAGTATGCTAACCCCGCCCCACATAGACCGTCGGCCGGGGAGGTTCAACGCCAAGATCCTGTATCTGTATCTCTACAACAACAAATCCTGACACAAGTTCCGGCAAGCACCTCTGTTTCCACATCTGTTCCTACAGCTACTTCTATAGCTGTGTCCACACCTATAGTTGCTGTATCACGTTCAACTAATCCTTTCACGCCCGATACCCCAGACGGGGCTACCGGAGGTGCTACCAATATTTTTTCTACGCCACCCAGAATAAATAAACTTACCTTTCAAGAATCAGCACATCCACGTACCCCCAAACTCATAAATGCCCGTACGCTTAAGGAACTTCTTATAGATTGTAGATATGACCCTGTGCCCGGCAAAGAGGACGAAATGATCCTGGCATCATTACGTATCCGACGAACCGCGGTGTATTTAGGGAAGTTACCAGGAATGACTATGCATCTAGATAATATATACCATTTTGTCCAAACAGGGCGAGATTCTGAATGTATTAACAGAGCTATGGAATACCAGAAAGTGGAGATACAAGGGGAACTGTTACGTTTCCTTATAAATTGTGTGATCAGAAATCAAGACCGACCGGGGGTAGACCCGGAAGCAATGCAAACTCTTACCAGATGGAGCCAGAATATATCAGAAGGGAGACATGATAAGCAAAACTGTATAATAGCCATGTGCCGAAAGATCCGTAAAGAAATAGAATGCCTACACGAAGAGAGATTAGCGGTAGACCAGTTCGAACAAAGCGAGGAGGAAGGATCAGGACTGCCCACAGGACAGTCAGAAACCATAGCCTATGTAGGTAGAGGAAGATCTTGTAATAGTACTAGATGTTTTATTGACCCGATACGTCCGATATGTCCAGATAATAACAGGAATTTCCAAACACCTATAATAAATATAAGGTCCCCCGAGCATTCGTTCCAAGCCGCTGACAAATTACTGCGAGAACGAAGGGGTTATCATTTTCTCGATTCTATGGATGAACAAGAATTAGCCAGGTCAGCCGTTCATTGGGTTGACAGTCCCGGAAAGTATGATGATGATACCGTAGCACACACATTTTTGAATCTCACCCCAGATGAACAGCGTTTAGCTGGGATTTATATGATTCAACAACTTCTTATACTATATAAAAGCCAACATTCAGATCCTGGTCCCTTACCTGATATATTGACTGAATTACTCACGAATAGATGGAGAGGTTCAGGTACTAAGCTAATTAAAGAAATACTAGAATCAAGAAAGCAGTACATTCTTTTTGTATGTCCAGAACATGTCTCACTGCCCATCAAGGAAAGACCGATGTATTACATGGACAGACAGAATCCCTTACGAGAAGTACACCCAATAAAGGGCGAGGACAATCAGTTTAAACGTGTATTTGTATATACGCCCATATCGAAAATAGAATTGTTAGAAATGAAGAAAGTGGTACCCAGTCATGACAAAGACCCAGCGGGTTTCCACCGAGAAATTAAAGACATGTTACTCATGGGAGAGTATACCTATCCCGACATTATGACAATATTAAAGGTATTGATGCCTGCTGGCATTCATGAAAAACTCAAGGAAAAAGAGTGGGAGGTGGGAGACCAAAAGATAGACTGGACAGCATTAGAAAATGAAGAAAAGGCTCGAGGTCCAGGTTCGGGGCTTGGGGACAAAACTAAAGCACTACCAGGTTTACTAGTACAGGTACTGCCACGTTTATTAACTACGAAAAAGGAAGACTGGGGTGCAATTTCAGCCTGTAAACAAAAGCAGGATGAAGACACTAGTGATTTCTATGCACGATTTGAAAAATGTTTTGGTATAAATAGTGGCATAAAAGCAAGTAGCGAATCATACCCACATCTGTTTGTGACAAAATTAGTTGAAAATTCCTTGCCCCAAGTGAAGAATAGAGTATTAAAATTCGAGAGTACCTGGCAAGGTAACACCCCATCACAAATGTTACAAATGTTACAGTATCATCACAATAGAATTAGAGAGGAACAAGATCATGAACAAAGACGCATGAAAGACACGAAAATGAAAATGCTAGTCTCCCAGACAGTTCCAGCTGAAGGACATAAAAAGGGTACGACACATTCCGGTGATTCAGCAGGACCTGTAAAAGGGACATGCAACTATTGTAAACAACCAGGTCATTATATACACGATTGCCCAGTCCTGAAGCGTAATATCGCCACAGGTATTACAAAAGAAAGACCACGGCCACTTAGACAGGATCAGAATGAACAAGGAGCCCCGCAGCATGCACAGTCCATGCCAGCTCCACAACAGTCTATACAGTTTGTGCCAGCTGCACCAGCGCTGCCTGTTGCTGCCACACAAACCACGACACGACAGCTGTACCAGACCGCACAGTACGACTATCCTGATTATCAACGATACGCATGAACCAGCCTAGAGAGGGAAGTTGACTTACCCCTTATCGAGGTCCCAGTAGACCAAGAAGGACCCTATGTACATAGTGAATTATTAGGCCAAGATAGAAAATTTTTACTCGATACAGGGGCAAGTCGAACAACTATAAAACGTAGTGAAGTTCCAGGGGCACCCCTCTCAGGCTCACAGAATATTTCCCTTGGTTTTTCAGGAAAACCTATTGTTAATGAAGTATCACAGCCTCTTCCACTTACGATAGGACCCTTGACCAGAACTACAGATTTATTGCTTACTAAATCATGTCCAGAAAACTTGTTAGGTATAAAAACGCTGAAAGCTCTAGGAGCTATAATATGTTGTTCTCCGGAAGGAGTAAGATTGTTTTTACGTGATTTCAAAGGTCACTATGTGTCTAGAGACATGGATCCCCGACTGCAGACTTTACCTACACATCTATGGGCACAAGGCCCTACTGATGTTGGTTGCATGAATATTACACCATATCGAGTTACACTAAAGGCAGGAGTGGTACTACCACGAATGCGACAATACAAGTTACCACCAGATGCTGTAGTGGCTTTACTACAAATCATTGACGAGCTCATTGCCCAAGGAGTGGTTGTGGAAACAGACTCCAATGTATGTAATTCACCGATAATTCCGATTCTTAAACGAACAGATCCGAAGGCCCCGCCAGTATATCGATTGGTTATTGATCTGCGCGAATTAAACAAGTGCATTGTGCCACAATTCCCTGTGGTCCCAGATATCTCGTCATTACTGACAGCTATTGATTCTGAAGCAACATTCTTTACTGTAATTGATCTCAAGAATGCCTTTTTCAGCGTCCCTATAGATCCGGAAAGCCAATACTTGTTCGGATTTAGTTTAAATGGACGTAGCTTTAAATTCTCACGCGCACCTCAAGGATTTACAGAAAGCCCCAGCATCTATAGCCAAGCACTGAAACGAGAACTCGACAGTATCCACATGCCAGTGAACACTGCCCTGCTTCAATATGTCGATGATCTGCTGATCACCGCTAGAAGCGAACCTGAATGTGAGAAAGCATCACTGACAGTTTTACAATTTCTAGCCGAAAAGGGGCACAAGGTGTCCCCTTCTAAGCTGCAATTCTGTGTCCAGCGAGTTGTTTATCTTGGACACTCGCTGTCCAAGGAGGGAAGGCAGCTTACACCCGACCGCATTCAGTTAATAGCTAACATGCCAATACCCAAGACACAAAAGGAGGTGCGGGCTTTCATAGGCCTCACTTCATATTGTAGGCAGTGGATCCCTCAGTATGCATTTCTAGCAAAACCACTCATTCAGTTGACAACACAGGAGGCAGCCACATCGACTGTTCTCCCTTGGACCCAGGAACATACACAAGCTTTTGAAAGCCTAAAGAAAGCTTTATGTCAAGCACCGGTTTTAGCAACACCATGTTACAATAAACAGTTTACACTTTTTGTTACAGAACGCGAAGGTACTGCCTTGTCAGTACTCACACAGGAACAGGCAGGATCCCACAAACCATGTGCTTATTTTTCTAGTACATTAGATCCCGTAGCTCAGGCTTTGCCTGCATGCCTGAAATCGGTGGCAGCAACAGCTTTAGCAATAAGACAAAGCGATGCCATAGTGTTAGGACATCCATTGACAGTTCAAGTACCACATGCAGTAGAGGTTCTCGTGAATCGAACGCAAACACAACACTTGACTATAGCGCGACTTACAGGGTATGAATTAACATTGTTTCAGCCACATATAGAAATCAGACATTGTAACACATTGAATCCTGCCACACTCTTACCCGTAATCGGAACAGACCCACTAGCTCATGACTGTATTGACGTTATTACAATCACGACGAAACCCAGACAAGACTTGACAGATGTCCCATTGTCAGACCCAGACCTGACGTTGTATGTAGATGGTTCATGTATGAGAACAAGTACAGGAGAGTTAGTGGCCGCTTACGCAGTCACAACAGACACTGAAATCATTGAAACAAATTGCATAAATACCTTGTCAGCTCAAGCCGCAGAGCTCGTCGCTCTGACACAAGCCTGTATTCAAGCCACAAATAAAAGAGTCAACATATACACTGATTCACGTTATGCATTCGGAGTTGTACATGACTTCGGCGTGCTGTGGCGAGAGAGAGGTTATTTAACTTCTCACGGTGCCCACATTCAGCACGGACCCCTCATTCATGCCTTATTAGATGCAATACATCTACCCACTGCAATATCAATTATGAAATGTAAAGCTCATACGAAAGTTACTGATATCATTTCTCAAGGCAATGATCTAGCTGACAGAACAGCTAAACAGACTGCTCAAACTCAAACATCCGACATGACAAAGACAATAGTCTCGACGCCAACACATTGTATGACAATTAAAGATCCCGCTCTTGACGTAATTGACATACAGACGCATGCTACACCAGACGAAATAAAGAAATGGACTGAATTAGGAGGGATTCAAACGGACCAAGGATGGATGACGAAGGAAAAATCTGTGTGGTTCCTTCCTGATTCAATGGTCCAAGTCATTATTAACACTATACATAGTCCAGCACATCTAGGAGAAAAAGCTATGCTAGACAGCATTCAACACATTTGGTTGAACAAACATTTACGAGCAGCAGCTAAACAAAAAGTCCGTACCTGTATGATCTGTTGTCAGTTTAACCCAGGAAAAAGCGTTCCCGTAGAACAGGGTGGATTTCAGTCTCCTGATCACCCTTTTGAAGTGCTCCAGATGGATTATATCCAGATGGAACGCTGTCGAGGATTCAAATATGTTCTCGTAGTTGTCTGTGCTCTTTCCCGTTGGACAGAGGCATACCCGGTTTCAGATTACACTGCCCCGACTACTGCCAAACAGTTAGTTCGAGAATTCTTCCCACGATACGGTTTACCACGTGCTGTCTACTCAGATAACGGCCAACCGTTCTCATCCGAACTAATGAAACACGTTTCACTTTTGTTAGGCTATCAGTGGAAATTCCACTGTGTCCGACACCCCGAGGCAGCAGGTCTCGTAGAAAGACATAATCAGATCCTGAAAATCAGATTGTCCAAAATATGCAGAGAGAAAGGTGTCGACTGGGTAGTAGCCTTACCAGTTGCACTCTTTTACATGAGAATGGTAGCACACTCTCGAACAGGGCTATCCCCGTATGAGGTGATCTTTGGCAGACCACCAAATATGTGGGGGACGCCTATACCACGTAAAATAACTGATATTGACTGTAATATGCTGACAGATTATTTGGCTTCCTTGATGTCTGCACTACAATCTTGTCGTTCACAGGTAGCTGCAGCTTTTCCTGAAAACACTGAGGTGAAACCCCATGACATAGTTCCGGGGGATCTGGTCCTCGTGAGGAACTTTGATCGAAAGACTCAGCTGGATCCTAGGTGGAAGTCACCGCAACTGGTCTTGCTCACCACAAGGACAGCCGTGAAGATCGAAGGCAGAAAAGGCTGGATACATTCAAGTCATATCAAAAAATTTCATGGACTACCATCGGACGTAAACACCACACCTCGTGTGTCTTCACCCATTGACTCAAAACTTCCTTTTGTTGAAACAAGTAGTCACGAACAATATAAACTAAAACTCAGATCTAACCGGTCGGGAAATTTGATTGTTTAAGTCCTCTCCAAGGTGAAGCGGTTGAATTTGTCCCTGACATGTATCCCTTAGATCTGAATAGAGAAAACACCCGAAAAATGTTGAAACGACATGCATACTGTAAATCACTGCGTAGTCATTGCACAGTGACGTTATTAATTTTGTTTTTCTTAAGTCTTTTAATAATTACTGCAAGTATATTGTTGCACATATATTATCCTATTTCTAGACATGTTTATAATGTTACTGCTGAACATTCTTTTAGTGAATTACCTCCGCATGAGTTGTCTTATAGATTTGCGCTGCGCAATAACACGTTTATTAGTATGTTACATCATTCCCATCAGGTTAGCAATGCTACAAATTGTTGGATATGTGGCCGACTCCCTCCCTATCAGAATTATAAAGGAATTCTACCTCTCTTTCCATACCCGTTCACACACAACGGCTCCTGTGGAGCATGGTTTAGTTTAATTAATTCCCTAGATTCAAATTCTGCAGTTTATCAAGACAACTGGGTATGGGGAAATTTAAACTTAGTTTTACTTAAAGTCTGCTACCCTAACAAGGAGGGACTTCCCAAGAGAACAGGAACTGATCTAGAAAATGAAGTATATGGATTAGGTAATTTTACGCTTAATCTTATGATCCTAAATGTCGAATCCGAAGCTACTCCAATTTTGCCCGCTATGTCAATATTTCCAGTAAAAGGTGAATTATGTGTAAGAAAGAATGGTTCCATACATATGGGCCATAGTAGATGCACCACTGTAATAGAATTCAGTGATCAAGGCAAGTCGATATTTAGAGCTTCCCGCCATTCCTATTTCATATGTGGTCAGACGGCATATGTACGCCTACCTCTAGATTGGGATGGTACCTGTTACATTGGATTTCTTTTGCCACCTGTTTTCCTAGCTCTTCCCGATTATCACAGAAATACTCATTTAATACACAATAGAGAAAGGAGAGATCTCCCAATTGTCGATTACACTGAAACAGCATGGGAAAAATACACAGATTTCAATAAAGGTCTCTTTCCCTATATAGGTACCGTTACTAATAGTAAGCTGATACGTAGATTAACTAGAACCCTTGAAGCAGTAGTGAACAAAACTATTTCCGCCTTAGGCAATTTAACAGAAGAGCAGTCTGCTATGCGGATTGTTGTGCTTCAAAATCGTCTTGTCCTTGACGTCATCCTGGCCGATAGGGGCGGAGCTTGTAGGGTCATCGGATCAAGTTGTTGCATTTTCATACCAGAAAATTCGCCATCTGTATATAAAGCCATAACCCGCCTTCATAAGATTGTAAACCAGATACACCAGAATCCAGGCACCTGGACTTGGTCCGGTTGGTTTTGGAGTGTATTATCTACCTTTGGATGGAAGGTCCTATCCTTCCTAGGTATTGGCTTTCTCATACTATTCAGTTGCTGTCTATGCCTACAATGTGGACCAGCGATCTGTGGCCTGTGTGCCACATCGTGTATTCCACCACCAAGATCTCGTTCGTCCCAGAAGAAAAAAGAAGAACAAATGATGCTATATGAACAGATCAATGGATTGATGAAGATTGATATCTCTTAACGGGCAAGTAGGGGACAAGGAGGGAATGTGGAAATATGGATTTTTCTGATCAGTTATGTCCCCTATCTTGGACCCCAACGGTTTCATGTATGAATCACAAGTACATGTATGTTTCCTCCAGTTCCAGTTATGAAGACGCAAACACATGTGCGTCCACCGTCAACATGTCCTCTTTCAGATCCGCCATGAATAGGCCGGATATTCCATTCCTAAATACGAAAGGCCACCGGCTTTATATGGTTCACTTATGCCATTTTACAGTCCAGGCAAGTAGGCCCTGATTCTGTCATCAAGCTTTTCTTGCTTTCTGCCTCTGAAGCTCCAGTCTGAGCCTGCATCTGTGACCATGAACTTTGTCTCATTCCCTGCGCGGCTCTCGAAGCCTGACATCAGCCTGTTGCCTGCCAAGAAACTGTATTTCACCTTCGAAATTATCTGCTCCGCTCCCTGCCCAATGCATTCCTGTCTAGTAGTTTCAGTAAACATTCTTCCAGCTACCAAGCAAAGGCCCGGTTTCTCTGTCTTTATGCAAGTAATTCATAGCCCTGTTACTATGGAAGATTCCTGCCCTCGCATCTAGTGTAGACACTTAGACGCTTGTACACGCACTAACAGTCAGTATAGTCAGTATAGAATAAGATTCTACTCTAAAAGACCTCTCTTTTGGATAACATAGTTCTTTAAACATAGGATGTTAGATATGATTTGGGATTAAGTTGACTTGACCCTCCAGACTTCTGTCGCCACATGTAGAGCTAAATGTCAAGTCCCCTTCACCCCCTAGTTGCACGTCAATCACACGTCATGCTGCTGTGCGCGCATCTCTGCCAAGTATTTCTGCTGACATTGCGAAATTATTTCATAGGTCCACCCATATGTGACATCACAACCAATGACGTTTCCTTGTTACTCCCAGTTCCACCTACTTTTGCTACGTATGTATGTCTTATCTACACTATCAATTGTTACGCCTCTTGCATTTGCTTCACTGTAATGCCTATTGTATAAAAGTGATTAATTATCAATAATGTATGTACTTCACTTCCTGAACCTTCGTGGTGATGGAACTTGGAGCAACCGATTCGAATCGTCCATTGGAATAAAGCCCATTCCGAACCTCTAATACCACGGATTCTGCCTCTTATTTACTGAGCTATTTTTATTATGTTTCTGTATCAAATTAAGTCCCGGTAATTAAATTATTTACCACAGATTGATTGATTGATTGATTGACTGATTGATTGAAAGTACACACTCCAATGAGTTGTTGACCACTGCCAACAGACTATAATTGTGCATATATTCACAGACGACAACACATATTGACTGATTTGCACAAAGGACACGCAGAAATTATGTTTTGGGTAGCCCAATTTGCATCATGTAGATTCTAGTCTTACACATTTGACACACTGAAAACCATCTCTGTACTGAGGAGACATTCCCAGCATATTTTCATTGCACTTTTTGTGCAACGTACCCTTTTCAGAGTGATGTACCCATGCTGGACAACAACAAGCAGACAAGGTATGTGTGTATATTTTGTTATTGGCCGCACCGTGATTGCGGTCATTTTGCTAGCAGATATATTTGACGGGGACTGTCTCAATGTAGCATGCTCAGTTGAAGAAATTGTTTATTATTTGGTCCCTTTGGGCAGTTCCTGCTGCATTTACTGTGGGGTGTGCGCCACCTGCTTCATCTGCAGCATCATCCTGGTCATCGTCCGGTGCAGCAGGCACTTGGATCCATGGAGCATTTGCGCACATACATAGGTTGTGCAATACACAACATGCAAGGATTATATTGCTGACCATTTCAGGGCTGTACAGCAGTCTACCACCTGTGATGTCCAGGCAATGGAAACGTGACTTTAGCACGCCAAATATGCACTCCACAATGCACCGTGTGTGTCTGTGGGCTGCATTATACTGCATCTGGGCCGGGCTGGTGGGGTTTCGGAGGGGTGTCATCATCCACGGGCATAGTGCATATCCTTGGTCACCTGTAACATGTAATAGCAAAATGCTTACATTATTGGTTGTGCCGGCTGTGTTGTTGGTGTAGATGGTTTTGTGGTGTGTCATTTGAGTTATGTTCTATTTCATGTTAGCCATGTGTTGCTTCTGAATGATTACATGCATCACTGCGAATTGAATTGACTCACAGTTGATACTCCCTCCCCCGGGCCTCTTCAATTGTGTGCGCTGCGTGGTTGCATGACTGGCTCTTCTCCCATCTATCGATGGCACTCATCCACCTTCCTCACAGTCAATGCCATGTGAATGTTGAAATTGCAATGGGCCACAACAGTCATCGTTCATGTTCAGTTGTGCTGCTGTCGCAGCTGCCAGACATGCCCCAATGCACAACACATGCTGTTTCCTGTCCCGAACAGCCAAATATCAACAGTCATCAGCCCCCTCGCTTGCAGGGCCCATTTCAGGCAGGAATGCTTCACCCTCACCATCAGCATCATCAGACACAACACTGTCCACTCCATGGACTACGTACTCATTTGTGAGTGCAGCCTCCAACTCATATGGCACGACTACTCAAGGTACATTTGACTCAGGGAAATGTTAGCTGACATCAGACTGTCCCAGATCTTCAGCACACTGATCCACAAGGCAGGGCACACCTTTGACGTCTTCTTTGCATGTGTAGGCTTCGTCCAGTTCCTCGGGCACACTAAACGCACATGTCCACGTGACCACTTGCGCATGGTCCACCTTGTTGATGTACCCCAAACCACCATTGACCACATGCAGGCCCCCACAAAGTTGGTGTAGATCAGTCAACGATGAGATGCTACACACCACCATCAACAGCAACAACCACAACACTGCAGTCGTCAACAATGGCGCAAGTCCACATTTTCCAGGCATGTATCTCCAACTACTCATGCACCCTTGTCCCACTATGCAACTGCAACATACGTCAGGCAATGAATGCCACCTCAGTCAGCACCACCCTCAGAGTTGGCCGATGCAGCGGCTGACACATGGAGTGAAGCTGGTGCAAGATTTGTGATACCAGTAAACAGCACCACCAACACATTCAGAATGCTCATATTCAACATCAACAATATGCCCACACACCAGACTGCTCTTCCAGGTAGGATAGCTATGATTTGCAACTTTTATGATCAACAGGTGGGGCGTGCTATACGCAGGGGAGACATGAGTCTTCATTCTCGTAACAGAACAATAAGCATGTGGCATCACCTGGTGTTCCAGTGTTTTCAGATGCCCCCGCCCCAAATCTAGGTACCGGGCACCATTTTGACTCCTCCAACTCCATGTACCTACAGGTGTACACAGTGGCCTGCAGCTGCTTCACCAGCCTCTGCCTCCTCCATGCAACCTTTACATAGATCCCCACATTGTCGGGTGTAACAGTGACTCACACAGTCAATGCCATCCGACTGGGCTACAGAAACACACTGTATGCCAACATGGGCACGTCTGCAGTCAGCTTACTCCAAACTGTCCAGCACAACACCAACGCACTGGTCCTTGTGTTCCTACTTTCATTATGGATTGTGTGCCTCCATCTCACATACATGGGTACCACCTCTCACCACATTTGCTTATGGGTGGCACAGTGGCTGAGCATTTGAGGATGGTTTGTCTACATATCTAGCCACAGTTACCACAGTTCTTGGTGTTGTTGTGTCTGGTTTGTGGGCATGTTGATTGACATGTTGTATGTGTGATTGTGACATGTCCATTCACAAACTTGTGAATTGCATGAATGTGGAGTTGAGGCGTGTGGTGTGTTCAGTTAGTACTTACCAACAAGGACTGCCTTTCCATATTTGTTATCCTGGAAGCGCTGGTTTATGATGGACTGCCGGAAGATGTAGAAATCATGCACATTCACTGGGAACTTGGCTATGACATTGGTGAACAGTCCCCGGTGGTCCACTATTGCCTGCACATTCATGGAATGGTGTGCTTTCTGTTGCGGTATATGTGTGCACTGTCCGCAGGGGGCACAAATAGGACATGAGTGCAGTCAATTGCGCCCAACACCTGTGGGAATCTGGCTATGGTGTAGAATCCTTGCTTGGTCTCAATCTGTTCCTGCACATTGTTGGGGAAGTAAAGTTGCTGGGGTATCAGGCTGAGTATGCCATCCAAGACAATTGGGAAGAAGATTGAGAAGGCTGCCTGTGAGACTCCTCCTACTCTGGCCGTTGTTTGTTCAAAGGTCCCAGAGGCCAATATATGCAGCAAGGCCAGCAGCTTTGTCTGCGAAGGGATGTTGGTTCTCCGCTGTAATTGTGGCGTCAACCTGTGGGCTATCTGGTTCAGAATGTGTTGGATGGATGTCCTTTTGAGCCTGTAGTGGGCAATAACATCCTCTGGTGTCAGGTCTGCAAGGCTGAGACGTCTGCGCAGGGCCCGCTGTCGTCTTTGGCGCTGCCTTGGTGGTGGTCCTGGTGGTGGTGGCAGTGGTGGTTGTTGCCTTCCTGGGACTCCGAGCTGAAAGATCAGCACCTCCATGGTGTCTGTGGGTCTTCAGGTGTGGGTCTGGACTGCTCTCCCTTATATGCCTCCATTTATCACAATTTTTCACTTTCTAGACCTGTTTTTTCCAGATCTAATTTTCCTGCAGCTAAGGGCCCTTAGCGGGACTTTTTTTGTCGCTTCGCGGGTCCGGAGCATCATTGATAATAGTGTGATGGTGTGTTAGCGACTTGTTTCCTGAAATATTGAGAGGGCACGCCTCCTTTGCATATCATTAGTGGAAACTATCGCTGCCATGCACGGCGATAGTAACAATGATTGTTGTCGCCGGAAAGTTGTCGCAAACGCTTGTTAGTGACAACTTGGTGATAGGGCGATAAAAAAAAATTGTGTTAGCGGCACAAAAGTGCCACTAACGCAGCAATAAGTGGCTTGATAATATGCCCCTAAATTCTGCAAATTCCAAAATGATATCTGTGCAAATTATGGGTCATCCAGAATTGTCATATTTTTCTGGCTCATCTCTGGATCAGAGCTCAGGCCTTTTATCACCCTGCTGTGCCAGATTAATTATGATTCTCTCCAGTAACAGGAACAAAGGTCTACCCACACAAAGGGAGCAATTACCAGTTCTTCACTCCTAAGGAGGAAAGTGATGGAGCAGGGGGATCTGCGTCAATCAATCCGCCATCACAATGTACCAAGGATGGGCCTGCCCAAGCCCACTGAATAAAGGAGGGAGCCAGATCACTGGAGCAAATACATGAGAGGGCTCCCCTTTGAGAATTTAGGAGGAAGACCATGGCAGTGATATCAGCAAGAGGAGCAGCTGAGGTCCCCACAGGAATGTGACTAGTGACTCCTGGATGATACTATTTTGAACTGTCACAGCATGCTGTGCTGGAGGGTTGGGACTAGCGTGTAGAGGTGACATGGCACCCTCGGATTGGCATGGGGTGCCTGGCTTCTGGAACCTTCCACTCCCCTTTAAAATCTCTTACACAAGGGAGGGACTCTCTCTTGCCTGGTGTTTTTCTGCATTTTGCTGCTGGACCCTGGGTCCGCCATGGACAAATGGAAGAAAGAACCCTCTGATGACCACTAGAGACTTTGCCCAGTTGAGCTCAGGACCAGTGGGTATTCCCAAGGGCAAGTGATGCTAGCTCCCTTAGAGCTCCTGAAGACCAGTTGGAGAAAGCCCTAGTATTATGCACCCAGAAACCAAGACCAGGAGTAAGGCTGGTGTAGGGAGCCAGGACTACCAGCTCCCTTGAGAATATACTGCAGTGGAGGTGAGGAGGTCTGCAGTAACTGTCCCTGATGGCTATTTTCCTTAGGGAGGAGGAGTGCATGGGGCCCCCTCCCTGGACTCTCTACTGGCCTGAGGACCCCATTCCCCAGACTGTTTATGCAACAAATTAGGCTGAAACCCTAACCCTGGGCCCCAAAACTAGGTAGGATAGGGGAGCAATGTTGCACCCCGCAATGGGGATGGCATCGCCCCAGCTCCCCTATCCCGTATTTGGGGAAGTGATGCAGCCACTGCAGAAGACTGCACCCTACTCGTAGGAATGGGCAGGGAGAATGAAGCTGTCGGGTCCTGGGACCAGGCACCCCCCAAAAAAGAGAAAAGACACAAAAAAAAGCTTTGTGGCTCTCACGGCACAGTGGGAGAGCTGCTGTTAAAACATTTACTGCTCCTGGCTGAAGCGCCTCATAATGCCCTGTGGGGCTTTTGATATATGTCTAATTTTTCTTTAATAGAGTTGGCCCCAGGAGGACATGGGCATCACCAACAAAATCAAGGATGCAAGTGGGACTACAGGAGTGCAGCAACTCCCTCCTAAAGAGTTTTTGAAAGGGATTTACCTAGAAACTTGGACCCCTTTGAACTTTTTAATATTATTTCAAAGCACTCTCAAGACTGAAGCTTCTACTCTACAGCTTGGAGTGCAGGGTTCTCTAGGAGCTTGCTTTACGGCTGCGTTTAGGGTGGCCTGAATATGTTAAAGAAGGTACGTGCTGTGCAGCGCCGTCTAGGGCTTCCGTCTATGGTTGCAGGACTATGTAATCAAATTGTGATGCCTTCTAGGGGCTATTTTTATGATTGCATTTTTATGGTTTGAAAGTCTTCAGAAAGCACACTGACACATGTTTTGCTGCTTTATGGACTTAATAATGCTAACAGTGTTTATTGATCACAGTGAATATGCTTTATTAATATAAGTGCATTTACACATGATTATAATTATTGATGATTTCATTTACATACAAAATTATAACTTTGACATATGGTTTGCTGATATTGAACCTTTGACCAAGCCAATAAACATATTTTATATGCTTGTGTGACCTTTAGGTGGTCAAAGGTGATTATGCAATGTCATCTATGTTCCATCTTCCAATGTACATATTTCAAATAACTGAGTAGTATGTATTTTTGTGTGTGTGTTGTAAATGTACCTTTCCTTTCTAAAGAAAAACACTGACTGGACAATTATTTTTTGACTGTTAATACTGCGTGCCCGCGATTGGTTATTACTGGCCCACACCACCTCCCCTAGGTATGCCTTGGACTACTCTGTTTCGCTACACTGAGATAGTCAAGTGCTACAATGGGGTGCTTGGTGCCCAGTAATGAGAACTGTGTGCCAATTACTTGTGCAGGTCACACAATTAATAACCCAATGTCCTACAGGCACCATCAAGGTTTCTTTGTGAAGAGCTCTTCTGAGGGCCTCAGTTGCACCCCAAGATGACATAACTGCCAGATACATTCCCAACACAAAAAGGGGTAGTCCCTCCTGTGTTGACTCCAAATGCCTGGACTTTCTTCTTTGTTCAGTGGGCTGGTCTACCCCAGCCTGGGTGCAGTGTGACAGCTCATTATCAGGTGCAGAGTTTCCTACCCATGCCTTGCCTAACAGTAACTGAGTCAAACACTGATAATTGGTCCTTTTATGGGGAGATGCCTTTATTCCTTCTGCTGTGGAGGAGAGTAATTAATGTAGTCGATCAGGGGAGCAAAAGGCCTGTACTCTGATTCTGAGGTGCGCCAAAGAAATATGACAATTCGAACAACCTATACGATTTGCATATATGATATTGGGAGCTGCATATTAAAACTTGGCTTGCAGGTTTCACACCAGTTTGGTACTTTGCTGGACTGTCTAGGCATAAATGGAGCGTAAATGCCCTTTAAGCCAAATTTCAGCAATGTGTATAATACAGTGACACTACACATTTGCAGTAAATCCTACTGACCAATGTATGAATGCCCACTTATATTTTAAGGCCTATCCCAGGTGAGCACCTACCCTGGCATGGTCTGTTTTGTATTAGGCTACCTGTATGTAATTACCAACTGCACATGACTGTAGTCTCACATGACCTGCTCTCACACTTGCACAGATGTGTGTGCACACATGTTCAAATGTAACCTGCTCAATGCCACTTACACAAGCTGCATCACAGTGACCCTATCATAAAAGGCAGACACTGGTGGTAAACACACTCAGTTCAATTACCAGGAATTTACTTTGAGTGAGACTCAGGTAGTGAGACTCACCAACACTAACAGTCCAAAAACTGATTTGATGTTCAGATTACGGACTGTCCATGAAACAAACGAACTGGTGGTCACCCTAATTGCTCATCCTAATTTTACATTCTTTGTTGCAGCAATGGAAAAGTCATGTCCTGAAATTTCTTAATTATGTGCACATATTTGAACTATAATCCTTTTCTGGCAACTTTTTCCAGTACGCAGTAACAGGTATGTATTTGTCGACATCCCCCTTTTTTACATTTACATTTTTACATTAGCTGGGTCTGTTCACTTCGTGGACTAATGTGTCCACTGTAGGGTCCAGTGTTTAACCTCATAGTCAGAGGTTCAAATCCCGGGAGGTCCACTCAGCCTTTCCTCCTTCTTAGGTTGATAAAATGAGTACCATTCAGTAATGTGAGGAGGGAAAAACCATCAACCCTTGTTCCTTACCTTATGTGGCCCTGCCCTGTCAGCACCTTACAGAATGCCGACAGCCCTGCTCGATTGAAGTGGTTAAGAATACACCAGACTCTTCCTCGCAGGTAGAAGGCTGGCCCACCTGGCCTGGAAGCCAATGTGGAAGGCAGACTAAGGGGGAAAAGGACGTCAGCAGTCTACGGGAACGCAGAAAGGCCAGAAGGCCAATGCAGTAGTATCTGGAAGACACCTGAGACCACGAACCTGGGGAGCTGCCAAGGAATCCCGAGGAGACGCCATCAGGAAACCGCCAACCATAGGAAGCAGAGTACAAATCTGAGGAGAAGTTGTCAGGAAACTGCCAACAGAGGAAGGGGAGAACGAAGAGGATGGGACTCCAGAGAGTTGGAGCGAGGAGTGGTGGACTCTCCCGGGGAATGCCTGCACGCTGCCGCAACTCAAGAGAGTTTCCTGGAGACGCAGTAAGTACCCCGGATGGGGGAGGTGAGGTTCTGTAGCGATCCGAGCCCGTGTAGTCGGTATCGTAGTACTGACACGATTTTGGTACCAGTGAACCGTAAATGATCCATTGTATGCATGACAGTGTTTTCGCCGCACTACGAGCATGAATTCACTGAGAAATAGGGCATTCTGTTGTAATATCATGGCATCCATTTTAGATACGGCACCCATTTTGTTTCTTGCCCTCACATAGTCAATGGACGAGCGATGACCCCGGCAGAATCACCTTGTTAAGGACACGTAAGCTCAAGCCCGAGGAAGCTGACGCTGCGTGACTAGGCAGAATCAAGCTGCCTCCCCTGCCTGAGGCCAATCCTGCTATACTAGTTCTCGCGTCCATTGTCCTGATTGAGAGGCCGAATACGGTAGCCGTGCCCGTTTACGATCCATAAACACCTCTTATCCTGCTTTTCAATCCCTTACACCTGGCTCTGCTCCTCTCCTTCTGGGCTTTTACAATGGGGAGGATACGATTTTTATGATGGGGAGGATCGGGCAAAGAATGGAAAACTGACAAGGAGACTTGATCGAAAACCGAAAACCTACGACTAATTATTGTTTGATGTATGTATATTGTCTGTTTGGGATACCGGGTTGGGCATGAAAAATATTCGTGTAATGTTGCCTAAAGACATATTTCGTGTATTTAAGGAGCAACCCACTTCTTGCAATTTGAACAGTCTCGTAGATTCTGCTTTGTGTGGTTCCTATGACTTCTGTGTCCCTGCAGTAAATAAACCTTGGTCTCTGACGCCACCATCGAGAAGCCCGCGTCTCTGTTTATTTGTGCACCGAGACAGGAAGGAACTCAGGGGTCTTTGGGTGTTGTTTCCCTGACACCTCTGGACTTTTAAAAATCCAGAACCTCAGAGGGAGCCTAGGGGATGGCTCCAGGAGTGAAGAGAAGAGGGAGGGGGGTCACAAAGGGAGTCAAACTCACCCGGGTCACAGGCGGTGCACAACGTCCCCCTCGGGAGACAATCTCTTAGTACCGTTTATGGGGTGTTCTTTTTTTTAAAAATACAGCTATCCCCGCATATTGGATACAAGGGAGCAAGCGATCCTGTCTTAGATCAAAAGAAAAGGGTGTGAAAGGAAACTCTCTTACTTTAGTTCTCTTTCACCCGGCACTTATAGTTTTTTTTATTGTTTTTTCTTTTTAAATTTGTTTTTATTTTTCAGTTGAACAAATAGCATGATACAATTTGTACAGTGAGCATCACCCGTCAACAATCCCGTGTAGATGAAATACATGGTCATCATGAACAGGGCCACTTCCTCCCCCATTAGATTGACTCGAGTTTGTATTCTCTAATTCTGACAACTCATTGTGTTTGTATGGATTAAATCGGAATCAGGGAACAACCATAGATGAGCACCAGGGACGCTGCCTAGGGTAGAATTCTGTTGGATCCCTGTGTGGAAGTCTTCTGTGTCATTTGCGTTGTAGATTGTTGTGTGTCTCCTCCCATGTCCAGCCCAAAATGCCTTCTCCATGGGTCCCATATCTTGTGAAATTTCTTAGAGCACCCCCTGCTAAGAGATGTGGTTTTCTCTGCCGCCATATATATGTCCATTCCTCTCATCCATTCCTGTGTAGTGGGTTTATCAGCCACCCCCCATCGCCTAGCCATATCCCTCTTGGCGACCACCAGCCCCAGCAATGCAAAAATTAATTATGTTCTAGTGTTCTAGTGAAGTCAACCACGTTTGGAATCCCTAATAGCACAAAGCGTGGTTCCATCGGCAGTGTCACTCCCAGGACCATAGTGAGCAGCTCGACCACCTGCGCCCAGTATGTCTGAAGCTCCGGAAAGGCCCAAACAGTGTGAAAGAAGTCGCTACGTGCCGTAGTACAAGTCAGGTAAAATGGTGAATCTGGCCTCCCCATTTTATGTAGCCTATCCCTGTCGCAATAAGTACGGTGTAATATCTTGAACTGAATGAGCCGTAGACTTGCTTTTATGGCAACCTCTCTGGGGTTCATCAACGCCGCTTCACAATCAATGTCCTCCATGGAAACCGCCTCCCCCTCCCACCGTGCCCGGAGCCCAACGAGTCCGTCTGGGATGTTGTTATTGATCGTTTTATAGGTAAAGGAGAACGCTTTGTGGATAAATTCCTCTTGCAGAAGCCGCCCTTCTAAGGGTGCGTACTCCGGGAGGTGCTCACTGGGGAAATTCTCTTTCCAGCATGCATGACGTAATTGTGCGTATTAAAGAAATTGGGAGTTGTTCATATCATATTCCCATCTAATTGTCGCCCATGTTTTAGCTCCCCTTTTTCGATTATGTCCCCTATTGTGGAGATCCCCAGGGGATCCCAAGTCCCAAACCCTGTGAGCTTATGCAGCTCCTTAAACCAGGTCCCTTCCCAGAGGGAAGACCCGTCCCTCCAATACGCTTAGTCGCCCTCCCCCATGCCGTCAAAGTCATTTTGGTCGTAGGCAGCAGGCGGGAGCTCCATTTCCCTCCATAGAGATAGTGTAGGTATGTATGTGGTTGCATTTTTTCCCACTCAAGGCAGTTTATAGGATGGTCTCTGCTTTTATGTAGACATTCATTTATAGGTATCAGGTAGGATGCCCAGTAATACGCCTCTACATCGGGGAGCGCTATCCCTTCATTGTAGGCATTACGTTGCAGTGTCTGGAGCGCTATTCTGAGGTGCCCCCCCTGCCACAACAGTATTTGAAGTGTATTATTTATTTCTGTAAAAGTGTACTTGGGTAGGGGATGGTAGGTGTTTTGTAGGGCGTACAGCAGCTGGGGCCGGGTGATCATTTTAAAAATGGCCACTCATCCGAGTAGGGTAAGGGGGAGATCTCTCCATCTCTCCACATCTACCTTAAACTTACATAGGACTGATCCTATGTTCTCCTTCCTACAGACCTTCGGGTGCAGAGTCACGAAAATTCCCAGGTATTTGAATCCCTCTTGCGCTACTCGCAACTCTCTGGGCATGGGCGTATGTGGTTGGGCATTATTAGGGCAATAGAACGTAGATTTATACCAGTTAATTTTGTAGCCAGAGTGTCGTCCATAGTCTATAAACGTGTGAAACAGGGCCGGTATAGTCGTGGGTGGGTTAGTGATGAACAACAAAATGTCGTCAGCATAGAGAGAAATTTTTTATATACGAAAGCCTCGAATAGAGGGGTGTATCCTGATGGCGCAGGCCAGAGACTCCAGAGTTAAAGCAAAATGGAGAGGTGAGAGGGGACAGCTCTGTCGCGTCCCCCTCTCAATGGGGAAGGGTGTTGAGCACCTGCCATTGACACGTATCGAAGCATCGGTTGGTTGTATAGGAGCGCCACCCAACTATGGAACTTCGACCCAAATCCGAATTTTGCCAGAGTGGCATCGAGGTACAGCCAGTGGACGGCGTCAAACACCTTCTCGGCGTCCAGTGATAAAAACACCTGCAGGCCTATCTGGTTTCTACCTTCATAAGCCAGTTGTGAGTTCATCTCAAATTAAGACGGGTAGATCCACTTGGCATGAATCTCAATTGGTCCTTATGGACTAGGGTCAGAATCACACCCAGGAGACGAGTCACCAGAATTGTAGCCAGAATTGTGACTTCAGGGTTAAACAATGAAACAGGTCTGTAAGATCCACACTGATTGCAGGACTTGCCTTTCTTGTGTATAACCACAATAGTGACCATCCTCAACTCTGGCGGGAGGGCACCCTCTTTGTGGGAGCCAAAGGATATCCGTATAACGCCTGTAGAATTCTGCCGGCAACCCGTTGGTGCCTGGGGTTTTCCTGGGATGGAGTTTCGCCACCGCCTCCTGGATTTCTGCCAAGGGCAGGTCCGCCTCTAAGTCTTGTGCTTCCCCCTGCCCTAATACTGGAGTGGGGATGGCTGACAAGTAGTCCCTTATCTCAACCTGTGATGTGAGAGTTCTGGCCCTGTACAAGTTCTTATAGGACTCTGCAAATGCGTCTACCACCGCTCATCTGTGGAATGATTGACACCCTGGAGGTCAACCACCTCCCGTACCCTTCTGTCTTGGATTACCCTCCTGCTAATCCAGGCTAGTAACTTTCCGCCCTTTTCCCCAACCTTGTAAAGGCGATGTAGTGTCGCTAAATGCAGTTTCTTGGCGTTGTCTGTGGCCAATTCTGTATATTCTAGTGGCAAGTTAGCCAACCTTCAAGCCACGTCGGGTTCTCTTGTCTGGGAAGCCCAAGCATCAAGCTTGCATATTTTCTATTCTAGTTCGACCAGATGTTTGTCCGTCTCTTTTTTCTCCCAAGCTATACGGTTTTGGGCTCTATCTCACAACATGGCCTTATATGCTTCCCAGACTGTCACACCAGAAGTGACCGAATCCTTGTTTTCAAGGAAGAAAACCTCAGTGTCGGCTCGAATCCCTTTTGCTAAATTGGTGTTATGTAGGTCCCATGGCCTCAACCTCCAAGTATGGACCTTGTCCCGATCCCGCAACCCCATCTCTGCCAGGAGAGGGGAGTGGTCCGAGAAGCCTCTAGCTGTGTACTCTGCCCATCCTACGTCCTGTAGTTCCACCTTAGGGATGAATATGTAGTCCAATCTGGAATGAAAGTCATGGGCCCCGGAATGAAATGAGAACCGTCTGGTCTGGGGGTGTGCATCCCTCCAAGCGTCCATCAGGTCCATCGTTGTGGAAAATCTTTTCAAATGTGTAGATTGTATAAAGCTGCCTCTCTCTGATGTACGGACCATTACTGGGTCCATAACATCGTTAAAGTCTCCCCCCACTATGTGTAAGATGGAAGGTGTCTCTATCAGAATATCCATTACCTTGGTCATAGAGGGCGTCTGTAGTCTAGGTGGTGCATAGACGCAGATCAGCGTGACCTTGGTCCTGCCTCACAGCCCTGTAACTCCCACTTATCTTCCTAGGGGATCCTGCCAGAGGCGTGAGGTTTGGAAGGGAATGCACTTCTTGATCAAAATAGCCACCCCCCTCGACCCAGATGTGAATCGAGAGTGCACCAGGACCTTGAAGGCTGTCCTATAAAGCCACACTGTGTACCCTTAAGATGTGTCTCTTGTAGCATTGCTATGTCCGGGTGGAGCCTCTTAATGTGTTGCGATACCAGCCCCCGATTTATCTTGTCTCCCAAACCATTAACGTTCCAAGTCATAACCGTTAGATTGGGAGGCCGGATCATGTCACGTCTGGAGGCAAAGTGCGTGTGGCACCAGGGTCTGGTAGCAGGGGGAAGTAAGGCTCCCTGGCGTCCCTTGGTGTAGAGGAGTGTCTCATAGGGGCGGGCCCTGTGCTCAATGAATCAATGTGCAAGCAAATAAACCCCAACTGTGTAAACTAAAACCCCTCCTCTCCCCACCTCACCACCCTCCCTCCCACCTCAGCCTTCTGCCCCCCCCAACTTGGGATAAAAATCCTGACAGGAGATAGTAGGTCGGTCTGTCGTCCCCCACACCCTCTTAATTATATACCCCAAAACCACAACTCTTACAGATTGCTGCTCAACTGTCCACTGTGTTCACAGATCAAGGTTGTGTGTCTTGCAGAGGGGGTGGTCGATGCTGGCCCACGATACCTTCCCGCCGGCTTTCAAGATGCAGTGCCCACTGCGGTCAAATCAGTATCCGTGAGTGGATCTCCATCTGCTGGCCTCTCATTCTCCGCACTTTGTTCGAGTTCCCGGATTGACACTTCCAGTGGATTTCGTGACTCTGGTCCAGGAGACACCTCATCTTCTTCGGAATCCATCAGTTGAGTGGGAGAATCAGTGCCTTGAGCCAAGTTAGTTTTGGATTGGGAGCACTAATTTGCTTGTTGATCGGGACGCTTCTTATCATACTTGGGCTTTCGCAGGGTCTATGGAGTTTCTATACCTAGCCTCCGCTGCCGACTCGTGGGTGCCCGACTCCTGCATCAGGGAGATCTCTCTCTGTTAGTTCTGTTCCGCGTTGGCTGGCTATCCGTGTGTGGTCCTTCTGCTGCGGGTCGGAGCACCGATCGCTCCTCCACCCATGCCCAGGCCTCCTCTGGGGTCTGGAAGAAAAAGGATTTCCCTTGAAAGAGGACCATCAGTTTTTGCCTGAAACAGGAGCATATATTGGAGTTGGAGGGCCCATTGCTTGGCCTAAATTGAACCGAAAGTCCAGCGTTGTTTTTGGACTTCTCCGCTGTAGTCTGGAAATGTCATTATCTTCCGTATTTCACAACAAACTTCCCCCTTGTGACACATTTCGCGGAGTATCATGTCTTGGTCCATAAAGTTCAGTATTTTGGCAATGATGGGCCTAGGCGGGGCCCCGGGAGGGGGTTTGGCACTCAATGCGCTGTGTGCACGTTCTATAACAAAGCATTGAGAAAATAAAACTGCTGGTATGAGATCTTTCAGCCAATTTGTCAAGAACGCCCCTACGTTGGTGCCCTCTGCCTCCTCCGTAAATCCCACAAAGCGGAGATTGTTCCTTTGGGTTTGGTTTTCTGCATCGTCAATTCTCTATGACATGTCCGCTGCGGCTCTATGCACGTCTCTCATTCCCTTTTGGAGGTCTTTGACGGCATCTTCCACCACCGATAGTCGAGTCTCAGCCTCCATCACTCTCTTGGATACCTTGTGGAGGTCCTGTCAGAGCATGACCCCTCCGAGCCGACCTCCCCTTTCTTCTCCTCCAGGGCTTCTCTGGAGTTTTGTATGGCGTGGAGGAGCAGTGCAGTGTCTGTTTAGGATGCGCCGCCTCCGCCACCTCAGCGGGTGCTTGGAGCACCTTAGTGTACTTGTATATCTTGCCTTGTCTGGAAGGCTTTGGCTCTTTATCCTTGGCCATGGCAAAGACCCATGGCCACCCCTCCTGGGAGGGGGACGGGTCCCAAGCCTGTTTCGTATGGGTCCGCATAGCAGGGGGATTGCTTTCAGTGTCTTCTTTCAGGATTACTGCTTCCCAGTGAGACAATGAGGCGATCTGTCATGTTTTCTCCCTTAGCCTTTGGGGTGTAATGCCTAGACTGTTACGCCAATAAAAATCACCCGCATATGGGGTCCTCATGGGACCTCTCCACCTCTGGTCATGATGGCGATGCACTAGGCTTTGCAATCCAGTCCTCACGCCCCTCTCAGTTCTCTTGCCACCTCCCACCCAATACAGCTCAGGCCGTGTATCGCCCAGATGATCTCTAGTTCACTTTGTGGGCTCGGTGGTCTCCCACCCAGGCACGGCGTGGTTTGCTTCTATGCGAGATTGCTGTGGAATTCGGTGTGATCGCGGGTCTGAGTCAGTATTGTCGGGCAGCAGATCGGCGCCTCGCTCCCACACCATGGGCCCCTACCCCTCCCTTTGTCTCTGGCCAAAGGGACCCAGCTCAGAGGGTGCTTAAGACCGATCAATGCCACAGCACCCACCGCGATCTCCTTGGTGACTGACACCACAGGAGCTGCGCTGGTAAGACCTGCGTTACGCCGTCTGGCACTGTGTGACCAAGAGTCAGGGTGCATATGTCCTCAAATATCACTGGCCTTGAAGACCAACCCCTTACAGTAGGTCAGCCAGTGCACCGTCCTCTCTCCGAGCCATCGATGACAGCGCCAATAGCCGGGTTGTCTCTCCAGCTCAGTGGCCCTACCCTCACAGTGGATAGATGGTTCACAGTCCCTCTCCTGGGTCTCTTGCAGGCCGTTAGGAAGCTGACCCCATGGCCACAGGCTCCCAATTTATCTTATTCTGGGCGGGTATGGGGGTCAAACAGGGTCTCTCCCAGCCTCGTTGGGTGCTGTGCATTATGTGAAGCTCAGTGGGGGGGGAGAATCTCACCTTCCCACACCAGCCCCTCCACCGGGTCCAGAGCTCTCCACTGCACTCGTGGGAGGGGGAGAGGGGCCGCATCCCGTCCCGTCCGATCAGCTGTTCTTTAGAGACCGGACGAGTCTCAGTACACCTCTGCGTCTCCCTTGAAGGGACCCAGGGGCTTCTCCACCACAGCGTCCAGTGGTGTGCACTATCTTACACCAGCTGCGGCCCCACGAGGGCCGCGATCTCCTCTGCACAGGCAATCTCGGAGCCACCTTGGGGTCCTCACTTCCTACTCAGGATCGCCGGGCTTCACATGTGTCGCGGGCCGCCTCCTGTCAACGCAGCCTGCCTGTCGGGTGCCAATGCTTCCATTCGCCACTATACCACTCTAGGAAGGAAAGCACCTCACTCCCTCTGTCTCGCCTGCACATGGAGCCAGGCACAGGCTGGTCTCTCCTGGGTCCATACTTCAAGGGCTACGAGCCGCCATCTTGGCACCGCACGGCTCAGGACCAGGAACGCCGCACCTCGCAGTTGGTCCTCCGCTCATCACCGAGGGAGACTAGCTCCTCAGGAGGGATCATCAGAGAGTAAAATTCAGGTAAGGTACTGCAGGATTCATACAGGATTTAATGCTCTGGCGCGAGCTCCTCCTTGATGCGACTTACTCGGCCATGAGCCAGGCCATGCCCCCTAGTTTTTTTGATTGTTGTTATGTTATCATCTACTACCGCTGCATGCTCACTGAAATCACAAAAAATAGGGGGGAGAAGAGAAAAGAACCCTTATATCAGAGAATCCCAGGGATTAACTTAGAGAACCACTGAGATACCCACAAAGCCAAAATTCAGGCTCTCATATACTTCCCCAGCACTCCCGGGTGTTTCCTATAAACCAACGTGGTTTAAAACAGCATACTTACCCCCACCTTCTTCTCTTTCATGAGAACCTTGGGGACGTCCTCCTGGAAGAAGACCACACTGAACATGATCACACTGAAAGGAAAGAAGAAAAGGGAACATTATAGGAAGGAAGAAGACCAAGGACTTTTTACGCCCATCCCTTCTACAGGTAACAATAAGCATTTGTTATTCAGCATGAAGATGCCCATGGGGGAACGAGCAGTTTACAATTACACATTATGTTACATTTGTGGTTGTCTTAGGCTTGTATAACAATTTACTTTTTCCTCCTGGCCCCCATTGAATCTCACGTCACTGTGCGATAGATGAAAAAGTCACCTAGTTAGCGCACTACATAATACCCACATATGTGAACTTTTGTTCTTACTTTTCCTTTACTTGTACCTCCACCAATTCCTTACCATTGTTGTCTACCTCTTTATTTGGCCCTTTCTGATGGCAGGCCCAAGGCTGCTCGTAGTCACAGACTCAATTGCAGCATTCAAGCTACTCCTGATTCTTTTTCATTCTCTCCTCTACCCATGTTCTAATTGTCTCTTCCTCTACTCTCTACTACCTTGAATCCTGGTTTTATGTCCTCTCACTTTCCTTAAGATTGCACTCGAAGGGCTTGAGTCACAAAGGTAAACTTATATTTTTGTGTACCTTGATGATTGTTTTCTATTCACAAGGGTATCATGTGTTCTTTTTTTATAGGAAAGGGGAGGGGAGCTGTGTTATCCCCCTCCAAAACCTTATTAGGTCCTGGGGACCCCAACCCTATGGCCATTTTTTGTTATTAAGGGTCATGGGGGTCACGCGACCCCGTTCCCCAAGCCTTGTAAGGCCTTGGGGATCCCAAGCCCAAAGGCCACTACTAAAATGAAAGTAGAACTGCATGGCCCCTCTCCCTGAGCCTTTTCCAGCCACAAGACCCCATCCCCGGGCCCGCATCATTAAAGGTTGGTGCCCTGGTGCTCACTCAGGGCACCCACCATACAACTGTTGGGGGCCGTGGGGGGAGCCCCAAAGCTGAAAGTGAGCTGATCCGGGAGGATGGGGTCCCTGGAGCCATTAATAGCACTGGAAAGGGGATGCATAGCCTCCCTCCATTTTAAGAAGTTTAGCGGCCTAAGGGGTATGGTCCATGGGGCCTTTAGACACTCAGGGAGAGGGGGCAATGCCCCTTCTCCTCATTTTGAGTAATTTCAGTCAGAGGGGCTCTCCGGGGCCTAAGATGGCTCTGGAAGGGGGGCCATGTGGTCCCTCCCATATTGTTTAATTTCGGCTCCAAGGGTTGGCTCCCCAGGTCCTGTCATGAAACATGAAGGGGGCCGCGCATCATCATGCCCATCCCCATATACAATAATTTCGGTCCCGGGGTGGGCTTCCAATGGCCTGTAAAAGCTAGGGGAGTGGAGATATGCACCCCCTCCCGTTAATAAACAAAAGCAGCGCCAGTAACCATTTCTTTTTTAACAATCCCATGGGAGTCTCCTAGGGTTGCAGCAATTTTGGAGATGTTTTCTTATTTTTGTCCCCAGGGGTTTCCTATGGGTCCACCCCCATTAGGCCTAGGGGTCAGGTTATCCCTACCCTGCCCCTTATATATGTTTTTTTACATGTTCAGAACAGGGAACTAAGCCCCCGAGTCCAGCAATGGTTCCCAGCAACATTATTGTCATGTTGCTGGCAGCCAATCGGAGTGCTTGCTCCCGCTGGGTCTGACTACCAAAAGAGCGAATTGGCCTAAGTGAAAAAACTGTCCAGATATCTATATATTTTTTAACCTGTAGTATCTCAAAAACTACTGAACATATTTACTGCAAATCACACAAATCACAATCTGTGTACCGAGATCTAGCGTGCTGCCAAATTAGATGTAATTCTGTTTAGTAGTTTTTTGCTGTAGCCCTTCTTAAAGAAACAAATGGAAAATACATAGGGATTTTACATTTTGGGACCCCTCTTTTTTCTCGGCCCTCAGATGACAGATCATTCCGAAACTTTCCATTCACAAAGTAGTTGAAGCGTAGCACAGTTTTTGAATGTTTTGTCGAGATTTGTCAAATGGGGCCAAAGTTATTAGCAACACAAAAACGTTTTATATTTTAAATATAATAAATGGCGGGGCCCTGGGGGATGGGGTTCCAAGGATGAAATTGGCCTGGGGAGGGGGGCCAAGTGCCCCCCTCCTTAAATATATATATACACAAAACCATGCAGCCACTTCTACACCTACACAGAGACACATACAGACATTCACACAGTTTAGTCACTAGTCTGCAGTAAGATACATTTAATGACTCACTTAAAGAGTCAGTTACGCACCTACAAAATCATCCATTCACACACTTGTACACCCACTCATTCTTCAACAGACCTTTCCCTATATATATTAAACATATTAAAACTGTACAGAAACACATACCTACTGGATGATGTCATCAGTGATGTCATGAGTGATGTCATTTGAGATGTCATCAGTGATGTCACTGACCATGTCATGAGTGATGTAATATGTGACGTCATCAGCAGTGCATTGCGGGGGCGCGAGTTATAGTTAGCTGAACTAACTATAACAGGGGAATTTCTAGGGTTTTGTACGAGGGAAATGTCCAGCTAACTATAACGCCCCTGAAACCTTTGGTTTTTTCAGTGAATTTCTAAGGTTTTTTAAATGCCAATTCCTAACCATAACGCCCCTGAAACCTATGGTTTTTTCAGTGAATTTCAAAGGTTTTTTAAATGCTAATTCCTATCTATAACTTATCTCTGAAGATATCATGAAAAGCATTCTTTTTTAAAAGTAGGGTGCACATTAGTTTTGTGGAAAAGCATCTTTGTGATTGGTTAAGAAAAAGCAGTTTCAACGTGGAGTACATATCAAATGATAAAATTTGCTCAGATCAACCACACCTGCTACTTGCATTAGAAAGGCACTGTTCGAACTTAAAACAATCGTCAACTTTTAACCTGCACGTGTCGTTAAATATTCAAGAAAATGTTACAAAAAAACATCGTTAAGTTTAAAAAAATTGATGAACTTTTAACCTGCACGTGTTGTAGAATGTTCTAGAAAGTGTGTTAATAGAATACGTTGCACTTCTGACTTGTATGTGTTGTTCAATATTAAAAAAAACGGTTCATATGGGAAATTAAAAAGAAACCAATAGAGAAGTTTTGAAACCTAAAAGAATCAAGGAACTATTCTAATTTATTCTTTACATGTATGTATGTGTGCAGCAACATAATTATAGACACAACAGCACTAGGAAGAGGAAGAAGCAGGGAGTGGGGGGAGGGGGGAGATGGGCAGAATGGCACAAATGCACAAGTAAGTACAACACACATATAGACTAACAATGGCCAAAATGAAACACACCAACAAGCAGCACAAGTCACACAACCCGCCAACATCACACCACTGAACGAGCATAGAAGTGAAAACCACGCTGCATTCATACAGGATGTGTACAAAGGCCAGTCGTTGGTGTTGTGGGATGTCTGCGACCGTGGTCATCATGGATGAGATGCCCAGCATGTGGCACATGGTCGAGTTCACTGTGTGTTATGTTGCCAAACGGCTGCACCTCCCTCCCACGAGCCCCCACACTTTTGTACAGTGCGCTGTTGTATCTCGTGCACTCGTACAGCACACCATTGTAATGCCTATTTGCGCATGTCCTGCTACATTCCAACTACAACATCACAGTGCAGTTTGGAGGTGGCGCATGCCAGTTTACAACATCAACTGCTGCGGCTCTTGTAGCAGGCCACAACAGAACACAGAGACACACTTACCGCACTTCCTGTACACGGACATGTCCGAGACACCCCGTTCCCCTTGCCGGATAGGCACACCCCTGCACTGACCTGTGAACCCCAGACCAGCACATGCCAGTTGTGCATGCAGGAGGATGCGTGCGTAGCTACACATCCAGGCTCACTGGCAACGCTGAGGTGACAGCACACTCTGATGTTGCAGGGCTCGTGCCTATCATGCTAAGACAATGACCACAGGGACACACTTACTAAGATGTGGGTTTGGGGGGCATTGGCGGTCCTGGAGTTGTTGAGATTAATTTTACTGTCCCTCATGGGTATCCCTGTATCATGCTCATTGACTCTATGGTACCTGTGGGTGTTCTGGTGTGGCTCTTGACTGTGTTCCCTTTCATGGTGCAGGTAGTTGTCTTGCTTAACACCAGCAGAAAGCAGGTGTAAAATCCCTGGTGCTAACGTGTCTTATCGCCGGAATTTGTTTCGCATTGCAATTGGTGTGAAAGTTGTGATGGGATTTTTCTCGTGTGCAGAGCAATATACGAACTGAGCAGTGTATCTCATCAAGATCCAGCACCTGATGCACTATTCCCAATCAATATAAATACAATGAGATTTTGTGTGTACACTGTAACTGCAGCCAATACCTCAGTACAATTCAATACAGGATTTTAGTATTTAGAATAAATCGGAAAGGTGCACCTCGTGTCTTTTTGCACGGGAACGGCTACTCTCCATTTCATTATCAGCACTTTGACGGAAGTAAAGTTGAGATAAATCTAACACACTATTCAGAAGTTAGTGCAAACTGCAGATATCACCAGTATTCCAGCGATAAGTCCCCCAAAATTTAACACCATGGTGGACTCCATCAAATAACAGTAATAAGAACAAGAAAGAGTCACACAGCAGTTAAGAGAACAACCAAAAACGTTATTAATTTTTTTTTCAAACTTTATTTTTTATAATAATAAATATATAAACGAAAAACTATTTTCAAACTTTATTTTTTATAATAATAAATATATAAACGAAAAACTATTTTCAAACTTTATTTTTTTATTAACATATATATGAACAATAAACTAATAAACAAAATGTAACAACAATAATAAAAATCAACAAGGCGGAACACTACTGTGGGGACAATGCATGTCGACGACAGACCTGGAAAATAAGAAAGATTGTTAAAAAAACAACAACATGGTATTCTCAACAAAATACCGCAAGAAACAAATCACAGATATATAAAATGCATACAGCTAACAAAACTTTATAAGTTTAACTTACAAAAACTGTAAATGTTGCCGCTTTAAAATATTTACCGAATCAGAAGAAAATGTTTTGCAGAAGGCACCACACAAACAACGTTTTTCTTCAGTGGTGAGGAAATTTTTTACTTTTCCAAGGAGCAAACAAAGACCAATGCCACCTTCGTCACTCGCAAGATTTGCCAAAGAATTCTGTTACGAGGAGATCCTAACAAAAAATACTCGTGCGGCACAGAAAGTATGATGAAACACCTAAGGACCCTTCATCCAAACAATCTTGCATGAGGAGACTGCAAACAGATGAGAAACACTCCTGTTCTGTATCTGTAAAAAAGAATCACAAATAAATGTATATTAATAACTTTCAAATTTATACTATTCCATTACTGTACAAACACATTTTATATAAAAACTGACTATGAAACTATAGCCCTGAACCACAAGTGTGACGATCATTAAAACACTACATGCATAGTGCATACTACTTTGAAGCAGTTCATGCCCTAAAGCCTACCTCACTAAAACACTACATGCTAACTGACTAAATGATTACAGTAGTATAAGGAGACACACTTGGTGACTCACAGGGTGTTTCTAGAAGAGTATGAATACTAACTAGGGAATAGAAGATGTGAAACACAACTGTGTAGGTGATTAGAGGACAGCATCCATACTGCATAGGCATTTAAAGCAGTCCATGTGCTAAGGCCTGGCTCACTGCATGACTACTTGGGTACTGACTGAATGATTATCGTACAGCAAGGAGAGTGCCTAGGTGAATTTATAAGTGCTGGGTTTTTCGCACAGAGAATAGATTAGTACTTGCTACTGAATGGGTCACTAGAGGAGTCCAAAGGCAGTGACAAGTGCTGAACTGTATGGATACTGACTAGCAAATTGAAAGTGTGAAAGACAAGTGTCTAGGTGGTTAGAAGACTGCATGCATAGTGCATAGGGGTTTGAAGCAGTCCATGTGCTAAGGCCTGGCTCAGTGTATGAATACTTAGGCACTGACTGAATGATTAGAATACTGCAAAGATAGTATCTTGGAGAATTTATAAGTGTTTGGGTTTTAGCACAGTGAATGAATTAGTACATGGTGCTGAATGGGTCACTAGAGGACTGCAAAGAGAGTCACAGGGTATTTCCTGGAAGTGTATGGATACTGACTAGGGAATTGAAGGTGTGAAAGACAATTGTGTAGGTGGTTAGAGGACTGCATACATAGAGGATAAGGGTTTGAAGCAGTCCATATACTAAGGCCTGGGTCACTGGATGAGTACTTGGATACTGACTGAATGATTAGAGTACTGCAAGGAGAGTGCCTGGGTGAATTTATTAGAATTTGGCACTGTGAATGGATTAGTAAATGATGCTGAATGGGTCACTAGAGGAGTGCAATGGCAGTGGCAGGGTGTTTGCTGGAAGTGAACGGATACTGACTGGGGAATTGAAGGTGTGAAAGACAAGTGTGTAGGTGGTTAGAGGACTGCATGCATAGTGGATATGGGTTTGACGTAGTCCATGTGCTAAGAACTGGCTCAGTGCATGAATACTTAGGCAGTGACTGAATCATTAGAGTACTGGAAAGAGAGTGTCTAGGTGAATTTATAAGTGTTTGAGTTTTGGCACAGTCAATGGATTAGTACATGCTGTTGAATGGGTCTCTAGAGGACTGCAAAGGAAGTGACAGGATGTTTCCTGGAAGTGTATGGATACTGACTAGGGAATTGAAGGTGTAAAAGACAAGTGTATAGTATGTCAGAACACTTTTATTTGAAGCAATCTATTTGGTACTTAGAAACTGACTAAATAATCAGACTACTTCTAGGACAGTGCTTAGGTAAAACTTTTAAATGTTCAGTTCTGCCACAGTGAACAGAATAGTACACGGTACTGCACCTTAGTGTCAAACCCTGACTCATTTTATCAATGCATAAGCAAAGACTAGCTTCTAATGCTACTAAAACTTGACAACATGAGAGGTTTTAAATTAGTTATCTGTCAGTAAATACACGATGTTACCAAATGCTTCTCTCACAGTGGTTCTCAAATGCACACAGACTCACAGTGTAATTCTAGACAACAACCACTATACCTAGGAGTTTAACAAAAATCATTCACTACTGTGGAAGTGGTAAGCGAACTGCACACAATCTTCATATTTCATGACTGCACTTTTGTGTCAATGCCTGACTCATATAATGAAAGCATAAGCCATAACTGTCTTCTAATGCTACTAAAACTTGACAACATGACAGGTTTTAAAACAGTTATTTGTCAGCAAATACACGATGTTACCAAATGCTTCTCTCACAATCCTTACCCAAATGCACACAGACTCACAGTGTGATTTTAGACAAGCAACACTATCCTAGGAGTTTACCAAAACTCATTCACTAGTCTGGAAGAGTTAATGGTACTGCACACAATCTACATATTTAAGTACAGCACATCAGTGTCAAAGCATGACTCATTTAATCAACATATAAGCAAAGACTGGATTCTAATGCTACTAAAACTTCTCAACATGACAGATTTTAAAACAGTTATCTGTCAGCAAATACATGATGTTACCAAATGATTCTCTCACAGTGATCCCAAATACACACTAACTCACAGTATGATTCTAGACAAGCACCACTATCCGTATGAGCTTACCAAAACTCATTCACTACACTGCAAGTGGTTTGGGAACTGCACACAATCTACATATTTCACAACTGCAATTTACTGTCAATGCCTGACTCATATAATGAAAGCATAAGCCATAACTGTCTTCTAATGCTACTAAAACTTGACAACATGACATGTTTTACAACACTTATCTGTCAGCAAATACACAATGTTACCAAACACTTCTCTCACAGTGGTTCCCAAATACACACAGACTCACAGTGTGATTCTAGACAAACAACACTATCCCTAGCAGCTTACCAAAACTCATTCACTACAGTGGAAGTGGTAAGGGAACAGCACACACTCTACATATTTCACGACTGCACTTTAGTGTCAATGCCTGACTCATTTAATCAACGCATAAGCAATGACTGGCTTCTAATGCTACTAAAACTTGACAACATGACAAGTTTTAAAACAGTTTTCTGTCAGAAAATACACAATGTTACCAAACGCTTCTTTCACAGTGGTTCCCAAATGCACAAAGACTCACAGTGTGATTCTAGACAAGCACCAGTATCCCTAGGAGTTTACCAAAACTCATTCACTACACTGGAAGTGATAAGGGAACTGCACACAATCTACATATTTCACGACTGCTCTTTAGTGTCAATGCCTGACTCATTTAATCAACACATAAGCAATGACTGGCTTCTAATGCTACTAAAACTTGACAACATGACAAGTTTTAAAACAGTTTTCTGTCAGTAAATACACAATGTTACCAAACGCTTCTTTCACAGTGGTTCCCAAATGCACAAAGCCTCACAGTGTGATTCTAGACAAGCACCAGTATCCCTAGGAGTTTACCAAAACTCATTCACAACACTGAAAGTGATAAGGGAACTGCACACAATCTACATATTTCACGACTGCTCTTTAGTGTCAATGCCTGACTCATTTAATCAACACATAAGCAATGACTGGCTTCTAATGCTACTAAAACTTGACAACATGACAAGTTTTAAAACAGTTTTCTGTCAGTAAATACACAATGTTACCAAACGCTTCTTTCACAGTGGTTCCCAAATGCACAAAGCCTCACAGTGTGATTCTAGACAAGCACCAGTATCCCTAGGAGTTTACCAAAACTCATTCACAACACTGAAAGTGATAAGGGAACTGCACACAATCTACATATTTCACGACTGCTCTTTAGTGTCAATGCCTGACACACTTAATCAACACATAAGCAAAGACTGGCTTCTAATGCTACTAAAACTTGACAACTTGACAGGTTTTAAACAGTTTTCTCTCAGCAAATACACGATGTTACCAAACGCTTCTCTCACAGTGGTTCCCAAATGCACAAAGACTCACAGTGTGATTCTAGACAAGCACCAGTATTCCTAGGAGTTTACCAAAACTCATTCACTACACTGGAAGTGATAAGGGAACTGCACACAATCTACACATTTCACGACTGCACTTTAGTGTCAATGCCTGACTCATTTAATCAACACATAATCAACGCATAAGCAATGACTGGCTTCTAATGCTACTAAAACTTGACAACATGACAAGTTTTAAAACAGTTTTCTGTCAGCAAATACACAATGTTACCAAACGCTTCTTTCACAGTGGTTCCCAAATGCACAAAGACTCACAGTGTGATTCTAGACAAGCACTAGTATCCCTAGGAGTTTACCAAAACTCATTCACAACATTGGAAGTGATAAGGGAACTACACACAATCTACATATTTCACGACTGCTCTTTAGTGTCAATGCCTGCCTCATTTAATCAACACATAAGCAAAGACTGGCTTCTAATGCTACTAAAACTTGACAACATGACAGGTTTTAAAACAGTTTTCTCTCAGCAAATACACGATGTTACCAAACGCTTCTCTCACAGCGGTTCCCAAATGCACAAAGACTCACAGTGTGATTCTAGACAAGCACCAGTATTCCTAGGAGTTTACCAAAACTCATTCACTACACTGGAAGTGATAAGGGAACTGCACACAATCTACATATTTCACGACTGCACTTTAGTGTCAATGCCTGACTCATTTAGTCAACACATAAGCAAAGACTGGCTTCTAATGCTACTAAAACTTGACAACCTGATTGGTTTTAAAACACTTATCTGTCAGCAAATACAAGATATTACCAAATGCTTCTCTCACAGTGGTTCCCAAATGCACACAGACTCACTGTGTGATTCTAGACAAACAACACTATCCCTTGCACTATATGAAAACACATTTCTTCATCTAGAAGTAGTACTACATTTTAGTATAGAAACATAACATAACTCATTTCACAAATTCATAAACAATGACTGGTTTCTAATTCTACAAACATATAACAAAACTGCACAGTTATCTCTCTACAAACACATGAAAAACACAAATGCCAATCACAGAATGGTTTCTACATGCACACACATTGTAGAGAAAAAAGTACTCCCTACACTTTAGAAGGAAAAATACATTAGTCTGATTAAAATCAAAATAGTCCACATACATCCCCTCACAATTAAATAACTCATCTTTCAAGTTCTTTTGAAGATTAAGGAGTATATCAATCACTCACCATATTTTCTTTTACAGAATCTCTGCACTGTGCACCTCTCAGCAAAAGCAAAGAATGGAAAAGTTTCCCTTTCATTTTCTACACATATACATGTAAACATCAAATCACAATCCTTCGCACATAAACTCAAAAGCAAACACACATTTCTATTGGTTAAACATTTCAACCCTTTCCTACTGAAATACAGTTCAACCCTTCCCCCAATCTGCCTTCTGCCTGTTACCATAGAAACAGGTCATGGAACACTGCACTGAGCTCACAGGTCACAAGTTCAGCACACAATGTTCCTGCACAAGACAGGAAGTGTGCTTGACTTTTCAACATATCAGCTTATCATATATAATGTTCCTTACAATCTGTTTTTGTTAACCAATAACAATCATACCTTTAAAATATAAAAATATACACTCTACCTTTCAGTGTAGAAAGTTGTTATACAACCAATGATTTCCTGTCGTTTTTCAAAAAACGTTGCCGTGGATCCGCGCACCCACCGCGAGAGAATCCGTGCATCCAACGCGATAGGATGCGCGCACCGTGCGCGATTTCGCCGCTTTTTTGTTTTAAAAAAGGGGGCCCCAGGGTGTCCTTCTGGGACCCCCTAAGCACCTCTAGAGGGTCAGAGTATTCCCACTCTGCCCCTTTATATGTTTTACGCACTTATTCCCCAGGCTTCTTCAGCCTCGCTTCTTCCGAGGCAGAAAATGGCCGCCAACAGTTCCTGGTTTCAAATGTAGAGAACGCTCGACAGCCAATTAGCATTCAGCGTGCGATCGGGAGGGTGCGCGCTCGGTTCGGGGAGGGTTCGCGTACGGTGCGGGTAGGGTCCGCGGATCCTCCGTGTCCATAGATATCACTAACTTTTTTACCCTAATTTTCTCAGGAACTACTGAACAGATTCACACCAAATATGCAAAAGGCACGAGTCCGAACTGAGGACTACCTCTTTGCCAAATTTGGTGTCATTCCGTTCAGCGGTTCGGGCTGTAGCTCCGACAACAGATCCTATGGGAAATTGCATGGGGAAAATGCATTTTGGCACCCCCCTTTTTTCTCGGCCCCCGCTTGACGAATCACCATGAAACTTTCAGGATAAACTCTTATGCGAAATGACAGGTTTCTTATAAAAAAATGACATTCATAACATGTCAACCCAAATTCTATTTTGACATCAGAAAACATTTAGGAAATTTGATAAAGCACAAATTCTGGCCAAGTGGCCTATTAGTGAATACACATGACAGCCAACTAAGCAATTAGTGTATGGTACAGATCCCTCTATTTACAGAATAGATGAACTGCATTTTGGTCATATCAGTAGACAAACATGACATCCAACTAAACAATTGGTGTATGGTACAGATCCCTCTATTTGCAGCATAGTTTAACTAAATTCATGCAGATAATGTTTTTTCATTTGCCAATAACTTTGGCGTCGTTTGACAAATCTTCGTGAAGTTTCCAAAACTACTTTGAAGCTCACTTCAGTTGTTGTGTTGAAAATTTCAGTGTAATCCATCAAGCGGGGTGAGAAAAAGGGGAGTCCATAAATGCTTTTTCTCCATGTTAATTTCTATAGGATAACGTTAGACACAGCTACAGCCCGAACTGCTTAATCGAAATACACCAAATTTCGCAGAAAGGTAGCTCTTGCTCCATAAAGCACTCTTTTTGTTAAATGTTGTAAATCTGTCCAGTAGTTTCTGAGAAATGTAAAGATTTTTCAGATATACAACTGAGGACGTGGTGGATCCTGGGCCCCTCTCCATCTTCAAACTAGGAAGTGTTGGCAGCCATCTGGTGACTCGGTTGATCCGATTCACAAGAAAAAACATTAAACAAAAAAAAAGAGTGCAGGGTAGAAACACCCTGACCCCAGGGCCTCAAAAAAATGTTTTAAAAAGGTTTTGGGGGAGTCACGCTGGATCTGTGACTCCCACTGAATTTTTACATAAACACAAAGTGTGGACTCCCATACTTTATTAATTATAAGCCCTCGGGTGGGCCAGATCTTAGAGGTATTTTCAAAATATAGGAGGGGCGCACGGGGTACCCTCCTCGGGCTGTTCAATGCCCTGGGGACCGCCACCTCCCCAGGACATTCACAAAGCCCTCCTGTTAACTCTAGTAAGTCCCACACAGTGGGAATGTTAAGAGGTCTTTGGAGGCCTCGTCCTCTTTCTCCACCACTCTTCAAACACGGCTCGTGGTGCACTACTGGTTTGGGCATGAAGTTCACTTTACTCCTGAACAAACCTTGTGGATCAAGAAGGCCTCCTTCTACCTCCTGTAAGTTCACAGTGGGATTCCTGAGAGCTAATCGGAGGCCCAGCCCACTTTCTTCACCACTCTGCAAATGTGACTACCAGTTAAAAAACCATAGAAATTCACTGAAAAAAACCGAAGGTTACTGGGATATTATAGTTAGAAATTAGCATTTAAAGAACCTCAGTAAGTCACAGAAAAAACAAAGGTCACAGAGACGTTATAGTTAGAGTCAGATTTCACTCATACAAAACCAGGGCAATTCAACACTTATAGTTACCTGAGCTAACTATAACTGACGCCCCCACAATGCACTGTTTATGACCTCACATATTACATCACTAATGATATGGTCAGTGACATCTCTGATGACATCTCAAATTATATCACTGATGACATCATCCACAGGACCTCTAACACACCTACTCACACCCCCATACAACCTCTTGTACACCCACTCGCACTCCTGTACAACCACTGACATACCCATTCACAGACCTATACTATTACTCACACATCCACTCACTCCTCCATGGAGTCACTCACACACCAACTCACTCACTCATACAGAAACTCACACAACCAGTCATTCATCCCTACAGCCTCGCATATAACCAGTTACTAACCTTTACAGCCAGTCTCATAACCACCCATTCACCCATAAAGCAACTCACACACCCACTTATTTACCTACAAAGTCTCACACGTACTCACTCACCCAATCAGCCTCTCAACACAGCCATTCACTCACCCATACATGCCCTCATATACTCAGTCACACAACCACTTACGTACCCATTCACACATCCATGCAAGTGCTCACACATCCCTGTACTCACGCATACAGCCATTAACACTCTCCAAGTCACTCACACATGAAGACACTTAACAAAACACCTACTCAAACAGCCACTCACTCACCCATGCTGCCACTTACACACCAAGTCATTCATTCATAGAGCCATTCAGGCACCCACTCACTCACCCATACAGTCACTACACACCCACTGAGCCACTTACCTCATCACTCACCAACCCATACTGCCACTGACACACCCACTCACTCACTAATACAGTCACGCACACATCTCACTCACCCACACAGCTATTCACACAACCACTTATACACCTATACAGCCACTCACACACCCATATGCAAAAGGATACATACAGTCACACAGCCACTCACATGATATATATTAAAAGTAGTATCACTCATTAGTAGTACACCTAGTATACTACTTTAACGTATGTAGAACCTTAGTATATATGTTTAACAATCATAAACTCCTACAAAATACTTACACTCACTGTATGGTGCCATCGGTGACGGCATCAGTGATGTCATCAGTGATGTCACTGACAACTTCATGAATTATGTAATAAGTGAGGTCATAAGCAGTGCATTGCTGGGCATAAGTTAGAGTTAGCTCAGGTAACTATAACTGCTGAATTTTTCTGGGTTTGTATGAGTGAAATCTGATCTTACCTACAATGTCCCTGTAACCTTTATTTTTTTCAATGTATAGATATAGATATAGATACATAATAAAGGAACGTAGATATGAAGTTGAGAATAGAAAATCTATACTTACCTAGGGGAGCTGCATCGTTGTTGTGTGGTGAGAGCAGCAGTACCAGGACTACGTGTCCCAGGGGGCTTGGCGTTCCACACCTGCAGCGGATTTCACCTCGCTATTTCAAAAGACCTCGCTGCTCCCGCTGGCGCGGGAGCCGCATCGTTCTTGTGTGGTGAGAGCAGCGGGACCAGGACTACGTGTCCCAGGGGGCTTGGCGTTCCACACCTGCAGCGGATTTCCCCTCGCTATTTCAAAAGACCTCGCCGCTCCCACTGGCGCGGGAGCCGCATCGTTGTTGTGTGGTGAGAGCAGCGGGACCAGGACTACGTGTCCCAGGGGGCTTGGCGTTCCACACCTGCAGCGGATTTCACCTCGCTATTATAAAGGCTATCCTTACTTCCGCAGCGCGGACGCGTGCGGACGCGCGCCGGGCGAAGCCCGGGCCAAGGGCGGGCCCGTTTGAGCCCGTTAGAGGCCGATTGAGGACGGGACGGGACACCTCCCTTTCATCAACAGACAAGGTTAGTAATATTACAGCTGCCCCCTGGTGCACTAAAAATCATCAGTATTGTATACGGTTATTACAAAGGACTTGAATCAGTCATTATTTCCAGCAGTACAATGACGTCAGCTTCAGACAGAGGTCGAAAATCCATAGCTGGGACATTAGATCAATTTTTGGTGAGAGTTTCGTCAATTTTGGAAAAGGAAATTGATCAAACAGAGAAACGATTGTCCTTGGGATCCCTGGTAGAGAAACGTTCTTCTCTGGGTCAACTGGCCTATGTTCGTTCCCCGGCGCACAATAAAACACCGAGAATTGATAACAATGTAAGTCTTGTGGCACGAGAGGTAGCAAACAGTTCTCCTTTTCATGAAGGGCCCTCTCACTGCCTTCCTGAATCCGAAGGAATTAATCTTAATACTAGACTAAGAGCGGGACAAACAAACCCCATCCAAACCGACGTTACGTCTCAGAGTGTCACGACACGTTCCGCTACGAATGTCAAGGGGAAAACCTTAAACCCAAATAATAGGGGGAACATGAAGAGCCAGAGACCTAAAAGGAAACGTGGGGAAACGGCTAATGGAGGGCAAAACGCAAAGGCAAGGAGAACTAATCCTGAAAATACATGTGAGATGATTCCTGCCCCCGTGGGAAAACCCACTCCTGGCCCTGGAGACGGAACAACATCCCGTCTTCTGATTCCATCTAAAGAGCTGTCGCAAGACTTAGGAGATGACTTTTGGGGAAAGATAGAATTAATCTTCTATAAAACATGCCTCCCAATCTATGATAGATTGGATGCAATAGAAAACAGATTGGTATGCTTGGAGCTGTCACATGCATCAGTACAGACTCGTTTAAAGAATGCTAGTAACTGTCAGGCGTCTGTTATATCGTCTGGCATGCTGTCTGATAAATGCATTACAAATGTTGCTCCAACTTCCACTTCCACTGTAGCCAAAGTCAACTCCCCATCATTGGGGCAGAAAACCCGGGTCACTAAAAAGAGTTTTGCATGTAACACAGTGAGTGCAGGGAGGGTAACAGCTAATGAAAGCTCATTAGCTGTGCAATCGGGGAGGGAAGCATCTAGCACTTCAGTAGCAAGAAAACCCCTAAGTATACACCTCCCACCTGAGTCCACACCTTACGTGGTGATACTGGCAGGGGTCAAACCATTGGGCTCAGATAAAAGGGAGGACTATAGGGAATTGAAGAATAAGTGCGTTTTTTGGCCTAATTTAAATCGCCCCTTACCCCCGCACGTTTCAGCTGAAATTCTGTTTGCAAGACAAGTTGATTGGGTTGGTCCCAAGAGCAAATCAATAGTGGGAGATTGCATAATAATCAATTTTAGAGATAAGAAGGCAGTGGAACACATTTGTAATTGGCAGCAGTCAAACTCGTGTACCCCCCCCATTCTTTCTTTGCCTTTGTCCTTTTTTTTATTGTGTACATCAACAGCCCACCCCAGACGACCGTGGACAAAGAGGTTTTGATAATTGTGCCAGGATTAACAGAGGGTCTAATGTACATAATGGGATGGCTAGGTCCTCTGGGCTGGAAGATTGTGACTGACGGCCAGCCCATCTTGGTGATAGGAACATAACCATTGAACCAACCCCAACCCTCCTCGAGAAAGGTGAAGACCAATTAAATATAACTGTGGTCGCTAGATCAGGTAATGAACCAAACCCGTTAGCTGGGTCAATAACAACTGACCTGAATCAGATAGGAGTGGCAAGCCCACTAATTTTTGGGAAAGAGGTGGGGTGCCCGTTATACCCTCCAAGCGGTGCAGGAGGAGATAACGAGCATGGCACCAAATCCAATATGGGCACTATTATTAAGGATAATCTGGCTCACCCAGAGAGGGATGGTCTAAGCGCTCCATTGCGGAGTCTAGACATCAATAAGGGAAAAAATAGAGAGAATGGACCACTGTCTATAATATCCTGAAACATTGCAGGCTTAGGCCCTAAAATTGCCTTTTCCGAATGGATGGGTTTCATAACAAAATATGATGTATGTCTCTTTCAAGAGACTTGGTCAATAGATGCTGTGTTTTGTAATGGCTTCCTCAACTTTTATGTCCCTGCATTAAAAAGTATAAGAGGCCGCCCGTATGGCGGATCTACTATATGGATAAGGCAGGATTTGGGGTGTCGAGTAAACCAAGGTTTCAGAACTAGTGATGATATATTATCAATAAGGATTATCTCTAAGTCTGGGATTAAATTGGAAATTTTTAATGTGTATGCACGAGGCCTACCGGGGGGAAAAAGTCTCTGGTCGTAAAGGAACTGGAAGCCTTATTAGACTCTTTGCCCTTGAACACTTTACCCCTAGTAGCAGGTGATTTTAATACCTCCTTTGAGCCTTTGGGCCACGATAAATCACAGCTTACAACAGAGGAGGATGCTAGGTGGGGTATTCCAGCCCTCGAGATTGCTCCTGTGAAAAGGTGGACAGAGGCAGCAATCCAGTTAAAAGGATTGTGCATAGGCAACCATCTGAGGGCAGCCAATGGTAGAAGTGTGTCAGATAAACTTGGAATGAACACCTTTGATAATGGCCGCGGGGCAAGTCGAATAGACTATTTGCTTGTTCACGTGAAGCTTTGGCCCCATCTTAGAGATATGAAGGTCATCAATCGAACCGAGAGTGATCACCACCCACTTGCCTCGCAATTTAATTTGTCCTTATCTGGTAATTTAGCATCCCAGCAAGGCAACTTTGAGCCCGAACAATTTGTGTCTAATAACATGCGCCATTTAAAATGGGGCAGGATTGTAGAAGACCCAAAAATTACGACAGCGATTAATGAAGAAGTAACTGGTGTATTACAAGTACCTGGTATAGCTGTAGATGGTTGGAGCTCCTGCCAGACTGTGGTGGAAGTTCATAACAGGCTTTTTGAGGATTTGAGGAAATATTTTGTTAAACCTATCTCAAAAAGAAACCCCAAGCACCACAATAAAGAGGGATGGTACCGTTTTGACTGCAGGAAAGCCCGGGCTAAACTCGGCAGTGCCCTTAAGACGAAAGATTTAATACTGGTAAGGTCTGCCAGGCTATATTATAGGAAGACATTGAAAGAGGCAAAGGAAATGTGGGACAATGAAAAGTGGAAGGATCTCCTTGATGCTTGTAGGCGTAAGAATGGTAAGCTATTCTGGGATATATACAAATGGGATAGGGGTGGCATTCCAGAGCGCCCACAGAATAATGTGGCCCAGAATGTGTGGGTTGATCATTTTAAACCACAGTATGCAGCAACCTGTGAAGGAAATTCTAGTGATATTTTTAGCCATGTTTATTATGATAAGGCAATATTTTTACCAATAGATGTAGGAAGGGCCCTAGATAAAGTGACCGGGGGTAAAGCACCTGGCATGGACGGAATCCCAGCAGATGTGTTTATTAGTGATAGACATCTCTGGTGTAGTTATATTACGCGTCTTGCTAATGCAATCGCCCAGGGAGCTGATATCCCCTCCTCATGGAAGGGAGCAGAAATTGTCCCTGTATTCAAAAAGGGGGACAAGTCTGTAGCTGGTAACTACAGGCCAATCAGCCTAATAGACTCGATACAGAAGATCATTGGTCGTATGTTTTTACACGAGATCCTAACATGGATAGAAGACCGGGAAATCCTAAGCCCAATGCAGGCTGGATTCCGACGTCGGACAAGTACAATTGACCAAGTTTTCCGTTTTGTTACTTTATATTGGAAGACGGTGTTCCTAGGAAAGGGTGCCTTATATGCGGTGTTTGTGGACCTAAAAGCGGCTTTTGATTTGGTCCCACGTAAAAAGCTTTGGCAGGTCTTGAGAGAAATGGGAATTGCACCTGAACTCCTTTCCGTAGTCATCCGCTTACATGAGGGTAATGTCGCTTGGGTCCATTGGGGGTGTGTGGGAGAGGTGACGGAGGACTTTCCGGTTGGCAGGGGCATGCGGCAGGGGTGCGTCTTGGCGCCGACCCTGTTCTCGCTCTTTGTCAACGGGGTGGCCGACTTCCTTTCGCTGACCCCCACCGACACGCCGGTATTGGCAGGGTCACGTGCCCCCATCCTCATGTTTGCGGATGATACGTTGATTATCTCCAAGACCCCAAGTGGTCTACAAAAGGCACTCGGGTGCTTTGAAGAGTTCTGCAAAGTGAGGGGCCTGGAAGTTAACACTGAAAAAACCAAGTTCATGTCTTTTAATGAACATAAATCATATAAGGGAAGGATTTATATGACTAATTTACCCCTGGAGCAGGTTACTTCATTTACATATTTGGGTATTACATTGCAGAAAGACATGCGCTGGGGCTGCCAATTAGATCGTGCCGCACTAATACACAAACAAAAATCAGGTGTTCTTCTCTCCAGATTTAAAGCCTCATTTACAAAACCGATCTCCCCAGTATTAGAAGTCTATGGGATGATGGTTTTGAGCTCATGCTTATATGGGGCTGAGCTCTGGGGATTTGGTAATTTGAACAGCCTGATGGTGCTTGAAAATGCGTTTTTACGCAAGATTACAAATCTTCCTTCAAGCACGCCACTGCGACCTCTATTATTGGACCTTGGTAAAAAGCCACTTGAATATCTTGTGAAGCTTCGGCCAATACTTTATTGGTGCCGGCTTTGGTGCACAGGAGAACTTATCCATTATAGAAGTGGCCTTATGGATGTAATAAAATCTGACTTGTTTCACAAAATACATTGGCTGCATGGGATCAAATCCCTCCTGGGTAGCATAGGCCTGATCGATCTTTGGAATGACCCATTAAATGCTGTTTTCCCTTCAAAGGAAAAGTTGAAAACAATATACTGGGAATGGGTATTCAAGGTAGAAACTACACAAGGACTTTCTACCCATTTAACATGTCGTTTCCTCGATTTAAAAGTTTGCCCATCCCTAGAGGGGTATTGGGATATAATCGAAAAAACCCTCGATCGTAAGTTGTATTTTCAGCTACGGGTGGGTACTTTACCCGTTGCTGAATTTACCTCCAGATGGGGGGGCCAACATAACAAAAACGATAAGTGCTATAGATGTGTAGAGGTATGTGAATCAGCAGGACATGTACTATTTTTTTGTCCCATGTATGTAGTACCTCGAAAAATCTGGATAAAGCCCATCTGTAGACTTTTGGGCATTAGGAGATACGCTATAGCTCTCCGTATCTTGTGCACAGATTCTGCTCCCCCCATTTGTATAGCTGTGGCTAAGTTTTTGGGGTGGGCTTGGGGTATATACGGTCAAAAGCCCTGAGGCATGATGCAAATTCTTTTTAATACACCTACATCCTGTAGTATCTACCAGATGTAGTTAATCTTGGTTGGTAATTAGAACAGTATAACCCTTAAATCGCGCTACGTTAATATAAAAGTAAAATGGATTGGTTTTAGATTGGCTTAATAGCTTTTTTAAGTATTGTATTCGATGGTTGTCTAGAGATTTAATTGTAATTTTAATTTTTCAGATAATTTATCAACTGTTTTATGTTATGATTGTAATGTGCTTTTATTACTCAACTGTCGAATAAAGCTTGATTGATTGATTGATTGACTTACCTATTTGCACTTACCTTCGCTATATTTTGGCCATTGATATATTTGACATGATATTCTGACAACATGATATTTTTAACATCAATATTCTGTTAGGTAGGCAACCGTTCATACTACATTTACAAGCACACCGTAACTTGCAGTATATGCTTATACATTGGTAGCAACGGAATATTAAAAAGTAACGCAATATATTAAAATATGTGGATTTTATGTGGATGGCATGAGTAAGGTAAAGTTGTAGCAGAACAAACAATCTTTTAAAAAGAATGGCATATCTTGAATCTGGCTACTAGCAGGAGTGGAGGACCAAACATAAACAAAAGTTAAACGCTTTTGACAAACTGAAGTAATTGTAATATGAGGAAGAGTGTGATTTGCATTCGGGGGTCTTTTGTTGCAGATGGAAGGAGGAAAGGCAAACACAAAGTATATCCTTGGAAATCCTAAGCCCATCCTTTTTTGATTTTCAGAGGCAGAGTACCTGAATATCTAACAGAAAGTGCACTTACAAGCACTGCCGTCCCTGCTAACCCTTAAACCTGATGATGTGTCCTCCCAGCGGACCTGCTTCAATCCGCCTCCATCTGCAATATTAGTGAGAGGTTCATGTTGGGTCCTGCTGTAAACCCCATGGAGTTAGGTTCTCCCTGGCCAGCTCCACTATGCATTTTACAGTGTGAACGTTTCTTTTAATTTCCTGTATGGGTGCAGTTGGGAAAAAAGTCTCTGGTGCTCCAGTTGTATCAATTGGGTCCAAATACCGCTTTTATCCTGCATTCTTCCTAATGTTGAATGCAAAAAGGAACATCAAGTAACCCCCTGTGGGCAACCCAGAGGATAGTATTGGAGAGCAATGGAAGCCTTAATCAAGAAGGTGATGAAAGATAGACAATCACAACACAGTGATTCACAAAACAGCATCTAATAACTCAATCTCCATTCAGTGCTTTATTTTAGCTAAAGAAAATGTGCTTTCTTTTAGCCAGTCGGACCCGGAAAGCCGGTCCTTTTAAACTGTTTTCCCAGTTCCTTTGACAAGAGGGTGAAGGGTCTTTGGATTTTGGCAGGGCTGAGGTATTCAGAGTGACCCCCAATACTAAACAACCAGCCACCGAATTATACGTTGATCAGCAAACATTAAAACATTTGCTTAGTGCTATGAGTTATTTGTTAGGATTTGCAAACTGTGTCCATTGTGACCTTATCTTTCATTAACATCTTTGGGGGATATTCTCAAGAACATGTGTTAATTATCGCAAAATTAGCTTAACGCAACTTTCAAGACCAGGGACTTGGGGGACGGGGGAGATGGGCACAATGGCACACATGCAAAATCATGTGTAGCACACTGTACACCCACAATGACTGTGGAACATGTCCCTGATACCCGTGGCATACTTTTGCACACATAGAAACACCAAGTAGGACCCCGTCCACTATGTGCACAAAGGGCCCCCCATCACCAATCTCACAACCTACTCATGCACATGTGCTGAACCCAGCAAAGCAGCTGCCCTGTGAGCCACACTGACAATGCAAGTGACACTGCATGACCAAAAGCAAGGCTGCAGTCAAAATACATGACATGGTGCACGCCACAACACTGAGACAAACAATGCACAAGACTCCAAAATCCCTCCAAGAGCACAAATGACCCAAGTCGCCAACATCTCACCACTGTAAAAGCACACGAGTCAAAGGCAAACCACCTCAAAGGGATAAGGGGCTGCTAAATCAGAGCTGCAGGGGCAATTTTCCCACAATGCAGCACACACACATAGCAAACACAGCACCTCAACATTGACGACAATGTGGTACAATGTACTACACTCAGACTACAGAACAGAGGACACAACTGGTGCCGCTTGTGCATAGAAACTGGCCAATCACATCTGCATAGCAGTCAACTGTGAAATGATAATGTACGAGTACAACCTCACATCCGTCATGTAGTCGAAATGTCCACTGTCTCCCATCAAATACCCAGCTCCTGCAGAACAGTCACAATGTACATTGTCATGCAGTCTGTAAGTAAACATGTACAATGTGTGCACATACATGGAACACACTGTTAACCTGCATCTCCTCTTTACATTGCAGAGGGACAATCAACATCTCTTGCAGAGCAGACCGGACATCCCATCAGTGATGATGAAGAGGACCCCCTGGCCATCTGCTCCGACACCCTCCAAAGGCTCATGGACAGCCTCCGCACCCCACCTCCAGGAGCAGGGCTGCCTAGCTGCATGGAGGTGATCCCACCCCCTGCACAGACCACACAGCAGAAAGCACCCACCACCATGGCTGGCTTCCACCACCTCTACGAAGAACACATGGCATTCCAACGCCGTGTGTTAGACTGCCAGAAGGAGGTGGCGGAACAGGTGCGGGTGGGTTTCGACCTCATGGCATCCAAACTAGATGCCATACGTAGGTGTATAAGTCTCACCAGAGACCACTTACAGTTTCTAACGGACACCCACAGTCCGTTCCATGCCCTACAACAATCCTTGGCTGACCTCACTGGAGCCATTACCCGGATACAAGAACTGTCTAGTCAGAGAGGCTCCAGCGACGACAGCACAGAGTTGGCACAGATGTGGAGGACAATGGAGAACATGGAGCGGATGCAGGCAGGAAGGATGGCTGCCACGGCTGAACACCAACGAGATGTAGCTGGGATCTACCATGCCCTGCAGATCCTCATCTTGCCATTGCTGCCACAGAGCCTGTCCCAGATGACTGCTGCCGGAACTTCGACACACACATCTCCGCCCCCTGATGTGTCAGTAGCACACAGTGATGCAGACATAACACCACCACACACACCTGGCACACCTGACACAGAAGACTTATCAGTGGACAAAGATGTGGATGGTAATGACTCTGTGTCAAAAAGGAGGTTGTAGCATTCAACCCGGCCATATGGCCTGTTCCTGCTTGGTTCAGCCCTCTGCATCATGCCCTGGAACAACACCTTCCACTATCCCCCGAAACACTCTGCAACATTCACCTGCACCCTGACATGGACTGCTCTGGTTACCAATGACACAGCAATCAGGCTGCGGACTGAACTCTTCCTCCTCCGACTAACTTGTCATTCCCTAAAGGACTCTGGTTGGCACTCCACTGTGCAACCATGTAATGTGGGGTGCATGACCATGTACTGCTCCAGCTCCGACACTCCACAGAATGTGAATAAAACATTCCTAATCACACAGATGTGTCATGTCTATGTTCAGTCAAGTATAAAAGTATGGATAAATGTAGGGACATTGATTGCACAAAAAGGTACACCCTGGGAAATGACATTAATGCGCATGTTTGACCATGACCCACATGGCCAATTAGATGACTGTGAAGGTGTGAACTAGCTGTGGCCTCATTACTCATTAACAACAATCTCACAACCCCCAACGTAGCCCCACGTCCAAGTATTAAAAATGGTTGTGTGTGAAAATGTCAAAGTCGGTAGCAGGCCTAAAGTAGTGTCCCACATCACATGTGACAACTACACATCTCTTTGCATACCTACACACACTAAACTGTGTGGACACAGCTTGTTTTGATGGATCACAGGGATCCACATGGCAAGAAGTTTGACACCATACACACATTGCTGAAGACAGGTAAGCGCACAGGTCTACCAGCAACTTTCCCAACCACAATGTCTGGCTCACAGAGGTGGAGCTGCCAATGAGGACTCACCCCTAAGTGAAATGCGTCAGCCAGTCCATCCCTGTGTACGGACAATGCTCATTGAGGCACCCAATTTGGCATTCTAATCAACACTCATCACAGTTGAACACTATTGAAGTTGCGAACACTTTATTGGCATGTGCGTGCAGTATGGGCAAGACAAGGGCCATAACATGCAGACCAATGCATCATATACTGACAGGCAGCATAGGAACATGTAGAGGTGCAAGACATGGGGTGGCAAAAATGAACACAAATCACCACGGATGGCAACGGTCACAGCCCACCTTGCCTTGCTGGACGAGTCATGTGATGTTTGGCGTACGCTCATTGCACCGTGTCAGGGGACCCATTCACAGCCCATGGGATCTGCATAGTCCTGTACCACCGGACGGTGCAGACTGTCTGCTCTGCTAACAGTGAGTAGGTGAATGAGTCCAATAAGGTCACATGAGGAACTACATTGCCATGTGTGTACACTCCCTCCAGCAGGGTCTCATATTGCGGGACGTTGCCATGCGCCGCTGTCCACTCACCTTGCACAGGTGTGTGTCAACCCGCAGTGTTGCACGCACATGCGTTCTGAGCCCAGGCGAAATCAGCCATGTCCACTGTAATGGTGGGATATGTGACCATTTCTCCAAGATGCAAAAGGGTGCTGGGACCTGTGCTATGGGTTATACTCAGTTGTGGCTGGAGGAACGTAGTTACTCATCCATGAGAGCAAGCGCAGCTTTATGGGCAATCAGTTCCAAGAGTACGTCGTTGTCAACTTCAATGAATAAGATGGCGAGCCAATCCATTAGCTGGTCTGGACAGATGTGCTCCGTTCACGAAATTTCACCAATCCGCAACACAGCCCAATAGGGGAGCGCTTTGATGTGGTCACTGCACATGAGGAATCATGCAATCTCCCATGCCCAACTGCCAGCACATACACCGAATATCAAGGCATCCCATGAATGGGTATCACAGTTACACTCCTGGTCGTGGGCCAACAGGTGGCACACACACATGTCATAATCCAGTTCAGCTAACGTTCTGTTGGATAGGCAGACATCCATGGGCCACTCGAATATGCATGATCGACAGTGGAACCAGGGCTGGACACAGGTGACGTATGCAAGACAGAAGCTCCGACGGTAATTGATGCGCAACACTGCCAATGGCAGTGCCCCCAAGAGATGCAGCATTCGGTCACGGTACAGTTCCACGTGACAGGGGTTTTGCATGTGGCCAGGTGTTTGGCCATTGCGTTGGTGTCTCTAGTAGAACTGGCACTCTTCTGACCTGCGGCTGTTGTGTGGAAGATATGCACTGCTCAGAGCAATGAGTTGTATGAGTGTGCAAAGTTTGGACGTATGTTTTTTTTTGTACTTAAGTGTCAAGGGCATTCCATGCAGGAGTATCTCGAGCAAGGTCTTCTGTATGTGGGGTGTGGATATGTTGTTCTTTCATTAGCGCTGTGTGGAGTGTGAGAGTCGTCATCTGCTATGGTATCTATTTCAGGGGGTGCCTGCCGCATGCACTGCCAAGGTCATAGGTGCAGAGATCCTTCCGCCTTCTGTATTGGGACGAAGGAGCTGTCATCCCCAATGTTAGTCTGACTACTTCTTGCATTCTGGAAATGTGATGTGGCTTTCGCTTTGCAATTGAGGCTCGGCCTTAGGCTTATGGTGCACCAAGAGCGATACACACACAATGTTAGCATGTATCAGCCAAGACCCCGAGCGGCTTTGCACTCCTTGTACAATCCCTTCGTGCGCGGCCGCCCTAGGTGTGCATGCAACAGTGCGACATTGTCGGTTGAGGTCCGTGTGGCTCTGACACTGCATCAGAGACACACTCATCAGTTGGTTTCCTGTCCAGCCCAGAAAAGAGACATGCACAGGGCCCAGGGATAATTCTCTCTCTTTCTTTCTCTCACTCTCCCTCTCTTCCTTTCACTGTCTCTCTCTTTCCCTCTCTTTCTCTATGTTTCTCTCTCATTTCTCTCTCTCTCCTTCTCCCTCTCTCCCCCTTTCTCTCTCTTCATCTCTCTCCCTCTCTTTCTCTCTCTCTCTCTCTCTCTCCATTTCTTTCTCTCTCTTTTTCTCTCTCTCTCTATCCTTTGATGAGTGCATGACACACCTTCTTATCTTGAATTTTGTCTTGCAGGCTGTGACTCACAGATTGTCCATAGGAGACCCGCCATGACTCTTCCAAATGGTAGTATTGAGTTACATTTGAATTAATTATTATTTTGGGGAATTCAAAGGTGATTGAATGATTCTCCTTTTTCTGTCCAAACATGAATGTTAATTGTTGTTATTGTGCGGCATCAGGCGAATTGTTTGATTCATGGATTTGGAAAGTTAATGTGAACTATCTTTGTCCGGAGGGAGGGCTGGGGTAGGGCCCAGGGAGGGGGGTTGGTTCCTGGGGTTGGTGGCGGTGGGTGTTGTGGCCCTCTTGGGTGTCCGAGCAGCATGATCAGCAGCTCCATGGCATCTGTTGTTCTTCAGGTGTGGCTGTGGGATGGGCTCCCTTTCATGGTGCAGGTTGTCGGCCGACTTAACACCAGGTAAGAGCAGGTGTTAAATTCCTGCTGCTAATGCACTTTATCTCATGTTTTGGAATCTTATCGCCGATCTGGCTGGTCATTGAGAATATTGCGAAGTGGTGTTGTCGCAGCTTTTTGCACTGGAACGCCTACTCTGCATATCATTAGCGTTAGTTGCCGGTGTCATCCGTGGCATTGTTTTTTGCGGCTACTATCGCAGGAAAACTGGTGATATCAGCTGTTAGCACCAGCTTGTGAATGGTGCAATGAATTTATCATCACTTTGGCTGCGATAAAGTGCCGCTAACTCGGTGATAAGATCTTTGAGAATATCCCCCTTTGTTTTTTCACTTAAATATTTAACATACTTTATGTGGTTCTTGCTTCAGCAAGTTTTGTAGCACTTTAATTGCCAAGTGCCCCGTATCAGTGATAACCACATTGTCGGCCCTATAAAGATTAGAGGCTACAGTGCTGGGACGATTCAAATCGAACCCTACAGTTTACAGATAACTCCCTACAGAATGTGCGTTACTAGGATATGTACAATTACATGTTTATATCTACATTCTTACACATGCTTTATCATGTTTACTAAGTTCAATGATTGATACAACATTTAATTACATTTTTAATGCTGAAATTATGTGAATGATGCATCAGGAATATGAATCCAGGAAGGCATCCTCAGCCTCCCATCCTTCTGAGGTAGGTACATTGAATAACATTAAATTGTGTTACAGTAACGTCTGAAAATCCCAGTACTTAGAAACAGCAGAAGCGATTTGAAATATTAAATAATATAACACAGGAACAAAAATTCCTTTTACCATATGTCAGAAAGCAACATTTCCTTTGTTGTGTTTACATTTAAAACGAGCTGCCAGTTCTGTAAAGTCGAACACCACCCGGAAATAAAACAAACCAAAAGGAAGACTTCTGTGCTAAATTCAAAATACGTTTATTTACCATTTTTGGGGCTCGCAAACTCTTATAACGTATTGCTAGTCGTATAAAATGGCACGCTTAGAAAGGGAGTACAGCAATTGAAAAAGCAAACGGTGTTAGTAAACGGTAGAGCTTGGAGCTGTAAACAGCCTTGTTATGAACGACAGAGCAGAAAGACTTCAACTTCGCAGTTTGACCAGTCCCAGGCCAGCTGACAGTGCTGCTAGTTTGAGCGGGAGGGGGCCGGGGCCCGGGTTCTTGTTTAATGCCCTTTCAGCCCAAAGGGCGTCGCGCGTCTGCTGGAGATGCCCTTCCGAAAGCCGGGGCATCAGGGAAAGGTTACAGAATCCGAAGATAGATCTTGGCATAATGAACGATTCAGCCCCAGCCCGCGCATTGTGTAAGAAAGAGCGCCTTATCTCCCATTTTGAGAGACAGCTCAATTGACAGACTGTCTTGCTTTCAATGTTTCCCTCGGTCGGCTTCATTTCCATTCCATCCATGACAGAGGGCCTCTGTTGGAAACATACTGCCCGAGAGAAGGAGATAGAAGTAAATGTCAGACAGGAACGCTCCTCTTGTGCCAACTATACGGCCACAAGGCATTAGCACAACAAGGCCCTGAATGCCACTTCCTTCGCAAAGTGCCCTCTTATCTTACTACAAGATACAAAAATCAGAAAACAGAGAGCCGCGTCACATTTTTAGACAAATTTACAGTACTTCGCCCTGAAGAAAAGATAATTGTTCAGATTGTGAAGCGCCTAGATGGCTGTGTATAAGACGCATTCGTTTTTACATAATTAATTGTGTAAGCCTGTATGATGAGTATAAATATTAAGGTACCGTTTATCAAAACTGCAATTTTGTTAAAATTCCTGGTCACAAAAATGTTTTCATTGGTTATTTCTGCAGATTAAGGCGAGTCTAGGGCCTTTCTTTCTTTGCTGAAGTTATATCAGAAAGTTAAGGGTATCAAAACAAAGGGAAATAATAAAGGACCCCATGGGCTCTAGGCAATGCATTTGAAATGATGCCTGAGTGGGGATTCAAATTATGCAGCTAGTCTACTACTGCACAGCACAATGTGAGGTGCTTCTTTGTAACGTTTCACCCATTTGAGCTAAACACAAGGGGTAAAATTCATTATTATGCAGAAAATTCCACAGGTGCATAATCACATCATTTTAGAGGTCTGGGATATAAACTTAGGAACCAAGAAGGTGGCCAATGTCAATTGCCAATCATTGTATGCTCACTCGTGACATGGCAGTGGTTCTACTCATACCTGCTTCTTTCACGAAACTCAAAGAACACATTGTTATTGGGTTAGGACATAGCAATTTTCCTTCACGCCATGCAAGGTACAGTAATGACTATTGCGCATTATAAAATCAGTACATACACTACAACATAAGAATCACTATGAATCAAATTCCACATATTTCTATTTCCTGTTTACAACCCCTTTAAAGGGGCTGGCCAGACTGTGTGTCCCACCCAACATAGCATAGCAAAGATAGTCATTGAAACATAATGTAACTCATACCACCTGGTACCAGCAGAGGCACCATGCAACATTTTAACCACACCCCCAAATACCCTCTGGGGTATCTGAGGCAGGGTTGGAAGTCTTAGACTACCAGAAGGACACCCCCCTGCAAACTAGACTCATCAGCTAATGAGCCTCTCCTGAAGAGAGGGACGATCAGACGGTCTAGCGCCCTACAGGATCACATTGGAATTTTTGGAAGGTTTTGGCCCTTCTATAGGGCGGGGGGCTATATGTTCCTTTGTGACTTACTTTTCAATGCATCTTAGGGGACAAAGAGGGTGCCTCCTGGTCTGCATACCTCCTCTCATACTTTCTGTGGCCCTCTTTCCAACCTATGACCACATCTGTTCACTGCCCTGGCCACCAGGCCTAAGGGAGAATTAGTGTGCAGTGCTGAGGAGGCCATGAACCTGCCCAAGTCATAAATATTAGTCTGACCCTTACATTTCATGGTGGAGTGATGAATGACACCCTTCCACTATTTTTAATGTATTGGATTTAGTGTTTTTTAAAGAGGTGCATCATGAACTGCTGCAGAGTTGGAGCTTTCCTATTGGATACTGGGATGTTATTTCAGATCGGGGGTGATTAGATGAAAAAGACCTGCTGTTTTGTTTTTCATCTTTACACTTCTTAGTCAACCGTCTAATGCGTCCTGTCTGAGTGTGTGCCGAGAAAAAGATGGGGAGCTTCTCTGCAAGAGATGTGGGGATGCTGGTCTGGATTGCTTTGTAAATGATGCAACTGGTTTTGAAGATGGTGCAGGCTGGCAAGGGGATCCAATGATGTTACTACGGATGCGTTTGATGTGATCATGCTTATTCAAGCCCTGAATTAGATATGCTGCAGTGTGTAAGATGCCCTTATGGGGGTGCCACTGTGGTGTCTTAGAGACAATGGAGTAGGGTGTTACCGTAATCTAGGTGCATGAGTAAAAGAACTTAAACAGAAGGTCAGCAGTCTGTTTATGGACCAATATGTATCAATTCATTTGAAAAAAGAGAGCTATAAAAAGACCATCTTTGTGTTTTGTTGCCAATGTGTTTCTTAAGGTGGATTTGGTGTCCTGGGGAAACCAATTGACTTGGTAGAAAATGAAGAGCTAGGTCTGTATGATGTGCAGGCAGTGTTTGAGTTGCTGGATGTCTAAAAGTCCAAAGTAGAGAAAATGTTTTGGTGAAGTTGTGTATCATCAGCATTTCTGTGATCGTGATGTTATTATCTCTGAGGAGAGCCCTAAGAGGCTCCATGTAGACGTTGAAGATGACAGTGCACTGTATAGAATCCTGGGGGACTCTGCAGATGATAGAGATCTTTTGGGACATAGAAGTGTCCAATAAAGAATGCTGAAGTGATTGGGAAATTGCTTGAGGCAATACAGCTGCCTAAAGAGTTAGCAGTTGTAAAGTGTGCTGCTCATGGACAAGGAGATGATTTTGTTACTCTTGGTAATAGATTTGCCAATGACATAGCACAATATTGTGCCAAAAACAATCATTCGATTAATAGGGCACGAGAGAGGGAAATGTCTTTTTGTTCTGTGATGTTTACTAATGTTCTAGAAACGTGGGATGAAGTGAAACAGTTGCAGGATGAGGCAGGAGATGAAGAAATGAGAGATTGGATCAAGGCAGGTTGTGCCCCAAGAGAAACAGATCATGTTTGGATTTACAGAGATGGTAGACCAGTCATGCCTAACTCAATGTTATCGACAATGGCGAGAATGTATCATGGCCAGGGACATTTGGGTAGGGATGCGATGATCAGGTCTTTTAAGCAGACTTGGTACAATGCAAAATTCAGGTTGATTGCAGAGAGCATCTGTCAGAGATGTTTGATTTGTCAGCAGTTCAATACTGGGAAAAAGACAGTGGTGAGTCTAGGAACGATAGGCAGAGAAGGAGGTCCTTTCACAAGAATGCAAATAGATTTCATTGAAATGCCCCAAGTGAACAAATTGAGGTATGTTCTAGTGGTAGTCTGTTTGTTCTCAAGATGGGTGGAGGCCTATCCGACTAGGAGAAATGATGGAATAACAGTTGCAAAGTTACTGTTAAGGGAGTTGATTCCTAGGTACGGGTTCCCAGTGACCATTGAGACTGATAGAGGTGGACACTTCTATAATGAGCTCATGGGTTTAATTTGTGAAGCATTGAGCATACAGCAGAAGCTACATTGTGCCTACAGACCAGAGGCTTCTGGTGTTGTGGAGCAGATGAATGGCACAATAAAGAACCGAATTGGTAAGATGTGTTTAGCCACTGGAATGAAATGGCCTGATGTCTTGCCTCTAGTGCTGATGACCATTAGGTCTACTCCAGATAGAACCACAGGTTTGAGTCCGCACGAGATTTTAATGGGACGTGCCATGAGACATGCATTTGTGCCTGTCAACCAGTTGATGACAATAACTGATGACATGATTTTGGATTACTGTAAAGGCCTGGCTGACGCAGTTCATTCTGTGTTTCACCAGGTTGGAGGAGACGCTACCACACTTGAGAAGAAGCAAGCCCATGATCTGAGTCCAGGGGATGGGTGAGGATTAAGGTACACAGGAGAATAAATTGCTTGGTTCCAAGGTGGAGAAGGCCAAGACAAGTCATTCTCACTACGACAACTGCAGTAAAGTGTGCTGGTGTGAAAAACTGGGTGCATGCGAGTCATACTCTGAGAGTTCCAAATCCAAAGGATGGGACTGGTAAGGAGTATTTTGAAGAGTCAGATTCCAGTGATGATGCAGAAACTGAACCAGTGAGAAGGGGGAGAAATCTTGAAAGAGGTGAAGGTGAAAAAGAGTTGAATGATTCTTTCCCCTTTCCAAGAGAGGCTTCAAGAGAAACATTGAGAGTTTCAGAGGAGAGATCAGATTCTGTAAGAGTGCCTGAAGTTCCAACAAGCAGTAGAAGAGAAAAGAGCAATTCCACAGAAACTACACCTGAATCAGATGGAGAGGTTGAAAATCCACTTGAGATTACACCTGTGGAAACAGGGTCAGTAGAAGATAGAGAGGGACAGATTGCGGAAGACCCCCGAGGAGGTGTAGGGAACACTTCTGATAAGCTAGGTGAAGGGACAAGTAGACAGCAAGAAGATTGCGTGTCGGGGACCCGAGGAGGGACAGAATTAGGGAAGTCTCAATCGGTGGTGGAAAAGACTGTGGAGCGAAAGAAAATGTTTGAAGAACGAGAGGCAAATGAGACAGAATCAGATGAGAGTGAAAATGAGAAATCAGAGGGTCGAGTTCTGAGAAAGAGAACTTGGATCGGAGAAAGAAATAATAAAGAAGTGAGACCAAAAAGGGTTGTAAGAGGAGATCTTTGGCCCAACAGAATAAAGAGACTGAGGTATAGACTGACACGAGCAAGTTCATCGAAAGCTGAACAAGTGAACGAGGTGTCTAGCCAGAATCAAGCAAAGGGTGAAAAACAAAAGGTTTCAAAAGAACCAGAGGAGATCAAGAGAATCAGAAAACCTAACCAGAAGTATAGGTCACCGGAATGGACGTATGTGGCACTGTCTGAAGGTGAAGAGGCAGAGAGTCAAGGAAATCCAGAGGGGACCGTACGAAAAGTGGTTGAGGAGAAAACTGTTGGAATTCTAAAAGTTATCCTGACTGACATTGGAGAAGAGTCGGATGCACTGGATGTTGTTGATTATCTAATACAATTTGATGTTGCTGAAGAAGGAGTGAAAAGTGATGTTAATCCAAATTGAGTGAACTAAAGGAGTCACTTGGAAAAGAGTGAAAAGAGAAAATCTGAAATTAGCTGTGTGAAATAATCTAGAGTTCTAAAAACTCAGTAGTGGAGTAGAAGAGGCTAAGTCAAAAGACACTGCCAAAGTAGTAAAATGGCTAACACAGAGAATAATCAAAGTAGATGTGCCTTTTTGAAAAGATGGTGTAAAATGTGCTGCTGCTGTACTGGATTATTAATGCTATTATGGGGAGTCTTAGCTTTATTAGTTACTTTTAGAGTTACAATAGACGCTTTAGGAATACATACTGAAAATGTGACCAATGTAGAGAAGAGTTCACAAAAAGTAGTTCCAACTAGAGTTAGTAACACTTATGTGCAGAAGGATAGGTCAATTAATGATTTTTCTAGTAATGTTTTTTCAAAGTTGTTGTATGAATACGTAAAGACAATGGAAGATAGGGATTGCTACGTATGTATGCAATTACCTGCATCCGTTTCAGAGGGTGTTACTTATCACCATTTACCAGCTACGTATGGGATTTCCTGTAGTGTGCTGAGTAGTGTTTTTTATTTGTTAGGGAAAATAGATTATGAGATGTCTAATAAAGATAACATTTTTGGGCAATTGCCTATGGATAAAAAGCTGAATCCGGCTAAAGAAGCTAACATTTTTGGTGAGATTTTTATTGAGAAAGAAGAATTAACTTTAGATTACATTTTTAGAAACAATTTAACTTGCAGTCTGAAAGAAGAGGAGAAAGCTTTCCTAAATATGGTAGAGGAAAGGAGAAAGAGCATGCATGAGAAGGCAGGGAAATATAAAATGAGTGAGACAATTTGGGACATTGAAATGGGAAAGGAGTTGAGAAATGGAGCTAGTCCAACTTTGGCTTTAGATGCACCACAGAAGGGTAAGCTATGCATTACCAGGAAGAAATCCCAATATGATACATATTTTGTTGAAACTAGTGAGTGTCATGATACTTATTTTATTGCAACAGGATGGGGTTTTAAAGGTGGTGAAGATCCAGTTTTCCCAGGAGTGTATTATGTTTGTGGGAACAAGGCTTATTACAAGTTGCCTGACCATTGGTATGGCACATGTTATGTGGGTCTGGTCTTTCCAAAGATTTTTCATATAGATAGGATAGAAGATGTAGAACACATTAATTTACTAACACGTTTTAAGAGAGAAACTTGGTCAGAGATAGTGGGTGACATTTTTGGTGCTTTAATTCCAGCAGTGGGAATTTCTTTGAATGCTTATGGGATTCGGAAACTGTCAACAGTGGTGGATCGTTTATCGACAAGTACCGCTGGAGGGTTTCTCTTGGTGAATACGGAAATGATTGCCGTACGAGCCATGTCTATGCAAAATCGACTTGCCCTTCATATTCTTTTGGCCAAAGAGGGTGGGGTTTGTGGAATGCTGAAAGTTCAACATTGTTGCACTTATATTCCTGACAAAAGCAGAGACCTAAAGGTCTACATTAAAAATATTACTGATTTACATGAAGAATTAGTACCACTTGAAGCTGAAAGTGTCTGGACTAAAATAGCTAATAAGATAGTTGCTGTTAAGAGTTTTATTGCTAAAATAGGTAGTACCATTATTGGTAAAATTTTGTTTCCTTTGACATGCATAATTGTTGCTTTATTGATACTAAGATTGGGGTGTTTGTGTTGTAAAAACAGGGGAGGGAAAAAGAGAATAATTAGAAGTAATGCTGAAAAGAAACAAAAGAGGTCAGGGAGAGACCCACAAGAAGTAGAATTAGAAGAGTTGAGGGAGAGTGTGTACTTGGAGTCAAGAAGGGATGATGTGAGAGAATCTGGTGTTTAATGTTGTGTCATAAAGACATTTTCAATTTCTCCTAAAAATTGGGACTACATTTTTCTTTTTTGGGTGGTTTTTGTGGTGATAAGATATCACCAAAGGGGGGATTGCTGGAGCAGAGTTTTCTGTTGAAAATTTATCGAGTTTTAAGCTCCAGTTTCGTCTATATGTTAAGATTTTAAAACACTAATTAGTAACAATTAAATTATAGTTTGTTTTGTCTGGACTAACCAATATCACTAACGGGAGAAACTACACGTGGGATGCATTTATGTTGCTTAATAATGTGCGGTTTATTCACAAATGCTATTTGTTTTGTGTTTTGTGCGTTTAAAATAACGTGTACTAATGCTTTATTGTGTTGCAGAGGGCTAGATAAGTACATACACATAAGGGTATTAGAGGGGTTTAACACTGTACAATTATTATGATGTGGTAACGTTGTTTTTGTCTCTTTTAATTAAGATGGTCCAGTTTGGCCTAGATAAAGATGGCTGCCTTTTACAGCCTGCGCTCGAGTGATCGAATTTTGATGAGAGACCTTGCTGAACATGGTCGAGAGTCACCTGACCACAGCCTTTGCCTGGTTTAAAAGTTTTCCGTGAGGACAGCAGCTCTGGGAACGGGTCCAATTGCCCTTGGACAAGGATAAAGTCACAATGAACAATGACAATGCTGCGGTGGCTCTGCTAAAGATATCAAGGAAGAGCGTCTTCGAAAGAAACATTTGCAAACTCGAGTTTCCTTCTTCCGTCTTTTTATTTTTGTGATTTTTCCTGAGCGGAGGTTTTCTAAATGTAACCGAGTGACATCCTTTCCTGCTCGCTCTGCTCAGTGGCTCAACGGATATTCAACATTTGTTTGTAACTTCTTATTTGTTATTTTTCTTATAAATATGCTAGACTAGAGAGGGTCTGTGTTCTTTGCTGTCTTTTGCTGGTCCTTTGCTGTCCCTTTGCTGTTCCATTGCGCTCGTTGCATTCATGGTGGTTCATCGCGTTTTGGACTTCTTCCTGAACCTATGCTGAGGACGGCAGCTCGAGAGACTTTACCGAGAGACCTGTCCTGACCCTTTTAGCTAGAATAGGTAACTATGAGAATAACTGAGAATAACTTTTTTACTAATTAATTTAGATAAACGAGCATTTGTTTGAATTCCAGTGTCGGGTGTTCCTTCCTTGTCATTTATTGAGTTTCAAATGTATTTCTTATGTTTAAAATCATGACTCAGGACAATGTCATTAAGGTCGCATTGACCTCATTCTAGATGCAGATTGGTTTAGGTTTCTCTCCTATATTCAGTGTGGATAGAGTAATAGTGTGAATTTAGTGTGATGGGCCCTAGCGTATGATGTGTGTGTGAGCGTGTGACTGTAGGTTTACTCTGTCCGTGGAAGCAGGGAGAATTTATATGCGCCGATCTGCAGCACTGGCACGCAAAAGGCAAGCCTGTCTGCGCCTGTCCGCGCCTGTCCGAGTCCAGAACGCGACCAGCACCAGCCATGCTGCTCGATCTCTCTCAGGTATATCTATGTCATCAGACTTTTTAAAAGCGTCTAACATGGGCGGGAAATTTGATTGCTGTCACGCTGTAAAACCAAAGGCCCCCTAAAGCGACTTAAATGCAGACCTTAATTTAAGTTTTCTGATATTAGATCTACAATACCTAGTAATACATTATCGGACAGAGTTTAAGGGGGGCTCGTTAATGCACGCTCTCCCTGCAAACATGCTCAAGACATCAAAGAGATGAGCATTGACTTACAACTTGATTTCTTTTTCACCACTAAATCATGGCTCAACGAATGGTGTAACCCTGACATTGTACTAGTACTCCCTCCTAAATACACCATCTGTAGACAAGATAGAAAGGAAACAGGAGGGGGGGATTGGCCATTATCTTTTATGACCTCCCCTCCTTGAAAGGGATGGAAAGCCTGGGTTTTTGTTTTAAACTCAATGGCTTTTCCTCCTTCGTAGGAGGTCTGATTTATTATCCTCCTGGCCCTAGTGTTGAATTCCTGGAAACTCTAGGAGACACATTAGGCCACCTTAAGCTCTGCTGTTCTAATTTTACATTCCTAAGAGACTTTAATCTCCATTTAGAATGCCGAAAAGAACCAGCAGTTGATGACTTTCTTGAAATCTTGGAAACTCTTGGAATTCACCAGTTAATCTCAGCCCCTACACATCAGGCTGGACACACCCTTGACAGAGTTTGTTTCAACTTTACCCCATTAATGGTTAGCACTCCAGTTACTCAAATAAGGTTAGATCAAATGTTAATTCCCTTTAATATTAGCACCTCATGCACAACTTACCCTCTTAACCAAATACCAATTTCATTACCAAGTCGCTAATGGGCCAAGATGATAGCGAACCCAGTTGCCTTACCTAGCAAGTGCGTCCATACCTACCATATCAGGGAATACTCTAGAGGATACACAACACTTCAATACTTGGATTACATCGATATGAGCTAGCTCCTATAGGACAATCAACAATTAAACACAAATCCAAAGTTTCAACCCCCTGATACACGCCTACATTAGTGGAGTTGCACCTCCAGTGCAAACAACTGGAACGGAGGCGGAGAAGAGCCTACTCCACAGAAGAACTAAACCTCTTCAAAATAAGTAGAACAAATATGATCTGCAAATTAAGCTAGCAAAAAAAGAGTATTTCTCAAAAAAATATTAGATGCTCAACATGATCAGAAAGCGATTTTGTCAATCGTAAAGTCCTTCACCAACCCCCTAAAAAAAACATATTTTTTATTAACAACAAGCCATGTTGCAGAGCTGCATCTGCTGGTCTAGACTGTCCAATGAATTATGCAGTCTCTACTTTGGTGATGCGGTCCTTTTTCAGTGGTCCCATTAAAGCCTTCTTTTCCTCCACAGTCTGGAAATGACCATGACCAAAGTGGGAGGTGGTGCCAATAAACTTGAGATCAATCTTCTCCAAGGCACGCTAGCTGCTCTGCACCAGAAGGGACCTGATAGCAAAGTCCTTCAGCATAAGAAAGTCATTTTTCACCTCTCCATAGTGCACAAAGCAACCCAGGGGGTTAATGCTCTTGTCCGACAGGTCGTAGTTCATAGATGCGTTGTTTTTCATCACCTTGCCGTCCTTGGTGTAAAAGCCTTGAAAAATCTTGTAGATCTTCTTGTTGATTTCTGTGCAATGATGGTAGCCTTTCTGACCCACATGGGCCACAGAGAAAGCCACGCGGGCTGGACGCCAGGCTCCAATACATGCCACCTTTTGCAGAACTCTGAGTCTTTCAGGGCAGCTTCTTGGTGAGCAATCTGCTAGTCACACCTTTGTACCCATGGCCCTTGGTGACTCCGATGACCTCAATCATCTCATCCTGTCTGAAGACGCGACACACAGCCACCTGCTACTCCAGCTGCTTGCATGCCCAGTCCGCCTTCTCAGGTACTGTTACCCCGTTCACCTGGATTTCCATGAAGTGAGATTTCTTCTGGTGCAGAGGGAGCACGCGCATCTGGGTGTGTGCAAGCACCCGGATGACCTGGCAGTACTTCTTCATGCAAGTGAAGTCCTTCTCAAGCTGCTATTTGCCCTTCTCGTCCTGCCACTTCTTGCAGTACTTAGTATACGCCTTCTTCTTGGACTTGTACCAGTTCTTGTAGAAGCACCTCTTGCATTTATCACTGATGTGTTCAGCAAAGACAGTCTTCAGGGTACGCAGGCCTCGGGGGGTCTGGACGTATCCAACAATTCCAACTATGACCACGGGTGGTGTCTGCACCACAGTAACCACTTCCACCACCTCCTTCTTGGTCACCTTTGAGCCTGGTCAGCCCACCTCACGTACAATGTGGGTCATGCCAGCCTTGTAGCTCAGGAAAGCAGTCAGGTGGATGTGCTTGCTGGGGTCATCTGTGGGAAAGCTCTTCCCCTTGCCACGGTGGCGCCTGCAGTGCTTGCGGGACAGGAATCCCAGGGACCTGTGTTTGTCAGTGGAATATTTTCAATGAGACATATTGAAACTCGGGCCTCCTGCGTGAAACAGAAGTTGCCTTACCTGGCAGGTGCGTCCATACCCACCCTATCAGGAAATACTCTAGAGGATACCTGACACTTCAATACATGGATTACATTGATCAACAATGAGCTAGCTCCTATAGGACTATCTACAATTAAACACAAATCCAAAATTTCACCCCCCCTGGTATACGCCTACATTAGCTGAGCTCCACCTCCAGTGCAAGCAACTGGAACGGAGGTGGAGAAGAGTCCACACCGCAGAAGAACTAAACCTCTTCAAAATAAGTCTACAAATTAAGCTAGCAAAAAAAGTGTATTTCTCCCCAAAAATATTAGATGCTCAACATGATCAGAAAATTATTTTTTCAATCATAAAGTCCATTAACAACCCAAAAATGTTAGTCAAGGAAATTCCACTGTCACAGATTTTATATGATCAGATCTCTGTCTTCTTTGAGCAAAAACTCCTCAGCATTCAAAAAGATGTTAATACCCCACACTTACAGTATTAGATTTAGAGCCCAATCCCACCTACACAGGACTGCTCTTCCAGGTCTTTGGGAAAATCCTACTTGATCAGTCACATCAATCCATTATTGCTGGCAAATCACGTTCTCCCTTCGATGCATGTCCTCCTGTGGTACGTCATATGATCATAGAGACTGTCAACCCAATAATTAACAATATCGTCAATTCAACTTTGGCCACAGCAACAGTCCCTGCAGAATGGAAAATGGCAATTGTCAAACCACTCTTAAAAAACAGACCATTGTTCCTTCCACGCTTTCTAACCTTCGCCCAATATCGTTATTACCCATCCTCTGTAAAATCATAGAAGGACTGGTCAATAGACAGTTTACCGCTTTTCTTGAGAATGCTAGAATATTGCAAGCCCGCCAATCCGGCTTACGTCCTAAGCACTCAACTGAATCTTCATTATTAGAAATAGTGGATACATTGAAATTAACTCTAGATAAAAGAAAAAATGCAGTGCTGATCAAATTAGATTTGGCAGCAGCATTCAACACCATTTGACATGACATCCTTCTATCCCGAATGAAAAACTGCGGTATATCCTGTACCACATTGACCTGGATAAAATCTTTTCTGACTAACCGCGGACAAGCAGTGGCCTTAGGATCATTTCTTTCAACTGAACACTCCATCACTTTAGACGTTCCACAGGGCTCTTCTCTCAGCCCTCTTTTCCTAATATCTACATGGCTCCGCTAATTTAATTAATATCTTCTTTCAACATTGAAACTCAATCATTTGCAGATGACAAGCAACTGATCTTGGTCTTAGATAAAAACTCTAATGAAGCAGAGCTTCATTTTAAGAAATGTGTAACATAGGTCATCTGTTGGATGAGACTGAACCATATTAATGCAGCACAGATAAGACCAAGATAATGTTAGTAAGGAAGGATAATCCCTTCAAGCCAATCCAATAATGGCCAGAAGACGCGCCTGCCCCACCCAACACAATAGAAGTGGCAAAGAATCTGGGGGTAAAATTTGATGCCTCTCTCTCGTTTCAGCCACAAGCCCTTGCTGAGGCTGGGATGTGCTTTGACCTCATCAATACTCTTAAAATGTTTTTTTGATTTCATTGCCTACTCTGCAAGGAAGACAGTAGCGTCCTGATTAGACTACTGCAACAGCCTATTTGCAGGAGTTTATAAACAAGTACTAAACATGCTACAGGTTGTACAACATTCAGCGGCCCACTTGGTGCTGAAACTGACCCACCGATCATTTGCCTTGGCAGCCCTTAAATCCCTTCATTGGCTGCCTGTCCAAAAAAACGAATCCTATTTAAGGTTCTATTAATCACTTTTAGGGCTTGTATAGACTTAGGACCCAAATATTTAGCGCCCAGGTTCACCACTCACACCACTGCTAGGACACTTAAATCCTCCTCAGCAAACCTTCTTAAACCTCCCTCCTTTAGGCTCAAAACCAAAGGAGGAAAATCCTTGGCAGTTCTGGGAACTAGAGCATGGAACCTCATGCCTAAACAGTTAAGGCTGATGGAATGAGAAACCCAAATCAGGAAAGCCTTGAAGACCTGATTCTTTGGGTGCACAGCGCTTTCTGTGCTTCACTTGTATAAACTGAGATTCATTACATGGCCAGTTGACATCTCTTGCTCTCTTTTGCATAGCGCCAGGATGCTCCTTTCAGAGTGATAGTTGCGCTCTAAAATATTTAAATAGAATCAAAATCTATCAGTTGGAAAAGTAAGATGAGAAAAAGAGAAGTATATTGTCAATGAACGTCATTTGCATCTCCATGGTGCATATGAAGGTGGGATGGTCAACGGTGTTAAAGTCAACTGAGAGGTCCAGCAATATCAGGAGGCAGGTTTCATCTTGATATAGAGCCAGGAGGGCATGGTTGGTCTACAATGTGTAAGGTTGCAGTCTCATGCTACAGCGTGATCTGAAGCCAGACTTGTACTCATGCAGAAGATGATTGGCAGCACTGTGATCATGGAGTTGAACACAGACTGCTTTTTCAATTATGTTGCCAATGAATGATTGGTGAGTGATGGGGCTGTAGTTGGCAAGGTCATCAGTGGGTCTAGCATTGGCTTTTTTAGGAGTATGAGGATCTGGCCTGTCTTGAGAACATCTGGGAAAATTAATTGAGTAAGTGAGGCATTGACAGTGGCAAATAGGGGTGGGAGCATTTCCCCAGATAGCGCTTTGATGAAGGACAATGGGCAGACATCTTCTTCATAAGAAGTGACTTTGAGGGAGTTGAGAATGTCAACATGATCTGCGAGATGTAGGGCTTTAAAGGATGACCATTGCCGGATTCTACATTAGGGGGTGGGTGTAAGGGATAAAACAGGCTTGATGTTCTAGATGTGCTATTGAATCTTCTGTATTTTTTTAATGAAGGAGATGTTGATGACATTGCACTTTCCTGTGGAGTGAGGAATAGGTGGATCTGGAAGTGGGTTGATGCAGTGCTTGATTGTCTTAAAAGCGTTCTGCTTCTGTTGGTGGCTTCAGTGATAGTATTTGTTTAGTACTGTGCTTTAGATGATGTGATGAGCTGTCTGCCTGTTGCATTGAGGACCTTCAGTATCCTCTGAAGTTCTGTTTTTCTTCCATTTTTCTTCGTGTCTGTGAATGGATTGTTTCTATTCAGAAGAATTGTATCATTCATGTTGATGATGAAAGATATGGCCATGTATTTTTAATAGGTCGCACTGCCCTGGTCTATGCCACAGCATACCTTTAACTAGATGCACAAGACACCGACCAAGTCTGTGCACCCTATCACAATGAATACTTTGGGACCAGCAGACTGAAACTCTTCACTGCCCTGGGGGCAGTGTATTAGTGAAAGGGATAGCTGTTTGAATACCCTGCTCTTTCAATGACAGACCTGTATTTCAAAACGGGGCAGAGATCTCCCTGCAAGTGGGCGCAGGCACTGACTTCACCCACCTGCAGTGGAGGCATGGGGGATCCATGGAACCCACTTCCCTCCAATTCAAGGTCTTCACAGTCAGTGTGCTCCCAGCAGTCCCTTTGTTTCTTTGCTGATCTATAATTCAGCCCTCCCTTTGAGGACCCGAGATCGGGCCTGGGTTACCTGTGTATTACAGATGGTGTCACACAAAAGCCTGCATCCCCTTCTTTAATAGAAAAGAGCATCTGGGTCACAGAAAGTTGGTGCAAACACCTGCTCTGCCCCACGACACTTAGGGCATAGTTACAATGGGGTCAGAAACAGCTCCATCCGTCGGTTGGAGCTGTTCCGACCGCATCGTAATATGCCGGCCAAATTTGTTTCCAACCGACCCATTTTGATGTAGTCGGTCAGAAATGAATCAGAACAAGCTTTCTGACGGGCTTCCGATGGTTTGGTAGAGCTCGTCTGACATTGGGAAAGTGGCAGTAATCCCAAGGGCATCTCTTTCCGCTCTTGGGATTAAGATGTTGGGTGGAGACAGCCTTTCTGTGCTGGCCTTTCTGACACAGAAAGGCTGTCAGAACTCGACTTTGGGGGACCCTAGCAGGGGCCCCTTTGGTGTGCGGCATCCGATTGGAGGCCGAGGGGGCACCTATGGCACCCCCCGGTTCATCCCTGCACCTTGTGGCAGGCACCTTGAAGTGCCTGCCACGGGGTGCAGGGATGAACTGCACCTCGCATTCCTACAATGGGAGCATGCATTCCGGTCAGAATGCATGTTCCAATTGTATAGTATAGGAGTGCGACTGAACAGTGTTCAGTGGCATCCTAATTAGTTGGTCGGGACCACTGACCGGGTGTCAGTCGGTCCCTTGACCGAGACATTGTTGGACGGAGGAAACTGCCTGACATCGTAATGAGGCCCTTAATTTAATATTGATCTGGTAATCATTGCTGCCTACTGCTGAAGTGAGTTTAAACACAATAGAAGATACCCAAGTTCTTCAGAGACTTCATAAGGGAGAGAAGAGGAATTAATACCCTGGCTCCATGCTTTTCAAAGCCATGTGCTTTTGTGTCCAATCAATTTCTAGGTGCATTAATGATGAAGCAGCTCACATAACGAAAACTCCATTATGGTGCTAGACTTGGGACAGTCATGTTGTCTGTCCTACTAGGATTTTTTTTTTTAATTTAGCAACAGTTGCTTGTGACATGTGTGGCCCAGCAGCATATTTCTTGACCCATTCCCTGCAAAAATGTATGACATGCCCTTCCTTCTTTAATGAATACCTTTTAAATTCAACTATAGAAAGTGAATCTATCAGGCCCCAGGAAATTTGGTGTAACAAGCCCAGCCAGGTTAAGTAGTTGATAATGAGTGTGGAAATGCATTCCTTTTTTTTCCATGTAGTGAGTGTTAGTGCAAATAATTTATACTATATTGGAATATTTATTATTGACATGTTCACTCATGGACAGGCATTGTGAATCATAATGGCATATGACATTGCTAGTAACACCTTAGTATTTTGCATGGATCATGTGACGATCACACTGTAAATGTACAGTGACTATGAAGACAGTCTCTTTGGGTTATGTAAGGACCGGTAAATTATCTCTGCTGTGACTCTAAGCCACCCAAGGAACCTGACCAATCTCATTAGAACAAAATTGTGCACTTACCATTAAAAATGACCTTTTGATCCAGACTGCCCAGTTTCTGTCTGTCTTTCAATTGAGAAAGTGTTGTAATGATGAGGAACAAATGTTGTTTATAGGCAGCTAGGTTTTGAAATTTCTTTCATGCAAGAATTAGGAAAGCCCCCATTTCCCAAGAAATGTAAAGACTTGTTTGTTCCAAGCATATAACCCAGCACCCAGACTCATCCAATAAGGTGACGAAAGGTGTATCTATTGAACAATCGGTAGAAGGTATGAATGAACAATCATGACCCTATCTGCCTCATACCCTTCGGCTATGCTTTAAGCCGAAAAAACAGCTACAGGTTCACAGCAGCATGATTGGCATAGAAGTCTGATAATTATTTCTCTCCTTGTCCTCATTATAAATACAGTTTCCCAGTTAAATCCTCTCACCAAGAAACTGTCCTCTTATCACCACCAATGAGATGGCTTCGGAATCACAACAGCCGTAAGAAGTAAATACAGATGTTTTAAGAAAGTACAATATAAATAGGTGTATGGTATCAATAACACTTATGAAAGGGAAGAATTAGCTTGTTGGTGAATGTGGCCCCCACAGCTCTCCAAAAACCTCAAGTGAATAAGTGGGCACCGTGCTGATCAGTGCCTGATTTATGTTATCTTATCTTAAGTTACAATATTTTAGAAATTGCTAACTACTGCCCTCTAGAAGTTTCCTGGGCTAGATCATTCTGAAAATATACCATTGTCTCCATCGGATCATGCATATAGGGCAGTTGTTAAAGCTTTTCTGAAAGGAAGATATCACTTTATTCCCTTCAGAGTGTGAGGAATAGTATTCTAATCCTTGGTGGGTAAGTAGGTGAATGTCCTCTTAACAGGTTTAATCTGCTGAATTCTCATTTGTTTATCCAAAGTTGACCATAGACAATGATTAGGGTGATATTCCTGAAATCTATTCTGGATATATAGAGAGCCTTTTTTAAATGTTGCTTGATGACCTTGACATAAGGCTTTGAATTGAATTCTTCAGTCCATAGCAGCCAATGTAGCTCCTTCCGGTGATCAGAGATGTGTCTGTTTTGGCAGCTCAAGAACGGATCAAGTCGCTAGGTTCTGTATAACTTTAATTTTACTTATCTCAGACTTAATAATAGCTAGATAGAGAGCATTACAGAAATTAATCATCAGTAAGATCATAGCCTCTACTGCCAGCTTTCACTCTTCCAGGGTGAGGTGGGTAGACTTTTCTTCAACAGCCTGAAATGAAACATACAGATAACGATTAAATTATTTTTTGGTTTTGAAAAAGCAGTTTGTCATGCAGCTACATACCCAAATCCTTAACCCCTGTATTGGGGGTCAGAGCGGAGTGCAGTTCTGAGGGCCATCATGTACCTGACCAGACCTCTTTATCTTGTCCAAATATCATTACTTTCTCTTATCTATGTTGAGTTTTCATGCTATTTATGTGAATGTAAGGAAGTGAGAGTGCCATGCTAACCCAGATTATCGCCATTCAAGAACATAAGCAGACCAACCACTAAAATTTACCACTGCCTCCCCTCTGAGAGTAGCCAAAGAGGAGGAGAAAGAAAAGGCAAGGGTTGTATGTCAGAGTATTGTATCGAGGCTTTGAAATATTTGAGGAAGTAACTGAGGTTAGCTGCAAGAAACAGAGACCCCCCACCCACTGCCCCTGGTGAAAGTCCAGACCCTCGCCTTCCTATACACCCATATTAAGAAAGGGAAGAATACATCCTCAAAGCCATAGAAGAATGGCAGTGAAACCACAGATTAAAGAACTGAATTAATGAATGTAGTGTGTAAGGACTAAAGGAGTACAATACAGGTTGAAGAATTGGAGTAAAAGCACAAAGTCCCTCACATGAACAGGATGGACAGCACCAAAGTCTTGCAGGGAGACACGACACATAACACAAGAGTTTTGAACAGGGAAAGGACAGATAACACACAAGCATTGCACAGGAACAGAACCCAAAAGCCAAGAGTCACAACAAAGTAATTCAGTTTGCAAGGAGGAAGCAGCCAAGAAAAATACAATAGCATAAACTAATGGGGTGATCAAATGAGGTCAGCTAGTAAAGGGGTAAGCATAGACTGTTAATCAGGGGAAAGGTACAGAACAAAAATTTACCCACATTGAGGCCAAATGTATCAACAATTGTAAAATGGTGCATCTTGTGAATGAACTTCTTCTAGAGTGAGCAAGCAGGAAAAGGGCAACAATGCTTGTCATTATATTTATCAGCCTTTGCATTTCAATGTTGCTGTCTACAAATGTCCTTCAAACAAGGTTGCTGTCCAATTGATACATTTTTAAGAGTTCTCTTGTGACCATTGACTAGTAAATCCTTCTTAGCCCTCAGGAATATAGAGGTATGCACCAACTTACCAGCTTGTGACGCAGGAATAGACAGGCAGTGACACACACATCTCCTCCAATTTAACTGGAGATACTCCCTGTTGGACAACAATCAGATCCTGCGAAAGATTCTCTTGAAATATTTTGCATTTGTAATGGGTTGGTAATACTATTTCCCAAAGAAACACACACACACATTAAATATACACTGATCATTTTAGAGGCATTATTAAAATGTTAAAGCCTAGGTGTAGTGACGAATATATTTAAATGCGTAAATGCAGATATACATCTTATGGCAGCACTACAGGTAGACTCCTACACTCACTCAGATATGTAGCCAAGTACTGATGCAACCTAGTCACCTATGCAGACAAGTAGTCCTTTAATAATGAGTCAGGCCCACTACTGTAGACCTTGTATGTGCACCTTTAGTGCCAGCTCCACTTGGCATGAAAAATCCGTTCGCCAAATCTTAAATCCACCTTTTAGGACAGATAACTCACTTTTGAGATAGGCTGCAGGTATGCCATACAGCACAGTTCTTAAAAGGTAAGAGATGTCCTTTTCAGTTTCACTAAATTACTTGTGCACTTACCCATCCCTATTCCAAGTACTACATAGAGTATACCTTCTGTAATGTAAGTGACACAACTGTTTTCTAAAGCAGAGTCTGTCTCTCACCCAGTCACACAGTGACAGAGCCACTTATACATCCACTTACATACTCAGAAACTAGTTATGTATCCAGCAGTGTCATAGGCAGTTGCAGACATACTTACAGACACCTGTATTGTCCAAGAGAGGCACTGAGCTATGTGTCCAGCCACTTGCATACACATTTGGAGAGCCCTAGAGTTAGTAAAACAGACATTCATATACCGGCACACTTACTTAACCATCCAATGGCACTCCTACTGGTGTACTCCAACACTCACTCAGGCAGCCACGTATTGACACAACCTAGTCACCCATCCAGTCAAGTAGTCCTTTAAACATGGGTCAGGCCTACTAGTGCAGAGGGTATCTGTGCATGTTTAGGTCAGGCCCACTACTGCAGAGGGTATCTGTGCACTTTTAGTTCCAGCTGGGCTTGGCATAGAAAAGCACTTTGTTAAGTCTTACATTCACATATTAGTACACATACGTGATCTCTGAGATAGGCTGTAGGTATTCCATAGAGCACAGCGTTTGTTTTTTAAAAGCTAAGAGATGTCTTTTTCAGTTTCACTAAATTACTTGTGCACTTGCAGATCCTTATGCCAATCATGGAGTCTCTCTCTCACACAGTCTCACAGAGACATAGCAACTTATACATTCACTCACATACTCAGAAACTAGTTATGTATCCAGCAGTATCAAAAGCAGTCACAGAAACTCTTACATACACAGGTACTGAGCTAATTGTTCAACCATTTATATACCATTTATATACCTATTTATAGAGCCAAGGAGTTACTAAAACAGACAGTCACATACCGGCACACTTGCTTAAACATCTTATGGCATCTCTACAGGTGTACTCCTAAACTCACTCAGATAGTGCTACAACCTAGTCACTTATCCAGATGAGTAGTTCCTTAAATATGGGTCATGCCTACTATTGTACTGCACTTGGCAGGAGAAAGCCCTTCCCCAAGCCTTAAGTCCTCCTTTTAGTACACACTGTTCACTTCTGCGATAGGCTACAGGAATGACAAAATGCACCCTGCTTTGTGTTTAAAAGGTAAGAGATGTCCTGTTGAGCTTCACTAAGCTGGTCATGCACTTCGAGACCCCTATGCCAAGTACTCAATAGAGTAGACTACCCAAAATGCAACTGACATACATGTTCTCAAAAGCATAGAGCATCTCTCTCACCCAGTCAGACAGTGCAGAGGCACTTATACATTCACTCACATGCTCAGAAAATAGTTATGTATCCAGCACTTATCAAAGGCATTTGCATACACACTTACACATCCGTGTATTCACCATCACAGGCACTGAGATATTTGTTCAGCCACTTACATACACATTTAGAGAGCCTTAGAGTTAGTAGCACAGGCAGTCATATACTGGCAGAATTACTAAATCATCTGATGGGACTCCTTCAGTTGGACTCCTACACTCACTCAGATATATAGCCAAGTACTGACACACCCAAGTCACCCATCCAGGCACGTTGCCCTTTAAACATGGGTAAATACACAGGAAGCACAGTAATGGATATGGTGGTATACCCAGGGAGAGACTAATGCATACACTGACACGTGAAGAGACAAACAGCCTCATGCCTCAACCCAAAATCCAGTCGGTAAAATACCGATTCGGTAATAGCTCCCGGTATTAAGTAAAAAATACCCAATCCCAATGCATCAACCCAAAAGCAGAAATCGCTATTTAAGGAATCCTTAAATAGCGATTCTTTAAATAGGGATTCCTTAAATACCGATTCCTTAAATAGCGATTGCATTTAAGGAATCCCAAAGTGAGATTCCTTAAATGCAATGCATCAAAGTTAAAAAATTAGCGATTTCGCTAATAGGGGGAGCAAATTACCATGAAGATGAACTGCATGGTAATTTGCAAAAACTTTGAAAAATGCACTTTTGTGCATTTTTCAAAGTTTCATGTTGCGCACACACATGCCCTTAGAGCATGTGTGTGTGCAACATATGTGCACATATCATTTTCAGGGGTGCAACAGGGTGTCCTTTTGACACCCTGGCACCCTTGAAAGTGCTCCCGCTATTAGCGATTCGGTAATACCGAATACTGGCTTTACATTCATTCCTATGGGCCTCCAAGCCCAAAGGAATGAATGGGTAGGTATTCCTTATTACCGATTCGGTATTACCGATTCGGTAATAAGGAATATTAAGGAATCGCTATTTGAATAGCGATTCCTACATGCATAGCCTTTTGCTATTCCTTATTAGCGATTCCTTATTTTTCGCTAATAAGGAATCGCAAATGGCATTGTTGATGCATAGGCCCCAAAGAGTCATAAACATGAAAATTAATAGAGTAAGGTTAGCTATATTATAATAAGACAACTGTTTATGTTGGTAGTTAAATACTTAAAATATGTAATCTGATAGTATGTAATGAAAAGGGAAATGTACTAATGTTTATGTTTCTTTTCAGGCATCAATTTCTAGATAAGTACAGACAGTTGCAATGTAATCAAAAAGTGAGAGAAGAAAGAAAAAGAAGCAAGGATCCTATCTCCTCACAACTGAGAAACAAAAGGGGCAGAATGTGGAGAAAGTGGTGAAAAAGAAAAGAGCTGCTGGAAAGAGAACAAAGACATTGTTTGAAATAACATGTGAACAAATGGAAAGTGAGCAAAATCAAGTATCCAAAAAAAAAGTTTTAGATGAACTAAGAAAGGGGAAATAGTACGTTATGAAGAGTAAGAAAATCATACAAAAAAAGCAGAGAGTTTAACCTTAAGACAGAGGCAGTTTAAGGAATTCAGAGTTAGAATGTTTCGTAGTAGAGTTATTCAGAATCTGATAAGAACTATGAAGAAGTATAAAAGAAGAAGCAAAGCAGTCAGACAAATGGAACGCGTTGAGGCTGTAGTCAAAAAGGCTTTTGCTTTCAAGAGGAAGCTATTTATTTTGATTCTAAACAGAATGAGGACACTGGATAAAATAGTTCTTTCTATGAGGAAAAGAATCCAAAAGAAAAGACTTGTCAAACTCCAGCGCTGTGTTTAGTAAAAATGAATTGATCTCTTTTGCATGGTACAGTAGCAGAGGTAGAAAACGTTTGTAATGATGTTCAATTTTGCTTCTTTGGTCCTGAACAGGAGTGTAAGAAAAATGAGAACTTGGTATGTGCAGGTGTAGTGGAACAGGGAATGGGTATTGCTGTAGATACATTTTGAGAAGAGATTACAAAGTTTAATACAGTTTGGAGCAACTGAACTGTGTTTGTATATGTTGTTGACACACTCCCTACAAAAGTCAAACTCGTTATTTTGTTGTGTCTTCAACAGAGATAAGAGGCAAGAGTTTGCAGTTTACTTATTTGTAGATGGCATGCTTTTACGGCAAATTATATGTAAGTACTGTTATGATAAGTTGTAGTGTAGTGTAGTTCCTATATCCCTGATAGGCTCTACCCATTGGAATACTATACACTATAGTTTTGACGTAGGACTGAGGTCAGTATGTCTCCATCGAGAACATTAAACTTAATTACTTGTGTGTGCCAGCTAACTCAGAGGTCACTAGAAACTTCTTGAATATACAAGAAGGGATTCGTTTCTGACAACCGCATAAACATGTCAACTTTGTTTCCCTTAGAGTCGGAACAATCTCAGAACTGTGGAAACAATAGATAACAGTTTCACTCAGTCAATCATGAATGCTTCATTTCTTCAGAGTTGCACAGAAATAGAGAGACGGGCGTTTCAAGAAAAAGGGGTTTATTGAACAGTCTTATTTCTCATGCAAGAGATATGAACTGCTACAATCGTAAGACAGGATGCGAAGTACAATACGTAAAGGGTTAGCAGTAAGATGAAATAATACTGCAATAGCATGGTTTGTAGCTATGACATATATTCATAAAATACATACATAAATAACACAGGCTAAAATGTGAATACTCATCTGATGCTTCTAAATAGTTCTACCCCAGTGTACCTAATCTAAGTGTAGTACGAGGTAAGAAGTAGGTGCTGTTTTCTAAAGTATAGCTAGCTATAGTTTTAGTTTTGCCAAGAGTTGCCAAAAGTTTCTCTAAGTTCTAGTCTGCTCCATACCTTAGAATGTGTGAGGTTGAAATCTCTTTCCGGGACTCGATATCTAACACCCCGCAAGGGGAGTCAGAAACACTGGAGCTGTATTCTGTACGAGGAGGATGACAGCGTCTGGTCAGTGCATCAGGCGGGAACTCGATCTCCTTAAAAACTTGGCATGGCGAACCGCAAGTAGGCAGTCGACCTGGACCGTACCGGAACCGTGGTTTGCCAGGGAAGTGCAGGTATATTTATACCTTGAAGGATTTTAGGAATGCCTGTATTGACGTAAAAGTCAGGTATCGGAACTTCATGAATGAACCTCTAAGGAATAGATGTTCATGCATAATAAATGAGTTCTTGGAGAAATCAATATCCAAGCAAGGGAAATTCCTAAAGGCTTAACAGTCCGGTTTTCCAAGAACTCATTGTGACGTCGATTGATGGATGTAGGAGACCATGCCTGTATTTGGTTAGCATGGACAATGTCAAAATAAGGGCTGGATTTTCTATGCCTATATAAGGGCAATATGAATTGTACCTATATAAGGAATCTAAATCAACACACAACCGTAGAAAATAATAAAATGTCAGCTAGAACAGTACATAACAAGTTAGAACTAGTTTCAATTTCTCAAGAACTTTAAGATTGAAATGTTTATGAATCAATTCTTATACAATTTATACATCCATTCCAAGCTATAATTCCTATGGAACCAAAAACAAGAAAATTACCTGCAACTGACCTTCAGAAAGGTCTTAAAGGTAGAGTTGTGTATTGTCCATTACATTTCAAGCAGAAATATTGAAATTATAGGGGTGGCGAGAGATGTCATTATTCTAATCAATGTGTCACTACCAAGAACAAAAAAATATGCAAAAGTTAGTGGATCTTAGTAAACCACAAAAGCAACATTATACTAGGCATAAAATAATATTTATTATAAGAACGTAGATGTTCTTCAAGATATCCCACATATGGAGGATGACACATAACCATCAAAAGTCAGATTGAAACAGTGGATGATTCCAGATCAAAAGAAATTTATGAACACTACAGTATACATCCTCTGCATTCTAAAGAGATTATTGGTGATGCACTTGACCTCTTTCAAATTAAGCAAGCAAAAGGAGCTCCGTGAGTGTGTGGGAGAAAGGTTTAGAAGCTTGCTGTTTTCCAAAACTGTTTCCCACTGGAGTAACTGGTAGGTATGATGACCCAATCAATCAATCAATCAATCAATCAATCAGCAGATTTGTAAAGCACGCTACTCACCCAATAGGGTCTCAAGGCGCTGGGAGGAGGGGGAACCGCTATTGCTCGAACAACCAGGTCTTGAGTTGTTTCCTGAAGGAGAGATGGTCCTGGGTCAGCCGTAGGTGGGTGGGGAGGGAGTTCCATGTCTTGGCCGAAAGGTAGGAGAAGGATCTTCCTCCGGCGGTGGCTTTGCGGACGCGTGGGACGGTGGCGAGGGCGAGGCTGGCGGAGCGGAGCTGGCGAGCGGGAGTGTAGAATGTGAGGCGGCTGTTGAGGTATTTGGGGCCCATGTCGTGGAGAGCTTTGTGTGCGTGGGTGAGGAGTCTGAACGTGATCCTCTTGCTGACGGGGAGCCAGTGAAGGTCTTTCAGATGGGCGGAGATGTGGCTGTGGCGGGGGATGTCCAGGATGAGTCGTGCGGAAGCGTTCTATATGTGCTGGAGTCTTTTCTGGAGTTTGGCTGTAGTTCCCGCGTAGAGGGTGTTCCCGTATTCCAGTCGGCTGGCGACGAGGGCCTGGGTGACCGTCTTCCTGGTTTCGGTGGGGATCCACCGGAAGATCTTTCGGAGCATGAGTAGAGTGTTGAAACAGGATGACGAGACGGCGTTGACTTGCTTGGTCATCGTGAGGGAGGAGTCCAGGATGAAGCCCAGGTTGCGTGCGTGGTCCGTTGGCTTGGGGGCGGTGCCCAGGGCAGGGGGCCACCAGGAGTCGTCCCAGGCGGCGTGGGATGGTCCCAGGATGAGGACTTCCGTCTTGTCTGAGTTCAGTTTCAGACGGCTGAGCTTCATCCATTCCGCGACGTCTTTCATTCCTTCTTGGAGGTTGGCTCTGGCGGTGGCGGGGTCGTTGGTGAGGGAGAGGATCAGCTGGGTGTCATCGGCGTAGGGAGGTGGGACCCACCTGTATATATGCCAGCAGCCGAGTACAGATCAAGTAGACTATACTCATAGGACTCTAGATTTCACCAGTGTATTCTCTAGATATTCAATCTATTGTTTGAGAGTGTCTTGTGTAGACTATCCTATGCAGTAAACCACATTTGAAAGGCCGGAGAAAATCTGCAAAACCTATTAGAGGGAATTTGTTGAGAAAGTTCAAGGATAAGAGGAAAACTTGGAATGCAACTGGATTAATTTGAAGGCATGCCACCAACGAGTATTGATCTCATTGTCAAGGTGAGGTGAGGTGAAATGCATGTTGAGAAACCTTGGTTCACCTACTTGGTTTATAACACTCAGTTGTGCTGAGCATGCATCCGATGACCTGATGAATTTTTGCTAGAAGCAAACTCAAACATAAAGGACATCAAAGTAAAGACAGCTGGAGAATTTTGCTCCTTGGATCCTGCAAATGTTTGCACATATTTTAACCACAGCTTTCAAGTCATGATGTCTTTCATCTGCAACAAAACAAATCTTCCACTTGATGAAGTAACAGATTTCTTTTGGCATAAAGAATACCAAGCTAGACGTGCTCCACATATTCACATGCTGTTATGGATAAAAAGATGCATCAAGATTTGGAACAGGCAGTAATGAATCTGTCATGTCTGTCACAGAACAGTATATGACATGCGCCATCCCATAAGACTTTGGTGAAATGGACTTAAGACAACAAGGTTTGCACTTTAAAACTTTTAAGGTCAGATTTACAAGGCCCTTGCGCCTCTTTGCACCGCCATTGCGTCACTTTTTTTTACTCAACAGTGGCGCAAACAATGTGCCCTATTTACAACGTGACGCATCTAGGGAGATACGTCACGTTGTAAAGCTCTGCGTCACATTATACCTGTGTCAGGTATAATGTATTCAGGGGGGCGTTCCCATGCAGGAAAGCCTCGTAAAAGTGACGCAGTGAAATCTACAAGATTTCACTGTGTCACTTTTAGGACGACACTGCGTCAAAACCTTACGCCTGCTTCAAGCAGGCGTAATGAGTGACGCAGTGTAGTGGGAATAGGTCACAAAATACATTGCTGGAGTTGCGTCGTGCTTGCGACACGACTCCAGCAATGCGTGACTTTTGCCCCAACAGATGCGTCAGAATTTCTGACGCATTTGTCAATCCTTCTGCCATGGTGCGCCGTATTGTAAATACGGCACATCCATGGTGGCGCAAGCATTTTTAGGGTGGCGCAAGGAAAGTGACGCATCTCTATAGATGCGTCACTTTCTTGTAAATCTGCCCCAAAGTTGTGAGATTTACTCTTGTTGAAAATACAGATGCAAAGGTAAATTTTTTGCAAGATGTTAGTTAGGATTCTTACGAACCATCATTTCACAAGGAAGATTAAACAGCTTTTATCTGCAATCGGACATAGACTGACATGAAAATCATCGAAAAACACATACAATCTGAGAAAAACAGAGGCCTCGAAGTATATTAATGGCTATAATTCAGTCATTCTGAAAATGTGAAATGCGAACATGGATATACAGTTTGTTGCAGACAACTCTATTCCTGTTGCTTGTTATGTCACTTCATATATTACAAATTGAGAGAAGACATAGATGAAGGAGATGTGGGAGGAGATTTCTGCAGAAAAGAGTCTTACCGAGAAATTATTTTGCTTCAGCTTGAAAAGGCTCTCCCACAGAGAGATAGGGTCCTATATGTGCTCTGTTTAGTGGAGCTCAGCAAGTTTGTTCTCAAAGTGAACTGGAATTGTTTTGGTAAATCTAGGCTTAGCAAGCACGTGAAATAGAGAATTAAAGTCTTTTCCGGAAATTCAGTATCTAGCAGAATTTGATCCAGAAAACACCACAGATATTGTAAAATCAATATGTTGGATACGTACTATCCAAGAAGGAGTCCACACCTAGATAACATATACCTTTATGAAGTACTTCAACATGACAAATACATAAGAAATGTAAATGAAAACATAGAACAATGGAAATATGCAGTAGTTGGATGTGACAGTTGTTTGGTGTGACACGCAAAAGAAAATTCTATTAATCATATAAAACGTAGTTGCCAAAATCCGTACAGAAAAAGAGTTTTACTATTTTGCACATCTACAACTCTTCAAGGCTTGGCGTGCTGAATCAGAACTATTCGGAGACTATGACTGCCACGAAGATTATTTCAACGCTGTGAAACACACCATTCATTGTTTAGGCTTTGCGCAATCTTTGCAAATGTTATACAGTGAGACTGAACAGGAAGAAATTATTGCTCCTGAGGTAGCTAAGGAAAGTTCCCAAGATGTCAATATTCTGTGCCACTGAGTCAAGATTGTCTTGGACAACCCATTATTGAAAATGAAGCTGCAATGTCCATGAATGAGGTAGGAACTGCAATGGAACAAGGGAGACAGGAAACTGTTGACTTCAAACCGTTAGTTGAACTACTGAACAAGGAATAGAAAGAAATCTATATAGAGGTAAAACAGAAAATAGAGCATGGATTCCACAACAAAAAGAATGTAAATGTTCATCATTTAAGGCAATACTTTTATATATCAGAGGTCAAGGTTGCACTTGGAAAAGCTTTTTAATTAAAATTCTCTCTGCTTACCTACAGAGGACTACAGAATCAAATTTATAGTGTGTAGTAACAGCACCAACTGGTTTAGCTGCACACAACATTAAAGGAATTACACTACATCGACTAAAAGGCTACCTGTTGAACATAACAAACACTGGAATAGCAAAAGTTATCAGGTGAGGCTTATCATGAGGTGTCCAGAGTATTGAAGAAACTGAAGCTAATAATCATCAATGAGGTAAGCATTGTCTCAAACGTAATGCTTGCCTTCGTACACTTGATAATGCAACAGATTTTTTAAATGGGGTATGATTTGCTGTTTGGCGGAAAGCATTTATTTTGTCTTATGTGACCTACTGCAACTTACCCCCGTTAAAGGACAGGATGTTTTCAAGAGTCGTCTCCATGATGAAACTCAGAATTCTTTGGGAAGTATTGGCAATGTAAACATTTGCTAAACTTTGAATACAAGGAACTACTGAGGAATTTGCGTCAAGCATCTGACATGGAATACGGAAATGTTGTCAAGGACATTAGAATAGGAGTTCTGAAAAAGGAGGGCAAAAGTACCCTAGAAAATTGACTTATCAACAAACGTTTCTCCTTTAAGGACACAGCAGCACAGCTACTGTTCAATTTAATTAAAGAAGGCAAATCTATAGTCTGTTTAATGCCTACACTTCAAGAGACTCCAATTTTAATAAACAATTACTAAAACTGGAGAAAGAACACATTTTGGAAAATACAGCTATTGACAAAATGAAACACCAGGGAGTAACACTATTTCTAAGTGAAAACCTACACTCAAAATTGGATTCATTGGAGAAATCTGAATTCAAGACTGCAGAATTAGTTCACACGTATGCAAAAACTGCAGAGTAACTTTGTATAGAAATTTAAATGTCGAGGAAGGCTTAGTAAATGGTGCTCTGGGAAAAGTTATTGATTTCATTAATTTTCCAAATAGGGACGAGGTTGAATACTTAGCCGTAACATTTGATCAGACAGATGGTGTGCAGCAGATTGGCCGATGTATGTTTTTTGTTTGAAGAGGTATATGTGCATCGGCAACAGTTGCTTTTGTCTCTAGCATACTCTGTACCTATTCATAAATCTCAAGGTTTCAATGTAGGCACAGATTGTATTAACATTGGTGGTACTGTATTTAAAGAAGGTATGTCATATGTTGTATTGTCTCGATGTAAGAACATTGTCCGGTCTGTGTTTGGTTGATTTTAATGACAGGAAATTTAGTGCAGATGAAATCTGAATCAGAGAGTATAATCGATTAAAAGGTGTATATGCTCCTCATTTTGAACAGTATCCCATTTGTGAAAAAAGTATAATCTGTCCAGAGTGGAAGCTCATGAAAAAGCCTACAGATGTTGCTGAAAAGAAGGAGAACAAGGAAGGTGTTAAGAAGACACAATACTTCTGGTGCCAACAGTTATGCAAATGTTGTTCTCAATGTACTGTTTTATTACCACAACCTATAAATACAATTGAACAGAAATCAAAGAAGAGGTTATGTTCTGCACTGTGTGCTTTGCAACAATGTTTACTTAGAGCTACGACTATAATACATTGTGCTTCAGGCATACAAGATCTAGTAGATATGTGTAGTGGATCAGTACTATTTACTCAGAACACTCAGTAAGACACAGAAGAATTTATAATGGTCCTCTTTGAAGTTTTGGAAGAAGAACAAATAGACATATCTGACTTATATGGACGGATTTACAAATTGAAACATGACTGTGAGGATTGCTGTTTTACGTCTACCCCTCAAATAAATTCGGAGCGATTTCTGCACTTAACACTACTGGATTACAAAACTGTGCCTTTTAATAGATTGAATAAAATGGCTAATGAAAATATGATCTGCCCAAATTGTAGAACAGATGTAATGTCTACATGGCATATTCAAAGATGCAGAAAATACCTTATATTAATGGTGCAATGATGCAGAGCAGATGGATCTAAATTGGAAACCAAAATTACAGACTTCAAAGTAGGACAAATATAAATTTCTGCAAGAACTTATACTACTACTATGGCTATCATATGAGCTTTATTTTGACAACTCATGTCATAAAACCTAGAAAAACAAACAAGCATAAAATACAATTAAAAGACATAAAAATTGACGGTTCATACAACAAGTATCACAAAGTGTATGCAAATTCTTCCTTACACTAGGACATGGTTTATACAACGTGCAGTCTGTAGGGTGATTATCATAACCAGGTCCATCGTACAGTGGCCAAAAACACTTAGTGCTAGCACCGACGCCAGCTAAGGGTGAGTGTAGTCTAGTTTGTATACCTTGAGGAACTACCGTGCCAGTCTGCCATGATCCAGTTAAGAATAATTCATCTTACGACCACAGTGATAAAAAAGAGAGTTCAAAAGAGAAAGTAAAAAAAGCTATCTAAGTGTTTCGGTGAGTAAATGTGCTGTCAGTTTATGAGCCCAACAATCATATTTGCCCTTTATACCCTATCGTTTTGAGACTGATGTGGTGGTCAACTATCACTTGTTTTACGGTAAAGTGTTTATGCATCACTTCTAGGAAAATAGAGATTTTCAAAGGTAGGCTGGCCTACTGTTTACTGCAATCCTCTCTCTCTGGCCTTTCTCCTAATTCCCCACATGTGGCGGAGAAATTTAGCAACTGCACAGACTAAGAGGGGTCTAGTGTCCGATTTCGGGATACGCAGGGCTTCCCGGTGGTTCCGTGTGACCATCTGCTGGCAAATCAGTTTTAACCATTTTGATCTTGGATGCGCATAAGCTGGCCATGCGAACAGTGCGGGGGCAACGGACTCCACTGGTGCTTTGCATCCTGGGCAGTCACTCGGGCTCAAGTCATTAGTGTGCCACTTAGCTGTTACCTTGCAGATGGGAAGGCTGCCAACCTGAATTGAATGTAAAGCATCCTTTCCTAGGGAGCCTGAATTAAATCAAGGTAAGATTACGAGGAGCAGACCTGTATATGCAGATGGAATTATGTAGTGAGTTTCTCTTGGTCAGGCCTAGTAGACTACTGTTGCACAACCCATTCCCAATAGTGTCGCTTTACTATGTCTTTTTGGAGCAGGAGTGAACCTAATTTTTCCCATGCTGCCCAAAGCCCAATGTCAGATACCAATTTTCTTACATTTCTGATCTACCCCACCTTGTTGCACATGTCTAAACAGATGACCTCTGACAGGGCTTCAGCATAAGGCAACAGCTCCATGGTCCTCCAGATATGACCCCAAAACAACAGTGGGCGGAGCTTGACCATGTCACTTATGGAGCATCAGACCATGTCAAGCATTAGGGAAGTTAGCGGTATGCTTTGGGGCAGCATCACATGGTTCCTTAGGAATTTATGCTCTGAGCTCAGTTGACTTTGTTAAATCCGCATAGCTCTGCCCTGTACAGGGCAGAGCTGACTGCTTTCGAATCATAGACCTGCAGGGCAGCAGCAACAGTTCTGCTGTGTGAGGAACAATGTTCTTTCCCGAGTACTCCCGTGATGCACTTATGGCTCAATAACACCTTTGAAAGGTGGGGCTTCCCGGTCATTTTTTCTGAAAGGCGGACTCCTAGCTAGTCGAAAGTGCTGACTCTTTCCAGGGGGAGCCTTCCTAATGTTGCTTTATCTTTATATGACTTGTAGGGGTTGAAAAGCCATAAATACGGTTTTAGTAGTATTAATAACCAAGCCCAGGTGTCACAGAAGAGTTAGAATCTGTTAAGAAGTGACTGTAGCCCCACCTGGGTTTTCGACACCAGCAGGATGAGAGAGTTGCAACCTTTTCCCCCCCAGGGATGGGGTGTCAGAAGGTTCTTGTAACAAAAAGCTGACCACTCTATTCATGTACAAGGAAAAAATGCGTGGGGGCCAGATAACAACCATGTTGGACTCCCCTACTGAGTGGAATGCGCTCTGTAAGTTGCCCCTGGGACCCCATTTTATCTGTGCATAATATGGCTATCATCTTTCATGAAGGACCTTATGAACAGCTGAACACTATACAGTCTATGTAAAGAGTGAAACTGGCTGTATGGAATGCAAAGACAGCAACCTTATGGAGAGGATGAGGCCTAGCTTCTAGGGTGGTCGACATTGAAGCTGGGGAACCGGATTTGAGACTTGGCAGGGACACTCAATATCCTGTGATTCTGGGCAAATCACTTAATTTCCCTGTTCCTAACAAAATGTGTATCCATCTGTAACACAACTGGTGCTCATGTAAAGCACTCTGATACCTTTGGGTCAAGGTTGAGCTGTATAACTCTCCCAATAAAAAAACGAATCTGCCTTTCAAACTACAATATTCTTACCTTTTGTTTCTTCAACCAAAGCTCTAAGAAGTATTTCTCAAAATAAGTAATGTACAGTGTTCTACTTGGATCGTCAGAGTTTTAGACATCATTCTGTCTATAAAAGGCGATGTCTTTAAAAAGTTCTCTGAAATTCAAGTGTCCTTTTATCTTCCACAAAAAAGTTAATATAACATCTAGATACTACACTCTCTAATTAAAGTGTGAAACTGGATCGAACAATGCAATTTCAGCAACTTTATATTGAAACCAAAACTGCCTTTTAATCTACAAAATTGTCGCCTTTTGTTTCGTCAACCAAACTTCTATGTACTATTTGAGGAAAAAAAGTAATGCAAGTGATTTTGTCTACATGGATTATCAGCATTTTAGACATAATGTGGCCTACCAGAGGGGATGTTTTCAAAAGGATCTCCAAAATTCAAGTGTGGTTTATATATATTAGTGTTATTGTACCAGGCAATAATAAAACAAAACGTTTAAGATGGTTTTTAGATTAGTGCAGTAACTGTGGGTATAACAACTGATTAACAATTTGTAGTGAATGCAATGCATAGTGTCACTTATTTATAGTGAGATACTGTGCAATTTTTTTCCTACAATCTATATGATTGTTTTTTTCAACACTTTTCAAGATTGAAGCTTTATACAGTACATTATTTATGGTGAACAACTATGAAGGCTGAGAACATTAAACAGAGAAAATTAAATGTTTACCAATATTGTGATATACTGTTGCAGCATAAACAATGTGTACTGTTATGTTTCTGAAATTTTGTAAAGCAAATACTAACCAACAGGGTTTCTAGTGATACACTTTTAGATGTGTGAACCTACTGGTTGTTATCACAGAAATACTATTTGGACATACTCATAGAGACTGTCTTGAATGCATAAAGAGCACTTGATATCCTTTGCCACCTGTTTCTTTTTCCAGGAGAGGATGGCAAATGACTGCCTCTTTGCTGTGTTGTGGCAATTGATCCTCACTGCAACCAGAATAGAAAGCAGCACAATTTAATTTAGAAAAAGAAAAGAACAAGTGCTAAATTGTGAACAATGAAAAATGAACATTTATACAATACATTGATTATGGTATACAAGTACAAAACCTGAAAACATGAAAAAGGGAAAAATCCACTTCTTTAATGTGAAATACTATTACAGTATAGGAAATGCCTACTGTTTTCATTTTAAATATAAAAGTTAGAGTCTCATAGAGACACTGATACAGACAGACACACACTGATAAACCCAGTCATACAACCAGCCGGTTGGCCACTCAGCTATTCACATATCCACCCACTCACCAATACAGTCAATAACAGACCAAGATACTTACACATGCATCAACAACCACATAAACTTACTCTCCCATAAAGATAGTGACACACCCACTCACTCACTCACACAGGAACTAACATATACACTTACACATCCATACAGTCACTGATACACTCATTTAATCATTCATACAGAGACTCACCCTTACACTTACTCACCCATGTGGTCAGTCATTCATCTACTCAGTCATCCATATAACAGCTAACATACCCAGTCGTTCTCTCATGTAAGCAATAACATACCCACTCACCCATACAGGTACAAACATATCTACCCACACATACACACACACTCACTCAACCATATACCACTAATTCACTCACTCACCTATTCATACAACCACTCATGCACCCTTTTGTTACCCATGCAGATACTCAGTCACTTAGGGCCTCATGTAGGTAGCCGAATACCGGTCGGTAACGGCCGATTTTCGGTAATTATACCGTTACCAACCGGTATTTAGGCTTGTGACATGTAGGGGGCTCATTTCTGTATTCAATAATTTACCGAATCGGTAAAATTACCGAATCGGTAATTTTACCGATTCGGTAAATTCCGAATACAGAAATGAGATGTAGGGGGAGTGTGTGGGTGTTGTTTGGAGTCGGTATTTACCACCAACTAATAGTTGGTGGTAAATAAAGTATGGATGTGTAAAAGCATTTTATAGCGCTTAGAAGTGTGCAATGTGGCAGACATACATGCCCTTAGGGCATGTATGTGTGCCACATGTGCACACATGGCCGAATCAGGGGTGCCACAGGGTGTCAATGTGGCACCCTGCCACCCTTGCATGTGCTCCCCCATTACCGAATCGGTATTTACCGATTCGGTAATGAGGCATACCTTCCCATCAATGGGAAGGTATGCCTCATTACCGAATCGGTAAATACCGATTCGGTAATTACCAACTCACTCCGATTCAGTAACATTTACCGAATTTTTACCTACATACACTTTACCGATTCTTAAATACCGAATCGGTATGATTCGGTATTTTAGAATCGGTAAAGTGTATGCCACCTACATGAGGCCCTAAGTGATATAGCATCTCAGATACTCATTCAATCATACAGCCACTCACACACCCTCTCACTAACTTACTCACACTCCCTTACTAACTCATACAACCACTCACACACACACTGTTTGACTCATACAGCTACACACATATACATTCACTCATCCATACACCCACTCATGCAGTCACTCACTCACCCATATAGCTATTCACCTTAAATACACTCACAATCACTCACTCAAACAACTACTTACACAGTCAATCATTCACTATACAGACACTCACACACCCACTAATATACTCATGGAGCCACTCACTCACTCACCTATACTATATCTACATACATACACATTCATTCACCCTTACACCCACTCATGAACCCACTCACTTACCCATATAGACACTCAAGCATGCGCTTACTCACCATACAGACAATTACACAGTCACTCACTCACTCGTATAACCACTTACACATTCACCCACTCATTATTGAGCCACTCCCATACCCACTAATATACTTATACAGCCATTCACACATCCAGTCACTTACTCATACAGGTACTTGCATACTAGCTCACCAACTATATCACCCATACAACCATTCATCCCCTCACTCACTCATCCATATTGCCACTCACACAACCACTCACTCACCCATGTACTACTCACATACCCACCCACTCACTCACTCATACAGCTACTTGGACACACTTTCAGTCATTCATACAGCCACTCAGATAGCCATTCACTCCTATGTATATACTGACACACCCCTCACTCACCCATACAGTCACTCACATACCCAGTCAGTTACCTGTATAGCCATTGGCATAACCACTCACATGCTGATTCAGCTACATACACACCCAGTCACATACCCATACAGTCACTCATACACCCACTCACTCAACCATACACAACCTTTGTCACCCTTTTCCTCAAATATACAGAGTTGCATAGTCACTCACTCGCTCAATCATATAACTGCTCACATAGTCAGCCACTCACCCATATAGACACTCACCCACCCACTCATACAGTCACTCACTCACTCATACACCTAGACACATATATATTCATCATCCATACACCCACTCATGCACCTACTCACTCACCTTTAGAGCCACTCATACATCCTCTCACTCACTCATACAGATACTCATTAACTCACTCACTCACTCACTCACTCATACAACTACCTACACAGTCACTCACTATACAGACGCTCATATATCCACTAATACACGTATACAGCCACTCCCAGACCCACTCAGTCACCCATACAGGCACTTACACACCTACTACCTCCCCAGAGAGCATTTCATCCACTCATTCACTCACCTACACTGCTTAACCTCTCACATATACCCACTCACTCACCCACCGATACACCACTCATGCTGCCACTCACTCACTCATACAGCAAATCACACATCCTTTGACTCACTCATACAGCCTCTCACACACCCACTTATTCACTTACATAGCTACTAACAGACACTCACTTACCTATGTGGTCACATTCACTCATCCATACAATCACTCATGCAGTCACTCACTTACCCATTCAACCACTCACATACCCTCTCACTCACCTATACAGTTACTCATACAGTCACTCCTCCACCCATACAGCAACTCACATACCACTTTCAATCCATACAGTCACTCCCACACCTACTCACTCACCCATAAATATACTTGCACAGTCACCCATGCAAATTCTCTTATTCTCCCTCATCAACCCATACAGGCACTTACACAGGAATTCACTCACCCGTACAGATACTCATGTGCCCAATCACACATCCATACAGGCACTCACACACATACTTTATCAGCCAAACATTACTCATGCATTCACTCACGCATACACCACTCACACACTCACTTACTCATCCATACACCCACTGACATACTGACTCAGTCACTCAAAGTATACTCATTCAGTCTCTCACTCACTCATACAGACACTCACACAGCCATTTACTCACCTATACACCACTTATGCACCCATTCACTCATCTATAAACCACTTATGCATCTACTCACTCACCCCTACAGCTACGCACATACCCAATCACTCACCCATACAGGCACTCATATACCCAATTATACACACATACATCCCCTCACTCATGCAGTCATGTACCCATACATGCAATCACACACCCACTCATTCACCCATACAGGCACTCACATAGTCAGTCACCCACCAATATACCTACTCACACACCCAGTTACTGAACAAAAGAGCCACTCACAGTCACACACAGACACTCCCTTGCTGATAGAACTACTCACACATCTACTCTCTCACCCATATAGCTACTAACACACCCACTCACTCACCCATAAAGCCACTCATGTACCCACTCACTCACAAATACATCTACTAACACATATACTCATTCACCCATAGTCATTCACACACCCATTCACTCATCTACACACTAATTCACACACCGACAGACAGAGCAAGACATATTTGCACTGTTACAATCATACATATAACATATCATTATTCTTTCTTAATGCAGACTTGGTGGTTCTAACAAGAACCATTGTTTTTTCTTTTTCTACATTTAAAAAAATATTTTCCAGCAATTATGGTGTATTTTGGTGTTTTATTTTGGTTTCTTAATAGAAAAGTTCAAAACATAGTGCTCCTCCACCACAAGCACAAAATGTGTATCAGCAAATGGAACAAAAAGAAAACTAACACTTATGAGTGTTGATGCTGGCAAGGAGAGCTGGGATTGACTGCTCCCCCATGCTTAATATTTTTTTACACTTTAGGCAAAATTGTCCAATGCTCAAACATCCACAGAAAGTGCAGGTGCAGATGAGGTGCCTGGTTGTGCAACATCTCCAGCAGATGTCCCCTGCTGGCTGATCTACCTCCCTCTGCTTTTGCGAGGAGGGTGGAGTGCATCATTCTCAAGTACTTTGTCTTACTTGAAGTATCGCATGACACGGTGTTCCTTCCTGTGCATAAACAATCTTTAAATGGTGTTTTGTAACTTCTATGCGTGCTACTTAATGCAGCACACATAGAAGTTGCAAAACATCATTTCTTTTATTGATTGTTTATGTGCAGAAAGGGACACTTACTGCACATAAACAATCAATGGTGTTTTTCTGTTTCCATGTGTGCTGCACAACACAGCACACATTTGAAACAGCAAAGAGAAGTTAAACATTTCACCTCATTGTGCCAGGGTAAGACCAGGTTTTCCGTGATATTAATTTTGGTGCTGCCCCATATTTACGTCACACTTGAAATTATGTGGCAGCACCAAAATCCATGGGTATTGCGGTGGAACGCCAACGTTATTGCAATGTCACCGCAAAAACTGGGAAATAGACTTTGAAGATGATTTTTCTGGAAACTCACTACAAGAATATACGTTTAAACAGTACACTAATAAAGCTCTACTGTTAAACATACTATAGAATTGGTCTATAGATATGTTCAACACTTTGTACAAATCATGCGCTCTTCCCAACGTCATTACGATGCCCTTCATCACCGCGAAAAGGGAAAATCAGCTTCGGAGACGATTTTTATGTAAACTCACTTCAAAAATATGAGTTTAAAAAGTACCCTAATAAATTCTGTAGAAAGGGCCTATATATATGTTTAACACTATGTACAAAGCACATGTTCTCCACGACTACAGATGTCTTGGCAATGACGTCGGTAGTCGCAAACATATAAAGAATCTGTGAAGGTGGTTTTCTCCAAAATTGATCAAAAAAACTAAAGTTAAAACAATATCTTACTAAGGGGCATATCAACAAGGGCTTTATCTCTGCTTTTTTGGCTTTAAAAGCTAAAAAAGCAGAGATAAAACTAGCGCCCTATCAGCAACAGGGTGCTAACACTCAAATATGCATGTTAGCACCCTTTTACTCTACGCTTCCCCTTGCATCTCTAATGAGATGCAAAGGGGGCGTTCCAGAGTAAAATAGGAGAAATGTCGCTAAGCGACATTTCTCCTATTATCAAGGATATCGTTAACCCTGTTAGCGATAAAAAAAAGCAGCGCTAACCGTGGATAACGCTGCTTTTTTACGTCTGGTATTTTTCTGACTTAGCCATGATATCCTATTTAAGGTGGATATCATGGCTAAGTATGTCTATCCCTATCAGCAAGCTATCGCCAAACCTTGTGGGATTATCGCTGCATTTCCAGTGATAATCTCACAATTGGCAGCTTGCACTCTGAATTTTATCATTTGGAGATAAGCGTTGCTGATAGCACGCTATCTATGCGATAAAATTCAGAGTTGGCCGGCGATAATTATCCTCACGCTAAGAGCGCTGAGCGATAATTATCACCGGCCCTTGCTGATATGCCCCATAATTTCTAGACTTAAATTTTATTTAAAAAAAGTCTTTAAGTGTATTTTTCAGTATGTGAAATACATTTGCTGATCACAAATTCTCCACAGTAATGCGACACTGTTGTGGCGACTCAAAAAATTATTAAAACTAAAAAACAGTTATTAATGTAGTTTCTGATAAACACATACCAAATTAAAAAAATGAGTGGTATATTATATATACCACTTTTAGAAAATTGGCTGCGGGGTGCAGGTTTTGCAAAAATCAGCAATCTTTGATAATCAGCAAGGACAAAGCACAGAAAAAAATAGAAAAGAAGGGTTTGGGGAGAATCACAGGCCCTTGTGATAACCCACCTTTAGAAAAGGTTGTCTGCTAACCATTAGGACAGGTGCCCAAAAAAACCCAGGCGAGTTTATGTCATACACAATATACCTGCCCCTATGGGCAGGTCGATCAATAAAGCAATCAACTCAGCACTCTGCTCAGTAAGTTTCGCCTCCCTGGATGGGGCATAAGCTAAATTGAAGGAAGTGGATTGGGGTGCTCTCATTGTCAAAGTGGATATTGAATCAGCTTTCTGCCTACTTCCTGTTCACCCTGTTGATTTTCAACTGTTGGGTTTTTAATTTGGGGGTAACTCTTCTTAATGCAAATGTATGCCCATGGGGTGTTCAGTGTCTTGCACCTACTTTGAGTGTTTCAGCACCTTTCTGCAATGCGTCTTTTTTCAAGTATCTGGCATCCACTTGATCATTCATTACCTTGATGATTTCCTATTTCTGCATCCCGTGTATTCTGGGAGATGTACCACCTCACTGTTGTCTTTCAACAAGCTTATGGGTAGTTTTGGTGTACCAGTTCCTGAGAAGAAAACAGCGGTCCCTGTCACAACCCTTGTTTTTCTTGGGATTGAAATCGACTCAGTAAAAGGGGAGAGTACCTTTCCATAGGAGAAAGTGAGGGTCTTCAAGGCTTCTTTGAGAGATTGTTTGTATTGTGTTGTATTGGTTTTTGTTGAGCGCATATATCACCCTGAGTGTTCAAAGAGCTAGCCTGACTAACAAAACGGGAAGGGAAGAGAAAAGGGGGGACAAACTGAAGAGAAGAGGGTCTCAAAATAGTCAGGTTTTAAAAGATTTACGGAACTTTTTGTGGACAATCTCTGAGCTGAGATAAAGAGGGAGTGTGTTCCACAAAGTGGGGGCAAGACAGGAGAACGATCTTCCACCGTTCTTAGCGGTGAGGATTTTTGGAGTAGTTAGAAGATGTTTATTGGCGGATCGGAGGGTTCTGGAGCGCTGATACCTTTTCAGTTTGTTAGCCAGATAATGGGGGCCATGTCCACTAAGCGTTTTGTGTACTAGACAGTTAATCTTGAATGTGATACGTTTTCTGATTGGGAGTCAAAGAAGGGCTTTCAGACTAGGTGTCGAGGGGGAACGAGGTGGAAGATTTAGTACTAATCTGGCCGCTGTGCTTTGAAGGACCTGAAGTTTTGTTAGATGCTCTTTATTTGGGGAGGCTAAAAGGGCATTGCCATAATCCAGACGGCTGATGATTATAATCCTTGCACAAGCGAGATGACAATGGGACCCATGTAAAGATCTTACGGAGGCTGCGCATTAGTCCATAATAGATGCGAGCCACATGATTGACATAGTATGACATAGATAGTTGATTGTCAATCAGCACTCCTAGGTTGCGGACTGTTGCCTTAGGTGAAGGACATATGCCTAGATTTGGGGGCCACCAGTCACTTGACCACAACGTTTGTGCATTGCCGAAGAGAATGATTTCGGTTTTACTGGCATTGAGTTGAAGATGATTGTTTAACATCCAACAGTGTATGTCAGACATACACTGCCTGAATCGGTGTTTGGTGTTGGTTGGGTCTGGTCCGAGAGTGATTAACAGCTGAGTGTCGTCAGCATACGACACTGTGTCGAAACCATGAGATTTAATGACATTGGCTAGAGGTGATACGTACAGATAGAAGAGTGTAGGGCTCAAAATTGAGCCCTGGGGGACACCCTTGTCTATGAGTTGGCTGCTGGAGGTAAATGTCCCCAATTGAATTCTGGAAGTACGATTGGTCAGGTAGCTCCTGAGCCAGTTCAGTGCGATGCCTCCGACACCCAACTCCCGTAAGTGATTCAAAAGAGTGCTGTGGGAGATGGTGTAGAAGGCAGCTGGCAGGTCGAGAAGGATCAGGATCACAGATTGTCTGGCATCAAGGGAGAGTCTAATATTGTCTACAATTTCCAATAAGACCCTTTTGGTGCTATGAGAAGCCCGAAACCCAGATTGAGAGGGATCCAACAAATTATTACTCTCTAGGTGATTGATGAGTTGTTTGTTGACCAGTGACTCTAAGACCTTCTCGAAGAGAGGAAGAAGAGAGATTGACCGGTAATTGTTAGGCTGCTTAGGGTCTAGGGTAGGCTTCTTTACTATTGGTCTAACCATAGTCTCTTTCCATCTTGTTGGAACGATAGAGTGGAGTAATGAAAGATTGAGGAGTTTAATAGACAGGGAAGGAGAGTTGGTCCAAATTTGGACAGAACATGAGAAGAGACCGGGTCAGTGGGGGAGCCAAATTTCACCCTCCTGAGCACGGTCGAGGCGTCTTCGTGGGTGAATTCAGTGAATTTGTTAAGAGGAGTAGAAAACGGGAGGTGATTGTTGGCCAATCCCTGATATGGTGGTTCACTGGCTGTGTGAGGGAAGAGGCTATGGATGTTGTTGATTTTATCCACAAAGAAAGATGATAGAGTGTCCACCCACTCTTGCGATGAAGTCTGTGTTGGCTGACAAGAGGAGGGGTTGGTAAATTCTTTTAGTATTTTGTACAATTCATTGTGGAAGTTAAAAGCTTGATTTATTCTGTCCACTAAGCATGTTTTTTGGCCGTTGCAATGTGGTCAAGTTAGCGCCTGTGTGTGGATTTGTAGTGCTGTCTATCTACACACTTTTTGAGGGCCTCCACTTGCGTGCAGCCTTCCTAGCGGCTAATTTGTCTGCTTTTAAGTCTATGGTGAACCAGGGTGATAATGTATGGGGGCGTTTGGAGGCTCGTAAGGTCACCTTACCCCAGCTTCAAGTTTTAGTAAGGCAACTTAACTTTGCATTGCAAATCATTCCAATGGGCATCCCCTTTTCTATATCCATTGCACAGGCTCTGTCTGGGCTGAGGGAGAAGCCTCACAGAACACAGGTGTTAGCAGAGATAAAACAGAACTTTAAGATTTGGTTGCCATTTCTGGAGGGCTTTAATGTTTCAATGGCCAGTTGGACTGATACAATCTAGTCAAGACTTTTGTCTAATCACAGATGCAGTAGGTAATCTGGGCTTTGGTGCTATATTGGGCTGCAAGTGTAATGCCCACCCATGGCTGCAACATTGTGTCGATTCAGTTTGAGTGCAAATTTTTACTTTGCAAGAATTGTTCCTCATTGTAGTTTCACTGCATATCTGGACAGGACAGTTCAGGAAAAAATCCCTTACTGTCTGGTCTGGCAGAATGCCTGTGGTTGAATCCATTAACTTCCGGCACTCAAAATGGAGGATAGCATTGAGATTGGTTCAGGTGCTAGTACATGCGCATTTGAAGAATATTGAATTGTTCAGGGCAAAACATGTGCCCAGTATTCAGAATAAAGTAGTTGATGCCTTATCTTGGATTTTGGGCATTTCCATCCAAAGGCTGAGGCGGATGAACACTCCTTTCCTGAAGGTACTATGGAATCTTGGTGCTCAGCTTTACTAAACCTAAATACTGATAACTTTGCACCAAAAACAAAGATGGCATATGAAAGGGCTTTTCACTATTATTTCTCATTGGATAGCTTGTTGGGTTCCCTGCAGCATAGGTGATCAGAAGGAAAATATTTGGCACTCTGTAGGTGCCACATCTCAGCATTGTACATTTTGTAAACCTGCCAATGCACCTGACCATTCATATGCCTTTCTCATTGAGAATGTTTTAAAAGGCTGGGAAAGGTGGGAAGGGAAGATGCCGGATACTTGGAAAAATGCTGTGTGTTCAATCTATTGTGTGAATTTTCATATATGAGGCTGTAATGTTTTCAGTTGCCTTTTCACTTACCTTTTACGATGGAATTTGAATCTCCAAATTTGTGGCATCAACCAAAAAGGTCATGCAATGGCTGATGCTGCTAGAGCACATATCTAGTAATTATTTTATCTCACTTTAAGACCAACCATTATGGCAAGGTTAAGCAGTGTATCTTTCCATGGGCAAGCGGGGCTAGGAGCTGTCCAGTTCTTGAGTTTGCAACGTAACGCTGCATCCACCTTCTTATTATTACACAGCATGATTAACCCTCTTATAAGGTATCAGTATGGCAAAGTAAGAGCCAATGGTCTTTAGGCGGCAGTAATAGACAACCAAAATTACAGCTCTCATTCTGTCACAATATTTATTGAAATTCTGCAGCATGGGCTGTCCTCCATGCCAACAATGTCAAATGGATAGGGAGATGTAAGTCTGAATGCTACAAATGATACGTTCACCTCATCATGATTGCCTATTCCAAGGATTACTTGATAACCCTGTTCGCATGGACATAAGGGTTGCTCTAGTTTGTGTTTAAATTCAACATGATCCAGGGCATATCATGGGTCAGCCACGGCAGGTTGTTAATGGTATCTGTTTCCTTCCTTGACTGTTTGCATCAGGTCACATGGCTCCAGCCATGGTGTGTACCTCGGGCACTCATTAGTGAGGAGAGCGGGAGCAGTATTTAAGTAGAGACAGTTTCACAGGCAAGCACTGGAGGCGGGATTACAAATTCATTGGGCAGATGTAGGTGGTTCACGTTTGTAAGACTAGCACCCAACCTACCGAGAGAGTATCAGGTAGGGCACTGCAGCCACCTGTGGTGATCATTATTCCTATAGGTGGTAACGGCCTGATGCTCATTGGGCAAAGAGGCCTCTACAAGGTGCTTTTGTTTGAAATTTCTCGGTTAGCCAAAGCGTTCACCGTGGTGGTAACTGCTTGGGCTCACATTGCTCCCCAATGGGTATGGAGAGTCAGTACTTATTCAAGAGGCCTTAGAAAATGAGTCAGGCATCTGAATAGCCTTCTGGGGAGATTGTTAAACACAACATTTTTAAAGTTAATTCCCCGCTGTTGCTTCATGGGTGAGGCCTATTTCCACAGAAATGGTGTAAATTTGTCCTATACCAAGTTGTTTTTTGAAAACTTATTTGATTTGGCATTGCTCTATTTCTTGCTCTCTTAGGAATACCAACTCACTGGGAGGAAGGCCTTGGAGGTCAGTTAACTGTCTGGTCTTTTGGTGGGGGTAGAGTCTTGGCTGGCCACAAAACTCATACACACCTTGCCAACAGGCAGTAAAGGGTCAGGCAAATTTTAATTGATCTGGCTTTAAACCTTATCTCATACTGGGGGATTGGAATTGCATTGTTCATGGTGAGGGTAGGGGCAGGCACTACAGTGAGTATCCCATGCCCACCGGGGCACTCTATGTCACTGTCCTTGAGATCTAGGGAGATTGTACTTGCAGACTGGGACCTCGGTGCACTCTAGATGCCCAGGCCTGTCTCCCAAAGGGTACCATGGGAATCTCTTTTTTGGGTTGACTTTGTCATGGTTGGTTTAAGGGTTTACGTTACATGTTGGCCCAGACTTCCTTGGGATGTGGAACCAGATGAGTTGAGTTCACCTTGTGGCAGATATCATCTGTAAATTAACGTGTGCAGTAAGGGCCAGCAGGATGGTCAGTCATGACTCAAAAGACTCAGGAGACTTGATGTCTAGGTTATTGTCAACATTGGAAGATGCCACTTTATGAAAATAATAAGACATGTTTATTCTTTATTCTGTTATCTGTATGAGATGTGTGAATAAATATAACCGGAGAATTGTTATTTTCCTTACAAACCAGTATGAGAGAACATTATGAGAGAACATTAAAGTAATTCAGTTCAGAATATGCAAGATACAAAAACTTAACTTGCATTTGAATAACATAGAATACTCTTGCTTCACACTTAATAACAATGTAGGCCATATATACAGAGAACACGACAAATTGACAAAAATTTGGTAACTTGTGACAACACTGTCAGAGCAGTGGGTATACTCAAATTGTTCATGTTTAAAAAATTACTTTCAGTAAATGTTGCTCTATGCATTGAGATCATAGTATGCTCTTAATTGGGATACTTAGAAAGGTTGAAATATATATAATTTTTCATTTTAAAGTGCCTTTGTCATATCTTTATGACATCTGCTGTCTGATTTACATGCTGAATATTTTAATTGTGCTTTGGTTCTCATAGTCAATCCTGAGCACTGACTCAGCTCTGGATGGCTCGCTCTCTGACTTTGCTGGCTCGCCTACCTCTATTTTGAACTATAGCAAATATTACAGAAAAAATAAAAGGTTTTACTTAATTTGTTCTTCGGGCTCTTAATGCATGGTTATCACTGTCTTTTTTTCCTTGCTCTCTGCCATGCAGGAGAAAATAGAGGGGTCGGTGAAACCAATCAATTAAGGTTCCTTTTCGGGCAACCAACCCAGAGGAAACCCAAACATCACTGTCGAACTGGGTAGCCAAAGCTGTCCTGACAGAAATGCTCAAACCAGGCCAGCTTCATTCATCTCCTTGCTCAATCTCTTTTTTCCATCCATCCATTTGTAGTATTTTTAAATTATGTGACTGGACCCTCATGGCCTGCGAACATTTTCATGTGTTTTTATATGGGAAATGTTTCATTATAATCAGAGACCACAAGGCATTGCTCACCATCTTTGGAAACCAGAAAGCTGCGATGCCCCCTCAAATTGAGTGGTAGGGGTTGCAACTGCAAGAGTATGACTATGCATTTGTAAACTAGCCAGGAAAAAAGACCAAAATCCCGCAAATTACTTTTCAAAAGTACCACTATCTTGCTACAGTTTGGTATCCAAAGCAGTTGAAGAGTATTTCAACTTTATTGTGAGGTCCAGCATGCCAGCAGCTCTATCCACTGAATAGATTATTACTGCTGCCAACACAGATAAAGACATGCTCATCCTCAAAGACCTAATTGCAAAGCAATCTTGGAAGAAAAGTATTCAACCCTTTGCTGATGATGTTGAATTAAAAAAATTAAAAAATGTACAGGATGAGCTATCCGTCCCCTGAGATGGTATAATATTGAGAGGCTCAAGGATAGTCATACCTGAGAGTCTGAGCCAGCAAGTCATTAAGCTAGCCCATGAAGTACATTGTGGCATTGTAGCCTTCAAAAGAGCTCTAAGAGACCAAGTGTGGTTCCCTTGCCTAGATGAGCGAGTTGAGAAAGAGCTGAAAGTGTGCCACCGGTGTAACTATTTATCTCCCAAGGTGACACATCATCCATTGACAATGTCTGACCTTCCTGCGAATCACTGGGAGAGAGTTGCAGTTGATTTCTTTAGGCCTCTCGGAAATGGACATCATCTCATGGTAGCAATTGATGAATATTCACTTTTTCCTTTGGTGGAAGACCTATCATCAACAATCCATGACAAAGTCATTGAGCGGCTTGGTGACATCTGTGCAGATTGAGGCATTCCCACTATTCTCAAATCTGATAGTGACCTGTGGTGAAGAATCGCACTTGGGCTACTGGAAACATGGGGCCCGATTCACAGAACTAACTTAAGACAAAATCCTAAACTTACTACCATTTTGGTATTCACAGAAGGCACTTACTCATTTTGGTATTCACAGAAGGCACTTACTCATTTCGGTATTCACAGAAGTTAGGAGTCCTAACTTTAGGACTCCTAAATGCCTTCTGTGAATACCGAAGGTCTTAAAATTAGGATTTTTCTCAGTTTAGTAGCAGTATAGTTAGGACTCCTAACTTTAGGACTCCTAAATGCCTTCTGTGAATACCGAAAGTCTTAAAATTAGGATTTTTCTCAATTTAGTAGTCCTAAGTCTAAATTTAGGACTACTAAATTGAGAAAAATCCTAATTTTAAGACTTTCGGTATTCACAGAAGGCATTTAGGAGTCCTAAAGTTAGGAGTCCTAACTATACTACTACTAAACTGAGAAAAATCCTAATTTTAAGGCTTTCGGTATTCACAGAAGGCATTTAGGAGTCCTAAAGTTAGGAGTCCTAAACTTAGGACTACTAAATTGAGAAAAATCCTAATTTTAAGACTTTCGTTATTCACAGAAGGCATTTAGGAGTCCTAAAGTTAGGAGTCCTAACTATACTACTACTAAACTGAGAAAAATCCTAATTTTAAGACTTTCGGTATTCACAGAAGGCATTTAGGAGTCCTAAAGTTAGGACTCCTAACTTCTGTGAATACCGAAATGAGTAAGTGCCTTCTGTGAATACCAAAATGTGTAAGTGCCTTCTGTGAATACCAAAATGGTAGTAAGTTTAGGATTTTGTCTTAGGTTAGTTCTGTGAATCGGGCCCACGTAGTTTATTACAGGTTTACATCCATCCAAGAAGGGGCTCAGGAGCAACTGACTTGTTCAGAACCTTAGCACAACAGTCAGAACACTAGCTCCATGAGCTCATTGCATTCCATTACAGGAGCATGAAGGAAACCCATTACCACACATCCCCCTTTTTTAACATAAAGAAAACAAACAAATTAAAAACAGCAAAACAACAATACACCACCTATACATTTCTAAAAACAAACAAATCCAAATTAACAGTGCATTTAAATCAATACAGACATCTCTTAAGAATCATGAATAGAAGCATAAAAAAATAAAAAAAGGTGCTCTGGCAGTGAATGCCTTCCTACAACCTTGGCAAGGCAGAAACAGCTACGCCTTTCCCCCCTTTTCCATGATTCAAAGAGTCCTTCAGAAAGTCAGACTCCATCGATGCTCAATCGTGTTAATCACTCCTTTCTGGCCCTCTCAAGCCTGGTTCCCAACAGCCCTAGAGATGAGCTACGACCTCCCATTCCTAATTCCCTTCCTTGTGGACCTTCTTACAGACATAGACGGTCATCTTCACCCCATGGTTCAATCAGGGAATCTGAACCTTCTTGCCTGGAGAGTGTCAGGAGATCCAATGATCTCTCAGGACTTTCATCAACAGCTTCAACTCTCCTCGGCGAATCTTGGGCCCCTGGCACACACTACCGATACAACAACATTTGGAAATCCTGGGTTCGTTGGTGCTTGGAAAGGAATCTGGATTCCGTTCAAGCACCTATCGTTGACATAATCAATTTCCTAGTGGAACAATTCGAAAGAGGCCTTAGTTATAGATCTATCAATTGTTATAGATCTGCCATCTCCGCTGGCCATTCCCTTGTCAACGGGAAAACAATTGGTAAAAATGCAATTATTTGCAGAAGTTCTCAAAAGTATCAGACTCAGAAGACCTCCTAGACCCAGATATCAATCCCTCTGGGATGTGAACCTAATCCTTAACCTTTTTTCCAATTGGCCCAATAATACGCTCTTAAACAATAAAAAGCTTTCTATTAAACTGGCTACTTTACTTTGCCTAATTTCCTGTTGTAGAGTCTCTGATGTCAAAGCTCTGGAGATATCTAATAGATCTTATAACATGTTCGGAGTAAACTTTGATCTCTTTAGAAGAACCAAGACCATGTCCAATTCTATCTTTTACCCTCGTTTTGATGATTACCCTAAACTCTGTGTGGTTGACTGTATGAAGGAATACGACTCTAGAATGAATTCTCTTCAACCTCCTACTGCGACCCAGTTACTCATCTCCTTCGTTAAACCACACAAACCTGTTTCTTCAAGTTCTATCTCTAGATGGGTTAAAACTGTGATGAATCTAGCAGGTATCGACCTTAATATTTTTAAACCACACTCTCTCAGAGGCGCTATGGCCAGTAAGTCGTTCTGGTCCGGAGGTAAGTTGGACGATATCCTCAAGGCTGCTGATTGGTCGAATGCTCGAACTTTTGCTCATCATTACTGTAAACCTATTCCGCATGTGTCTGACGTAGTATTACAAAGCTACCAACAAGCATAATGGTACCCTCCGGTCTTGTAATGAAATTGCGATTCTCCTATTAACATGACCAGAGAATCTGGATTTCATTAAAGACACGGAGGCTTACATTATCCCCCCCTCCTCTTTCCCACTGGAGGTTGTTATGCTTCTATAGAAATTATTATGTTTATTTTTCAATTTTAAGAATATTGTGGTCTTGACTTGATATTTTGACTTGTCATCTTTTCATGCTTTTTATACATTGCTCTTTGACATCAGTATTTTACTCTTGCTATATTTGCACTAATTTCACCTTGTTTGTTTTGACTTTATCAATTTTTTACTCACGTGACTCTTTCTTTTGCAGATGCTCTATAAAGAATTTTGGATTAGAGTTTTCTTCTTCCTCATCTTCGGTGTCCTACCTTCTATGACGTCCTATGCTTTATCAAGATGTTCTTTCTTCATTTACTAAGTTCAAAGGATTTTAACAAACTTATCCTGTTTTTTATTCGCGATTTAAAAGAGGCAGAATACTGTGGGCTCATGCCTTTTATTATTGTTAATGTTCTATTTGGAATACTTCCTTTGTGATGTATGCGGCTGCTTGGTGACGCAATTTAAAGTGTAAACTATCTGACATGACACATAAAGTACCCTTGCAAAACTCAAAAGGTTTACTCTTTGTAGAAGACCTCATTAAATCCTTGGGGAAATACGTCTCCACTTTCTTCGCCCTGGACAAGGCCCAACAAAATATGAGCAGAGTTTTCAATCCTAACCTTTTTGGGCGGGCCAGAAGACGGGGCCTCTCTTCCGGCCGCTTCAATCAAAGACCATTTCCAAGATTCTGTTGTTTAGGAAGAGGGTATCAGAGGATTTAGATCCCGTTTAACCTTCATCTCAAACAACCCTGCAAGTGAAAACTCTCTCCCTTCTCCTTCTTTCCCCCAAAAAGTGGGTGGCAGACTCAAATACCCCCTTCACAATTGGAGATTGATCACTCAAGATCCTTGAAACAATCCCATCCTCGTCGCCAATCTTGTGGTGAAGAATCACACTTGGGCTACTGGAAACATGTAGTTTATTACAGGTTTACATCCATCCAAGAAGGGGCTCAGGAGCAACTGACTTGTTCAGAACCTTAGCACAACAGTCAGAACACTAGCTCCATGAGCTCATTGCATTCCATTACAGGAGCATGAAGGAAACCCATTACCACATGACCCACATTTCAGTAGCAAAGAATTCAAAGATTTTCTTGTTCAACTCAATGTCAAGCATAAAAAGAGTACACCTTTCTGACCCTAAGCCAACGGTGTTGTTGAACAAATAAGGTGCATCATCAAGAGGGTAATTCAGCGAGCATCAATGGAGGGAATTGATCTACACCAAGCCGCGTGTCTAGGCCTTCGTGCCTATTGATCAACTCCTCACTCCAAAACGGACGAGAGTCCTGCCACCTTGCTATTTGGGAGAGCCATTGGAACCAAACTACCACACTGGATATTGGACTGATCAATGAATGCCAATAAAGTTTGTGTCACACACACTTCTTCAAAAGGAAAAATGATAACATATACTGATCAGCACCAGTGCATCCAGGAAACAGTCTTCGATAAAGGGGGCTGAGTACTGGTCATACAAAACCAGAAGCGAGAAACAGCGTTTGCTGTTCGCCCTTTGAGGGTTGTCATGCAAAGGACACGTGGTGACAGCGCATTGTCCTGGAAAGTCCATAACACAGCACTTGTCTCACTCTAAACACCTACCTCAATGTTTGTCAGTTCCTCAGATCACAAGCGAGGCGACCCCAGTTCACCTGAATGTCCAGATCAAACATATTAGCCCATTTCATGAGTGCCTGATAAGGTGCATCTCAGCTACCTCATACCACTGGATCTGGCCGACCAGTGAGAGCGCCTCGGCGACTAATTTAGGAAATATGAAGCAAATGTTGACTGTACTTTTTATTTACCAAAGGGAGAGAGGTTGTGTCTTTGATATTATGCCGGCCAGGACTCTCACAGTTCTGGGCGGATTCTAAACAGGAATTACATAGTCTGCTGGGAGGTACTAAGGTGTGGTTATAATATGATGCAAAGGGTACAGTGTGTGATCGTATGCTGAGTAAAAAAGACGTCTGTTATAGGGCTCCATGTGTGGCGTGTTCATTTGCAGGCTCTTGGCTGGGGAAGAAACTACACCATTCTTTCTCCTTCTCTCCTCTCTCTCCTCTTTCTCTCTGATCGCATTCTCTCTTACCTTTTTTCCCCCTCCCTCTCTCACTTTCTCCTACACACCCACTGCAACACCCATTTCCCTCCCCTTACACGCTAAGCACAGCAAGACATGGGGGCTCATTTTTGAGCCCCTGCGTCACTTTTGCGCCACCGGTGCGTCACTTTTTGTGACGCACCAGTGGCGTAAAACATGCGCCATGATGCGCCATATTTACAAAGTGACGCATCTACCTAGATGCGTCACTTTGTAAACCCCTGCGCTACATTATACCTGCGTCAGGTATAATGTATGCAGGGTGGGCGTTCCCACGTAAGTAAGCATCGTAGAAGTGACGCAGTGAAATCTACGAGATTTCACTGCGCCACTTCTAGGGTGCAAATGCGTCAATATCTTGTGCCTGCCTCACAGCAGGCGTAAGACTGACGCAGGCCCTTTCACATGGGGCTTGCCCCATGTGAAAGGACACATTGCTGGAGTTGCGTCACTTTTGTGACACACTCCAGCAATGCGTCACTTTTGCGCCTACAGATACGTCAGAAATACTGACGTATCTGTGACTCCTTGCGACATGATGCGTCATACTGTAAATATGACGCATCATTGGAGTCGCAGGGAGGGCGCAGTGAAAAGTGACGCATCACTGTTTTCACGCAGTGATGCGTCACTTTTCATAAATGAGGCCCATGGTACCTTATTTACAAGGCAGCGTTAAGCCACTTTAAGTGGCTTAACGCTGCCTTGTGAATAAGGTGAAGCTCCTACTGCCTTGTGAATAAGGTGAAGCTCCTATTGCCAACACACCTGTTGTGGTGGCGATAGAGGCTTGTAAATATGTCCCTCTGTAGCTGTTAAACTTCCACAAATGATAGTAAAATGTAATCGAGCAGCACGCCCCCTGAAACAGAAAGAGGAGTCCTTATGTGAAGAACTGCGCTGGTAAATCAGCCAAAAAACGGCATTTCTTGAGTGTGAGAAGGACATTTTGAAGAAGCCTTACCGCCATGTTAATCACTTCGCACTTACTGCAGAAAGACGTGCTTGATATGCAGGCCACGTCCTTTGAGGTCTCTTGATCATTGAAGCAGCGCTGCCAACAAAACAATGAATTAGCTCTGTGAATACTAAACTGAGAGGCAAAGGCAGCCCTGTGTTGCCCGCCGACACGTGCAGGGTTTGGATATGCTAAGTGGCGGCAATGGGAGGCTTTTTTGACCTCAGTTAACTGTCTGTCCTCCATTTTATGGGCTTGCAATTGTGACGGAGATTTTTATAGTCACGCCCTTTAATAATGACGATCACTTGTTTTCTCTTGCGGGTGAGCACATTTTAAGTGCTTGGGAGGAGGGGAGAAGTCATTACACATTAAATTGTTTACATTTTCCCAGTCACCTTCGGGTCTGTTCACACAAGCATTCTTGAAACATTTTCGTTTCCTTTCATAGTAACAGCTGCGCTGCCAACAAATACATAAACTGACTGATGACAGCACCGAGGAATAAAAAGCCCCCGCTACTCCCAAGCAGCAATGCAGCAGGCAAAGGCATGTCAAGAAAAAGTGTGACCTGTCACTCAGGATGTTTTTTGCTCTGTATTCTTTGCCATCTTGTCAGGCTGGGAGCGACGTTGAGTTCATAGTGCTATTGTTTGCGACTCCAGCCGACATTAACTGTTTAAAGACCAGTCTGGGGCCTCGACATGGAAGCAAAACCTGAAAAGTGACTGAATAACTGATGAAATGCGGTTAGTCAGTTAGGCGACGTTTGCGACCGGAGTACTATTGTATACTTCTTTGCACGTATATCTGCATCTTTAAAAGTGTGAACGTAAGGAAAGATCATACAGTGCACACTGGGCGAGGGTCTCTGCACCTGCTCACGAGGGCAGCTGCAAACCAGTCGAGCTATCACTGCCCCCTAAATGACTAAAGAAAATCATTTAAGTCTAATTTGATCCAGACTGCTGTGCAAAAGTGAAAAGTCCCAGGTCTGGGTCGAATGACATAGTTTGCACTAGTGAAAAATATCACCAGCATTTCCAGATTTCTCGTCCTGGTGTAATTAGTATTGCACCAACATTTGCCATTAGCAGGGACACAGTAATTTGTGGCAGGGCAGGAACAAAGTGGCAGAGTTGTCTAAATTATGCTGCTAGCAAGTTATGCGGCATGATCCTGCACATTTTGAGATAGTATTCATTTATTATTTTGACATTTTAACACTTGTTAATACTGTCTGGGCATATCAGTAGTACCCGTTTAAAACTCAAATACAGAAAAGGCAATAGAAAGGATGCCTAACCTTTGTTGAGGGCCTTCCACTGCACAGCAGCATGTTTCTCATCGTTTTTAGTACATTTTGATCCGTTTAAACTGGAAACAACTGTTCTGTGTTAAAATATGCAAATTGTGCAGTGGATGATGGATTAGGTGACAAATGTACAATTAAGCTGGAAACATCACAGCAGCTGAATCATATAATTCTAGTGCCCCTGGCCATATATTAAAAGTGGAAACAAGGAAGCTGGGGGGGCTCATGTACTTAGGCTTTTTGCTCTCACAAAGCATGTAAACATAAGGTCTACAAGCAGAAAACACACTTTCTCAATGTACAAAACCCCTTGTAGGGCTAATTAGGTCTTTCCAACTTGTAAAAGGGGGTTTGTGATCCTTTGTAAATGACAATAGTATGGGCGTGAAAAATGCATTCCACTCCTCTTGTTGGTTCACAAAGAAATGTTTAGTGGTTTGTGACTCCATTGCGGACACATGCATTCAAAAGTGACCACTGAGCTGCTTTCACTACTAAGCTTCGAGCTTTAGAAAGGAAATCGAGGGATGTCGGTCTGCCTTCCTATTTAGGCCACCATCCCTGCATTTGCATCCTTTCATGGTGGGTTGACAAATGCCTCCTGTCTTTGTTAATATCCATTAGGCAGTTTGTTTCGTGAACACCTACAAATGGTCATTTTGTAATTCGACAGATTAGTACATAGGTCACATCACAAATGTATCATGCTTGCAAGCCAGTTTGTGTGCAATCTGTGCATCCCATCAGCCCCAAGGTATTTCCTAACATGGGTAGGGCATAGAAAATAAATTCTAAAGTCAAATAATATGATGCTCCAGTTGTTGGTGCCAATGTTGCTGCAAAATTGGGGACTTCAGAATTTAGTTTTCCTTCTGGAACATCTTCTAGTTCAGATTTCATAAGACACTGGCACAAGATTACTCCGATTACTTGCCACAGAATAGAGGATGAAAGTGTTCAGCATCAACGCTCATCCAAACACCAGAAGAAAGTCTCTGTGGCCACCATGGTACGCTAAATAATGCCACAATGCCTCCATTACACCACCAACATGGCCCTGCTCTGAGACAAGCTAACCTTATGCCACCAAAAATTGGAGCCCACAAAATCACCTTACTTCATTATGCAGATGACATTGTCCTGTTTGATCTCTCCAGAAATATGGATTCAGAAAGCATCAAACTTCCTCATAAGTACAACCTAGCCAAAAAGTCGAACGTAACCAACTCTGAGAATAAAGTGGTAAACTTTGGCAGACTTCACAAGAAAATATGCCACGCTTGGAGCCTGGGACTGCTGAATATCCAAATCGCCGAATCATAGAACTATCTAGGTGCTTAGGTGTCATCAAATGAGGAGCTAAAGTACATCAAAGGCACCCGGAGGCAAAGGCAGTATCTATATTCTTCAGAATATGCCAACTGAATAACTCTCTAAAAAAATACCCCTCCACCAAGTCAATAAGACGTGTAATAGGCGCAACACTGCCCCCCCACCCCCCACCCTCAATTATGGTCATGAAGCAATCTTGGGCTAATTTGTCAATGCTATCGAAAAATTTCAGCTGAAGGCCCACAAAAATGGTCTTTAGATTACCATCATACATCCACAGATGCCTGATTAGGCTGGAATTTGGGCTAAAAAACAATCCTGGGCCTGCATGGCAGCGTTCCACAAGTGTTACTACAGGATCACGAAAGCTCCACCAAATTTGCTGAAAGTCATCCTTCAGTAGATTTTGGAATCCAGAAAGAACTCTTGGTCAACCTATCTCCAAAGAGCAGTCAACTCTGTCCAAATTGATTAAATGCAGCTAAAAAGGCGTTATCTTTTGCATGCAGCTGTAAAACTAATATTAAAAAAAGCAGACAAGGGCGCTCTCCAAAGATAGTGACTTGTGTAAACTCAAGAACAATTGGACATATGGGACTTGGAAATGTCATACTTTGATACAGTCTGGCAGCCACATTCCCTCTGCCCGCAGCCATACCTTTCCACCCTGCTCCGCAAAATCTGTTTGAAGCAAATAATGGTTGTGAGGCTAATGGGCCTACAGATAAAATGCAATTTTGTATTTCCTAAATAGCATCTCCTTAGAAATCGCTATTTAGGAAATGCAAAATTACATGTATGAAATATTAGATTTCCTAAAAGAGTAGGAATTGCAACTTGGAAATCGCAAATAGGAAATACCATGCCATTCGTTCCAATAGGTCGGTTTAGCATTTCCAAAATAGCGATTTCCTATTTGGAAATTGCTATTTTGGAAATGCTAAACCAAGGATAGCTATGGGCATAAGCCCTCCTGTGATACACTCCAAAAATAGTGGTGCACATGTAGAGCACACATATGCCCTAGAGGCATGTGTGTGCTCTATCACACTTCAAAAAAAACATCTTTGGGTGCTTTTTTTAAAAATTGCAAATGGTTACCATCGAGTTGGAGTCAATGGTAATTGCATTTTCTAAGTGCCCAATTTGCATTTAGGAAATGCTTTGTAAATATGCATAAGAATCGCAAATAGGTAATCCCTATTTTTGATTTCCTATTTAGGAGATGGCAAATTGCGATTTCTACTGGGTAGAAACAGCAGTTTTGGCCACTTAAAGGGCTTTGTACATATGAAATGCCCATTTAGCATTTCTTAATGGCCCAAAATAGTGATTCGGATAGTTAAGAAATGCTAAATGGCTTCGTACATCCAGACCTAAATCCCAAATGGTCTTCTCTATCTAAAATTGTTAGTTGCAGACTTTCTGCCTACAAGCATGAGTCCTTTCACCACATACTTTCTTGCTGTCCGGCATTGTTGCAAGCAATACGTTCTTTGACAAAACCACTTTTCCTTGTGCACAGAATTCGCACCTGCAATGAGGCAAAGAACCTGGGGCCAGATGTTTTGCGAGTCCATAATAGCGAATTTTACCGATTCGCTATTATGGAATCGTAAAATGCAATGTATGTAGGTTTTGCAAAAAAAATTGCGATTCCTACATATTCCTGAATAGCGAATCGCTAATTGCGATTCACTAGTAAGGAATGCCTTCCCATAGAATTTCCATTAAGGAATTTCTTCCCATAGAAATGAATGGGAAGACATTCGCAATATTTGATTACCAAATTGGTAATCGCAAATTGCCAATGCAATTACAAGGGTGAAAGGGGCCAAAAGGCCACCCTGATGCACCCCCACAAAAGTTAAGTGTGCACATGTGGTGCACATACATGACCTATGGGAATGTGTGTGCGCCAGATGACACTTAAAAAAATGCAAAAATGTGAATTTTTTTAGGAATTTGCAAATTACCACCAACTTGAAGTTGGTGGCAATTTGCGATTCCTGAAAGCAAGATCGCAATTCATACCTGCTTCCTGCACTGCATTTTGGAAATCGCAAATTGCGATTCCCTAAATGCATTAGCAAAATAGGTAATCGCTGAAAATTGTGATTCCCTAAATACATTCGCAAAATAGGTAATCGCTGAAAATTGTGATTCCTTATTTTGTGAATGCCTTTTGGGATGATACATCCCAAAAGGCTTTTTACCGTTCGCAAACGGGCCGATTCTGCAAAAGTGGCCAAATGATATGCAGAGTCACTTGGAACAGAGCCAAATCAACGCTCAACAAATGACGACGGCATCTAATGCTAGGCAGATATGCCCAGGAAAGGTTGTGATTGAACGTTGAAGTAGCACACTGCACCCATCTTTGGTCCCTGGAGAAATACTAACTCTGCTAGATACTTCATTTGCATTTCACCCACAGGCACTTGCACTTGTTTAGCCCTTAGCTCTCCGCTCCATTATGGACAGCACTTTGCCAACAATTAAGCAATAGTGTAAGTTGGAAACATCTTTCTGCTATGATTTTACCTGAATGTATAATTGCTTTATCATTGGACCAGGCTTAGCACCTGTTCTTGAGGTATTTCAAAGATTTGCTTTTTTGTGATCAAAATATTGTAAAAGATACATTGAATTACATTACAATACATTTACTAATACTACTTTGTTAAATAATGCCATGATGCCTCCTGCCAATTACAGTCCCAGTCATTTCCTAGTCATTTCCAAAATTACACAATTCATATGGATTGCATTCGATTTCAGAGGAGTCTTCGCACACTTCCTTCATTGTACTAGTAATAGCTTTCAAAACAGGGGTGAGCTAACAATGGCAACAGGTTCACTGGCACGTCAGTCCAGTGACCTGAGGGATTCAAGTGAAGATTGATTATTGCATTATTTTATTACCTAATTTAGGACCAGGGGACCCATTTTCCTTCAATGCTCTAGGACATGTCACATTTGCTATCCCACTTCTGGAAAGCACAAGTAAGGGAACACTCAATAAAGTGAGTTTGAGAATGCACATAGCTTGGCAAAGACAAAATGACTAGGTACAGAATTGGTCTGGTTTATAAGTAGATCTCCAGGAAGCTTCTGCACTGCATTGTAATTGCACTTAGTGTGCACTTCATACTCATCATGAGATGGTAACGTGCCATTGTACATTACGATGGTCCCAAATACATATATATATGATTTTTTATTGATACTGCTATTTTACGGCTGTTTTAATGAAATGTTTACACTCTCTGGGTCTCCTTATAATTCTGGGCCTTCTTCTTAGATTCTGACAGTAACACTAATTTATCTGCCATATCATCAACATTTTTGCTGCTACCTAGTTTTAAAATTCGAATTTTTATATAATTCTTGGCCATTTTAATTATCCTTTTTGTATATGTGTGGTGTGTATGTCCTGCTTTTATGATTATATTTTTAATCAAATAAAGTTATTCACTACTGGATATATATATGAGGGTTCCTAATTTTTTTTTTACTTATGCTTATTAGTGAGTGTTTTGACCATAATCATTTGTTTTTTAAAAGCTTTTTATATATGTATGTATTGTTTTTTATTGCACAGAGTACCCCTGTACAGGGTTCCCAGTGCAGTGCAAGAGATTCGTAAACAAAGTACGTCATATGTTGACAGAAGCACTCTATAAGGTATTGTTATTAAAAAAATAGAGTGATTGATTTTCAGCACCAAATGTATGTCAGATTATATACAAAGAAACCGAGAATATGAACACCTGGTTAAAAATAAATATTTAAGTGTTCCTTGTTTGGTTAAGATAAATATGCATTAATGAGATAGATATTGATATACAAAGGGTACAATTAATGATATAGAAACTCCCAGATGCAAAAAGAACAATTGATGGACAGAATGCAGAACAATGTCATGCATTCACCCCAGTACAGAGATCTGGGCCTAAGTCCATTGTTTATTTGCTCCCTATGCCATTCCAGTTTGAACCCAGCCATATGCAAATCAGTCTTGACCCTGTGCCCAATAGGAACAGTCTAGCCTGAACTGCCAGGCCAGGTCCTCCCTGGTCTTGAAACAAGCATTCTAGGACCGGTTATATATTTAAGTGCTCCTGGTTCGCTTGAGATAAATATGCAATAATGAGATAGATATTGTTATACAAAGGGTACATAAATGATATTGAAAACTCCCAGAGCACGAACTGTGTTAACTATCATGGTTTACCACCAGTCTTGCCCTTAATGCATCCATTCAACGAAACTGACCAGGGACCCTCATGATCACTTAGGTACCCTTCCTAGTACTTGCCAAGTCGAACTCAGGTGCTCCCCTATACCATTGTAGTTGCTGGAGCAGCCAGTGAGTTGGACCCAAAACCATGACAAAGTGAGCACATAGGAGGGATTCCCCATCATCTTTTGGACAATGGATATGGACAAATGGGCCATAACTTGGTCCCCTGAATCAAGTACTATATCCCTTATCACCCCAGGACAGTGTTAAAGGAGCACCACTGTAAACCCCAACCCCCTGCACATTGATGCCCCATTGCCCGTCCATGGGGAAAGAATTAGAGCTGAATCTGCCTGAGCTTTATATAGCCTGATGACAAGGTGTCTTCCTGCCTTGTGTCCTCTCATGAATTCACCTCACCAGAGGCAATGATTGTTAACTAACCATTAGAACCATGGAACCACCACCACCACATCCCACCAGCCTATTTTTTTTATTGGGCTGGGGAGAACTGCTGCACAGTAAAAGTTATACACAGAAAGATAGTCACAGTGGAAATTATTCACGGTGTATCAACAGCCAATACATGATCAAATAGCAAAAGAAAATATGACAACACCAAAAAGTGTCATACAGCAAAGGAAAATGTTTTTATCGATTCAGGAAATGGTTGTCAATAGATCAATGATTCACAAGTAAAGCTCTAGTTCACATTCTGCAATTTTAAAATGTAGGTGCAAATAACGTGAGGTGACAGGTGCTAAGGGTGGGATCAGTGCAAGTGGTTGTGCAGTGGAAAGGTAGTGCATATATATACATCAACATATAATGGTAAAAATCCTATCCAGAAAGATTTCTAGCACACACAATAAATGCAAAATCATAAACAACTGCCGCAGTTAATATTTCACTGTCATCCAGGTTTGATACAAAAGGAAAGATAAGTCAACGTTTCGATGCCTTGTGAACCAGCCAACTGAGCGTCTTGGAGGTGGGGTCTTCTTCAGGACGGGTGAACAGGTGAAGGAGGGAGGGGGGCACCTAAATGCAAAGGTATAGGGTTACTGGGGTGTGTCATGGACAGGAAGTAAATCCATGGGGCATGTATCAAGAAATGTAAATTACCAGCATCAGCAGGGATCATTCGTGCTGGAAAATTAAAGTTGTGGGCCTGAGCGGCTCCTACATGGTAACGGAGACAGAAAATAGAGAGATATCGCTAGGGTCATTGTTAATACTAGTCTTAGGGAGTACGGTAGGTGCAAAGTCGCTGGCCATATACTCACGGAATGATGCGCAGAGTGTGCAACATAGGATCGAAGTAACTATGTAGGACTGAAATTAAGCAGTTAGAATGGCACTAGGTTCCTTAGTAACCTATAGCTGGGAGCATGGGAAACAAAAGGAAAAAGGGATTCGCATTAAAACATCATCAGTGTGATGTTGGTCAGAAGCGCGCAGCTATTCAGAAGTAAAGAATAATACAGAGTGACATTAGGTGTATTGAGACATGTATACATGTGAGTAGCACCTATGTCGCACACTCTACGCCTCATTCCGTGAGTATATGGCCAGCGACTTTGCACCTACCGTACTCCCCAAGACTAGTATTAACCATGACCCTAGCGATATCTCTCTCTTTTCTGTCTCTGTTACCATCTAGGAGCCGCTCAGGCCCACAACTTTAATTTTCCAGCACGAGGGATCCCTGCTGATGCTGGTAATTTACATTTCTTGATACATGCCCCATGGATTTACTTCCTGTCCATGACACACCCCAGCCTATACCATTGCCTTTAGGTGCCCCCCCCCTCCTTCACCTGTTCACCCGGCCTGAAGAAGATCCCACCTCCAAGACGCTCAGTTGGCTGGTTCACAAGGGGTCGAAACGTTGACTTATCTTTCCTTTTGTTTCAAGCCTGGATGACAGTGAAATATTAACTGCGGCAGTTGTTTATGATTTTGCATTTATTGTGTGTGCTAGAAATCTGGCTGGATAGGATTTTTACCATTATATGTTGATGTATATATATGCACTACCTTTCCACTGCACAACCACTTGCACTGATCCCACCCTTAGCACCTGTCACCTCACGTTATTTGCACCTACATTTTAAAGTTGCAGAATGTGAAATAGAGCTTTACCAGTGAATCATTGATCTATTGACAACCGTTTCCTAAATCGATTAAAACATTTTCCTTTACTGTATGACACTTTTTTGTGTTGTCATATTTTCTTTTGCTATTTGATCATGTATTGGCTGTTGATACACCGTGAATAATTTCCACTGTGATTATCTATTTGTGTACTACTATTTACCTGAGTACAGTGGTCTATCGGGTCACCCCATTGATACGTATCTCGCACAGTAAAAGTTAGCAGTGTCCTGGGGAGTCAGGGTGCAAAGAAGGAACTACTGAGTCATGGAATTGTGATCTCGTGGCCAGTTTTGCTAATGTTCCTTGGTTATCAAGGGTGGGTACGGGGGGCAGCTATTAAGGAGAACAGGGGGTTGCATTAGCCACTGTCAATAGGTTGGTGGAGCTGATAGGGGGAATAGGCGGCACAGCCCTCCCTCAGTAGCCTCTGGGAGTCAGGCTACCTCACAGATTTAGGTGGGTTCTCCATCCTCTCCTGCTTCCTAGGGGGCATCAGTAATGCCTCCCCCACACCCTTTAAATTCTTCAGCCACGACCCAAGACCTGCGGCGTAATGGCAATATATGTGAGGTGCTAGCTGCAAACATCACGGGGCATGAGCCGATTGTGTCCCCTAGGAGTAGTCGGGTGGCAAAAAATGTGGTCAACCGAGCAAGGACTGAGGCAGCAAGCTGGCAGGATGACAGAGGGCGAGGAGGCAGGAGCAGTCCATTATGAGACAGGGAATGTGACCCTGCCCCATCCCTTTCAGCTTTAATTCTGGCTGACCCCGGGCATTGCTGCCACCCCCAATTGACCCCACTACCTGACTATAGCCAATCAGGAGGAGCCTAGTTTTCCTAGGCTTCTCAACACGGCTCCTCAGCTCCCACCCAAATGTATGTTTTTGCACCCAATGGCAGAACAGCTGTTGGATACCACTTCCCCCTTCCCGTTGGGCCCTGCCTAAAGGCCAGTGGCTCCTAAGATGGAGCCTTCTTTGTCACATTAAAGGAGGTGATTACTATAGGAGTCGAAGCAAGAAAGTCCACAGACATGTAGAAGCAGAGCCTGGGAGAATAAAGGCTGCAATATTTGAGTACACCTGCTTTGTACCAGAACAAGTCACAATTATCACAGAAGTTTGAAGGGATAATATAGCTCGTCCATTGAAGTGGAGCATAATGTGTGTACAATAGGATAAACATAAAAAGAATAGTAAATACACTTGTAATGTTGTGGTTTTCAGTAAAAAGCAGAAAGTAGAAACAAACTTTAGCTTGGGAAAGTCAAATGAAAAAGATGTGTGTTGATGACATAAAGTACATTTGAAAGCTCGCGAACTAGTTAATGGACGTTAAACATTGCAACATTGCAGTTAGCTCTACCAAGTAACATTTTTCTAAAGTGCTGTTATTAATGGAGCAAATGCAATTGTTTAAAAGTCAAATTCAATGTTTACCTTGCAGGGTTCTGTTTTTCTGTGTGAGACATGAGCATTCCCATGCCATGTATTTTTTTATGCACCTCAGACTTTATACCATCCTTTCGTGGTGCCTGACGTTAATTATGAGGTTTATTTACCGTTCCCAATTTGATTCTTGCAGGAGATTTTATTTCTGATTTCGATCATCTGTTTTTTAAAATGTCATTTACATTTTACCTTCTTAATAAAATAGTGATGTTTGATTAGTGAGAATTGGTAATAATTCTCTCGTGGTCAAGGAGGGAACATGGGGGCAGCGGAGGGCTTCACCCAGTGCATACAATACACACAGGACTTCAAGTAGACTATGATGGAGGCCCACAGGCCAGCTGGGTCAGTGGATGCTATGGCCTCCACTCCCTTGGCAGAGGACTATCCAACCTATTTTAAAATTCTCACCAGACAGGCAGGATCTCTGTGCCTTCATCAGAGCAGCCACTGAGTTGGCTCCTCTGAAAGCACTTAGGGGCATATTATCAAGGTCCGGCGTTAAAGCGGCGATAATGGGCTTGATAATATGCCGCAGAGAATTCCTATAGAAGCCCATGTTCTGGAGTGAACATGGGCTTCTATTGGAATTCTCCCGGGCATATTATCAACCCCATTATCGCCGCTTTAGCGGATTTTTTTCTGCCGATAAAGCGGCGATAATTTGAACACCGGTCCTTGATAATATGCCCCTGTAGCTGTTCTGAGTGGGTGCCGTCTTTGATGCACCCACTCAGTCAGCAAAGTGTGTATTTGTTTTCAAGAAACAATGTCCCAAATGAACGAGGTTGTTTCTTGAAACCAACAAGAAGCATGGCCGATGCACAGGGCACTTTCTCTTTGTATGTGGGCCTACTATGTATTTTCTCCGCCCGGGTCCACAAGCATGACATGGGGGTACCAGGTAAGGAAAGCGAGCGGTGGTCACCAGGTCCTAAATAGGGCAGGCATCTTTCTCTGTGCATGTGAACCTGCTATGCATTTTCTCACGCATAAAATACATGGCGGTACCAGGTAAGGAAAGCGATTGGTCAACATGCCCTAAATGGGGCAGGCAACTGTCACTGTGCTTTGACAGACTTGTAGTGTAGAGTGAGTGTAAACCCAGCACTTCTACAAACTCTAAACAGAGCTGGGGAACAGTGTGCTTGATAGGGTATGAGTATCACAGATTTACCCAGGGCCATATTATCAAGAACGGGCGATAACATTATCGCCACTTTAGCGGCAGGAAACTGCCGCTAAGGTGGCAATAAGGGGCTTGATAATATGCCCTATAGAATTCCAATAGAAGCCCAGGTTCCGGTGTAAGGGACCTCAAACCTGGGCTTCTGTTGGAATTCTCAAGGGCATATTATCAAGCCCTTATCGCCACTTTAGCGTCAGTTTCCTGTCGCTAAAGCGGCGATAATGTAACCGCCCGTTCTTGATAATATGGGCCCCACTCTTTTAAACTTGAAATGACCTAATTACATTGGATAGATGAGTGCAAGCAGGAGAAAGATGCACTAAAAATTATTACCCTACTAATATTTATTTTCCTATCTATCTAAAACATTTATCAAAACCAGATCAAATATACTTACAGCAACAGTTTTGTATTTAAGAATAAAATGGCATTTTTTTTGCCTCTGTTCTTTTGGTTCTACATTTTTGCCGTCTACTTTTTTTGCACACACATCTTTACATGCAATCACACATATAGAGTCTAATGAATATGATACATGCCAAGAGTGCTTAAGTGGAAAAGCATGCATAATGTGAGACATTTGAGTTAGATTAGAATGTTTGAGTAGCTACTCATGTAGTAGAATATGGTTTTTGAGGAATCTTATGAAAACATAAAGATGACCATTGGTAAATTTGGAGGCGGCAAACTCCAGTGAAGTGATGTGAAAAGAAAACATGACAGAAATTAGGATGCAAAAGGTGATTTGGGGATGTTCACGCAGTGTTGCTTGAACCAGCAAGAGCAGCTGGCGGTGTAGGGTGAGACAGTCTGATTTTCAAACCTTTGTGAGGATTCTTCAACGGTGCATATTTTAAACTATGAATTATATATGTGGCTGTTGAAAGGATGGAAGGTTTAATTTTGCTAAATGTAACAAAATGTGAAGAGCAATGGTGAGGCTGTCTCTAGGAGCAGGAATAAGTTTCATCAGACACTTAAAACATTCTGCGCACTTGGGCATTATAGAGGCTATTTAGTGAGTATGTAAGAAGTTCTGACCATATATTGTTGCTAAAAAGGTGGACACATAGCTCAGTGGTAGTACAATATACAAATGTGTAGAGAGATATTTTGTGATCTTTGTGGAATCCAGGATGAAGGCAGAAAGGAGGTGGTAGTGCTAAGAAGTAAAGAACCAAGCTCATGTTCTGACCTGGTTAGCCCATATGCTACAATGACATAACATAGTCCTATACATGAATACCTATCGTGCCTCTGTCATTGTCAGCCATTCCAGGAAACTCTCTATGTGCATCTCACACTGGCAAAAGTAATCACACAGGCACAGCTGGTTGTGTGCCTTACTTTGACAAGTTAACTTATACAATACATATCGCAGCAAGATGAAACTATGCAGAGCTACCTCTCTCCGGAAATCTGGGCACATTCACTCACCTCACATACAAGCCCATGCACCTCAGACATGTGAGGAAATATTCCACCTCTCCTCTACCATGTACAAGGTCAACACTTCACTCTTTGGTGGTGTACACTTCGAGGTATCCTACACCTACTCTGTGGAAAACTCATAATAAAAGATGAGGAAGCAGCTACATCATGCAATCACGTGTCACTTCAGTTTCGGGACACATAAGTCATGAATCAAGCTTCAAATTTCTGGTTGGAAATATGCAGCTTTGGTAATGGGTGTGGGTCAAAGTCTAAGCATAGGCCATATATTCCCTCTGTGCCTGAGAACTCGGATCACTCCCAATGCCTTGTACTCACCCACTTGTTTGGCTACCTTTAGTTCAACTTAGTGTACTCCACCCTCTGACTTCCTATTGAAATAAATAAATGGATACGAGCCATGGGCCTATCAGGGCCTTCCTTGTAAGGTGTGATGGCTGTCTGCTGCCACCATTAACAGGTGTGGCTTGTCAGAAGCCCAGTAGAGCTGGCCCTTTGCAGTCCCTTGAGCACTGCTTGTGACTTCTATATAACCAGTTTTCAGGTGAGACTTACTGGAAAGTACCACTCACAACATGTATTTGGGTGCAAACATCCAACTGGACAGCCAGTCAGGCAACAGCACTTGTGGATATCAGCCTGGTCCCCAGATGAATCACACAGACACCATAACTATGGGAAGTGGTATTACCAAAGACCGTCCCTCTGTCTCGGCTTTTTTACTGAATCTCTCTTCATCGTATGTAAAACTCTACCACCACATTTACTTATGAGGGTGTAGCCTGCTGATCCCCCCTTGGTTCTCTTGCCAGATGTGGAGGACCAGCCAGCCCACAGTAGATGCTAAATTCCTCCTTGGCTTTAACCAGGTTGACCACAACCTTCAAACTGCTTCCTCACCTTCATTAAAAAAGAACGGTCATGACCACAAAACACATTTAAAATGTATCCAACATGTTACGCCCCCCTTTTCTTGATAGTAGGAACTGAGCTAGAATGCAGGGGAAATGAACCTTAGGAAAGCATAACAGCATACAGCACCAGTGTCTCTGTATGATACATTTCACTCAGCAGTCACTTTATATTGTAGGATCACACCTCATTTCTCATCAGTCTTGTATATTGTTTATGTACTTTTGTGACGTCGCAGGGATTTCTCTCAGTTGATATTTCGAAGCTCCTCTGCATCGTGCTGGCTCTGGGCTTGCTTCTATTCCAAACATTTCTCTCTCACTGTGGTCTGCTTCCTCTTAGGGTGGGTTATGTCCTACTGGGTCCTTGTGGTCTGTTCTTGACCACAGTTGTTCTTCCTCATTATCTGTGCTTTCATTGCCCCTGTCAGTGGTAGCTCTTCATCTGGGAGGAACCGTTTAAGTGTTACATGTTCCTTGACATTCGTTCTCTCCCTCTTTGAGCGGTTATCTTAGTATCTGTTAGAAATAAGGACTCTAGATGGCAGTGGTTCGAACCCTGTCCAAGTAGGGATCCTCACTCTAGTCAGGGTAAATAAGTTACACAACTAAGATAACCCTTGCTCACCTGCTTGGTCGCTTGGCACAGAATGCCAGGTCTAACAGTGTCCCTTACTTTGACCACTGTCCATGGATGGGATTTGAAGAACAACCTGACCTTTCCCCACGGAGTCGGCCTTTGATTAACACGTAGTCCCCAGGCCGAAGAGTCCATTGCTGAGTTCTCTGCTTTCTGCTGGCATATTCACTGCAGCGTTGTATGTGACTGGATGCCTGCCAAAGTGGCTACTGACTTTCAACCCCTGGGGTGGTGGGGAATGGTATTGGTGACTGACCGTCTCATGCAAAGCCTGTTGTGGAATACTTAGGTGATGGCATGGGGCATGACATGGTACTCACGCAGAAATGGATAGATGGTGTGTTATGCAGTTTCTTTCACAGCTTTTGTGATGTGGACTATTTTCTTTAAAGTTCTTAGGAAACGCTCTGCTTCCCCAGTTTCTTGGTGCCACCTAGGTGTGGTGCATCTGTATTTTGGTTTCTTGATCGAAAATACTATGCTCATTTGCTGCTATTGAACGGGGTCCCATTGTCAATTTGGATTCCGCCTTCCAGGCCATGAGTTACAACAATCTCTTCCATCTTTGGAATTACATAGGTGGCGGAGGTGGAGGGCATAATATCAACTTCTGTGTATTGAAATGTCATCAATCACAATGAGCATGTAAGTCCCATTTAGGAGGCATTAGCTTTTTGCCATGGTGATGTAGGGCCTTTTTCTGTGATTACCCAGGCCAAGGGTTCTGGGGGGACAGTTGCTTGGCACTCGGCACACCTCTGCACCATTGTTTCCACCAAATGGTCAAGTTGCTGAAACCATATCTCAGCCCTAAGCCTGTTCTTTGTCTTCACTACACCTTGGTGAAATCCATGAGCAAAGTGGACAGCTCGTTGTCTTAGGCTTTGTGGCAGCACAAGTCTCGCCCCCAGAGGAGGCAGCCTTGCACAGTAACTGACAGGTCCTGCAGAACATGGTGTAGGGACAGAAGTGTTTGTCTTACTTCTTTTGTCTGGTGAGCTGTTTTGTTCATGAGGATCTTCCAATCAGAGGTCTGTAGCAGGCAGTAATCATGGGCCGCCTCTTTCACCAACATTAGAAGTGGCCTCACTCTCTCCAGCACCAATTTCATGTTTATTTCTGCTTCCTGCACAAGCATTTGCTCGACAAGTGTTGTAGGTAGCGGATTTGCACAGTTGCAGGAGTCTGGTCTGTACACAATGTCAAAATTGCACTCTTCAAACTCTAGAATCCACTACTCGATTCACCATGGCAGTTTGGATATGGACCCTTTGAAGAGAGGGAATTAGCAGTTTGTGGTCTGCGTAGACTGAGAATGGGTGCCTGTTAGACTTGGTATCTTTTGGTGTGTTTCCCTGAGTTGTTTGCTCTCTGACCACCCGGTTTTGACTCTGTTTTTGCTGGTGTAATGATTCTGCGCACTTTTCTCACTGCTGACCAGTGGTAAAGTGCAAGTGCTCCAGTAGTAAAATGTGTTATGGATTGATGTTTCCATGATTGGCCTATTTGATTTACGTGTCAGTCCCTAGTAAAGTGCACTGCGCGTGCCAGAGCCCCTAAATCAAATGCTGTTGGTGGGCTGCAGCACTGGATTGTGCCACCCATGCAAACAGCCCGTACAGTGTTACTTTGGCCTGCCATTGCAGAGCCTGTGTGTAGTCTGGGACTGGCATGTCGACTTGGCAAGTGCACCCACTTGCCAGTCCCTAAACCTTCCCTTTTCTACATGTTAGCCACACCTAAGGTAGGCCGAAGGTACCCCTGTGGGCAGGGTGCAGTGTATGTGAAAGGTAGGACATGCCCTGGTGTGTGTGGCATGTCCTGATAGTGAAATACAGCCAATTTCCTTTTTCACTATTGCAAGGCTACCTGTTCCCATAGGCCAGAATGGGCAGTTTGATTATAACATCTTATAATCCTAACTGACCCAGAGAACATGGTAGTAAAACCAATTTAGGATGCCTGAACTCAGAATGATAAAATACATATTTTAGTAAAGTTGCTTTTAATATTCTGTGTTTTAAAATACCATTTAGAAAGTAGATATTTTCTTGCCTAACCATCCAGCCTGCCTCTGCTAGGTTGTGTATTGCATGTCTGGTTTGTGAGTGACAGGGGCTGGGGTGGCTCCAGGAGGCAGGGTGAGTCAGCACTAGGCTGAACAGACCTATCAGCATTGGGGTGGTGGGAGGAGTAGCACCTGGAATCGAATAGGGCTGTGCCTGCCTTCCACAATGCTGGCTCCACCTCCTGTGGTGACCCTGGCCCACACTGACAAAGGAAAAAGTTGTGCACTGGCAGAATGCACCCAGAACTGCTTTGGACAGACACTCTCTGCCATCAGAGAACAAAGGATTCGGTGGTATAAATACTGGGGCCCAAATCCCCGAACTTTAGAACTCTTTTGGATCAAGAAGACTGCCAAGAAGAAGCTGGATAAGCTGTGAGGAGGAACTGCCACTTTGCTGTGTGCTTTGCTTTGCTGTGTTGACCTGCAGTGGCTGCTTCGGTCTTGGGCAGTGAGAGGACTGGACTGAACGTTCTTCAATGTACTTTTGTGAGTTTCTCCAAGGGCTTGAGGAAGAGCTTGCCCCCCTGTTCAAGAAGTCTCAGGAACAGCAAAGACTTCAAGCTCTTCTGCCCTCAGCACTGGGAACTGTGTTTTTTGTGCTGCAACAGAAGAAAAGCAACTCAACGACGTCTACAACACCGCTGCCGACTCCGTGTCCTGATGGCACCGCAGAGAGCAACACCGGAACGCCGCACCATGACCCTGGTCTCACTGACAATGCCTGCTGATGCCGCCACCGAGCCGCTGCTCGCACCATGACCTGTGGGCACCACACACCGCACCGCATCGATTCACGACGATGCCTTGGCATCCCCAACGATGCTGCTCCAAGCCGGAATCGACGCAGCTGCTTGCACCATGGTTCGAGGGCACTGCTAGTAAAGTTACACGACGCACCGCCCTCATCCCACACTGCAGCCTTGGCCTACCAACGCAGGTGCCATCGACTCCAGTTCGTCAGCCAACAAAAGCGCTTCAGCAACGACGATGCCACTGCTTGCACTGTGACCTGCCAGCACTGTGACGAGCACCGCCTTCATCTCACACCGCGATCCTGGTCTCACCGAGGACGACATCTGATGCCGCCACCGAGCCGCTGCTCGCACCTCGACCTGAGGGCACCGCACGCCGCACCTCTGCACTTCGCACCGCAGAACCCGACGCCTGCCGACGCCAGCGCTCCTGACTTCAACAAAGAGGAGTTCGATCTGCAACGTGTGTGACTTCGAGGGCCCCGACGACTCCTGCACCAACCTCCGGAACCGACGCCTGCGGACGCCGTGTTTTTGGAAGCTCAACGAGAGGTCATCGACGCCCTGTATTTCTGAAAGGTACTGTTTGCGGGTCTTCCCGACACTCTAGCTGGCCCGCGACACCGCGGTCAGCCAGTACTGCTTGGATTTGTTTGCTCACAACGCCGTGATAGCCCCAGAAGGGCTATCGACATCAAGGAACTGTTTTTCAAGGTTATTTTGATAACTGAAGATTTTTAAGTACTGTATAGTGGATTTTTATCAATTTGGTCTTGTCTTAAGTATTTAACAATATTGGATATTTTTCTAAACTGGTGTGGTGTCCTTTTGTAGTGCATACACTGTATCACTGTTGTTTATGTGCAAATGCTTTACACATTGCCTCTAAGATAAGCCTGACTGCTTATGCCAAGCTACCAATGGGGTGAGCAGGGGTTATTTTAGGAGTGTAACTCCCTTATCCTGACTAGCCCTTGCTACCTAGAAACCCCCATTTCTAACAGTGCACATATAGGTATAGATGGAAATGATAGCACCCCAAGTGTACTGAGGTGGCCTCCTTTTCTATCTTTCAGTACATTGTTCTGTGGGGGTCAGGGTCTGACTGGCATATGTGAACAGGGTCCTCTCCTCCATGCTGGTGCAAAGACAGTACAGACCATAACTTAGACGGGCGGACATCAACCACTAACTCAGATGCCTTTTCGGGATCAATATAGTTGAGAGGGGTGTCCCCTGACGGCACTTCTTTTGTTTTCTGGAATGCTGACTCCTGAGCTTAACCCCAGACCCACGGCGTTGAGCTCTTGGCGAGCACCCAGAGCAGTGCTGTGCGGTCTGCGAGGTTCAGATGGGGACGACTAGACACTACAGCACTCTCTGTAAATCATCCTCAAAACAGCAAGTTTTCCACCACATTCATCATCATTTCCTCTTACAGGAGCTACTCTGTTACCTACCTTCAAACCCTCCGATTATGTACCTTACTGTGTTTCAACTGACCACAGCACCTGCTGAAGTCAAACAGCTCTCGGGACACACCCTGTCAGATACTTACTGTTTAGGAGGTGGCCAAACAAATGAGAAAATGCATTGACATCCAGCACTAGGGAACTGTCAGTAAGTTCATAAGTGATGGAATAAACAGAAGAAAAAAATTGATGTATTTAAAATAGAGATCGTATTAGAAATTAAACTTAATGATCATCTGTCCATTTGCCAATTCCTTCCGAAATGCCATCTGTCCATCGGCATGTGCTCAAGGAGTCCCCACAGGCCCATGCGCTGTGGTGGAAGGGTGCCTGCGTTGGAGACAGGATTGCTTTTGTGCAGTAGGGGGACACCTTCCTGCACCAAAACAATTTTGAGGCATTTTCCTATTTCTATGTGTGCTGCAGAATGCAGTACACACAGAGAGTGGAAAACAAGGAGAAATAATTATGTTTCTCCTTGTTATGCCTCACCTCGGGATGCGCAGCATTTGGACGCATTCCCAGGTCTACTAGTAATGGTAAATCTGTGAATGCACCAAATCCATGGGTGGGATCACCTACACCCCACCCATGGATTTCATCCCTGGTGTAGAATAACACAATGCGACCCTTGACCCTTCTTAGGGCGGTCGCTCCCCATGCCGCACAGCACCCCCTGTGTGTCCTGCCCTTACCCCTAGCTGCCGCTGCTGAGGAGAGTTCAAGGCCCTCCTCCACCTGCAGGCTACCACCTGCACCTCATCCCTGGTGGTCAGTGGTAGGCCGTAGGTAGGTTTTGTCTTGCTGTAATTGTATTGCTTCATATTTGGTTTTTGTAACGGTAATTGCCTTATTTGTTTAGTGTTTCTTCCTCCTTGTTCCCCGTTTTTTTATTCTGTGCCCCGTGCCCTTTTGCCTCTGTTTCCTCATAATTGTAATTGTATTGCCTTAATTGTTTAGCATTTCTTCCTCCTTGTTCCCCGTTTTTTATTCTGTGCCCTGTGCCCCTTGCCTTCTGTTTCCTTCGCAGTTCCTGTCCCCGTTTCCCACCGCTGCATACCCGCGGCCCCGCCCCTCGCTCGCCCAGTCGTCCGCTCCCTCATCCCAGCTGCCTCCTCCCTCCCACCTCCCCTTCTTATGGCGGCCGCTGCGCGGTGAGGAGAGCGACCCTTGACCCTTCTTAGGCAGGTTGCTCCGCACACCGCACAGCACCGCCTGTGAGTCCTTCCCTTAGCCCTAGCTGCCGCTGCTGAGGAGTGTTCGAGGCCCTCCTCCACCCACAGGCTGCCACCTGCGCCTCATCCCTGGTGGCCAGTGGTAGGCCGTAGGTAGGTTTTGTCTTGCTGTAATTGTATTGCTTCCTATTTGTTTTTTGTAACTGTGATTGCCTTATTTTTTCAGTGTTTCTTCCTCCTTGTTCCCCGTTTTTTTATTCTGTGCCCAAGCCCTTTTGCCTCTGTTTCCTCATAATTGTAATTGTAATTGTATTGCCTTAATTGTTTAGCATTTCTTCCTCCTTTTTCCCCGTTTTTTTATTCTGTGCCCGTGCCCTTTTGCCTCTGTTTCCTCGTAATTGTAATTGTAATTGTATTGCCTTAATTGTTTAGCATTTCTTCCTCCTTGATCCTGTTTTTTATTCTGTGCCCTGTGCCCCTTGCCTTCTGTTTCCTTCGCCGTTCCTGCCCCCGTTTCTCTCCGCTGCATCCCCCACGGCCCACCCCCCGCTCGCCCATTTGTCCGCTCCCTCCTCCCAGCTGCCTCCTCCCTCCAACCTCCCCTTCTTATGGCGGCCGCTGGGCAGCCGCAACGCTGGCGTGCCACAGGCACGCCTAAGGCAAACCCGTCTGTGCTCATCCGCGCCTGGACCGCGCCCAGCGCCAGAACCCCCGGCCCCCGCGAACGCCACGATGCTTGTCTCCACTACAATGCCAGCACCCTCCATGCACTCAACACAGGACGCCCACAAACCTGCTTCCTGGCTGCCCCGAACCGTACCCAAGGACCCTTCTCCTGCCAGAACTGCAGCTTCACCAGCATCCGAACCGCCAACCCAACCACCAGGAAAGAACCCAACTACCTCAGATGCATTCTTCTCAACATCCGCTCTACCTGCAAACACGCCGTTGAAGTCTGGGACCTACTCGACTCAACCTCCCCAGACGTCGCCTTCCTGACGGAGACCTGTCTGTACCCCTCCTTGGCTCTCGACATTGCCAGAGCCATCCCGGACGGTTACAAGATCTCCCTGCAGGGACCGCACCAACGGAGTAGGAGGAGGAATCGCCATTGTCCACAGGAACACTGTCAGAGTCTCGACCAACACCGATGACACCCTCAGCACCGCCGAACACCTGCACTTCCAGATCCAAACCGATCCCAACACCACCCTCAGAGGAACCCTTGTCTACAGACCCCCTGGACCCCGACCACAGTTCAGCGATTCCATCGCGACTTCGTCAGCACACACGCCCTCGCCTCGATGGACTACATCCTCCTCGGGGACCTGAACTTCCACCTCGAGAACAACAATGACACCAACTCCACCACCCTGATCGACAATCTCGCCAACCTCGGACTCAGACAACTCGTCACAACACCCACCCACTCCACTGGCCACACGCTTGACCCCATCTTCTCCGCAAGCTCCCACGTCTCCTCCAACCACACTACCGAACTCCACTGGACCGACCATCGCTGCATCCACTTGACCTTGCGGAAACCCACCATGCACCACTGCAAGCAAAAGATCCCCCCGCCGCTGCTGGAGCAAAGTCACCGGAGACCAGCTAACCACCACCCACACCGAGAGCCCAACCGCTGACCCCACCGACCCCGACACTGCCGCCTGCAACCTCAGACAGTGGATCGACGACTGCGCCAACACCATCGCCCCGATCAAGAAACCCTCCAACAGCCACACCAGCAAGAAAGCCAGCTGGTTCACTGAAAACCTCAAGGCCTCCAAGCAAACCTGCTGAAAGCTAGAGAAGAAATGGCACTGTGAACAAACACCGGACAGCTACGCAGCCCACAAGAATGTCAGCCGCAGACACCATCACCTTATCAGATCCGCCAAAAGGGCCTCCTTCAAAGACCGCCTAGACAACAATGCACACAACAGCAAAGAGCTCTTCAGCATCGTGAAGGAACTCTCTAACCCCAGCTCCAACACCAACGACATCCCTCCTTTGCAAGACCTGTGCGACTCCCTTGCCACCTTCTTCCATCGCAAGATCGCAGACATCCTCGACAGCTTCAACGCCACGACCACTCCGACAACCACTGAGACCTCTGCCCCCACGACCACCATCCGCACCAACCCCCTGCTCTCCTGGACCACCATAAATGACAACGAGACCATCAAAATCATGAACACCATCCACTCAGGATCTCCGTCAGACCCATGCCCACACCACATCTTCAACAAAGCCAGCAGCACCATCACACCCCATCTCCGGAAAGCCATCAACATCTCCTTCGAGACAGCAACCTTCCCGGAGAGCTGGAAGCACGCCGAGATCAACGCCTTACTAAAAAACCCAAGGCTGACCCCAAGGACCTCAAGAACTTCTGGCCCATCTCCCTGCTCCCGTTCCCAGCGAAGGTCATCGAGAAGACCGTCAACAAACAACTGTCCCTCTACCTAGAGGGGAACAACATCCTGGACCCGTCCCAGTCTGGGTTCCGCAGCAACCACAGCACCGAAACTGCCTTCATCGCCGCCACCGATGACATCAGGGCCCTGCTAGATAATGGAGAAACCGCTGCCCTCATCCTCCTGGACCTGTCAGCCGCCTTCGACACAGTCTGACACCGCACCCTACTCACACGTCTCCATGACTCTGGGATCCAAGAGAAGGTCCTGGACTGGACCACCTCCTTCCTCTCCGGCAGAGCCCAGAGTGCCCGCCTACCCCCTTTCCGTTCCGAAGCCACCGAGATCATCTGCGGCGTACCCCAGGGCTCATCCCTCAGCCCAACACTGTTTAACATCTACATGGCACCACTCGCCCACGTCGCCTGACTGCATGACTTCAACATCATCTCCTATGCCAACGACACCCAGCTGATCCTCTCCCTCACCAAGGACCCCCACACCGCCAAAACTAACTTCCATGAAAGAATGAAAGCCGTCGCCGAGTGGATGAAAAACAGCTGACTGAAGCTAAACTCAGACAACACGGAAGTCCTCATCCTTGGTTCCACCCCCTCGGCCTGGGACGACTCCTGGTGGCCGACAGCACTGGGAACAGCTCCAACACCCACTGACCACGCACGCAACCTAGGGTTCATCCTCGACTCCACCCTCTCCATGACAAAGCAGGTCAACGCCGTCTCATCCTCCTGCTTCAACACCCTTCGCATGATCGGCAAGATCTACAGGTGGATCCCCACCGAAACAAGAAGAACGGTCACCCTGGCTCACTTCAGCAGCAGGTTGGACTATGGAAACACCCTCTATGGAGGAGCCTCGGCTAAATTCCTGAAACGACTTCAATGCATTCAGAACGCCTCTGCACGCCTGATCCTCGACATCCCTTGCCGCAGCCACATCACACCCCACCTGAGAGACCTGCACTGGCTCCCTGTCAACGAAAGGATCGCCTTCAAGCTCCTCACCCACGCGCGCAAGGCACTACACAACACCGGACTAGCATACCTCAACAGACGACTCAGCTTCTACACGCCCAACCGCCAGCTTCGCTCCGCCAACCTCGCCCTCGCCACAGTCCCCCGCATCCAAAAAACGACCTCCGGCAGCAGATCGTTCACCCACCTCGCCGTCAAGACCTGGAACACCCTCCCCATCCCCCTACGGCAGACCCAAGACCTGCTGATCTTTAGAAGACTCCTCAAGACCTGGCTTTTCGAGCAGTAGCAGCATTCCGCCCTCCCAGCGCCTTGAGACCCTCACGGGTAAGTAGTGCACTTTACAAATGTTCTGATTGATTGATTGATTAAATGCAGTTATTTGCACTGTGTTGCATTACTCTAGATGTATCAAGCCACGCAGGGCCATGCAAGGTGGCCTTTTGTGTCCTGATAAATCTGGCTTAGCAGTTGCATCACCCATGTGCCCCTAAATCTTTAAAAATAGGTAGAGTGGTAGACAATGTACGTAAATCCATCACTCACCACTTTCAGGACCACACTGCCATTGTCCCTGTCAAGCCAGGTGGCACTAATCAAGATGAAGATGCCGCACTGTCTCTATGCTCTACAAGGTGAGATCTGCTTGTTCCGAGTAGCTTGCTAAACAGAATAGTATGATTTACTAATAACTCCAAATCCTGTGCACACTCATATAAGCAGTTACAACATTAAACTTTCCCGGTTTGACACGGCTGCTGGAGTAAGGAGAAACGGGGCGTGCTCACTATCGCTTCCATATGGCGGATGATGCCGCAGTAATTGTTTCCTGCCTAAATAAGGCGTATTTAACTCGACCTTGAAGATTTAAATTTTGGCACACGAAGCCAGACAGGACGATATATTTAGAGTTATATTACCTTCATTACAAGATTTACCATATTTCTGGAATAAGAAAGTACATTGGAGCGACTGTTAGGACCCGCTGGGTCAGAATTATCACCAGTGAAGAGGTCCATAGACTTATTATACTCTACTTGAGCCATGAAGAAGTCAAGGGTTATACACCCAATGACAAAACACGTGTTGGCTGGCCTGTGAACCAACACACGATTAAATCTACAATTGAAGATAAGAAAACGTGGTCATTACTTTTTCAAACTACAATTACCTTTAGTGTTGTAACTGCTTATATGCATGTGCGCAGGATTTGTTGTTATTTGTATACGACTCATGTCCATATTAGAGGGCTTAGGGGCTTTCCCTCACCTGTGGCACCGCATTGTTAATCCTCCTATTATCATACTCACAACACCGGGAAAGCACCACATCATACCCTGTGATAATTAATCCCCCCTTTCCCTTCTCATAATATGATTTACTCACTGATGTGGGCTGGCCTAAGGCCTAGAATTAAAATGGCCACTTTTAAACTGCATTATGAACTGGAAGGCTGGCTCTCCTGATATGAGTGCTATTATATTGCTTCTCAACTGCAACACCTTCCAATGTAGTTGTGCCTGAACCCAGTAGCAAATGACACTATTAGTAGGTGTTGTGATCATGAACTCATGAACACAATCACATCATTTATGTTATTGGGTTGGGTGTCCTCCTGGAGGCCATACTTCATTATGTTATTGTCTCTAATGTGGAGCAGGATGAAGAAGAAAGTGAGAAAGAGCACACTCTTTTTAACAGACATAGAGGTGTGGGCATTGCCCCTCTTTGCGGCTTTTCAAAAAGAAAGTACCACAGAAGAATGGGTCAGAGGTGGCTGTCGACAGATGGGCTACCTGCACAAAGAGGACAGAGTCCTGAGATTTGAGCAGGCAAGAAAAAATGTGGGGTTTATCTGTTACAGTTCTTAATGTGCACTAACTTGAAGGGTGCAGCAGGACTCATGTGGATTATCTTTGCGGAGAGACCTCGAGAATCAACTAGCCTGAACTGAGGGGAGGTGGGACGTGGAGAAGCATGAGATATTCGCAAACTATACGGAGGTAACAAGTGATGCATGCATTCATTATATCCAGTACATATTTTTTACACTGAGTTTACTAAACACTGAGGGGGATATTCTCAAGAACGTGTGATAACCGTCGCAAAAGTTATTTAACGCAACCTTCAACATCGCAGTCCATCACGGGAAATTTACGCCATGTTAACCAAGTATTCACAACACGGCGGCACCATGCGATAGTCCCCACATAACGCATCAAATGACCGCGATAAAAGCAACGCCACGCTGCAAAAATGCGAAACACGAACGCAAAAAAGTTGCGATGAGGGCAAGCGTGATACAAAAAGCTGTGAAAACCAGCGACAGGCCTGCAAATCACACACATCTAGTGGGAAAATGCACTATAAAAGCAGACAAAACAAATGGTGAGGTGACAACGTACAAGCACAACCCCACAGCTGTGACGCAGAACAAATGACCATTGTCCAAATCAGATAGACAGTTCCCCACAAACAGACACAATGTACATTGACGTGCATTCAGTATGTAACCTGCACCAGTGCGGAAACAAACATGGAACACACTGTGAAACCGCATCTCCTCTTCACACTGCAGAGGGACAAACAACACCCCCTGCACAATGACGTGCCATGTCCATGACAATACAATAATGAAAGCAGGGACCAATGTAGGGGCAGTGAATCCCCCCACATACATGTTGCCCATGTCACGGGACTTGAGTCACAGGGTGCATCCCTGCATCATGGCATCACATATCATAGCCCAAAAGAAGCCCTGTTGTCACTTGTAGACCACAAATGAAAGCCAAAATGGAATGAATTGGGACTCATGTGAAACGCCAAAGAGTGGGATACCGTAACAACTGTGACACACAGAACTGGCAGTTCGAATACGTGACACCCTAAACCGCCTCACTGCACAGAGGTGACACACCCACCATCCATTAACAAATTCCTAAATTGCCAGCACAACATGTCGCACCCACACTTGTCTGAGTGAAGTGCCTGTACAGATGAGTGACCTGCACACAGAGAATGTGTTTCGGAATGCATTTATTAGCACATGCTGTGCCTGTGGTCAGTCGACGTACAGTGCCATTACTGCTAAGGACCCTCACAATGTGATATCAACCAGAGAAGAAATTGTCAATGATGTAGTCGCTACGGGCAATTCCTGCTGTGGCTGCAGTGGGGTGTGGTCCACCTACCTCATCTTCATCATCATCGTCCGGTGCATCTGGCACTCGTATCCATGGAGCTCTGCTGCGTACACATATGTTGTGCAATACACAACATGCAACGATCATCTTGCACACGAGGCTTGGGCTGTACAGGAGCTTCCCCCCTGTGATGTCCAGACACCTGAAACGTGACTTCAACTTGCCAAATGTGCGCTCTACGATGCCCTTGGTGCGTTTGTGGGCCAAATTGTACTGCCTCTGGGCCTGTGTGTTCGGGCCCGGAGGGGTGTCATCATCCAAGCGCAGAGTGCATATCCTTGGTCACCTGTGACAGTGCAGAGAGACATGAGTCAAGACTACGTACTGCATGATGTGTTGGCAGGCTCACTGGTTCATTGGTGTGTGATATGTGTGTATTAGTGTTTCCCGTATGACATGTACTGCGTGTTGCTAATGAGCGGCATCACTGTGAATTACGTAGCCTCACTGCTGCACCTCCCCCGAGCACATTCACGATTGTGCGCAGCACGATTGCATCACATGCACCCCTACGGCATACCATTGTCATGCCTGTCTGCGCATGTCCACAAGCCTGACTACGACACAGTGATGATGCTGCGCAGAATGTGGCTGGACACGTGTGTGTCGGCCCATTGCAAGGACAGGGCTGACACAGATGTAGAGCACCTGCCTGGCTGAACCCGACATGCAGTTGAGGATACATATTTTGGATCATGCAGTGATAATAGCGACACACACAGCAGTTGCCATGTGTGATCCCTGACCCCGAGCGGGCATGCCCTCCCCCATGTACCGAGCACGCACACCGGGGGCATGCCACATGGCAACATTGTTGATTGCAGGACACTACAACAGAGACAAACGCATCAGCCACATCCTTGGCAAGGCCTACACTGCACCACGCCCAGATCCACATGTGGAGTAGCCACACCCCTACGCAGTACTGTCAAACGCCTGTCCACCCCAATTCAGCTCGCAGGGAGGTACGACACGGTTTCATGTCCCAGGTCTACACCACTGCCTGCGGTGACATGGATGCATACAGTGTACACAACACAATGTTATGTAGAAGGACCCCAGTCCCTCATGCATACATAATAACCACACGGACATATGGGTGAGTTTGTGGGACTAGCCACGGGCACGTGCGTCCGGCCCCTTTTATTGCCAGGCTCACATCTCCAGTGATGCCTGTGCTGGATGGGTGTTGGGTAGTGTAAGCCACCACTCAGGGGTTGGTGGCAAAGACCACAACAGTGAGCAGACAATCAGCAGTACAAGGTACGTACATCATGGGTCCCTGACTTGAGCAGCACAGAGTTTGTGGCCCCGGATGCACAGCGGCCGGCACAGGCACAACGCCATGGGACGGTGACTTGCGGTGCACTGAGGTAGTGCCACGCGAGCTGAGCGTGTACTCGTCGATGCCCAAGGGGAATTTCGCAGAGGGTTGCGGAGGACAGTGGAAGGTGTCCTTCCAGGGCATGATGCAGAGGGCAGAATCAAGCAGGAACAGGCAGATGGCGGAGTTGAATGCTGCAGACCCCAATTTTCCACCTTGTCAGTATCAGCTACATGTAGATGAAGACAGCCTCCAGCCCATGGGCTCAGATGCCACCGACGTCCAAACTGAGATATCCCATGGATTTCAGGGCACACACTCAGTGGCATCAGAGCTGGAAGGGGATGCAGTCTGCAATGAGGCCTGTACAATGACATGGACTCTGCTGTGTAGAGAGCAAGACTCAGTTCAAATTGTGTGACCTACTCCACTGCAGTGTGTGCCGGAGGCAGTGGTCAGCAGGGACCCACAGCCACGTGTGGCAGGCATGCGCTGCACAGAGTCAGTGGCACCAGTGCAGTTGTTGGTAGTGTCCCATCACTCCTGTATAGGTGAGCCTATTCTCTTCTCCGGACTGAAGCGTGTCTTCCTCTTACTCCTCTCCTTGCATACTGTGACATGAACACTGCCATGAAGAAATCAAGACTCAGTTAAAAAAATGCGACCTTGTTGGCCGCAGTGCAGGCCGAAGGCCAGAGTCAGCAAGGGCCCACAGACACGTTTGGTAGGAGTCCTATGCACAGACTTGGTGGCACCACATCGGAGGGAGAATAGTGACATGAGCTCAGCCTTAAATCATGTACTCTGCCATGGTGTAATCAAGACTTAGTTCCAAATGTGTGTCCTACTTGTCCGCTGTGTATACCAGTGGAGTACATCAATGAGAAAGGAGTTCTGCGGGCCTGTGTCGCGGAGGCCGTGATGTTCTGAGGAGTCTGCCAAGGTCGGGGGCCTCGGGCTTGGAGCTTGCACTGGCACGTGATGGGCCCTCTTTGACACACACCGGTGTCGGCAGGTAAGCAGTGATGCCTGGATGCACATGGGCGGCCATGACAGCTTCAGGGACCAGCGGCCCAGGGTGCAGCTGGCGCACAGGATCCCAGGCAACAACGCTCATGGTGTAGGCCTCGTGGTGGGCTGAGAGGCGCCGCCCTGGCAGGGATGTTGGGCATTCCGGAAGAGGACCACGGCCAGGGCTACGTGCTTTTCATTCAAAACCATATGCTGACCTGGCATAAGCCGGGCCACTGGATTCAAGCAAGCCTGGCTGAAGACGGCTGAAATGCCAGAAACTGGTCCTAGGAAGCTTGTTTCCGGTCCAGGGAAGACATGGCTTGGCAGTTCGGGCTGCACTGTTCCCATGAGGCACAGGGTCAGACTGATTTGCATATGGCCATGTCTGAACTGGGGTGGCAGAGTGGGCTAAATAACGGTGATGGATTAAACCCAGATCAGTTGACTGGGGGTGAGTGCTTGCAATGTTCAACACTCCGTCCATCATTTCCTTTGGTTTTTGCTGTGTTCGCCATAAGTTGGCAGGGTATGCTCAGACGTGAGTCCCTTGCTCATTTTGCCACTGGATTCAAGCAAGCCTGGCTGAAGACGGCTGAAATGCCAGAAACTGGTCCTAGGAAGCTTGTTTCCGGTCCAGGGAAGACATGGCTTGGCAGTTCGGGCTGCACTGTTCCCATGAGGCACAGGGTCAGACTGATTTGCATATGGCCATGTCTGAACTGGGGTGGCAGAGTGGGCTAAATAACGGTGATGGATTAAACCCAGATCAGTTGACTGGGGGTGAGTGCTTGCAATGTTCAACACTCCGTCCATCATTTCCTTTGCTTTTTAATAAGCCGGGCCAGCCCACTCCTCTCACGCTTACAGGGGGGGACGTGTAGGAGAGTAGGATCTGCACTTATGTTGCCCCCACTTTTTTTCTGATGTATACACTGGTTTCTGGCTATAGTCTGGCTGGGTCCCTGCTAATCAGGGCCCCAGTCTCACTGATCTCTCTAAACAACTTGGTGTGCATATTAGATGCACTAGTGATTGGATACTGTGATACCTTATGAGCCCCTAGTATATGGTACCTTAGGTACCTAGGGCATTGGTACTTCAAAGGCCTACCAGGGGCTGCAGCATGTATTATGCCACCCCTGGGAAGCATTCACAATCTGACACCACAGGCCTGCTACTGCAGCCTGTGTGAGGTAGTGGTAGCACTCCTCACTGAGGTATAGGTTCCTATATCTCACCATACACACACATATAAACCTATCAGCCACCCCTCTTGCAGGCCCTATCAATCCTGTGGGCAGGGTGCTTGGTTTACAATGTGAGGGGGTGCTTCTGCATGAGCAGGACCCCTCTGCAGCTGGCAGAGTCTATTTTCTGCTGCTGTTTGTGGATGCGGTTAAACCATATACTCTTAAGTGCATTATAACCTCGCGGTAAATGCTAACTTTGGAATGACTGCATCAAAACATGTCGTGTTTGGTGTCAAACAACTTGGAATCATACCCCCACACCAGTAACTGGTGTGGAAGTATGATCCCACCCTTCTAGAGGGGATGACATGTACCCACTGTAGTCAACGGTAGAAATCTTCTAGAGCCCTGGCATCACAAAATGGATGCCACCAGCACAGACACTGGGCTGCCCTCCTGCTGCTGACCGAAACTCGCAGTGGAGGAAGCCCAACAACAGGTATCCTGTCACAGGGAGGTGTCACCAACTCCCAGACAGGATTTAGTGTATTGGAGCTGGGTGGGTGCACTCTTAGAGTGCTTTGAAGTCCTGCACTGGGGGAGCAGCAGGCTCCTCTGTGCATATGCCAGCTCAAACCGGTTCAGGGGCTACCTGCCCCTGCTCTGGCGCGAAACTGGACAAAGGGAAATGGGTGTAACCACCCACTACCCTGACCCTCCTAGAGGAGTGGTCATAGAGCTAGTCCCTCCCCTATCTTCACTATAAGATACCAAACATTGCCAATGCAATTCAGATTACCCCGGACGATGCTCTACAAAGAAGAATCCTGGCCCTTCGACATTCCACTATCTCTGGAAGACTGAAGAATCTCCCTTGGAGTCAAGGAGTGACTCTCCTGCTTGGCAGGCACCAAAACTCTTCATCGACGGTTGCAAACTTCACCACTCCCGCCAGAGTCCGAAGTCCCTGCATCCCCTGAAGTGGATTTCCTGACCTCTCAACAGACATTTTGAGTCCCCAGTGAAGCTGTGGCATATGGACCCCACGAGTGACGAGGAACAGCAATACCAGGGAACCATGCACTGATTTCAAGTGCAAACCCTAAACAACATTCTACGAACTTGTGCTTTGGACCATTTGTAGTCCAAGTCCCTAGCAGGTCTTGTTCCAAAAATCAGCGGCCTACCCCATCCCGAGTGACTGTGGGCTCCTGTGAAACTTTTCCTGTGAAGGTGTCTTCGCAGTTACTTGCCTGTTGGCTAGTGACTCACCCGAAGACTTTCTAACCAACTTCAAGGGCTCTCCTGGTTACTCCGGGCCTGCCCTCACTTACTTTCGCAGGGTAAGTCCATCAGACCTTGCTGGTCTGCACCATTGTCAATCTTCAGTTCACACAAGACTTGCAGTTGCCAAGGCTTGTTGGCTCCAATCCGGTTATCGACACCCTCTTCAGCTGCAGACGTTGTGGTACACTTTGAATCCAGCTGCTGGTCATCATCGATCCCTCCTGGACCACGTGAGCGAAGAGACAAAACACCATCAGCGACCTGAAATGACGCGACAACAGTGGTCATCCATGCTGTTGGCCACCGGTCACTGGCAAGTGACTTTGAACACTGTCCCTTCAATTTTCAGGTCCTCTCCATCTTCAATCCACCTTCGGATTCCAGCGGACACCTCTTCAGTCGTCGCAAGCAGCAAGTCTTCAGTGATCTCCATTGAAAACAGCATCTCGACCGACACCAAAAGACACCTATGCACCCGGCTTCCCTGGGTGAGGTAACTCATGCACTCCGGTGCCCAAGTGTGTGTTGGCCCTCGAAATACTTACCCTGTAAGTGGCTTGCTTGTTGACTTCTTTGAAGTGCCCTAAAACTTTAAAATACAAACCGCGACTTGCTCCATTGTAACCTATAGGAAACCCACGGCTGTGTTTAGACACTGCACGCGTCTCCCGTGGGCTTGTTACTTACCTGCTAACACTGCAGTAGTGAAGCCCCAGCGATTCCCAAGGCCCTAGGCTTTGTCATTTTGCAAGTCGACTTTGTTAAACCATTTTCTTAGTGTATGGTCTGGTACGCCCCTAGGGCTACAGCCATATTTGTGCTTAATTTATTGAGAACTGTTGACATTTTGAAAGTTTACCTGGCTCTAATCTCATAAAGAGATTAGTAGAGTGTATCTAGAAATAAATACATATATATTTGATATATATACCTGTGTGGTGTCCTTTTCATTTGGTAATTCAAGAGATTATAAGGTAAAACAAGCTGCTTTACATTCCTCAGAGACTTAGCCTGAAGGCTGCTCTCCCCAGCTACCACTAGGATAGCTTTCTTTAAAAGGTTGTCTTAAACCTATCTACCATAAGAGTCGAATTGGACAGGTACAAGGTGGCCACTATAACTAGTGACCAGCATATGCCAGGCCAACTTCTCACAGGACGTAACAAGCTACATTTCCTTGACCTCCCCCACTGGCTGGGGTGACATGGTTGCGTCCACTGTCCACTACACCAGACACCAGCGGTGTATGTCGACTAGGGGTGGGCGGAATTTGCGGAATTAACCTTCGCAAATTATCGCGAGAATGTTTAAAATTATCGCAAACAAGCAGAAATATCGCGAAGATGCGGAAGTTTTTTTCCGGCATGTTCGCGCGATTTTCTGCATGGTTGCGGGTCGCCAACTTACCCATGTGGCTGCTTGCGGGCGCGGCCATCTTGTTTTGAGTTGTTCTCGCGGTGCATGATCGCGAGAAGAAAGACGTGATCGCGCGACGCATGACGTCACTGCGGGCGCGAACTGTCGCGAGACAGCGCAAATGGCTAAAAACAATACAACATCTCATGGAGAACGCGACCGGATCAAGAAAACTTGTCGGCGAACGCAGGGATTCAGGTAAGGCGATCGCGCGCGCGCGAGAATGTATCATTTTACAGCGCGAGCAAGAAACAAATTATCGCCAAGCTGCGGAAACCGGAATTTTTGACATTTTCGCGCTCTCCGCGGAACGCAAAAATGTCAAAATATCGCAATTTCCGCGAACGGAACGAAATTTTTGCCCAGGCCTAATGTCGACATGGATATGTGTGTGGTCTGCATACTGCAGTCTGTCCAACACATCCACACCACACTTGGCATTGTGTGCAGTCCCATTCATCAGTCACATCGCCTCCTTCGCACATGCCTGGTTCCCTCCTCTTCCCACATTCTGCTAATGTGATGGATCATGTACATGGCTAGGCCAGGTTCCCACGGTAGGTTGTGCTGTTGTGTCTGGTGGGTGGGCATGTTGTTTGGCATGTTGTATGTGGGTTTGGAACGTGTGCATTCCCAGAGTTGTGAGTTGTATGATTGTGGAGTTGAGGTGTGTGGTGTTTTCAGTTGGTACTTACCAACGAGCAGGGCATTTCCGTAGGTGCCATCCTGGAAGCACCGGTTGATGAGGGACTTTCGGAAGATGTAAGAATCATGCACACTGCCTGGGTAGTTGGTGACGACATTGATGAAGAGTCCCTGGTGGTCCACTATTGCCTGCACATTGATGGAATGCGTGTGCTTTCTGTTGTGGTAATTGTGTGCAGTGTCGGCAGGGGGCATAAGTAGGACATGTGTGCAGTCTATTGCCCCCAACACGTGGGTGTAGAAGCCTTGCTTGGTCTCCAGCTGTTCCTGCGTATTGTGTGGGAAGTATAGGTACTGGGGCACCAAACTGATGATGGCATCCAAGACAGGTGTGAGGAACTTTGATAGGGCTGGCTGTGAGACTCCTCCGACTCAGGCGGTTGTTGGTTGGACGGTACCAGAGGCCAACAGGTGCAGCACAGCCAGCAGCTTTGTCTGCAGAGGGATGTTGGTTGTACGCTGTGTTGGTACAGTCAGCCTGTGGGCAATGATGTTCAGGACGCGGAGGATGGTTGTCCCTTTGAGCCTGTAGTGGGCAATGACATACTCTGGTGTCATGTCTGTGAGGCTGGTGCATTTTCTGAAGGTCCGTGGTCTGTGTCTGCGCTACCTCTGTGGTGGTCCGGTGGGTGGTGTGGGGGGGTGTCCGGGGGTGGTGGCAGGCCTGGGGGTGGTGGAGGTGGGTGTTGTGGCCCTGTTGAGGCTCCGAGCTGCATGATGAGTAGCTCCATGGCATCTATTCTCCTTCGGGTGTGGCTGTGGGCTGGGCTCCCTTTTCTGGTGCCGGCTGCCATCCGACTTCACACCAAGTCAGGGCAGGTGTTAGTTTCCTGCTGCTAACGCACCATATTGCATGTTTTGTGGACTTATCGCCGATATGGCTGGTCGATGAGAGTGTGCGGTGTGGTGTTGACACAGCTTTTTGCACTGGAACGCCTACTCTGCATCTCATTAGCGATAATTGCCGGGGTCATCTGTGGCGATGTTTTTTTCGGCTGCTATCGTGGGTAAACTAGTGCTATGGGCTGTTAGCACTGGCGTGTGAATGGGGTGATAAATTTATCGCGACTTTGGATGCGATAATGTGCCAATAACTCGGCGATAGCGCCTTGAGAATATGCCCCTGAGGGTCACAATGGAAATTTAGTATCAGTCCCAATTTCATTGTTCCTCATTTTCTACAGTACTTTCAGACTGTGGGGTCTTCGGGTGAAATGCAATGGACCAGAAGTGTTTCTGCGGGATTCATGATGATGACTGGGTCTCTAACTCATATTACAGACCTCTTCAGTATTAAGTGGGCACTCACTACGACACCATATACCTTTTTCATCATCGTGTGCTGAGCGTTTTAAAGATACCACAAATATCACCCATGCAAATGCTTAATATAAACATTTTAAGTCAAAATGCCAATGTCATTTATCTTGGGTTATCAAAGGTCATTGGTTAACAATGATGTCTATTAATTTGTTATACTAGTTTTCTCCTTTCAATTGTTCAACATAAACATGTATTTACTTTACTATAAATAAGAAATAACAATATATGACATATGAAAGTTAATTTTAAGTATAAAAGCTGGAAGGGTATAGAAATATTTACCCGTGTCACCACTCTGCAATTTGTTTTCATTAATTCAGTGATATAAACAATTAAGATAGACATGGCTTGAACACATGTTTTCAGAAAGGAAGGGCAATTTTTAAGCAATATGTCAGGCATCGTTTTAGTATACACTTTTGAAAGGAAATTATTAAAACATACTGTGGATGGCAATACATTTATCTTTATGCTTTGTTATGCAGACCTTCTGGTTATTATATTAATGATCTTGTAGTGAATGGCATTTGGTTCAATATTCTGTTATACGCTTCCTGAACATAATATATAGCTGTGAAAATTCTGTCATTGCAGGTAATGTAACTATGAGACTCACTGCACCGTGCTGTAAATCTATTGAGGCTTCTGTTGACATCAGAAGCGCGAGACCGAGTTCAGAAAGGTACCTAGTTAATCAATGTCACCCACTGCATCTATGTTTAGTGCTTATTATACCTGCTCTTGATTTACCGTTAATAAAAATCGAAATAAAAATCGAAATTTCTCTTTGCTTTATTTATATTTCTGCTTTTATGCATGTTGTAGGCTACTTTATAGCTGGAGCATTGACTCAACGTCACTCTGTATGAGGATTGCTCTAGGATTTCCATTTCAAATAGACTATGACGATCGTCACCATGAACAAGCTGTCCTGTGGCAGCCAGACCAGCTAGATCAAGGGTTACCAACATTGGAGCCAACGGACACTCTGTTGATGATTACTCAAAGATTTCCTTGACCATAAACAGAGCAAGGAGTTACAGGCACGTGGATGCCCCTCAAGATGTCCGTCTGCCTTTAAAGCCCCCGAACGGGTCCGATGGCGAGCGGCGGTTTCTTCTGCCTTTGTTTCTAAAAACAAAATACGGATCTCTGTGTCGACGGTGAGCGCAGCTCCTCTATGCCTCTTTCTCCTTTCTGCCAGCTCATTTGAGACAATTTTTCTTGCATAAATGTTTCCTTTGTGATTACGGCTGCCATATTGGATTTTCTCCATCACCCTGAAGTAAACTTCAACACCTCAGCTGTGAAAACGCAGGAGGTTCTATTTTAATTTTCACTCACCAAACCTTTAGCATGTTTCCATCTTTTATAAGGGCTGCGTAATTTCACTGAATATTTCTCAAATAAGAATAGTAAATTATGCAGAAGACCTTCAAAATGCTGTAGCTAAACGTTTCCTTGAGTAAGGAGCATTTAATATTCAAGTGCATATTCCTGCATTTATGGTGATTCCCACTGCATATACACCCGCTGTTTCCCTGCTTGGTAGCACTGGCAGCAGTTGCCTTTCATGACTAACTGAATATTACGATGTTCACAATTTAAACCCATTGATGCAGAGATTTGAAGGGACTTATACTTATTTCCTGAAGGGACTTATACTTATTTCCTCTTCATCGACGGTGCTTCTCTTTCTTCTCTCCTTGTTATAGAGATGCATTACAGTGTTTCCATTGATATGCGTATTATGAGTCACGTGGTAGCACGCAACTCTTGTTTTTCTACCTCATGTCATTGTGTGCATTCCAGAGCGTTGCTTTCCAATCGTGGAGATTCCTTCTGAACGTCACTCTGGACGTTGGTTTCTTCGCGTTTGGATGGCTCCGGTCGTGGGTGCATTATTTATGCAATAAACCACGCTTTAAACTCTACTCACCATGTTGAGTATTTAATACTCCTGTCTACTGACATATAGATTTTCTCCCCGCTTGCCTCCTCCTTTGTTCGGTTGACCCTCAGATTCGACAATCCTAGGGCTTATAACTTCAGTGTTTTAGAGTGATAAATAATGTCTACATTCTCAAGCAATACAACCACACTCACTCTTCATGGGCAAACCTCATAGAATGAACTGTAAAACTAAATCATCCTTCTCTACTGCTATCAGGAAACCTCATCATCAAATAGACATTCGCCCAGACTATTTTTCAGCTGATATTGAGGGTGATTGTGAATATACAGGGGCTCCATCAACATCTGCGGCAGATGCCATTTCTAAAAAGCCATCTGCGACAGCTAAATGTCCTAAAAAAGAGGTTGAATCTCCCTGCAAGTGAACTTCTCCTGTCGCTATGGAAGATATTATGGTTGAGATTAGAGACTCAAAGCCATTTTTCTTGATACAAGTCCTGCTATTGATCCAGCGGGTTACCAGCTAGAGATACTCGCAATCACTCACCTAGGCCCATAAAAACACATTCATATAAGACAGTAAGTACCGCTGGTGTCAATTTATTGTGATAATACCTGTAAGATAATTTACTCTATCATTTCTGACAAAACTTTTCTGTCTGGATGTAACTTCCTCTGGCCAATGGACCTTTTAGTTAACTATTTTAGATGAAAAATACCTTTAAATAACCACAGACTCGGGGGAGTTTTAAAAGTTTATCTAGTTAAATTCATGTGAGCAAAAGCAATACAATTCATACACCGTTTATCTAGAGGAAGAAATTAATTTATTGAATAAAGTCAAACTACTTCATCCAAGAAATGTTATTACGATGACAGTTCCTGGAGAGGAGAAATAAAGAGAGAGTACAATGACATACCACATAGAGTTATAGTTACCTAGGATGGTGTGGAGACCAACCCCTTGGCCAAGGAGCTGGATGGGTCCCCTGGGACAGCTCAGGTGACAAAGGCTCAGGACAGGATTCGGGGACAAGATAGATGACCTCTTCTAGATCCAACGCCTGCATCGCACCCCTCTATGACATTATCTTCCTCCTCAATTCTTCCATGATCTTCTTGTAATTCTCTACCCTATTTCCCTCCGTGATACTCCTGCGATCTTCTTCTAATTAATTAGGTTTAGGCTCTACTTCTGCTATTCGATTCTTCTGAAATATTTGCTCAGCTCTCGGACAGCATCCTGGTCTCTCAGCATTTCAGCAGCACGAGCGATATCTAACTAACTAAACTACCACAATTATACTTTCCTAATGGTAAACACCACCCCTAAATGTTTCAAATTTATGAAACTCCTAATTCTGATTGGACAAGCAAAGGGAATGATCATCACACCATGCTAAGTTTTAATATTTTTCTAAAGCTTATTGTTCGATGTTCCCTCCCATCAATTTATTTTCCCAAGCTTTATTTCCCACCCGTATTCTCATCTCAATCAATACAAAGTATGCAATTTTGTGTATAGTCTCTTCCTTTCACAGGACATCATTCTGGTTCTCAAGGTATGTTGCTGTTTTCTTTTGGATGGCATTCAAGGATTTGCATCACAGCTTCTGGCGTGTTGTTACTGCGCATGCCAGACAGTTACATGTGATACAAGCGTCAGTCACACTCGGAGGCCCAAATACGAACTAATGGAGAGGTCAAAGAGAAACATATTAAAATCAAAAATAAAATTATTTCACTGTATATCACCTATCTCTACTCTAATCCCACTTACTTATAAAAATCTTTAGCATTAGCATTTTAGTAAAGTAACAGGATTTAGCTTGGCAAAAGCATGCGCTTTAACATGTGAGATTCAAACGGCCATTTTAGAAGCAATTGCGCAGCTGCAAAGATTTCCCTCCAAGCGATAGAATGTCATACTACGTAGATGCAGTAGACGCATGTGTAATACAGAATCCAGCGTTTAGCAGCCATTTTGAGTGTCACTCGGATTACTTGTTAGTAAAACACATAGGCAAGCTTCCCTTAAATGTGTGAACTGTAATGCACGTTAGTAATTACAAATACAATTATTACGGTGGTACGAGTTATTCGAGAAGATTGCATCCGAGCAAATCTCTTTTATACGAGTCCTTGCTCCATCTATCCCCTCTCTGATGGCATTTAATGCCATCACCAATTTCCCACCACCAAATCAGATGCCAACTTTTAACACATCTCAATTCCTTCTTCAACCTTTCCATTTCTTTCTTTTTCGTTATTGAACTGTACATTCTTCATCTTTTTATATAGCTCTCCTTTCATTTCTTCTAATTTTATCTTATCGTATTTTCTTTTCTTTCCCTTTTCATTCACTGCATATCTCTTTCTTTTCTTACAACATTTGAACCATGTCATTATTGCTAAAACAAATAGTGTTATTCCTAATATTGGCAGTATTATTTGACCTATAATTCTATTACCTATGTTAGAAAACCAGCTCCCTATGATAGTAATACTATTTGTTAACTTCTTCCATACACTGTCAACTTCCAGTGGTTTCAAATCTTCCTCCAATTTCATATATTTTTTAATATATCCTCCAATTTCAACACTTTTATCAGGAATATAAGTGCAACAGTGTTGTGCTTTCAGCATTTTACAGACTCCGCCCTCTTTTGCCAATAATATATCAAGAGCAAGTCAATTTTGCAAAACCATAGATCTAATTGCAACCATTTCTGTATTAATCATTAAGAATCCTCCAGCAGTATCAGTCGATAGACGGTCAACCACTGTAGATAACTGACAAATTCTATGTGAATTTAGAATTACTCTCACTGAAGGTATCAATGCACTGAATATATCACCTACTATTTCTGAAAAACTAGCTCTCTTCATACATGTTAGTTCATTTGCGTCTTCATTGCTTTCAGTGATTCTTTTCACATGGTACACCTTTGGGAACACTATTCCAAAATAGCAACTCCCATACCAGTGCTCGGGCAGCCTGAAATATGCTTTATTGCCACACACATAATAAACTCCAGGAAATACTGGATCTATTCCACCTTTTAGTCCCCATCCCCTAATTCCTAAAAAATTATGTGGAACCAATAAATGTATTGTCAGTTTTTAATCTATGGAGGCAGATCTTCTCTTTCTTTTCAAAGTCCAGGGACATAGCTGCATGAGTCTTGCCAGCTGTGTAAATATCTTCCTTCTCAGCCCTACGGTAGCTGAGGTTTCGGCTCAGAAGCCCTTCTTTGGAAGTCCTGTCTCCTTTGCTCAAATAAATTCAAAAATATCTTTTCCTCTTCGCGTAATTTACATGTTAAATGGTGCTTCAGCTATATCTATTGTTTCCATAGTTAGAAAATATTCTCCCATAAACTGTGCATCCTTAGTACTAAGAACTGGGTTCATGCTCTTTCGCATAGGAACCTAAGAGAAAATCACATCTATATTAGAATATTAATATTGTAACTTTCCTGTTCTATAAAACAGACGTGCTAAAATACTACAAGAAATACCATAGGTTAAGGGAATATGGTGATATGTTACACCTTCTCCAACTGATGCAGGTAATTTCATACACACATAACAATCACTAACTTCCATGGTGTCTACATATTGCACTAATACATTTGTGAATACATTTAAAGCAGTGTCATTATTTGTTTCAGTGTGGTGTACATCTAACTCATCTTGTGCTCCTAAATCTACTCTATCTCTTTTTGTCTTAGACTCATTTGGTGCTTCTAATGCTACTCTATCTCCTTTAATGTTAGCTGTCCTTTCATGCATGCTTGTGTAATTCTTTTCTTTTGTAACCACCAAATAAGGGATGGCTACTGTTAGTACTAACCAAATTATAAGCACTAAAAATATACTAAATATGCATATTCTACAACATCTTTGTACACAATTTCATTTTGGTTTTCCAGCAGCCCTATCATCAGCCATTTTGGGCTAAGCAGATTTCTCTTCTTTATTTTGAATTATTTTGAAATGTAAATTCTTGGGGAATTTTTCAGGTTGGTCTCACTTCTTCGGCAATCTGTTCTGCATTTATTTCTTCATCACTTTCTGAATTTAAATCTAGATTCTCAAATTCTTCAAGAATTACATAGGTCCAATCAGGACTGTTGAACGTATTGTTCAATACTTTTAATCTTTGACTTTGTCATTTGGGCTTATCTGCAGATGTCCCAGACTGACTAGAAATTTCGTTTACCTGGTCAGGTTCTTCATTAATTGTCTTGAAATGATACTTTTACCTTTTCACACCACCTGGCAAGTTATCACCTGTTCTGACCCTTTTTGCTTGCACTGCACTGTCACTGTCTTCGAGTTTTCTTTTATTTTCATTAAGTTGTGGCACAATCTGATCATTTTCGTTTTCACAAACCCTCTCTGTCTGACCCTGTCCATGGCTTATTTTTGTAATGTCATTTTCTACCTTGATTGACCCTGTTCAGGTTTTATTTCGATTTTCTCTTCTTCTTCTACCTGAACTTGTTCTTCTTTTCCTATCTGGTCCTGCTCAGGTCTTACTGCACTTTGGTTTTCTGCAGCCTGAACGTGTTCTTCTTAACCTATCTGTCCCTTCTCAGACTCATGAATGGTTTCATCCACCTCTGTCTGAGTATATTGTTGTCTCCTTCTCTGATCCTGCGCAGGTTCTCCAACAGTTGTATTTTCACCTTCCTGAGCTTGTTCTTCTATACCTATCAGGTCCTCACTATTTTTCTGTCTTTCTAACCTGGTTTGTTCTCACAAATATTTCAGGTATGTCAACCACTGGTATCCAGTCATCCTGACTTGTGCTCGGTTGTTCTCGATCAGCTACTTTAGGATCAGATATTCTAGATCCTTCAGCTGCACAACCTTCTGCAGCCTCAACTACTTGAGTCAGTTGGGGTCCTTCCTCGTCAGGTGCTGGTCCTCTTAGTATGGCTTGCATGAATCCAACTAGGCAAACCTGCACATTTCACTGCTGTTGTTGTAACTAATATAACCTGGTGTGGTGTTTCCCACCTGGGTGCTAGGCACGACTCTCGAGTGTGAGTCTTCACCACCACCCAGTCACCGGGATTCAGATCATGTTCTTGATCTGGCTGCCTGGTAACTGCGTCTTCTCCAACCTGGTAAGAGATAGAACGCACTAGGTCAGCCAGTTCTTTGAATTGTACAATACCAAGTCATCAGATATATGCAACAGTTTCTATCCTGGTATACATGCTTGCCTCGTTGCTCTTCCCATGAGTTTTTCATGGGGACTCAACCATGTATTCCTGTCAGGAATGCTTCTCAGCCCCATCAGAACAAGAGGTAAAGCATCAGTCCACTCCAGTGATGCACATACTTTTGCCAGTCTCGTTTTTATAGTGCTATTCATTTGTTCTACCACTCCAGAAGCCTCTGGGCGATATGCACAGTGCAGTTTTTGTTCAATTTTGAATGCTTCACAGATTAATCGAATTATTTCATTATTAAAATGAGACCCTCTATCTGATTCCAAAGTTACTGGAACACCGAACTGTGGAATCGGTTCTAGCAACAATAGTTTGGCAACTGTTATACTGTCATTTCTTCTAATAGGTTATGCCTCCACACACCGTGAGAATAAACAAACTATGACAAGTATGTACTTCAAACCTCTGCAAGGTGGTAATTGAATGAAATCTATTTTTATTCTTATAAATGGACCTTCTGCTTTTTCAATTTTTCCCGTACTGACCACTGTTTTTCGCCCTGGATTCATTTGTTGACAAATTAAGCATCTCTGGCATGGACTCTCTGCTACATTCCTGAACCTTGGGTTAAACCAATCCTGCCTAAAGAGTCTGATCATAGCATCCCTGCCTATGTGGGTGTCTCCGTGATACATCCTAGCAATTTGTGAAAGCATACAGTCTGGCATTACTGGCCTACCATCTAGGTAAACCCACACATCATCTTCTGACCTCTTTTCGCATCCTACTTTCACCCATTCTTCTTTTTCTCTCAATTCTACCTCCTCTTGTAGTTGTCTTACTTCTTCCCATGTTTCCAATCCTGAGAGTAGCATAAGTTGGCAGCTAAATCCACTTGTTTCAATTTTCTTGTTTACCGCCAATTTATTTCTGGCACAGTATTGGGCAACCTGGTCAGCATGCCTATTACCAGCTGTCACAAAGTCATCTCCTGACTGATGTGCAGCACGCTTGACCTCTGCCACTTCTTTTGGCAATTGTATTGCTTCAAGCAATTCTTTTACGAAATTTCCATTTTTAATTGGGGATCCTGAAGAGGTCAAGAAATCCCTCTGCATCTAAAGCTGGCCAAAATCATGCAAAACCCCGTAACCATACTGGCTATCAGTAAAAATGGTTACTTGTACAATTTTTCAAAATTTTGCAAGCTTTAATCAAAGCTATCAATTCGCTACTTGTGCAGATTTGACTCCTGCTAAATAGGATGCTTTGACTATTCCAGCCAATGTACACACAGCGTAAGCATCACTTAGTCCTCCCTCCTCATGTCGCATACACGAGCCGTCTACAAATAGCTCATGTTCAGCATTCTTCAAAGGTTCTTCCTGTATGTCTGGACGGGGTTTGGTGCAAAGTTCAATCATATCCAAACAGTTGTGCTTGACTTCATCTCTCACCTCTTCTCCATATACATCTGGTAATATGGTGGCAGGATTCAGTACAGTACACCTGACTATTGTCACGTTTTCAGCACCGAATAAGATTCTTTCATACTTAGTCATCCGACTAGGAGTAAGATACTGAGTTTGCGTTCTTGTCAAAAGAATCTCAACTGAATGTGGAAAATGCACCTTTACCGGATGTCCCATCACAATTGACTCGCTTTGTTCCAGACTCATGCAGGTTGCAGCTACTGCTTTTAAACAACCAGGTAAAGCTGAAGCTACAGGGTCCAAAGTAGCAGAAAAGTATGCCACTGGACGTCACATCAAACCATGTCTCTGAGTTAAAACTGAGAGTGCACAACTATTTCTTTCACAACAAAACAGTGCAAATTGTTTCGAGTAATCTGGCATACCTAAGGCAGGAGCTTCACACAGACACTTCCGTAATTTTACAAATGCTTCCATACTTTCATCATCCCATTCTATTTGATCCTTTGCTCATTTCTTGTTCATTTGTATTAGGGGTTTGGCTAGCAAAGAAAACCCTACAATCCATTGCCTACAGTATCCCACAACTCCAAGGAACATTCTTATTTCTCTCTGGTTTTGCGGCAATTTCATTTGTCTTATTATTTCTATTCTTTCGGGGGTCACTTTCCTTAATCCACATTCTATTTGGTGTCCAAGATATTTGACTCCGGGTCTGCAAAACTGCAATTTTTCAGGGGACACTTTATGTCCACCATCAGCCAAATGATTTAACAAGGCAATTGAATCAGTAACAGAGTCATCTCTTGTCTTAGACGCGACTAAGAAGTTGTCAATATACTGTACCGGTACCGACTTTCTGGGCAACACTAAGGTTTCTAAACACTTTTTCAATATTTGATTAAAAATTGAAGGACTTTCAGTATATCTTTGAGGAACGCGATTCCAGACTAAAATACGGTCCTCGAACTTAAAAGAGAATAGATACTGGCTGTCTGGGTGCAATGGAATGGAGAAAAAGGCATGCCATAAATCGATTACAGTAAACCATCCTGCCTTCCATGGTATCTGGTACAGAATAACTGCTGAATTTGACACTACAGGGCAACAAGATACAACAATCTTATTATTCTTTCTTAAATCTTGAAATATTCTATATTTCCCGCTGGGTTTCTTAATGCCAATTGTGGGTGAATTGCATGTACTGCTCATTATTTCTTTTAAAATGCCTTTTTCAATCATTCCATCAATTTCTGCTGCAACACCAGCTTTAACTTCGGGACTCATTTTATATTGCTGAGTGTTTGGATAGACTGCACCTTCCTTCACAGTTACTTTTACTGGGTCTACATTTGCCATTAGCCCTACTTCTTTTCCTGTAAAATCCCACACATCTGGATTTACTGTCATTTTCATCTGGTAGCTCGTCTTTTGTCATCAAAGAATACATCTTGTCTACCTCTGTGCCTTGTTTAGCTAACATGATTTTGTAGACTCCGTCTTCATCTGGGGTTTGAATTGCAACACCGGCCGGTGTGCAAAATATTGTGTAGTTCATTTTGCACAGTAGATCTCTTCCTAATAAATTTACGGGACTGGAGTCACACACCACAAATTTGTGCAGTTCCCTGAAATTGCCAATGCGTACCTCTATTGGTTCTGAATTAGGAGTTCTAATCGGTTTGTTTGAAACGCCCACAATTTGGATCGCTTCTCCTGAGAGGGGTAGGTTTGGAATGTCTGCTGTTCTCACAGTAGAACGGGTAGCACCAGTGTCCAACAAAAAGGTAATATCTTTTCCTTCTACTTCACCATCAATATATGGACCTGACTGATCTACCGGTAAGGATGCGCCAAGTACGTACTCCTTTTCCTCCCCCTCAGGCACCGTCATTGGTCTCTGCCATCAAAATAAGTATCCTGTAAAAGAAATTGTGATGATACTGAATTTTTCTTACCACTTCCTCCTTGAAATCCGGTGTCCGCACTGTACTTGGCGTGTTTCACAAAATTTGGCACAGGGGCAGGTGGCAACTGACTCTGTAGATTTACAACCTGTTGCAGTTGACTCATTATCACCTCATTCTGCGCCTGTGGATTTAGATTTTGATTTGGGCCATTATTATTCTGAATATTTTTACACTCGTTTTTCCAATGCCCCAATTTTCCGCACGCATGACAGGGAAACTTTTTCAATATACAGGAAAACTTTTTATTTGCCTCCTCTCTACTCATTCTTCCCTTTTTTTCCCCCATTACTTGCACTTTTGCCTTGCCCCTTCCCTTGATTTCCTTTCTGACTGTTTAGTTGGAGTTCCTGCTGTTCTGCTAGTTTTACTTGGGCCCACATCACCTTTTCTTCTAACATCTTTCGTCAATTGTCAATTTCTTCTCCGCAGTACTTTGCATATTTAAGAATATCGTCTATCGGCCTGGTTTGCCAACACAACATGTGTTGATGAATCATGTCTCCAATTTCTGGGTTTAACCCTGTCACAAATCGATACACAAAATTTCCCATATCTTTATCTCCGATATTCTCAAATCCACTATACTGCTTAAACACGTGCAGCAGTTGTTCATAATAAATATGTACCGAATCATTTCTATCCTGGGTCATTCTGCCTATTTTTACCCAATCTGTTTCTTTCGGAGGAATTTTCCCTTTCAAGAAAGTGATCACCTGGTGATATTTCTTCATTACCTCTTCTGTAGGGGCTTCTGTTTTCGCATCTCTCGGGTATTTATTACTAGGCCAATCAACAGTAATTTTGCATTCTGTCCATAAATCAGCAGGTACCACTATGTCAAATAAGCCATCCAAATCTTTTAATAATACTTTAGAAACCTTCACAAATCTTTCAACTTGCCAATACAATTCAACTGGCTTTTCTCTTAACTTCGGGAAATCATTAGTAAATGACAAAATATCCGGGCTAGTCCATGTAACATGTACATATCCTCCTCCCGGTACCTCTCTCATTGGACATAATCTTTCTACCTTCCCTGTCTCTTTCAACAGAAATTCAGAAGTTGTTCAATTGGCATATGCTTCTTCCTTTTTTCTTTTCCATCTAGCTTTCCATTTGTCTAGATCACCCCATTTTTGTAAAATGGTCATTAATTCTTTAACCTGTAATTTTCTTCCGGACACATTCATATTTTTCAAGTCCTTATCACTGAATTCTGCTCTGTATGGTTTCTGTAATTACTTGGATTTCCCTATTTTGATTCCCATTTTGGAGGCTAGATCTGTCAATTTCTCATGGAATACTTTTGTATTTCTAGTGAAACTTCTACAAATGAACAGTAACTCTTCTAAACTGTAAGTATTTAGTCTGTCTAGTCCTACATTTCCAGTTATCATTTCCTCTAATTCCACTTTTAATTTGTAAATATCTAAAATTTTGAATGGCTGTCTTTGCTTGTCTATTCCCTGTGCCCGCCATTCTATTTCTTCTGGTGATACTATTGTGGCACTCTTGACTCCTGTTGAAGTCTTTATTTGTACTTCCTTTGAACTACTAGTTGTAACTCTTCTCGGGGTTTCATTTATCTGTCCTCTTATTGGTAAATCCATTAACGATATCACCGACTCACATTCACTGCCTTGATTATCAATTATTATATTCTCTTTTCTGGGTTCAATTACAGGTGTGGACATAACTGGAGGTTTGGGGCAGATCGCCTTATTCCCATACAATGTAACAACCAGACTTATAGTCACTGCTATGGTTAATGCTTCAGGATGGATACTCAATTGGATTATTTTCTGTATTAATTCTTCTCTATTCTTATTTTTTGCCTCTATTTCTTTTTCCTGAAGTACCTTCTATTTGTTGGGTCATGTATAACTTGTGGAACCAATGGCGTTCCCAAAACCGGGGCACTAGGAGTAGTTCTACTGGATCTATCTTGGTATGGCGGAGGGTTTTTCATTAAAATATCCTCCATAAAATCATCTTCTAATTCTCCACTACCTGTTATCGTTAAATGTTTAGTTTTCTCTGTGCACTTGCCTCCTGTCTCTTCCTCAGCCATTAGTACAGGATATAATCCTTCTGTCACTATTGCTTGTCTTCATTGTTTCATCTGATTATCTTGTGATTCGCGCAGTAGTCTAGGATAAAACCCTCTAAAGCTTCTGCTACTTCTGGATCTATCGCGCTCAAATGCATCAGTCTCCCATTCTTCTAAAGCTTCATAATGTGTTAATCTTGGTCTGGGCTCTTATTCATTCATTCTTAATCTCAGATTATGTAGAATTCTTCCATTAAATGTGCCATGTTCTGGAAAAGCTAACACTCTATCATTTTTAGTATATTCTATCCAATTTTCCAACCATACACAAGTACGATAGCCTCTTTCCATCATCATGTGTGATGCGGGCGTTTTTGGGGAGGGATAAGAATTCCCTCTCTAGTCTTAATGGGTTTATCCTTTTTAAAATAATTTTTAATTTTCTGCATAAATGTCATCTTCCTCTTTTCTCCGTACATTTTTGTTGTCGATCCTTTTATATATTGATCTCTGGCAAATCCTAAATACCTCCTGTCTGGGCGATTCCCTATTAAAGTTGGATCGTGTCTCCACATGCAAAGCCCTCTATCAATCATTATTATGGCTTCTATTTTATTAGTCAATCAAATGTTCGTTTTTACTTTAATAATTGACCAAATCCACTTCGGCTTCTATTCTTTCAACCAATATCACGCTATGCGTCTAGCAAATATTAGCGCAGCTTTCTGTGATGTCAGTATCACTCCTTACTACTGACCCCTCCTTTACAATTTCGCGTCAGTCACACGCCCGCTATTCCAACCAATCCCACCGCAGCCCTCTGTGACGTCAGTGCAGCACCCGCAACTGACCCCTCCTTTACAAGGTAACACAAATGACTTATATTTCTTGCAAATTACATACAAGATTCATTAAATGACAACAAAGAAACATTTGCCACTCTGTTTGCTTCTGCTAAAATCAGAAAATTGGTTTACATTTGCTGCGAGTAAAACTCTTCCACTTACTCTTCACACACTACCAGTAAAAGCTTTCCGCTTACTCTTCACTCAAGCACTGATGAACCTGCTACTCTTTCGGTATTACCCTTTCTAGGTGATATAAGATCAAAGTTTCACCAGCGAACTCTTTGCTATCAATCACTCTCACTTTTATACGAAACATAATCCCTAAATCAACACTGTCAGCCTTGTATAGCTTTTCAGCGCTACCTTTAGCAAACCAGTAACCTCTCTGCAGTGTAGTTTCCATTTACCACCCTCTATTCAATATTCCCGGAAATTTCCAGACAACATAGAACAAGATACAAACGGGTTTGTTAATACATAATCAAATTCAAATCTCAATATTTTCACCTAACTAGTTAATAAAATAAACCATAGCTCTGCTACCAGAAAAACTGATCTAGCGGGTTACCAGCTAAAGATACTTGCAATCCACATACTCACCTGGGCCCAAAAGCACACATTAATATAAGCTAGTAAGTACCCCTGGGGTCAATTTATTGTGATAATACCTGTAAGATGATTTACCCTATAATTTCTAACCAAACCTTTTCTGTCCGAATGTAATTTCCTCTGGTCAATGGACCTTTTAGTTAACTATTTTAGATGAAAAATACCTTTTAGTAACCACAGACTCTGGAGAGTTTTAAAAGTTTATCTAGTTAAATTCATGTGAGCCAAAACCAGTACAATCCGTACACCGTTTCTCTAGAGAAAGAAATTAATCTATCAAATAAAGTCAAACTACTTCATCCAAGAAATGTTATTATGATGACAGTACCTGGAGAGGAGAAATAAAGATAGAGTACAATGACATACCACATAGAGTTATAGTTACCTAGGATGGTGTGGAAACCAAGCCCTTGGCCAAGGAGCTGGATGGGTCCCCTGGGCCAGCTCAGGTGACAAAAGCTCAGGACAGGATTCAGGGACAGGATAGATGACCTCTTCTAGATCCGACGCCTGCGTTGCACCCCTCTCTGACACTATCTTCCTCCTCGATTCTTCCGCCATCTTCTTCTAAGTCTTTACCTTATTTCTCTCCTCGATTCTTCCGGGATCTTCTTCTAATTATTAGGTTTAGGCTCTACTTCTGCTATTCGATTCTTCTTCAATATTTGCTCAACTCTCAAACAGCATCCTGGTCTCTCAGACATCTCAGCAGCACGAGCGATATCTAACTAACTAAACTACCTCAATTATACTTTCCTAATGGTAAACACCACCTCTAAATGTTTCAAATTTATGAAACTCCTAATTCTGATGGACAAGCAAAGGGGGATGATCATCACACCATGCTAAGTTTTAATATTTTTCTAAAGCTTATTGTTCGATGTTCCCGCTCATCAATTTATTTTCCCAAGCTTTTTTTCCCACCCGTATTCTCATCTTAATCAATACAAAGTATGCAATTTTGTGTATAGTCTCTTCCTTTCACCGGACATCATGCTGGTTCCCAGGGTATGTTGCTGTTTTCTTTTGGATGGCATTCAAGAATTTGCATCGTGGCTCCTGGCATGTTGTTACTGCGCATGCAAGACAGTTACATGTGGTACAAGCTTCAGTCCCACTCGGAGGCCCAAATACGAACTAATGGAGAGGTCAAAGAGAAACATATTAAAATCAAAAATAAAATGATTTCACTTTATACCACCTATGTCTACTCTAATCCCATTTACTTATAAAAATCTTTAGCATCAGCATTTTAGAAAAGTAGCAGGATTTAGTTTGGCAAAAGCATACGTTTTAACATGTGAGTTTCAAACGGCCATTTTAGAAGCAATTGCACGGCTGCAAAGATTTCCTTCCAAACGATAGAACGTCATTCTACGTAGATGCAGTAGACGCATGCTCAATACAGAATCCCGCGTTTACTATCCATTTTGAGTGTCACTCGGGTTACTTGTTAGTAAAACACGTAGGCAAGCTTCCCCTAGACTTAAATGTGTGAACTGTAATGCACGTTAGTATTTACACACACAATTATTACGGTGTTTCGAGTTATTCGAGAAGATTGCATCCGAGCAAGTCTCTTTTATACAAGTCCTTGCTCCATCCTTATCAAGCACACATACGCAAAATATCCTTCTCATGATAAACGCATCTTCACAGTTGAGCAAAGGGTTAGCAATGTTGAAGATTGGATGCCTAATATTTTTCACCTACTAAAAGAAATTTTGAAACTTGAGAAATCAACAGAGGAGTTAAAAAAATAGGAATCGCAGGAACAATCTTAGTTTATATGGCATACTGGAGAGCACAAAAGGATCTAACATGATTGCCTTCCTGCAGAATGTCATCCCTACAATAGTTCATCTCCCAAACCAAAGTCCTCTTAGTTTTCAAAGGGTTTACCATTTGGGGCCCAAGACTTCCACCTTTACAAACTCCAAGCCCAGAGGGATTATCATTCTCTTTCTACAGTTTCAAGCACTGCTGCAAATATTATCAGCAGCTAAACAACTTGACACCTTACATTGGTCTGGGAATAGAGTCTACTTTACACAGGGTGTCTCCAATGCCACTGCTGCCAAAAGGATACGATTCCTTGAGACAAGACCTCATTTGAAGGAAGTCCTTAAACATAAGAAATGGTTATTACATCCATGTTTTTTAAAAATCACTTACAAAGACAAGCATTTTACTTACGAGGAACTAGATGAATTGAAGGCTGTCCTTCGACAACTCAGTCATGAAGACATAGAAACCAATAAAAATGCTATAATATGGCTTTGTTATATCTTCTTTGGTTTTTATGCTGTTCACTAATTAACTGGTTATTTCTTTCAGGTTGTATTACATGAGATAATGCTGTTGACCCTCATTTTCCTTTCCCTTTGTGTTTCAGTATTGACTCATGACAGATGTACCGATACCTGTGTGCTTTCCCTGCATGAGTTTCAGCCATATACATCCTTTCTCTTTGTCATTAATGGTAAGTCTGTGGTCCACTTAATTTAATTTTTTCTCCTCTCCTTCTCTACATGTTCCCGTCTTTGTTTATTAAAGTTTAATGTGAAGTATCATGTCATTGTCCGTTCCAAGTCAAGTGAGGCAGATCTTCTTCAGATGTTCCACTCCTCGTCCTTTTGATGTTCTGATTTGTCATTCATCTTTCAATTGTATTTAAGGAAATTTTATTTCCTGCAGTGCCTTTTCTAATTCTTATTCTAAATTTTCTATCTCCCTCTTCCCATCCCTTTCCTCGTTTCGTACCTTTTATCTCTTTTTTCTCCCTTTTATCTTTTCTATTCTAATATCTATTATGCCTACCTTCACATATGTTGATCTGTTATTGCCAAGTCTGTTCCCGAAGTAAATCCAAGAGTTGTTACATGGAATATTACAGGCATAAGGAGCCTGGTTAAACACCTGTTAGTATTGTCACAATTGTCTAACCTTGAATGTCAAATTGGTTTTCTTTAAGAAAGGCATCTCACTGACAAAGAAGATGGTTTGTTGAAGAGATGTTGGGTTGGTGACTTATAATTTTCTCCTTCTATGCACCTTAAAAATGGGGTTATTATTTTATGTCACAAACGCTTACATATTGTGTTCGTTTCTCAAGAATGTGATGTGGATTGCAGATGGGTATTAGTTAAGCTCATTATTAATGATATTCCTTTCACTCTTTTTAACGTCTATGGTTCACCACACCCAGACCTAAATTCTGTACAACAATTTCTCACAAAATCATGCAACATTATTCACAGAAAGTAATAATAGGTGGATATTGCAATCAGGTACTAGACCCCTTTCTTGACCGCTCTTCTTCTACTAAATTGTCATCTCATAAAGCGCATAGAGCTGTCCACCATACTATTTCACACCACACCCTGTCTGAATCCTGGAAAATATATAACCCATATCTTAAAGAATATTCCTTTTACTCCCCCCTCATCAATCCAAAAGAAGAATTGATTACATATTTTTAAGCACAAATCTGCTTCAACATTTGACCCATACAGAGATTGAATCAATGTTGATCTCTGACCATGTCCCTTTTCTGACAGACGTTGAAATCTTAAATACGCGTAATCATAAATCAAGATGGCAGTTGAATAACTCCCTACTTTTAGATAAAGCCATACTTACTGTATTTGAGTCCTTTGTCTCAAACATTTTTGAACAGAGTGACAACGGCTGTACCGCCTTGAATTTTGTATGGGATGCTTTTAAGGCAGCATCCAGGGGGTTTATATTTAATTATGTTTCATCTAAGAAAAAACTAAAAGAAAAAGAGATCATAGCCCTAATATCAAACACTTAGACCATGCTTATTGTACTTCCCAAACCAACAAGAGAGATTTGGAGGTGCTGATTGTGGCAAAAATGCAATTGAATAAATTAGAGACTGTGGTACACTTCTTAAAAATAATATTACGGTGGTTAAAAAAAGCAGGTGCCTTGCTCGCTAATTATTTAAAAAGTAGAAAAGAATAAAAACACTATAAACATAATCATAAATTCCTCGGGTACCCAATTACTCCGTGAAGCTGGCAAAGCAGATTGTTTTACAAAATATTACCAAACACTTTACTCTCCTGATAATAATCCTCTGAAGCTCTATAAACTTTGCAAATCTTAATCCCGGTGGTTCCATGAATTCTGATACTTCCTTCCTTGAAGCTGTATTCACTATAGATAAACTTCAAGCAGCAATTAAATGCTTATCAAAAGGTAAAGCACATGGCCCTCTGACCCCGGTCTGAGGGAGCAAGGCCTGCTCTTCTCCCCAGCAGCTCCGCTGTGCGCTGCTCCGCCGCAGATCCCCAGGCCCAACCCACGTAGGTTTTGAGTGCCCACCTCACTTTCTGACTATTTGTGATAGTGTTGCTGCCCGCTTGTAGTGATTATGTATTTTTGTGCCATTTGTGATTCCCCACTCTGTGAGATCTGTTCTCACATTCTGCCCATGCATTGTTATTCATTGTTCTTTTTCTGAACAGTGCCCATACGTTTCTGTTGCATTGTGTTTTTTTCCGCCATTATCGCCTCCCAGCTGCACGTTCTCTCCCCCCTCCCCTACTTAATGGCGACCGCTGCGGGGCAGCGCAAGCAAGACCTCTGACCCTGGTATGAGGCCTGCTCTTCTCCCCAGCAGCCCCTGTGTGCTGCTCCGCTGCAGATCCTGAGGCCCAACCCAGGTAGGGTTCGAAACCACTCCTGTCGAGTGCCCACCTCGCATTCTGACACTCTGTGATAGTGTTGCTGCTCGCTTGTATGATTGTGTATTTTTGTGCCATTTATGATTCCCCACCCTGAGAGATATGTTCTCACATTCTGCCCATTCATTTTTATTCATTATTCTTTTTCTGTAAGTGTCCCATACCTCTCTGTTGCATTGTGTCTTTTCCCACCATGACCGCTCGCGCCTCCCAGCTGCACGTTCCCTCTCCCCTCCCCTACTTAATGGCGGCCGCTGCAGGGGAGCGCGAGCAAGACCTCTGACCCAGGTCTGAGGCCTGCTCTTCTCCCCAGCAGCTCCGCTGTGCGCTGCTCTGCCGCAGATCCCCAGGCCCAACCCAGGTAGGGTTTGAGACCGCACCGCTCCTGGTGAGTGCCCACCTCGCATTCTGACACTCTCTGATAGCGTTGCTGCCCGCTTGTAGTGATCATGTATTTTTGTGACATTTGTGATTCCCCACTCTGTGAGATCACGTTCTCACATTGTGCCCATGAATTGTTATTCATTATTCTTTTTCTGTAACTGGGCCCATACGTTTCTGTTGTGTTGTGTTTTTCCCGCCGTTACCGCCCCGCTCCCGCCTCCCAGCTGCACGTTCCTTCCCCCCTCCCCTACTTAATGGCAGCCGCTGGGCAGTCGCACCGCTGGTGCGCCAAAAGTACGCCTAATGCAAGCCCGTCTGCGCCTGTCCATGACCCAACCGCGGCCAGTGCCAGGAAGCCTGGATCTACGACCGTCCACCGCTATGACTCCGCCACACTCCGCACACTCAACTCAGAACCATCAGCGACTGCCAACAGGCCTCACCGAACAGCACCCACGGCCAGTTCTTCTGCCTCCACTGCCACCGGACCTTCACCACCACCCCGGGCTCCAACCCAACCAACCCCAGCACCAACCACACCCGCAAATGCATCCTCCTCAACGTACGCTCCATACACAAACACGCCGTGGAAATCTGGAAACTACTCAACTCCCTCTCGCCCAACATCACCTTCTTCACAGAGACCTGGACCAACGTCACCTCCGCTCCCGACATCCACACTGCTGTCCCGGATGGATACAAGATCCAAAGAAAGGACCACCCCAACCGCCCTGGAGGAGGCCTCACCATCGCCCATAAGAGTGCCCTCCGCCTCACCACCTCCAGCAGAACCTTCCCCTCCTCCGAACACCTGCACTTCCAGATCCTGCCCAGCCCCAACACCACACTCCGAGCAACCCTCATCTATGGACCCCACAGACCCTGGACACCCTTCTTCACCGCCATCACTGACTTTATCCCACCCCACGCCATTGCATTGATGAACTACATGCTCATCGGAGACCTCAATTTCCACCTCAACAACCCCAGCGACCCCAACTCCACCACCCTCCCTGACAACCTCAACAACATTGGACTCAACCAACTCGTCACCACCCGACACACAGAGCAGGACACACCGTTTACCCCATCTTCTCCACAGGTAACAGCGTTCACTTCAGCCACACAACGCAACCACCATTGACCGAACACCACTGTGTTCACTTCACCGTCATATATGTTCATACACAGTTTCTTAGGCAAGATACATGCTGGTGGTGCAACTTTCATCCTGGCACCTATGTTCATATGTTTCATTGTCAAGTGGTGTCCGATTTCTGCCTGCAACTTTGGGGACAGGATCACTGCCATCACTGTGATCTATGCACAATTGTCCCAAGACAAAATATTTCTTGGTGGATTTTATATACTATTGACAAAGAACAAAATGTTTGGTAAATTTACGAATTTGTTAGTTTGCACTAGGTTTAAAAGTCATCAAAAAATGTCAACATTAAAAAGTGGTGGATCTTAGTGTGTCAAAATCATGGACTTGACAGATATTATTAACAAACTGTTCCAATGTTGGTTAAAAGAGATATTTTGTGGTCTCCTCTCACAACTTATCTTTCTAATGTTGCTAACGTTTATGCTCCTTGACATTTTATATGCTTCTTCCATGTTCATTAGTACAGCTTTAAGATTATAAGGCATATTGTTGTAATTTAACTTTTCTTGATGCATTGTATTCTTTACATACTACGTATGAAGGTACATCTCTTGTTTCGTATTCTACAGCCTTTTTAGTTCTTCTTCCTTCTGCTTCCTTGATCTTTTATAATTGACATTCATTTTGTTACCTAAACAATCGCATTTACATTTTCAGTGTTCAAAGTTTTTTTTTATTTCATTAGATAATATATTCCACTTATGGAATGAAAATATTATTGCATGTTTACCTGAATACTTAACTAAGAATGAAGAATTTCAAAAAATAAAATTAAAAAATAAGTTAAAAAAACAATGCAGGGAAACTGCGGGTTCATAAGAACTAGAAGAACATTGTTTTATTGCATTCTTCCCGTTCCCTCAAACTCTAGATAGCCCCCTAGTAATTGATTTGGAACTTATTCATTGAAATAATGAGAGTGGGAGTGCCAGTCATATTGCATGGAAAGCAATCTGCAGCTACTTATTCAAGTCCTCCTCTGCAGGGTTTAAGTCTTAAAAAAGAAGTGGGAAACTAATCAAGTTAGGCAGTATGAAAGTGACATCATGGAGCATGAAAGCATGTGTGACATTATGGAGCAAGACATCACATCTGGCATCACAGGAGTGGCATCACACCCCTAGTAGTCTACAGGAAGTGACACAACAATAAGTGACATTGGATCTTAAGACCTCACACATATGTTTAACAGGTCTAACGTTAGTACATTTGAGCACATTACAATATTTAACAAATTAGATTTTGACAAGAAAGTGACACAGCCCGAATGCAAAATCTGGCTTGCTACTCAAGAATTTATTTTTTTAAACTCTGCCACAATGAAATTAGCAACAAAGAGAAAGGTGGCAATACATCTCTTCTGCTTAATTGGTTGCAAAGTCTGCACTTTAAAATATCTTATGGGGTTAAGGCACCTGCTGCATAGATTTTTCTGTGCCCAGTAAATAGGGAATAATAATAATGGTAAGATAACTTTGGAGGGTAAAGCAGTTGCTGGCGAGATCTGTGTTTTGTCTAGTCACAGTTTTGAAACAAAGTAGCATAAAGGGTTAATATGCTTCCTACAAAGCACATCATGTGTCACGCAGATGACAGATTTTTATGTACTATACATTGGAAAGATGGTTACTGCTTTTATCACGGAGATCCTTTTGTTACTTGTTCTCCAAAAATTGTAACAAGAGGGTTATGAAGGACACGTGACTCCTACACCTTGTAACCCTTGCTGTTTTATTTAACACATCATGTACATTGATTTACACACATATGATTTATTGTCAATGTATAATGGATACGTGTGATGTAAAGTGCTCCATTGGGATGAGTAGCACTATAAGGGAAATAGTGGTATTTAAATTCTTATTTTTGTAAATACTGAAACAAACAAACCCACCGGACATTCTCATAGTGCATGCATATCTCTTATATACAGGGACTGAATAATGTCAAAAGCATGCTTCTCTTAACTACATGTGGAGTAATACCAGGCTCTATGCCTTTGTTTTCCCCCTCCATTGCATTTGTAGCTAGGTGTGAGGCTCCAGGTAGCTCCCAGCCAGGATAATTAATCGGCCTAATTATCACTTCACTTCTACCTTTGTTTTAAGCCCGCAGTAACAAACTACAGGAGGATACCCGTAAACCCAGTAGAGACCAGGGCAAATAATGTATAGCATACAACAGTGTCTCAAAGGGTTTTGTTTAGTAGACAATTTGCAATAAAGCACAATAAATTGCAACGAACAGGGAAAAAGGGGAGCAGGGACACAATGGACTAGGAGACATTTATTGAGGAAATGCTTTTTCCATATATTTAGTTATATGATTAAATTAACAATTACAAAAGCACTGTGTTACATTAAATGTCATGTAACTTGTACTGCGCTGTGCACAAGTGTTCATAACGGCGCTAGCGACACGTGAAGGGGTACACACCACTGGATAAAAGGCGCGTAAACAAAAAGCAATACATACAGTGTACTCTTAGCGGTGCCCATACATTTGTCACATTAAGAACAGAGTCAGTTTCTTGGGCAATCACAAGGGAGGCGCCATGCATTACGCTGTAGAAGTCGACGCCGTTTCAGCCTTTATACAGTTTTTGGCCATCATCAGTACCAGGTTACACATTTTTTGAGGCAACAGTGCTGTGGAGTCTGAACAATCAAAACACCATATGGATGGTACTGAGATAATGCAGTAGCAGGTTGCAGGAAGATGGAGAAGAAGACGCCTTGAGGATTCAGGGGCTGCACATAGGGGTGGGGTGCTTCCAGATCAAGGTGAAGACCGGAAAGAAGTGTGACCGGGGTCATGTGTCCATTGTATGGTAGAGATCGCATCGGGTGCAGGAGTGAATCAGCTACAGTGGGTCCGTGGAGGCTGGAAATGGAAGCGGAAATGGGCATGAATCAGGCAGAGAGTGTCAGCCCTGGAAGGACTGATCGGAAACCTTTGGAAGGTCATGCGTCCATTATTTAATTAAGATCACTTCTGGAGCAGGATTGAGTCTGCTGCTGTGCCGAGGAGGCTGGAAATAAAGGCAGCACAGGCATGAGTATGGCAGAGTGTTTTATGCCCAGCTGGAATTTAATTAAATAAAAAGCCCCCTCACCAGCACGTTGCTGCTCGGAAAGAAAGGAGACAATGTTCAAGCGCTGATGATTGTGTCCTGATGTCTGAAAATTACACCGGGACAAGTTCAGCATATATCTGTGGGGCCCAAAGTCCACCCTGGGAAAATAATGGATAGACTCTGCCAAATTGTGGCCCTCGACTTGTGTTCTGCTCCTCTGCAGCTCTCCTAACAGACTTTTGAGATAGACTTGAGAACGGGACTCTAGGAGAACCCATTTGATCTAAGTACCAGTCAATAACTTAAGTCTTTTTCCCTTTTCCCCCTTTAATGTCCTTCACCTGTGCTCCAATCTAAAATCAGATGATGGCCAAAGACCAGTATCATTGACTGGCTATGTATGCAGCAGAACGAAAGGGGAAAATAAGTTCAGTCCTGAATCTACTGCATACAATCCCCCATAGTGATGAATGAGCAAATCTTATAAGTGAGCCCAACATCATTCAATGCTTCATCCCACAAGAAATGTCTGCAAAGACAATGAAAATGCAGAATTTTTTAACACCTTTCTTAACTTACTACCATGGACCCTAGAATTACGATCTTCTGCTCCAGCAGAGATTTTATATAATTATGAATTTTCTGCATTTGCCACAATCTTCACCATCTGCTGCATAATTTGCAGATGTTATCAAAATTATTGTATCTGGCTTTACCAGTTCAAATGTTATTGAAAACAAAGCACAATATATTGTGCCATGCAGTCACAACGGTAAATTGATCACATTTCATTTTCTTATATCTGTATTCCAATAGTAAACGGTACTAATGATCTGAATCTTTTTCGCAGGGTTTTCTGAAAAAGTGTCGCTAACTAAAAATTCTGGCAACAAAAATATCAGCCAAATAAGATTGAGAGTACAAATATTGATTTCATATACTTGGAATTTAAAGTCATTGACAACAAAAAAATTGGGAGACAATCCGATCATCAACAACTTGGTAAATTTATTGAATTTGAACTATTGTACACTATATTAACATTAAAATAATGTTGCATGTAACAAAAATGCAATTATAATATAAATATATATTACAAATTATAACTTACCAACATAAAAAAATATATACTTTAAAATTATTGCAAAAATAATGAAGTACATATTTTCAGAAGGTATAATTTAAACAGAAGAAAAACAAACATAATATTAACTGTAACATCATACATTAAATATTAAAAAAGGGCAAAAAATGTAAACAATAATCACATAAAAAGGAACTGCTGCTGGGCTCCTCGCCAGAAGGGACTGCAGGTACCAGACATCCTTGCTGTCCCAGAGGCGGAGCTAGGACACCATGCAGTGCTACATAGTGCCTACAGGTTTCCCACAGCGTGGGTGACATCACCGATGTTGGGCTGCTCACCAGCGGGGACTGCAAGTCCTATACATCCTTGTTACCCCAGAGGAGGGACTAGGACACTGTGCAGTTTTACAAAGTGCCTAGAGATTTCCAGCAGCGTGAGTCACACCTGGGCCACACCCAGGCAAAGCCTGGGTCAAGGCTGGCCCTCCCATCTAACACCTCTGGATCAAGGGTGGGTGCATTTATCAAGCATTCCAAAGCACACTATTTGCCACTCATCCCCACGTGTGGGGTGAAATAGCGTAGGACTCATGGATAAAAGGAAGTGTACTGGTGTGTCACAGGCAGTGACCCCACCCCCCAAACCCAAATAATTAGATCGGATGTTGCAGAGGGTAATAGGGATTGTATTGACAGAAATTGAACTGACTGAGCGAAGGTTGTCCCTGGATGCAAATCGCAATCACCAATCAGCCCACCCAATCTATTTGCTGTACTTGGTTTTCCTGAGGCTGCCTCTGGTGCAATGAATTGGGTTCCTGATCAAATGTCCCATGTGTTTAATGTGGAACTTCCCCCTGATGTTTGTACCAACAAAAAGTATAAAGATCTTGGAGGAAATTTCCCAGTGGCTGTGCAGTCCCATGGTACAACTGGAGAGGGTTCCTCTTCTCAGCTGTGCTGGATGGCCCAACTAGTGGAGAAAGTATCCTCAGCATGGAACCTTTAACAATATTGGTGTGACTCGCAGCGATCAAACAAATTCTCAGAGTTACTTAGACACACATCCCCAACTCCAACAGGTTATGAGCTGCACCAATAAAGATGGAACAATGGTTGTGCCTTGTATTTCTATTTCGTCCTCCAAAAGCTCTGTTATGAACTGTGCCCCTCTTCCTGTTGTATCCACACAATCATCTATGTCTAGCTAAGCTTGCATCTCCTGTAGTGGAAGGGCGGCCCGTGAGGGGAACAAACGCCTACAATGGAAAGAAGCACTGGACTTTGAAAGTCTGATAGCACTGTTCAAAGTCACAAGCTTCCAGTTATTAACCTGCTCCCTGCATCTTGCCCCTACATGATTGTCTTGTCATGAGGGCCTGAAAGAGATGCTTGAGGACCTCACCAACAAATGCTTACATTGTCTGGCTACAAACAAGAAACTTTCCTACCAAAATGGCACACAATATGCCTTTTACAAGCAGGGTGGGCCCTCGGGATTGTATAATCATTAATTTTAAAGACCCTAATCGGATTCAAAAGCTGCTGAGTGATGATGTGCAGACACAGGGAGGAGAGTCGAAAATTGTTCTCTTGCCCTTGGGCTACTTTTATAAACCTAGTTTAGTTACCAAGCAGGTCTATTCCCTGCCGCTGTTAGGACATTACTCTAACACGAAACCTTATTTAAATGTCTCACAGTGTCACAGTAAGGTTTATAATGTACCTGTTTATAATCACCTCGATGTATTGGATGAAGTTGATTGACTAAACCATGAAGAGGGGCCTCTAGTAGGGCTAAGGGACGACTGTCACAGTAGTCTTTGTATAATGGAGGGGAGGAGTAAAACAAACTCCTCCAAACCACAGTGTAATAGAAGGACCATGGTCAACAAATGCACACACAAGCAGTTCTTTGACAACCGTTTGGTATGTGTCTCTGAGAGGGAGATATCTGTGTCAGACGAAGACTCACCAACTGCCAGTTCTCAAGTGAGCCCATATCCAAATCTGGCAGTATGTAATGTGGTAACCTCTACAGAAACCCCGTTGGTCTCCTGGAATGTCATTAGTTTCCTTTCCAAGTTATCATTATCTGAGTGGAATAACTTTATGAGCAGCTTCGATTTTTACCTTTTCAGGAAACGTGGTGCACAGAGCCGATCCATCGGGTTAGGTATATAAGTTACTAAATTCCCGCTATTTCTAGTTTAAAGCGGAGGCCATCAGGAGGCCTATTGATTTAGGCTAAGATAGCAAACAAATGTACAATTAATTTGCTGCCTTTAACTAGTCATGATGTTCTAGGTACCAGAGTAAAAAATAGCGAAAAATGCTCCATGCTCGAGTGGACATCTATAATGACTATATCAAAGGTGTAATGGGAGGCTCCCAGTCACCCATTTTGCAGTCTTTAAAGGGTAGTCTGGACAAGAAGCCGTCATCTCATTGTTTAATTATAGAGGGTGATTTTAACACTACTTTGAGTCCCTTGACAGGGATGATGTTGACCTTGCAGCGCAGGAAGAGGAATTATGGGCAATCACATGGCTAGACATAGCTCCAGTCAAGAAGTGGTCGAGGGTGGCATTACAACTGAAGGCACTTTTGCAAGAATACGGGCTAAGGGCTACCAATGGTAGAATTAAAAGTGATAGACATGGGGCTGCCACCTACCAGAGATATTGCTGTGCTAGTGGAATCAACTATGTACGAGTTGACCTAATGTTGTGGCACACTATACTCGATGTGGAAGTTACAGAGACTCCAGTGAGTGACCTTAATTCACTATGTCTCTCCCCAAAACCAATGTGTGAAAATTGATAAAGTGAACTACAACCACACTGTCATACACAAGAGGTCTTCCTTACTAACAATAGGCGTTGCCTTAAATAGCACCATGTACCTCCACAAATTGGCATACTCACTACAATATCTACAGAGGCACAATCAGCCACTGCCAAGCTGGACGCATTATTGCTCAGTGAAGCATCCACTCAGCTTTCGTTGAGGCCATTAGACAGCACTTCACAGCCCCTCCAGTGAAATCGAAAAAGAGACAAATTAATCACTCTAACTGGTACAGTAATAGTTGTAGTAAGGCTAGGCCCAAATCGATAAAGGCCATTAAGCCAAAAGACCTGAGAATAATAAGAACTGTGAGGAAAGCTTGCAAAAAAAAAACAGTACCAAGCCAGGACAGTTTAGGAGGAAAAAAGATGACAAGACCTAAAAGACGCCAATAAAGGTAAATATTAATGACATTCTGGGCCCGGTTAGTGGTGGGGTAATGAGGCTGCACTCCAATCAGACAACACTATTTCGCTGACTGTCTGGGCCAACCATTTCAAAATCATGCACTCGGATAATTCCCAGACAGAGCTGATGGCTCCCTGATCAGAAATGGTCCCTATTGTCTGACAAAACTTGTTTGACCTGGAGAAGATTTGCACCTCTATAGATTGCATTGTGTGCAGTAAAGCACCAGACCCGGATGGCATCCTGAGAGACTTGTTTAAATACTACAAAGAGAAGTCAGCAAATATATTTTAAGGTTAGCAAATCATATTGCTAGGGTTGTGCCTATCCCCCCTCATGGAAGTCTGAGGAAGTACTGCCAATTTACAAAAGAGGGGCTACAGACTATCCCAAAAACGATAGGCCGATCAGCCTAATTGATGCAATTCAAAAAGTATGTTCCTGTGCAGTTTTGGCAAAGTCCAAGATTGTATTGAGGAACAGGACATTCTAACACCTTACCAGGCATGCTTTAGGGCCAAGACAAACACCATATACCAAGTTTTTCATTTTATGCTTTTATACTGGAAAACTGGCCTAATTGGAAAGGGCAATCTCTCTGTTGTGTTTATTGATCTAAAGTCTGCCTTTAACCTGGTCTCACGTCAGTTATTGTGGCTCGTGTTATATTACTTGAGAATGCCACATGACATCCTTGCTAGATTCATTTGCCTCCATGAAGGTAATCATGCCGCAATTTGGTGGGGTGAGCAGGGACAAAAAACTGACCCAATAACAATCAGTAAAGGGGTCAAACAGGGCTGCATTAGCCCTCATATTATTCTCGCTGTTTTTGAATGATGAGGTTAATTGTCTCTCTATCCCTCTAGCCGACGCACCAGCTAAAATGTATTTGCTCCTCTTTGCAGATGACACACTATTGGTAGCATAAACACCTGGAGGACTTGAGATTTTACTTGAGCACTTTGAAGAGTTTTGTCAAGCATGTGGGCATGTGATTAATGCCTCCAAGATGAAGTTCATGACTAAAAGCCTACATATGTCTTGCAGGAGGAGACTTTCTCTGGTGGGGGGCGAGGTCCTTGAGAGAGTGGACACCTTTGGGTATATAGGTGATAAATTGGCAGGAAATATGTCATGGCAACCCCATGTTAATAAAATGGGTATTAAGGATGGGCAAATTGTCAGTGCACTGCCTAAAGAGCATTGAGTTTCCTCTATGAGCCTGGTTCAGCAGCCCTTCAGATATACAACATGAAAGCTGTAGGGTCAGCATTGTACGGGGCAGATCTTTGGGGCTTTTCAAGCACTGCAGAACTGGGCAGATCCGAACAATAATTCCTAGAAGTCTTGTCCATCTGCCACCCAGTACCCCACTCTTTCCTCTAAAACTTGATATGGGCAGTAAATCTATTAGGAGTAAGGCTAGACTATGCCCCCTACTTATTAGAGGAGACATAGGACCACACAGGAGCTAGCAATTTATGCTGAAGCATTCCAGGAGGTAGTTACTATTGACACCTCTCATAACGTATCTTGGTTTAGCAACATTAATAAATAACTTACTTATCTGGGTCTGCAATCAGAATGGAATACTGGATTGCTGGAACTTATTCCTTCAAAGACCTAAATGAAGAAATGTTACTGGGCAAGAGTCGCGCTAAATGATTTAGCCACCACCACTAGAGGGTCATTGGTAAATTTGTTCCAAGACTTAAAGACTGTAAGTGACCTGGAACCATAATCACCATCCCCAAAGCATTTGCTCCCAGGATGGAGAACAGTACCTTACCCCAATGCCCCCACCCTACCAGTTCGAAGGAAGGATCCTTTATCGACCAAAGATATCCACTCCCTATTCCACTCCTATGATCTGCCACATCCCGTCCATAACACAGAGTGCTCAGACAACACAAATAAACATACCCTAATCCAAACCATCCCCTCTAATCCACAAAGAGCTCCAAAACCCAATATCAGAGGAATAATTAAAGATAATCTTATGCAAGTCCCCCTCACACAGTAACCTCTAGTTCTCATTAAACTCCATCTCAAATGTATACTACTAAACTGTAGATCAGCCTCAAAACATGCAGCTAATATAGCTGATCTCATACTTACTCATGAATCTGACCTCTTAATTCTGACCGAAACCTGGTTAGATGAATAGTCTAAGCCTATCCTTGATATTTTGGTCCCCCCAAACTATGACTTTACCAGATTAGACAGAACTGATAGGACAGGGGGTGGCATTACCTGCATACATCTGAACAGTCTCTCAGGGAACCAATCTCATTCACCGGTATTATCCTCATGTGAATACCTTTGTATTGATATCACATGAAAAAAAAAAACAGTCTGCTCCTTGCACACATTTTACTATCCACCAGGCGATAACCTCACTTTCATCAAATAATTCATGTATAACTTGACTACAAATACAGGACAACAAAGTACCCAAATATCTTTGGGAGATCTCAATCTTTATTGGAATGACCCTAATGACTCTGCTGTAAATAGCCTCAAAGCATTCCTCATGGACCTCGAAATTACTCAAATCTGCAACAGCCCCACACAGGACAAGGGTTTACTCCTAGACCTGGTAATTTCCAATGCCCGACTCCATTCAACTTAAAACGATCCTCCCCTGTGATTGGTCAGACCACAATTCCATCATATGCTTCATTAATTAAGCAGTAAAGATATATTCAGCCCAACCTACGAAACCTAAAATATAGAAAAGGAACCTAAAAAACGCCAGCACAAATCTACTAACATCCTTCAGTGGCAACCTCTTGCTTCCCCCTGAAGGCCTATCTGTCGTTCAAGCTCTGACACACCATTACTTTATTTCCATGAATACGGTAATAGGCACAGTTGCTCCACTACAGCTGAAAAGGCTCTCCACAAAAGATTCCAAACCATGGAACGACGGCAGACTCAATTCTTTCAGGATCTGTACTAAATTGGTTCACCTCTTTCCTCCAAAATAGATCCCAAAGATTCAAGGTCAATCAATCCTTATCTATGTCCATCCCAGTTACATTTGGAGTCCCGCTGGGCTCCTCCCGCTCAGCTTCACTTTTCAACCTATTCATGGAACCTCTCACCAAAATTCTCAGCTCCTCCAACATCCACTATCACATGTACGCAGACGATACACAACTGTACCTAAAGGTCACTTCCCTGGAGGATATCGGATCTCTTGATTTAACTACACAAAAAACACAGATTTGGCTGGCTGAAAACCACCTGAAACTAAACACCCTCAAGACTGATTTCCTCCTAATCGCTCCACCCAACCAAACAACCATCACAGAAGAACGGCTTAAACATATGACAGTGCTCAACTGCCAACCTCAAATTATCAACTCAGCGAAATCGCTGGGATTAACACTTGACAGGAATCTAATCATGCAGAAACATATTAGTGCCACAACAAAAGAAGCAAACATACAGATGAACATTATGAGAAAATTAAAACCCTTCCTTGCCGCTAATGACTTCAAATTGGCAGTACAAGCTCAAGTAATCCCCAGACTAGACTATGGAAGTGCAACTGTCTATGGACTTCCCAGATCTACAACGGCTCCTCTAAGAGCCTCCCTCCATTCAGCAGCCAGGCTCATCATGGGCTCTAAAAGAAACTGCCACATTCCCCTCGACCTTAGAGCTCTTAATTGGCTAAAAATCGCTTGCATGACTCACAAAGCCTTTCATCACAGTACCTTGAGTTATCTGGCACAGAAACTGGAGCTCTCATGTGGTAATAGATCCTCCAGAAGATCCAGAACTCTTCTTCTGAAACCACAACAATTTGCCAAAAAGAAAACATACAACTGGGCCTTCTCTGAATTCGCTCAAAGGATCTGGAATGCACTGCTTCCAGAATCCAGACGGAATACCTCTACTGCCTCTTTCAAGAAAGAAGTAACATTTCTACTCATGATTAAACTCACATGAACAACGTATCTAATCCGCATAACGGATGTTGTATAGCAGGACATAATTATGGCATACAGTGTACTTTTGTTCATCTTTCTTCCCATGTAAAGCGCTCTGATACCCACAAGGGCCATGTTTGTGCTATATAAAACCTTCAAAGTATAACTAAAAATAAATAGATATTTTGATTTTATTACCACTCCTAGAGACAGGAAATTGTACATTCAATTTAGACACAACTCTTTCCCCTTGAAATCTTTTACAGATAAATGGGGTTTGAACCACGTTGCATCCACCTTATGTCCTGGATGCAAGTCTGCAAAAGAATCTGTAGCCAATGTTCTATTTTCATGCCAAGCATATTCTAGTTCCCGCTCAAGGTGGATCAAACTGGTTGCTAGGGAGCTAGGAATACCCTGCAGCATATCCACCTTAAGGATATTGACAACAGATCCTTTACTGGTATTTAATTGCCAAATTCCTGGGATGTATGTGGACCATCGGGAATTAGGCTATTAAGCAATGGGAGCTGAATGTCTAATAATGGTATAACTGCTAGAAAATAATTTTTTCCATGGCCCTACTGTGATATTCGTGCATTTGTATGCAATCTTGCAATGTATTCTATGCACCTTACTTTTACTGCTGCTTCAGAAATGATGTACTTTAATTTTATGTCTTCCTTAATTGTTCTAAGTCATGCTTTTTATATTGGCAGTTACTGAGGTGGCGTACATAGAACTATGTTCTACATGTTTTTTACCTTTTTTCAAAGGATACCTGAAAATTATCTCTAGCTTCCCTTGACTGATTTGGCAGGCACCTTCCAGGGTGCACATGGTCCATCAGAAGCTTGAATTCCAAACATGAGAGATGACTGTATAATGTTGTGTATTGTTTTAATGCTTTATTTACTCACTGCTTTGTTAAGTAGGGAGTGTATTCTTTTGCCATTTTAGCATTACATTTTAAATATTTGGTCAGCCTATAGTGGTTCTTGAAACCCGACTCTGTTGATTAATTCCAATCTGTATTGAAGTTGGGTTAAGCTTTCTATAATAGCTAGCAAATGACAAATGTGGATACCATTTTATTGATGGCTTTATATGTTTCATTCTTATATTTATTTGTGTGATGCATGTGCCCATTGATCTTTGTGTGGTGCTTTCAAGTCTCAAGCTGCAGAAATAAAGCTTTTTGAAAGAAAGAAATGAAAAGAAACTAACAAAATATTATGAAAAAAGAAATATTAAAAACATAAAATCAATTTACACTAAATTAACATTTAAAACTAAAAAAAGTAATAAATATTAAAAGAATTTAAAAACAAATAGAAAAGAATTGGACTTGGAGATGGCAAATTCACTACTCCCACTCCACCCTGAGCAACAGTAGGAAGAGGGTTGAAATGTGGAGAGGTCAGATTTACTAGTCCCACTCCAAACTGAGAAACATTAGCGAGAGTGTTGGACTTTGAAGGGGTCACATTTACTATGTCCATTCTAACATAAGCAGAAGTAGGGAAAGTGTGGGTCTTTGGAGAGGTCAGATTCATTCTTCCCACTTCAATCTGAGCAGCCTTATGGAAAGTGTTGCACTTTGGAATGGTCGGATTTGCCATTTTGTTATTACAAATATTTTGAATGAAAAAACTTCCCTCCCTACTACTGATGAAACAAACTCTGTTAAACATAAAAATAAATAACATTAAATAATGTTATAAAAATGAAAGAGTATTAATATTAAATTTATCTTAAACTAAGCAATTAAATTAAAAGAATTAAAACATAAATAAACATAATTAATGCTTTAATATTTAAAGAAACTAATCAACAAATTAACAAGTTAAACATCGATAAATAATTAGAGCAAAAATAATCATCTAATTAAATAAAAATATTATTTGAAATTAAAATATTAAATTACATAAAAATGTATAATCAATTAAAATAATAATTTACATTTTAAAATACTTCTCACCTAATCCCTTGGAAATGCAGCAGCCCGCTTTAAATGAATACTTTCTATTTATTTTATTTTTTTGTATTTTTTTTTTTACAATTTTTTTATTGGGCAACTTCATTACGTACAAAAATATATGAAACATGATTTCCGTTTTTTAGAATGCATTAGGAAGTACATAATAGGTCATTGCTAAGGCATGAAAAAACTAAATCATTTGTGGCTTGGGTATATCACACATACATATTACATTTCATTTAATCAGGACAATACACAAAAAAAAAAAGACAAATATAAGCTAGAAACTGTCTTTCCAAGAGGTAATAGGCAACCAAATGTGAGCACCACTTTGTCTAGCCTTCTTACCCTTGGCTACATAAATTGCCATTTCTTGATTGGCTATTCCCAAAAAACGGGATATCCAAACTTGGAAGTTAGGGGGATCGATATCTTTCCATCGTGTAGCCAATATTAATCTATATACTGCCATACCCAGAAACAAGCATACCTCTTCTTCCGTACTGTGACCAAGGGTATTATCATAGCCGAACAGAAAAAGAGTCGGAGACATATGTGTTTAAGCCCAAATACCTCTCCCAGAAGTCTAATATTTTAACTTTAAGAGTAGTTAGTTTACTACATTCAGTGAACATATGTATTAAATGGGCCGGGCCTATACCACACCTGGGACATTTATCCTCTATTCTTTTTCCCCATGAAAACAATTTTGCCGGTGTAAAATATAAGTTGTATATGGTCTTATAAAATTGGGCTTTAAGAGTTGATGTTAGAAAAACCTTATCGGCGGGGGAAAGAACCTTATCTATATCGACATTTGGGTTATTCAATTTGGATGCCCAGCGTGATTCCGTTCTCTCCAAATCATCCTGTTGTTGTTCCAGCAACAGCTGATAAAGTATGCATATACTAGATTTTTTCTTTCCCCCAATAAATTCAAAAATGGAAACATTCGACATTGAGATGTTTGAAAGCTTCGCGGAGAGAATAGAATTTATTTGGATATACTTGAAAAGTTCAGAGGTCGGAATATTACATTTAAATTGAAGATTGGAGAACCTCGCGCTGGGCGCAGCGTCTAGAAAATGATTGAGAAATTTTTGGCAAGTACTGCGATAACACCAATTAAAACAGGCACGCACGAAACCAAGATACTGGCTTACGCCGATGATGTGGCGGTTGTAACACCAAACCCCATTGAGGCAATAGAAGAAATTGAGAAAATAACTCAGTCTTTTGGAGTCATGTCCGGATACTCTTTGAATTGTGAAAAAACTGTTGTTATCTGTACCAATAACATTTTATTCAATGATCCCAGAAAGGTAACCAACGCAGCTTATTTGGGTGTCTTTATATCCCCACAGATTGAAAACATTAACAAACTTAATTACGACCCCATGCTCGCAAATATAAAAAAGGACCTTCTGAGGGTCAACAGCCTAAATCTCTCAATTATTGGTAGGGCCAATTTTGTCAAAATGAACATTTTCCCGAGGATACTGTATTTCTTTCGCGCGATTCCTATTTTGGTTGAGGATAAGATGATTAAAGCTCTAGAAACACAAATTTCTAAATTTATCTGGGGATACGGTAAAATTAGGAGATCCTCAATATTCTTATCCCTCCCGCAGGAGAGAGGGGGTCTGGGGGTTCCGAACATAACTTTATATTTTTGGACTAGCCTTCTCCAAGGGATGTTTCCCCTATTTAGCATAAATCCATTATATTACAACACAGCCAGGACACTGATCCCCTCTATATATGAGTTAGCTGTAGGGGAGAAAGCAAAAGGGTTATTGTTGAGACAAATTGAGCCATCGTATTACAAGAAGGTTAAGTTTAAAATTATAGACAGCGCTTGGAGGGTATGGAAGAAAATTGCCAAACATTTTGATATCTCAAAAATTAATAGATATACACCATTATGGCACTCCTTCCTTTTCTCTAGGCAAGGTGGGAGGGCCTCGGGCTGGTATCAGTGGGTGATTTTGTAGACGCTGCGCCCAGCGCGAGCTTCTCGAATACTTTCTATTTAAATGAAAAAATTGATTTCATATAAAAACTTAGGGCCTGAATAGGATGGCGGGCGGATTCACGTCCGCCCGCCACCCTAACGTAGATGTGGACCGCCCGAAATATTGTTGGGGGTCCCACAGGCCAGATTACAATGTGTCTGCCACCTTGGCGATGCATTGTATATGTTTTCCATTGCGGCTGGTGCTGCTGACTGCAGCACCCGCTGCAAAGGAAAACTGCAGGTTTTGCATTTCCCTGCACTATGTGGCAGGCACCTTTAGGTGCCTGCCTCATGGCGCAGGGTAATGTAGGGGGGCACCATAGGTGTGCCCCAAGTACAAAACTAAAGTTCCCCTGCACAAGGGGGGGCAGCAATGGGCCCCTGAAGTCAGTCCAATGGGGGAACCGCCATGGAAAGGCTGGCGGGTATCCAGCATCCAAATCTGGTGGGCGGTGCCTGCTAGGCACCGCCACCATTCTGAGGATGCGGGTGGGTCTGACAGGCAATCGTAACGATTGCCTCGGTCGGAACCGTGGCAGATGGGATTTTTGCCCGCCAGGCACACCGCCCACCATCCTAATCTGGTGGGCAGTAATTGGCCTTATGATAGCGGTGAACCTGCCACTGGCAGCCTGCTGGTGACAGGTTCACTGCCATCATAATGAGCCCCTTAGGCCTTTATTACGTGGGCGGCTGGTCAGACAACCGACCACCATTGTTTCGGCAGGTGACCATCCAACAATGAGTCAGCAGTCCCATCTGCCCGATTAGGATAGGACCGTTAAGCAGGCAGTCATAAAACACTTTTATCTACTGCAGTCCAGAAAAAAGGCCACAGCACAAGCCACTGGAGAAAAAGGCGCTTTGTGCACATCCATGCACCGTGTGCCAGACTCTCGATGCATGGATGTGTGGTGGGGCACTATATGCACCCCAGGCCACTTAGCAGTGGCCCACGGCATACGGGGACCCTGCTTAGGGGCCCCCAATATCCATTTCCGTTTGCCTTTTCATAGCAGGTGAAAATGGACATCCTAATCCCTACAGCCGTGTCTGCGCAGGCACCGCCTCCATTGCAGAGATAGGAGTCTGACAGCTGGCTCAACGGGTCTTGGATCCTGTCAGTGGCGGCAGTCTTTCTCCTGACCTCTGTACTCCGACCGCTGGTATAATGATCCAGCAGTCGGAATAATGGTCTGGATGTTGGGTGGACCGCCAACGAGGGCTGTCATAAAGAGGCCCATATAAACTATACTAAAACAAATTAAACACAACTATTAATATAATACAAATAATATAAAATACACAAATATCTATTATTTTTCAAGAAATATAAAAAGAATATTTCCTACAACTTTATTATATGCAACGATATATACAAATTATATTAAATATCTGAAAAGATAACATTCTTCCCATCTATATTCTGTCCCATAAAATGTTTGACATCAAAACATTTTTGGCACAATATTTGCGAACCACAATAAGTTTTACACAATATTTTATCAGAATGCCTTTTTCCAAGACTGCATCAATGAATGTTAAAAGGATGAAAGAGAAAAATAATATTGCCACAGAATGTGACACACTATGCTGCATAATTGTCCTTTTTGTGCTGCATAATTTAGTTAATCCTGCAGCATTATTTGGTCCTTAGGTGCTGTAAAATTCCAGTGGCCCTGATTAAGACCTAGAATCTGCTCATGTTCCATGCCAAAGGGAAGGACTTATCCTTCATTTTTTACACCTGCTGTGGGAAATAATCATGAAAACGAGTATATATATTTTTAAATATCTTCTTATATAATACAATCAATGTATGTTTTGGTAATGAAATCAGTGGGTGTCCTTCCTACATATTTATATGACAACTTTGCATACTATGTATCGTCTTATCAAATTCACTATCAGTCCTTTTTTAGGTCTCGCCTGACCCAGCGCATGCGCTGATTTGGCGATACCTTTTGTGCGGGCTCAAAAAAGTGCTACCATGGCCAGCCTAGAGCTACAGTGCATGTGCGCGGGCGAGCTTCGCGCTTGATCGCAATCACTTTCACGGCCGCACGGCCGCTTTGATGTTTGATCGCGATCACTTTGACTTTCGCGGCTGCTTTGATGTTCTCCGTGAGCCAATGCTTAACCCCAAATTAACCTTTCTTGTTTTAAAATTGACGCGCTGCACTGGCAGCGGGAAAATAGGACAACGCCATATTTTCTAAAACGGGCCTACTGGTTGTCTCCATCCTCTGCTGCCTCTGGGCTTGTGTTGTCAGAGTGGGTTGCCTCCCTCGGTTCATTGCTCAGTGGGTCCCTGTCTCATCACTAGCTCGTGCGTTTGCCAAGTCACTTTAACAGTCTGAAAGGTGGATCAAGGCAAAGGCCGCTTCTCTGTTATTTTCCATCAATAATGTTTTTTTCCCTGCTGTGTCATTACTCTGTTTTCTGCGGATAGTTCACCGTCCAGTGGGCTCTGTAGCCAGTAATTAACAAGCTCTTGTTTGAGGAGTCTTTTTTTCGACACAAGTCCTGTGTAGGGCATCTCAGGTTATCTCCTCCTGTGTGGCAAAGAGCAAGAGCTGTAAAAATATACTTTGTCATAAGTGTTGCAGTTAGCGCTCTAGCGTCTGACGCTAGAGCGCGCAAGGTACTTGTGTTGTGCGTACGCCACGACGGTGGCGTACGTGAGTATATAATAAAGGGGGCACGCCTTCCGGGGCATTCGCGCCGACGCCTAAGCCGAGTGTGGTCTCCTTCTGTTAACGCGCACCCGCTAGGCCCAAACCTGCTAGCTTAGCGCGCGACATAACAATGGCGACGACGGCGGTCTGACCCACCGCGTGTAGCTGCACCTGCTGCTGAAGTTCGGCCCACTCGCTGCAGACCCGCGACGAAGACCTGACGCCCCTCCAGACCGCATCCGGTCCGCTTCTCTGCTGCATGTTGCCGGAGACACCACAGGCCTCCCTGCGCTACGGTGAGCCCATGTGTGCACCAATCACGTGTCCCATGATCAGCGGATGAAAATACCCGTTTCAGTGGCCGTGCACCTGCCTCACATCGCCGTCCTCAAGCGTGGCCCGTGCAGTTTGGCCTCCCGCTCTGTCCTCTGCCACTCCTGCGTGTGCCCCACGTGCTCCTGCTCTACCACTCTCCTGCTCTAACACTCCACGACTCTCTTCACCTGCCGCAGAGCGCCACATCGCCCTCGTTGCACCATGGGTGATGACGCCCATCCAGCACCAGCCATCCCATTTCACCCGCCAACCGGCGTCCTGCCGCCATTCAGCGAGACAGCTGACCCTGCCACAGCCGCCCCACGCTGGCAGACATGGATTAGCCGGCTCAACAACTACTTCATTGGGTCCCGTGAAACTGATGGCGCAGTGAAACGGTCACTCCTGCTTCACTATGCAGGAGAGGAGGTCTACATGCTCTTCAAGCACCTCCCTAACACAGGGAATGCGGACAACTACGACGCGGCTGTCGCGGCATTCAATGCACACTTGGACCCCCAGACGAATCCGGATTTCGAACACTTTAATCTGCGACAAGCAAGGCAGAAAGAGGGGGAGTCGGTGGATGCCTTTCACGCCCGACTGAGGGTGTTAGCTGACACACACCTCGCAGGTGACAGAGCAAAAGAGGAGATCAGAGCGCAGCTAATATGCGGCATCCGAAGCAAGAAACTGCGGAGCCTCATCCTCCTCCAACCGAACATCCGGTTGGCCGACATCCTGGTGCTCGCACGGTCCCATGATCTGTCTGACGCCCGTGCGGAAGAAATGGAGCAAGCACTCACGCAGAGCACAGGACCAGGAGTGCCCGTGAAGGTGGAACGAGCGGACGCAGTACGGACGCACGAGAAAGTACACCGACAGACAGTCAGAAGATCATCTCAGGCCCAGTGTGGCTACTGCGGGTACGAGGAACACCCAGGAAGAACCTGCCCGGCGAAAGGGAAGACGTGCACGAATTGTGGCACCCCGAACCATTTTGCCTCTGTCTGCAGGAAGCGCTCCACGAGGAGAGACCACAGAGGGAAAAGGCCTGCAAGGAACATGGTGAGACAGTTGTCCCAGCTGTCCCTGTCCTCCCACGCTGACGCTGGATACAGGCAAACCCAAGCCCTGCATGAAGACGACTCCGAGTCTGATGATGAAGGGGAAACCTACCTAGTCTCATTCACCAAAGCCCTCAAGAGCACGAGAAGGCCACAACCTCGGTGTGACATCATGGTGGCAGGATCAAGAGTGGACGCCGTGATTGACACTGGCGGGGCAGTCACTGTCATGGGAGTGCAGCAGTACAACCGCCTCAGGCCGAAGCCAGAACTCAAGACGTCGAAGGCCCGAATCTACGCCTACGGGAGTGACGTACTCCTACCTCTCGTGGGAAAGATGAAAGTGCCGGTGAGCACAGGAGAGGCGGAAGTGACAATCGACATACATATCATCAATCAAGAAGTGGACACGCTCCTAAGCGGACACGCTGCTGAGGACCTAGGGCTACTAGCGTTTCTCCGAAAGGTACAAGACACCCAAACGGCCAACCTACTGGACCAGTTTCCGGAGCTGTTCACCGGTCTAGGGAACTTCAAACGCCCACCAGTCAAGCTCCACATTGATCACTCTGTTGCACCCACGGCGCTAAAACACAGGCGAATTCCTTTCCACTTACGCCCACTAGTGGAAGAAGAACTCAAGAAACTGGAAGAACAAGGGGTCATAGAAACAGTCACCGGGCCAACCCCCTGGGTGTCCCCCATGGAAATCGCAGAGAAGCCCCGTCAACCAGGCAAAATCCGGGTGTGCATTGACATGAGGCTGCCCAACAAAGCCTTCAAGAGGGAGAGGCACATCACACCCACCATGGACGACATCATTGCTGATCTCAACGGGGCCTGGTGGTTCTCAAAGATGGACCTAAATGCTGGCTATCACCAGCTGACACTGGCAAAGGAAAGTAGATACATCACCACATTCAGTACATATCTGGGGTTGCGAAGATATCGGCGACTCAATTTTGGGATGGACAAATTTCATACAATCAGCCAACACGTGGACGGAGGACGAGAGGAAAGACCTGCAACAAATCTGGCGGGTGCGGAACAAGCTCAGTGCGACCAGAGAGGGAGTCATCTTGAGAGGGGCCAGGATCGTCATACCAACAACGCTACGCCACCAAGCCACGCTCCTCGCCCACAAGGGGCATCAGGGAACCGAAAAGATGAAGGCCCGGATGAGAGAGAAGGTATGGTTCCCAGGGATGGACGACGTAGTGGAAGCCGTGGTGAGGAGCTGCCCAGCGTGCCAGATGACGAGCGGACCCGAACCGCCAGCCCCTATCGTGACTGAAGAACAAGGGAGACACCCCTGGGACAAAGTCAGCGTAGACTTTGGGAGTCTCCCAGACGGGAGAGTGACATTAGTAGTCATCGACAGTTTCTCCAAGTATCCCCTGGTAGAAGCGCTACCATCCACGGCGTTCGCATTCGTAGAGCCAGCGCTAGAGAAAATGTTCAGTATGTTTGGACGCCCCTCAGAGCTGAAAAGCGACAACGGACCTCCGTTTCAAGCCCACGAGTTTCGAGAGTTCCTCGCACGTCAAGGTATACGACACCGGCGGATCACCCCTCAATGGCCCCAAGCCAACGGCGAGGTTGAACGTTTTATGCGGACATTAAATAAAGTCCTACGGATAGCTAGCGCTGAACACCAGAACCCGGAGCGAGAGATCCAACGGTTCCTAGGCGAATATCGGAGCACACCCCACTGCTCCACCAAACAAGCCCCGTGGGCCCTCATGCTCAGAGGGAACCGCCAGGACGGCCTCCCCACGGCCCCAGGGTGGGCCCCTCCGCCATTCGAGGAAGAACAAGCCCTACAACGGAGGACACACCGAAATCAGCAAGTGAGCCAGTCGCTGGGTAGTCAGGAACGTGCCCTCGGACCGGGAGACAATGTCCTCATACGAAACCGAAGACCCGGAGGGAAGTTCAAACCACAGTATGAGCCCGGGAGCTGGATAGTGGAGCGAATGCATGGGACAATGGTAACAGCCAGACGAGGAGCGGAGTCTGCCACGCGCAACATCTCGTGGTTCAAGCGGATCCCAGAGGCCACCGAACACCACCGTGGCCCCGCAGATGACGAGGTGGACGACACCCTGGTCCCGGCAACAGAACCCCAGTCACCCCAGGTCAGGCACGAGTCAGTACCCGGGCCGGAACACCCAAACCCCGGAGACAGCGGAGCTGATGGTGGTCTCCCAGCAGACTCCAACACCCAAGCGACCATCAGGTATGGACTCCGAGGGAATCCTCCGCCAAGTAGCCGCCTCAGTGACTTTGCTTGTCAAGTAAGTGAGTGACTGTTGGTGTCCGACTCAGAGTTTCGTCATCTAAGTTGGAGAGGGATGTTGCATTTAGCGCTCTAGCGTCTGACGCTAGAGCGCGCAAGGTACTTGTGTTGTGCGTACGCCACGACGGTGGCGTACGTGAGTATATAATAAAGGGGGCGCGCCTTCCGGGGCATTCGCGCCGACGCCTAAGCCGAGTGTGGTCTCCTTCTGTTAACGCGCACCCGCTAGGCCCAAACCTGCTAGCTTAGCGCGCGACATAACAATAAGCGCTGGATTAAAGTGTCAGCGACAGTTGTTGCAGGCAAATTTAGGACTGTTTACAACTTTAGGAAGTAAACTGAACCCGCTTGTAAATTGACAGTAAGCTCAATATGCAGTTTAATACATATGTGTAAGGCTGTCGTGGGTCAGGTTTTGCAGAGCTCTGTTTCGCTCGGAAGCAGTTATTGTATGTTTGCAGAATCCCTCTCAGAGCATGTAGCGCTAAATTCACTCACGCGGACAGGACACTGTTTCCGACTCATGCCTGGTTCAACGACCTTCTGCATTCAGGGCGCTGTGCTTTTGTCTCGTATAATTAGATCCTGTTGGGAATCCTGGACTGCAAACTCGGAGTTATCTTGCACAGTTTTTGTGTAGCGCAGGGTTCGCCAATAATCGACCTCTTGGCACTGTAGATGACTTGTTGAAGTTGCTCTTTTCAGTCAGTGTCCTCATTTAGTCACAATGCCTTCTATCCTGCTAACATGCTGCTGTGTGTTTCTTTCAAATAAAGGTGAAGGGGTGCAGGTGCACCCACAAATAAAGTCTGCGAATCTTCAAATATGTTGTTAGAAAATTAGTTTTTCCTCTTTATTTAATTCCACTTTCAAAATATATATGGTCCAGCAACCAAAGACATACAGCCAGGGCGATTATTTGTCCATATAATGCAATCTCCTCTTTGATGGAACCGGCTGCCCTCCTGTGACCATTTGTGGTTTTGCTGTAAACCAGCTGCCTACGGTGGTCTTACAGTAACTCTGGATCTACTTGGTAAGTTTGTATCAATAAATATTACCACACTCTCTTCATCCTCTACATTGTCATATGGTTGCCCTAAAACTTTGAAGCAATTCATTTGAGAATCTGCCGGGCCTTGTCTATCATTAAAACTCATAATATTCACAGTTCTCGTGCCATACATTTGCATGAAGTAAAACTTAAATTTACTTAATGCATCCACTCGTATGCAACTAGGTTGTCATTCATTATCATTTTAGATGTTGTGGAAAAGTTGATAAATTAGGCTGGACAAAACAAAAACATGGCAACTCTAGTCCTCCATGGTAAAAAAAGAGTGTCGAGTTTTTGTCTCCTCTTTAATCACTGACCCTTAGAAACAAGCATTGGCATAGCCAATAGGTCTCGCCTTTGGGGCCTTATAAGTGTTTAACAATGCAACAGTTAATGTTGTTGCACCAAGGATATTGTGCTGCATAACTAAATACTAATACGGTCCCAAAAGCAAGACCTATTGGCTATGCCAATGCTTGTTTATACATTACCTCAAAGTGATTACCGCTTTGCTCACTCTTTAACCCGTTCCCCGCTCATGACGGAACCACTCCGTCATGAGCCACGGGCGCGCTGTGCTCATGACGGAGTGGTTCCGTCATGCTGCGGCCGTTGGCGGCCGCTCCTCCCACGCGGCGCTAATTCCCCGCCTGTGCGGGCGATTAGCGTAGTGGGTGGAGTCATGACGGAACCACGCCGTCATGAGCACAGCTCACCCGTGACTCATGACGGCGTGGTTCCGTCATGAGCACAGCGGCGCCGTCAACCCCCCCAAACTTCCCAGCGCTGCGGCGTAATTCGCGCCGCAGCGAAGGGGTTAAAGAAAAATGGAAACACACTGAGAAAAACAACAAATAACAAGAAGTTTATGATGTAATCTGTCAAAGTTATGATGGCCACAAACAGAGGAGTAATGTAGCCATAGCCACAAAGTGTGTTCTTATGTGAAAATGGCTATGGGATGGTTTATGTGCAAATATGTATGGGGACGCACTCACCGCCGCCGCCACATCTGCTTCCTGCTACCGCCGCAGGGGACTACAGGCCCCAGAAGCCTTTGCTTCCCGAAGGAAGGGATCGCCAGCACACTACAAAAGCACCTGCAACCACCCGTGACACGGGACGCACTCACCGCTGCCACCACCATATACTTCCTGCTACTTTGCTGGGGGACTACATGCCCCAAAAGCCTTTGCTCCCTGGAGGGAGTGATCACCACTGCACTACAAAAGTGCCTGCACCCACCCTTGGCACGTCCTTGCCTGTCATCGCCAGGAAGAGGCAAGGCAGGGCCACCCCTTACACCTGGCTATTCACAGCCCACTGCAGGCCGACGATGGACAATTGAGGTACTGTGCCCTTTTCCCGTCTTCTTTCCAATCTGCTGTTGTTGGGCAAAGTCTGGACCTACTCTACACTGACTACAGGCAAGTCGGGACTGTCTGCTGACTTTTTAATGATTTTGTTAGGGATTGCTGACTCTGGTCATTTCCCTTCCACTCTTTGCTAGTTTTGGGAACTTGCTACTGTAAAACTAGAAATTTCTTTGAGACAGTCACTGATTTCCTTTTTCTTGTTTTAACAGAGGCTCCTGCCGGGGAGTGAAGTTATTTAGGCATTCCTTGCTTGGTGCCGCTTGGAGAGCGAATCTCCCTGTCCTGATATAATCCTTCAATACCCAGCTACTGAGCTAAACCCCATTGATCGCGTGACTAAGTAGTCTATTTGTCAAGCCAGGAGTCTGCACTATTGTTGCTCTGCTATAACACCTTGTCATTATTACTGGTAAGGGAATAAATTATAGCTGGTTTTTATTTACTTTGGCTTGCACACCTGAGGTTGCAGAGAGATGGGGATGAGAACAACTATGGAGGGTTCTGGTGGTGGACAAACGGGGAAAGGAAAAAAAGTTAGGAAATCGCTGAAACACCCAGGAAGTTACTGTGCTCTAGATCGTATTGATCGTATTGATAGCCTGATTAGCGAATGCGAAGGCATTTTAGATGCTGAACCCACTACTCCCCCATGCACCCCTTCTGGCCAACCCTCTCCAAAATTATTAGCCCCAGTAGCCCACCTGCCATTCCAGCAATGGTCAAAAAGTCACTCCCAAAGGGGATCCCCTCACACAACTCAGAGGCATTATTCCATAATGCGAGGGTCCAATCTCCCCCTGTATTCTCATGGTATTTCTAGTAACACTACATTACAGTTAGAACCCATTATCTCCTGTGCAAACAGGCTCACTCCTTTTCTGGACCTGTCTGATGATCCCAAGGAAAACACCCCCCCAGCAGTTCCCTGACACTATTGATGCGATTACATCTGCATCACACCCAGAATCCCAGAACACACACCAACTTATTAATACGCTCAAGGCTGAAATAGGGACTATGAGATCTATGATTGAGGGTCTCACCACCTTAGTCAAATCATTTTTGCAGAACGGCCCATCCCCCCAACTGCATGCTAAATCTGTGCCCGGAGCTCACACATTACCCACGCGTAATCATCACATACCCCACCAGGTAGATATCCGTGGTAGTGATACTGCCTCCCAAGGACCCCCAAAACACACTCCACCATTGTTCCTCACACCTAAGAACCATCTGAAACCACTGTCAATTGAGCCACCTACCCTCCTAACCCAAGGGTCGCACATGGTTTCCCTAACTGCCGTGGAACTGGAAACACCTCCCTATCCCATGGACATCCACTGCCATGTTAAGCCCACACCCAACCAACTGTCAAATACTTGCCATCTACCAATAAAATCTACATGGTTAATGTCCCAAAATTTGAAAAAAGGAAAGGGCATGAGGAGGAAAATTCTTGACTAACAAAGCAATGCACTGGATTCGTCACGTCAGGGGTTGTCGTTCGATGATTCGTGATGGCATTATCAGGGCACAGAGGAGTATATTTCCTGCTCAACCACTCGATTGCATTGAATTTACCCTTAAAGGGACAGACTTGGCTGAAAACCTCCTTGCCCTGGAATATTGAACCTGTTCCCCTGATTCCTCCTTTATCCAGTTTAAGCGCTTTACACCCTTTGCTCATAGCAAGCTATTTGCACCCCAACCACTTGGTCGAATAGGTAATGGCTCTAGCTTACAAGCTAATGATTGACTCTCAAAGGAAGATCATCAACATCTTGAGTCATGTACTATTCCACTCACTTATGTAGATAGTTGTCCAAGGACTGAGGGTTGGCAGAAATTGCCCCAACCAAGGGAAGATGGACCCTTAGTAGAAGCAGATATGTGCAATGCCTCCACTCACCCTAGGGGGCTTTGTGGGTGCAGATTTACGCACAAGTCACAGTTCTCAAGCTCCACCTTAGGTTCCCATGAGCCATTGTCCTCCTGATCCAAATGTTATATTGTCCCAGAGTCCAGATCCTCGTCTACAGCTTAGGGTAATGTCATGGAATGTGGCTGGGCTAAACGGCAAAATGTCACTCCCACACTGGAACGACCTGATTGAGGGATGTGATATTTGCATTTTTCAGGAGACTTGGAGCTTGGTACCCCAATTTAAATCAGGTTTTATATGCTTCTGCTCACTGGCTGTGACAATAGGGAGAGGGCGCCCAGCAGGGCGCTTGATTATCTAGGTAAGCATCGCTCTGGGCGGTCGGATCACTCTCCATCCAAGTTCCAGCCCAGATATCCTAGGGTAGGCATTAGGGGACCCAGGGGGGAGATCACATTGGCTTGTTCAATGTATATGTGAGAGGGACCAAAGGGGGTAGACCCTCTCCTACTATCACCTTATTGGAAGAGAGTTTAGCTAGATGCTCAGCATACCCTAGAGTGATAGTAGCAGGTGATCCTTATAGCAACTTCGAACCACTCGATAAAGAAGATCTGCTAGGCACCAAGGATGATTACACCAAATGGGCTGTCCCCTCTTTACATTTACCCCCAGTTAAAAAAAGGACACACACAGCACCTTAATGCCCTTAATGTAGAGTTCGGCCTGCGGACAGTAAATGGCAGAAATCCCTCGAATAGGCAGAGTGCAAACACGTACAACAGAGCTAGCTGCCTCTCTAGCATCGATTACATACTCCTCGATGTGAGGCTCTGGGGAGACCTAATTGATATGAGGGTGGGCACGACCACAGAGAGTGATCACAATCCTCTCTGTCCAAGTATGAACCCCCTGTAAGAAGCTCCTTACTACCCGATGGGCAACCCACCTCTGACCCTCACCAGGGAAATCCTCCCCTCGAATAACAACAGATCTTTAAAATGGCGGACGGTGGCCTGGCACGAAAAGAAGATCTTAGGCATTCGGCATGACCTGGCAGTAGGCACACTAGGGGCCTGATTTACAGAACTAACTTAAGATAAAATCCTAAACTTACTACCATTTTGGTATTCACAGAAGGCACTTACTCATTTTGGTATTCACAGAAGGCACTTACTAATTTTGGTATTCACAGAAGTTAGGACTCCTAACTTAAGGACTCCTAAATGCCTTCTGTGAATACCGAAAGCCTTAAAATTAGGATTTTTCTCAGTTTAGTAGTACTATAGTTAGGACTCCTAACTTTAGGACTCCTAAATGCCTTCTGTGAATACCGAAAGCCTTAAAATTAGGATTTTTCTCAATTTAGTAGTAGGAAAGTTAGGACTCCTAAATGCCTTCTGTATATACCAAAAGCCTTAAAATTAGGATTTTTCTCAGTTTATTAGTAGTAAAGTTAGGAGTCCTAACTTTAGGACTCCTAAACTGAGAAAAATCCTAATTTTAAGACTTTCAGTATTCACAGAAGGCATTTAGGAGTCCTAAAGTTAGGACTCCTAACTTCTGTGAATAGCGAAGTGAGTAAGTGTCTTCTGTGAATACCAAAATGAGTAAGTGCCTTCTGTGAATACAAAAATGGTAGTAAGTTTAGGATTTTGTCTTAAGTTAGTTCTGTGAATCGGGCCCTAGAGCTCCAGACCGTGGTTACCAGCGAAAGCGGATTGGCTGATGTAGCTACGGTTCACTCCCACATCTTCGACCGACTTAATGCGCACTTTACAGATCCTAGATTGGACCATAAGTCCAGCATGTCATTAAGAGGGGCTCACTCATGGTACACAAAGGACTGTAGATGTGAGCAAACCCTTTTAGCTGCAGCAAATAAAGATAAGAATTGCCCTTTGATCAGATCCGCCAGAAAGCGCTACAAGACCACTTTGTATTTGGCGAAGTTAGCGTGGGATGAATCCCGCTGTCAGCAACTTAAGGAAGCAAGTGCAGCAAAGGACGCCAAGTCATTCTGGTCTTTAGTTACCTGGGTTAGTAAGTCAGGAGCACTTTCGGCATCTAACCACATTACTGGCCATGAATAGTATGACCACTTCCGGAAGCTCTTTTCAACTCCGGAGAATCTACCCTCAGCGGAGGTGGCTGAGTTCGATGGGCATCCCTCGGATGATGAGCTCTTTTCCTTGGGTGAAATAGAGGGCGCAACAGGCAGAATTGTGCCGTCCAAAGCTGCAGGACCAGACGGCATACCGGGAGACTTGTTCTTAGCTGATATTCCAAATGCAATAGCTAATGGCACCCCAGTCCCCGGATCTTGGAAAGGAGCAAACGTGGTCCCGATCTACAAAAAAGGAGCTAGAGCTGACCCCTCAAATTATAGGCCTATAAGCCTGATCGATGACCTTCTGAAGGTCTTCAGCAGAGTTCTGCTGCAGAGGATCCAGCTCTGGGCAGTTGAAAATACCATCTTGTCGCAGTTTTAGTCTGGTTTTAGGGCTAGGACGGGGACCATCGACCAGGCATTTCGGCTCCTACTCATCTACTGGAAAGTGGTGGTGATCGGCAAGGGCAGCCTACACTTAGCATTTATTGACTTAAAAACTGCCTTTGATTTAGCTCTTAGGAGCAAGTTATAGTTGGCACTCAAAGACAAGGGCACCCCCCCATTTATTCCCAATCCTGTAGTTCGGTTACACAAAGAGACTTACGTACTGATCAAGTGGGGGGCGCAGGGACAATTGACTGACCGTTTTCCTGTCAGCAGGGGAGTTCGACAGGGATGTGTTCTGGCTCCACCTCTATTCTCCCTCTATATGATGGAGTGGTTAGTTTCCTGCATGAAGATCCAGCAGATGCACCAACCTTGGGGAGCGATAAGGTACCGACCCTTTTGTTCACAGATGACACCCTACTGGTGTCAAAGACCCCAGTGGGGTTGCAAAGACTATTGAATATGATTCAACTTGTCTGCATTATTAGGGGGTTGGTTATTAACACCTCAAATCTAAATGAAGGTCCTTTAACCCCGACCAGTCCTAAAGTGGCAGCCCCTTGCTTGGTGGAACTCCCTTAGAAAGAATTGGCACTTTTGAATATCTCGGTGTCCGACTATAAAACAAAATGTCATGGAAGCCCCACCTAACAAAGATGCTGATGGGCCACAAACGGGTAGCGGGTTTACTTAGGAAGGAACACAACTCATCACACAGTAGACCGGTAGCTCCAGCCCTCCAGGTCTACGATGCAAAAGCAGTCAGTATATCACTGTACAGAGCAGAGTTGTGAGGATTTGACAAGGCCCCTGACCTCTGCAGATCTGAGCAAAAATTCCTTGGAGATCTAGTGATGCTGCCCTTAAACATTTCCCTCACTCCCCCTATGCTCGATATGGGCAGGCGATCCATTGGTGATGTTCCGAGACTTCACCAGCTGCTCTCCTGGGCTCGCATTAGGTGAACCCCAGAGCTCCCACCCTATGCGGAAGCCCTTTCTGAGGTTATCAGACTAGACACAAGTAGCAAAGTGGGCTGGGTCTCTAATGTCAGAACAATTATGTCAGCCTTAGGGCATCAAACACATTGGGATAAGCAGGACCCACAGAGGAAACAAGAACTTAAACGTCTCCATAAACAGACCAGATACTTGGAGCCCTTTTTCGATATAATCCAGGCCCCCCGGGAACGGATATTATACATGCACTTAAGGTTTGGTACATCACCTGTCTGTGAGACTACAGCCAATTGGCACACATGTAACCCAACATGTAACCCAACACCAAAGGACTGTCCAATTTGCAGGGCCCCGGTAGAAAGTGTTGCCCACGTTATGTTTGTTTGCTAGGCATATGCCATGCTGAGAACGAAATGGCTAAAACCGATCTACTGGCAAATGGGCACATGGGACTATCGGGCTGCCCTGGGCATCCTTATATCAGATCCTAGACCACTCTTTTTCTGTAGCATGGCCAAGTTCTAAAAGCCATGCATGACTCATAAGACGAAAGATCTAGACAGGAATGCTGCAGTGTTCAGTAGTATGAGGCAGGGCCGTTTCTAGGTGTTTTGCCACCCTAGGCGAGAATTGAAAAATGCCGCCCCCTCACTTTTACTACTATCACTCTCTCCCCCTGCCATCCAGGCTAGAAGAATTAATGCATTAGATATAAGAGAGCTTGCATTCAACATTAAACAATAAAACACATCAAACATTAAATAACTAAATAAGCACTGTTCATGATATTTTATTTCGTTTTTAAATTTTCTCTTCTAACTTCAATGGTGTTTTGGGTTCTTTCTCTTAATCCAATGGTACATTCCATGCCTTTATTTTAGCAAAGTCTTTAAGAAGATCTCTAATGTCATGCTGGTAAGCCATGTCTTTTTCTACTAAAATTATGGCTAGTCCCATGAGTCTCTTTTGGCTCATGAAACTGCGCAGATAGGTTTTTATTAATTTGAGTTTTGAGAAATTTGTCTCCGCACTTGCCACTGATATCAGTAAAGTCAAAAGGATACGAAGAGCTACGAACAAATCAGGAAAACCATTTTAAATTAAATAGTAAATAAATATAATTCCTATTAAAACTTTTTAATCGGAGCCCGGAGCGGAGCAAGGAGTGGAGCTGGAGCAAGTATTTGTTGTGGAGCTGAGCAAGTCAAAAAAATGTTGCTCCGAACCTCTGCTAAATATGCTTACACTTTACAGACACAGACACAGTCATACATATGTATGAACACAATATAACATAATAGTACTTATCTCTTTTATATGAAACATGAATTGCAATTACCTTTTAAATATGTTTAAAGAGAAGTACAAAACCTAGCTCTAGCACGGTCGTTGTGCGGCTCGATCCCGGAACTTCTGGCGCTGTCTCTTGCGGCGGCTCTCGACCCGTCGATGCTTCGTCCTAGAGTCTCTTCCCGTGTGATGATCTGGTGTAAGGTGGCGATTCAGTGAGCGTTGTATGATGTTGTCACAGAGGTCCTAACGGGTCGAGAGCGAAATCGGAAGTCGGTATCCGAAGTTGAAAGTCCACTTCAGAAGTCCTTTTTGCCCAAAGTCCTCCCCGTCGGCGAGACTTGCATATCAATAGCAGCGCGCACAGCCCCCGCCCGTGGCGCCAAACGTGACGTCGAATTGTAGAGGGCGTTACCCAATGCGCTTTCGAGGTCGAAGGCCGAACAAGGTGGGGATTCCCAAACTCATGTTTGTTTACGTTTCGTACTCAGTAGCTGCTCTTTACTTTCTTACTTTTGAGGTAGGTAGAGGCAATGTTTACATTAGTCAAAGTAAGCACTTATTAAGTAATTGTTCAATATGTTTCTGAAAACAATTCGGTGTTTTAATTTTTCCTCTGTTTCATTTTTTTCTCCTAATTTGCTCAATTTTTTCACTGTTTGATTTGAAATACATTTTTTTTGCAGTCCTACCCTTTTGCTGCCCTAGGCGACCGCCTAGTCTTGCCTAATGGTAGAAACGGCCCTGGTATGAGGACTACATGCAGATGCCGTAGAGCTCAGAAGCTGGTAATTTCTGTTTTATTTATATACTATGCCTGTGCACTTTATTGTTTCTAGACTCTCCATAATACCGCCCTGAGGGGGGACTGCAAATTAAGTCGAACAGAAGATGTATCACAACAGGAAGCATCTTAGCATCTCCTTATTTTAGAATGTGTTTAATGCATGTTTTTATTGTACTATGTTGTATTATTGCTGTATCTATAGGCTTATTGTTGATCTGCGGGCCAGCATGCTGTACTCTGGTTACAGTTGGGAACTAGGATGGATTTTTTGTATATATTTATCTGTAACACGCTGCTGTACGAATTGATCATTTTCATATCTCTTTTTATTCAAAATTGTGTTTTTATAGCTTTTATGACACAAGCTGTCAAAATAAAGCTTATACAACAACAACAGCAAATGTGTATGTGTGTGTGTGTGTGTGTGTGTGTGTGTGTGTGCGTGTGTGTGGGTGTGTGTGTGTCTGTGTGTGTATGCGCATATTTTTTAACAAAAATATAGGATTTGGCATAGTGACATAGTATTATACTCATTATATTCCTGTACAAGTCTCTTAAGGTCAGTTACAGCTGAAACAATGGACAAGAAAAGGAGATGGGTTAATGTCATGAAATATGCTTTAACTATACTTAACATATCCTGAATGGCCAAGCATGAGAAACATTGATAGGAGGTCTGAGACAATATCATATAAAAGATAACATTACCAGATGGAAACCTAAGAACAGATTTACTAACATTTAGTGCTATAAACCATTGCAAACTGTTTGTATGGGAATTACATACCATCTTCAAACATGTTTTGCACTGGAAAGATGCCTGAAAATATATTAAAGCAGTGCTTTGTGCTGCTTTGCATTTCTTTGGGTCAAGAGGGCATTCTATGGGTGATACATGAATGTGCCCATGCAACCACCTACACTTTCAGGTGCAAAGCCGTATCTGCCAACAATGGTAGACAACGCTTTGCACTAAAAAATAAAGCCTCATTAAGGCTGGCAATAAAAAGAAGAAATGTTTTTAGTTCACGAAATGTTTTCTGCAGTGTACAGCACACGCCAAAAGTGATAAAAATGTTAAGTTTGTCTAGGCATAGTATTTTATACTAGAACTTCTCCTTTTCAATACAAAACATAGGCTAGACATGATGCAGGCACCTTTGCACTATGGTGCAAAGGTCTGTACGTGGCGCAAAGCAACCTGATTTTTCACAAGCGCTAGGGAGAAAGCAGGACAGCACCATATCTCAGTAGATATGAAGCTGTTCTTTAATCTCCCTCTCACACAATGCAGTATTTCAACTTCGATTCTTCAATTGCTGTGCTGAGTTGCAGAAGTTTTTAGTAAATCTGCCCCCTGGTTTTTGGAAATAGGTGCAACCTTTATTTAGACCACATACTAGATACAAGATCTAAAATTAGATGCTTCCCATGTCATGGTCTTGTAGTGGAGACAGGGTTTTGTCTGCATACATTGCTATGTTAGCATGAGCGTCATAGATGTTAATGCCATCTTGCCACTTTGCAGCTTTTGCACACAACACTACAGGTAGTTGTTATTACAATTAAAACTGCTTGCTTGCTTTTTCTTCACATGAGAACGGTCTGTTTTTCACATCCGTAGACGTGCACCGCGACCTTAGTCTGAACACTGTGTGCAGAAAATGTCAAGGTCAAATAACAATGTATGCTGTTGAATTCAGGTTGATCGGCCCACGCTCTAGACACAACAAGCACACAGCTACAAATATCTGAAACTCGGGTGCCTTTAATATTGCATTTACATGCATGATTCAGACACACTTGGAGAAAACCTTTCCAGACACAGAGAGCAGAGCTGATCTTGTGATGTGATCCCCCTAAGCTGATCTTTGAGGTATGGGGTTCCCCATTCAAACCTAGAGACCATCTATTATTATATAAAACTAGCTTACTAGCCAAGGGAGGGTGGTTCACACGGTGTTATAGGACCTGCTTCACTATCATTGTAATATGATTTCTCCCTTTGTTTTCTATGGTATTGTAACAATGCTGATGGTTTTATTTCTAATCATTTGTCTGCTTATGTTAGCTAAAGTACTGCACCTTAGAGCACATAGTTAAAAATAAACATTTTAAACTTTTTTGTGTCTCTGATTACTTACGTTGTCTACTGATATGAGAATAATAACGAAAAGGTGTTTCTGATTCCCACCATCCCTGAGAGTTTTCTAAATCGCTTGTTTTGGGTTGTCTAATCATTGGTAGCTTAGAGATGATACGGAGAACGAATGAGACACTGATGCTAGTCGGATAGGGGTTCTGGGTACTGAGGTGAGTTTTTTGGTACACCACAATTCACTGAGGTCCTGGTTTCCTGCACATAGTTCTGTGCATGAGCAAATCCCCGCAACAGTTTAAAAATTGTAACAACTGGATAGAGAAGGCAAACTTGGCAGACAGATGGAGCCTTTTCCTCACCACAGACACAAAATTCCCCAATTTCAAACAACTTCATACATAACGATCTAAGCTTAACTATATTTTTGGGAACAATACATACAGAATACAGATTATGACCAAATAGAGTTGTCAGCCCATGCTCCAAAAATTGAAATTACAAAATCTAGGTGAAAAAATATATTAATATTAAAATTATGGGTGTGCAAAATTTGCGCAATTTGCTTTTGTATAATTACATGAAATGTTTGAAAAATTAGGAGGAATTACACATATTTACTTAAAATGCAAAATCGGCAGTTGATGCTATATTTTAACTCAAAAGGTGTCCTTGCTGCCACTTTGGATGTGAACATGCATTTTACACTAAAACAATAGAGAAAAAAAGAGTGTCGTACACAGCAGTCCCTTGCGCTCAGGCTGTTCACGTTGGTCCTTTGGGCTCTCTCCAAATGTGTGCTGCAGTGTGCAATAGTGGAAAGGGTATGCCCAGACGTGGGTCCCGTGCTCTCCATGCCACTGGAATCAATCTATCCTGGCTGAAGAGGGGTGAAACCCCGAAACCTTTCCTAGGATGCTTGTTTCCAGTCCAGGGAAGACCTGGCTTGGCAGTTCGGGCTGGACTGTTCCCATGAGGCACAGGGTCAAGACTGATTTGCATATGGCTGGGTTCAACCTGGAACTGCATGGTGAGCAAAAAAAACGATGGATTTATGCCCCAATCTCTGTACTGGGGTGAATGTATGACATTGTTCTGCATTCTGTCCATCAACTGTTGTTTTTGCATTTGTCAAACCGAGTGGGAAGGGTCTGCCCAGACGTGGGTCCTGTGCTCTCCATGCCACTGGAATCAAGCTATACTGGCTGAAGAGGGGTGAAACCCCAAAACCGGTCCTAGGATGCTTGTTTCCAGTCCAAGGAGGACCTGTCTTGGCAGTTCGGGCTGGACTGTTTCCATGAGGCACAGGGTCAAGACTGATTTGCATATGGCTGGGTTCAAACTGGAACTGCATGGTGAGCAAAAAAACGATGGACTTAGGCTCAGATCTCTGTACTGGGGTGAATGTATGACATTGTTCTGCATTCTGTCCATCAACTGTTGTTTTTTCAGTGTGCAATAGTTAGTGGCATGGCATGACAGTGGAATTTTGATCAACAAGCACAACCTGAAATTACCGAAATAACACGAGATTAGGGGCGTTTAAAAGAATTTTTGCCTGTGCCTCTTTAAAATACTATCTAAGTATGCTTGAGTATGTATCTTTGTTAAAGATATTTGCTCTTCATACTTTCTTGAAAGGTACACACAAGCAGTGGCATAGCATGGGTGGAGCCACTGGGGCAGTTTCCCCAGGCACAAAATTCTTAAGGGCATTCTTAGGGGTTCAAAGTTGAAACGATACTTGCCTTGCCTCCGGCGCTGGCAACCCACTCTACGCCGCTGTACACAAGGCCTGCACACTCATCCTACTGCTCTTGATTCTCTCCCTAGAATTTCATTTAGAAAATATATGCACTACCAGAGACGTTTGTAGTATATACTTAGGCAGATTTTAATTCAACATTTCAGCATATGCAGTCAATAGTTTGTTAATGCTGTCTGCTATTGAAGCTAAGCAATGAAAAGGCTGAGGTCTTACCATTATTTAAGGGATGCTCTGAAACCACAATAGTCATTCATTTGAAAACTGAACACATCAAATATCCAGGTACTGTATGAATTCAGAGCACCATCCAACTCATCCCTGATTCAATATTATGAAAGGTTAAAGCTAGACGATGGAGTCAATCTTAATGTCTAAGTGAGAAGCTATGAGCTATAAAGATGCTTTTCATTCCTACATTAAGCTATCCATGTTGCATGCTTACCATGCTCTTCTTCACTACATTCACCACTGAGATCAAAAGGCACTTTCAAAATTGCCATGGGTGATCAAGAAGAGTCAAATATATTTAAAGAAACATCAATGCCCAAAATAAATTAAAGGAATTAAACTCAAAGAATATTAGAATATCATAAATATTTCTGAATGAAGCAAATGATACAGTGGTTCATTACTGATATCACAGTTGATGCAGCAATGTTTATTAAATTAGAAGCTAAACGAAATGACACAGTAAATAAGGGCCTCATCTACAAAGTCACTTTGCGATCTCAAATTCTGCGGTTCGTAAACTTACAAGGTTTGTGATTGCAAAAGGGAATTTCTTTATATACAAAAATGCTTTAATGAGTGAGAAAATTATTTCTGGCTCGTAAAAGGAGTTTTGCTATCCTTTCCTAATTGTATAGAGAAAAAAGCGTGAAAATGGCGTCACCTTTCTTTTTCCGATTCAGAAAGGAATCTATCAATAGTTCACACCTGCAGTTGCCGTTGCAAACCATTAATGAGTTACCATCCCCTGAGTTGGGGTGTTGGACAACCCTTTTCAGAGGGCCCTCCCCTGTACTGTCATTAGTCAAAGGGACACAATGTCACGGCAAGAGTTTCTGCAATCCAAATGACACACTAGTTCAGCTCCCCGGTCCACCACAGCCTCTGTGGCTGATTGTTGTGGAGGGTGCTTGAAACTTTGCCACCGGAGTCCCCCATTTCTGGTCGGCCTCTCTCATCCGCCATATTGGTGGGTGGTGGTCTAATCTTTTGTGCTTCCTGCCTCTACCGGTATTTAACCGGGACATGGCGTGCGAGCGCAGCAGACGTGTGCAGAGGGCGTGCCGGCTGTGCGCCAAAGGCAGGCCCATCTGCGCCCGTCTGTCTGCGCCCGTCCGCGCCTGTATGGTGCCTCTCACCAGAAATGCTGGCCGGAGACCTTCAGGACTGCGCACCTATACCAGGGCAGAACTATTGGCAGTTAACTCTATGGTCAAGATATGCAGTGTGCCTCCATTAGGTCCTCTGGAAGGTCCCTTTGGCTGTCTTTGTTGTAGGTATGATTCCCCTATGCCACTGCTTCTCTTACCTACCCCTCCTCAGCTCAGTTCTCTGGTGAGAATTCTCCATTTGAATGTTCGGTCACTGGCTAAGCATTACTTAGAAATCTATGATCTGGTTATGGAGGAATCTCCGGATGTGTGTTTTTTCTAACTGAGACCTAGCTTAATGAAGATATGGTGGCTGAACCTAATTTAGCGTTGCCTCCAGGTTATACCATTCTTACTGTTAATAGAGAGTCTAGGGGGGGTGGCATCACGGTCATTTTTAAATCCTGCTACTCATGCCTATTTGTCAAAGAAGCAATGATTGGCTGTGAATGCGCGTGTTTTAGTATTACCTTCAGCGCCCATTTGACTATTTCAGGGTTGTTAGTATATCGACCTCTGGGACCTGCTACCAAATTTAAGTCTGCCCTGATGGAGTCCACCTGCATGCTCGCAATGGGTACGGCCCATTTCAGCATCCTGGGTGACCTTAATCTGCATTTTTATCTTGTGCAAGATAATGAAATTTGCAGTCTGCTTGCTGATCTGGCAGCCTGCCAATTAAATCAATTGGTCCTTGGCTCTACCCATATAGCTGGCCTTCTGCTAGGCCCCATTTTTTCTAATATTCCTCTCGCAACGGTGGAGACACCTAAACCCGTAGGTTGGTCTGACCACTCTCTGATATCTATGTCCTTCCATGCCCCCGAGCCCCCTGACAAGGCCGTTCAACAGCCCGTCTTTAGACGTCCTTGGCGCAAACTGAGGCTGGAGGATTTCAACGCGCTTCTTGCTGCTAATCCCCCGGAACCACACAATGATGCAGATGTGGGCTATAGATCTTTTTGCAATTGGATTGTCCAAGCGTTGGATTCCCTCATTCCAGCTAAATGGTTTAAAGGTCGCACTTTGGACTCTAGCCCATGGTATAATGATTCTCTGTCTGCATTACGGAAAGCGTGTAAGAAATTGGAACGCACGTGGAGAAAGGAATGTGACCACGTGGCTAAAAAATGTTATCTGGCTTCTATTAAAAACTATCATAGAACCATTTGTACTGTCCGAGCGGCCTATTATGCCAATGAAGTTAAGCTAAGCCCTAATCCGGCCAAATGTATATTTAAGATTCTCAAAGACCTCAAGGTAAGGAAAAACTCCTCTACTTCCGTGATTACATCTGAGCAACAGTGTGAGGACCTGGCAACTTTCTTTGTCGATAAAGTGGACACCATCTATCGGTCCTTCCAAGGGTCTCGTCCTCCTGCTGCTCTTTGCGGATCTCCTCCACTGCAATCTCTGGTAGCGATTCCCAGTATCACGCAGGAAGAGTTTACTATATTAAGTAGGAAAATTAAATCTGGCTCTCCTGGCGATCCTTTAAAACCTGCCCAGTTCAGGGACTCACTTTCCTTCTTCCTGGCCTCTCTGTGCCAGGTTGTTAACACTTATTTTTCTACAGCTGTGGTTCCTGGGCCGTGGAAACAGGCGAGGGTATCTCTTATATACTTAAAAAACCTTCACTTGACCCGGCAAAACTAGAAAACTTTTGGCCAATATCCCTCCTTCCTTGGGTAGCTAGGATTGCTGAGGCTCATGTTTATAACATATTAATGAGGTTCCTGAATACTAATAACATCTTGGATCCCTCTCGGGATGGTTTCCGCTCCGGTCACAGCATGGAGACCGCCCTCCTGGCTGTGACAGAACATCTGCGTACCATTCTCGATTCCGGTCACACGGCGGCACTAATCTTGCTCGATCTGAGTGCCGCATTTGACACGGTTTCGCATGGGATTCTGCTACAGCATCTGGAGGAAGCTGGTGTGGTGGGCCAATCGCTAGAATGGTTCAGATCGTTTCTGACAGAGAGATCATTCCAAGTGTCGGCCCCCCGTTTCTCTCCCAGGCTCATTCCATCGGGTAGGGGGTGCCTACCCGTTGTTTAATTTATATGTTCAGCCTCTTGCAACGGTGGCCAGGAATATGGGCCTCACCATGGTCTCGTATGCAGATGATACACAGCTGGTGGTGGCCCTTTCTGATGGTTCCACGCAGATGCTTCTAGGTTTAGGAGTGGCCTGGCTGCCGTTGCAGAATGGATGACCACAAATTGCCTCCAGTTGAACGCAAGTAAAACTGAGGTATTGCTGGTGGGGAAGGACAGGAGTTGCTGGAGTGAGCAATGGGGGCCAACCGTTCTTGGTAGTACCTGGGGGTATGGATGGATTCTACCCTCAGTTTTCAAGATCACACAAAAAAGGTTGCTGGTACTTGTTTCGGCCTCCTCCGGGGACTTAGGCCTCTGCTGAGGTTCTTTGACCTGCCTACGCGCCAGCTGATTGTTCAATCAGCCATTCTATCTAGACTAGACTATGCTAGTTCGCTCATTCTTGGGGCTAATCAGGCTGAGGTCATGCGACTGCAGCGTGTTCAAAATGCTGCCGCTAGAGCCCTGCTGGGGCTTCCGCGTAATTGCCCCTCCTCTGGTGCCATCAGGAGGTTACATTGGCTGCCCATGGCCAAGCTGATCCAATTTAAGGCTCTCTGCTTATCTTCTAAGATCTTGAAGCTTGCGTCGCCCAGCCTCCTAGTTAACCTGCTAGCCCCATATGTTCCAACTCATCAGCTGCGCTCTTTGGGACAACATCTGGTTAGAGTCTCCTGTGTGAAGCGCCTTCGGGCCGGGGGTCAATCCTTTCATTGTTTGGCAGCCAAGCTATGGAATTCCTTGCCTCCCCAGATCCGTAGTATGGATAGCCTGCTGGACTTTAGGAAAGCTATCAAAACTTTTCTTTTTCCCTCTGCCTAGTCGCTTTTTGTCCTTTTGTATCTTCCTGGATTTTACCTGTTTTGTTTCTTAGCCCTGATCTTTTTGACGCTGGCAGCACCGGGACGCCTCTTTGCAAAGGCAGCTGTGCGCTATATAAACTCAGACAACATAACATAACACACAACATGAGGAGGTAACCAGGGGTCACACCTGGCTGTCAGTCTCCACTGAAATGTGCCTCACAAAGGCTTCAAGGCCTGAACCTTCCCCTCTAATATGACACTATGGTCTTGTAGTCTCAACCTTATCAGACCTACCATTTTGCCTAACAATGAGCCTAGGCCCCACTGACCAGTGGCTCTTCTTTAGATCAAAGACACGTCTGATGTGCCCAGGGGTTGCTCTACTCCCCTTCCTCCAGTGTGGGTGTTCCCACCCCGGCCTACAGGAATGTCATCAATCCATATATCCTGTCCAGGATTGCAGTCCTCACCTCCAACTAACCTTTCCAGGCCCTCAGCTTCCAAAATGGAACAGGACCCCATCCATGTTATGTTCCATGCACAGGTTCACATGCAATACATCATGCACAAGCAATTATCACACGCTTCCCGACGCTACATACAGTCATCATTTAGATGAAGGGTGAGTTAAGTACACAGCAGCTGAACTTTACGTAAGTGGACCAGTAGGACACAACTCCATTGACACAGGTAAAAGTACCTGTTCACTCTGCTAACTCTTATAAAACACAAAATGGGTTGGTGCTGCCACCACTGATGCTTGTGCCACTTAACTCCTGGCAGTAGCCATCTATCACTATGAGGCTAGTGCTTGGTGTGCCCCTCCCCGTATACAAAGACTGCATTACCATGAGACAGGCCTAGGTCATGGTGCACATGCATGATCCATGTTCCTCCATGACCAAAAATCAATACCAGGGATCCAGATATCCATGAAGGGGGGACTTTTTCATCCCAAACGGAAGGTAATTGATTCAGAAAGGGCAATTGCCCCGTTATGGTCCCTTCCCTTTTGGAATATACTAGTCCATTTGCAAAAATGTGGGGCGCAATGTGTGACCACCTTTTGTAAATAGAATGATAGTAATAGTACTAATAATGGTAATAATAACATTGATAGTAATAGTAATGAGGCTCTAACTTACCAAAAGAATATGCCTCCCAAGGGACAAAGGGAATTTAGAGACTATGAAACCAGACACAAACATACTTGAACTGAGCAAAAACTTGGAATGGTGACATGGTAACCTAATTTGGCATTAAAAGGAAATAAAGATAATTATATAATCTTTGAATTGGAATGCATGACAATATAGAAACTTTAGGAATTTAGAATATCTTTATTTGAATGATCATCAGAAAACATTTGCCAAATTCGTAGCTGAATATTCCCTCCCACGTTTAGCATTTGGCAACTTATTAAAACTTTGTGAGGTGTAAAAGAAGAATCTTAATATTCAGGAAAGTTTTCAAAATGATCCACTGTTTCACTTGCACTCTTGAGAATATAATAATAAGAATCTTTCTTCTATAAATCTATTCAAGCACAAGGCACTCTGAGAAACAAGTCAAACCAGTAATTGTAATGGAAATCCTAAATAGATGTACAGATGACCTCAGAAATCTGTCCAAAAGTATCTCCAGAAGAAATGTAGAATGACCAGTGTAAGCCACTGCTTATTTCACATCACTCATAGAGTGTTATGGTACATGGGCAAGCTATATAAATCCTGTCTCCAATACCTGCCTGCATGAGGTAGATGCCTAGTATTAACTGGCTTATTGAAGATATCCTATTCTTCTGCTCAAACTTCAAAACTGTCTGAAATTGTGAAGATCATGACATGGAAAAGCTTTTACACAAATTTCTCACTTAGGGCCTCATTTAGAGTATGATGGGTGGCCTGCCTTTCTCAAGGTGCAGGAGGTAATTACCTCCCCCACCCTGGCCAGACTACTGCCCACTAAATGTTGATCTCTCTGTCGGCCCTGTTGAAATCATGGGTCTCATTTAGAGCATGGAGTGTGGTAATCTGTCCATCAGGATAGTGGAAGTAATTACCTCTGCCTCCCTGGCCAAACTACTGCACACCATATTTTGAGAACTCTATCAGTGAGGCAGAGATTCCTGTGTCTACATAGGACCGGCAATTCTCTGAAGGAAATTAACATGTTCTGAGTGGCCTTCATGTTTCAAGCGTCCACACAGCAAATCTTTTGTTTTTCAAAATAGATTCCCAAAGTGTATTTGTTTTTGGGACCGCCAGTGTTTCCTCTAAATTGAGTGGACAGACCATCAGTTGGGCGGACAGGACACTCCACCACGCCTGTGTTGGAGTACGCCTGAGACTTTAGTCTCTGTGTTTGGTCCAGTAGAAACCTTCCTAGAATCCATTGTTAATAATTATTCCTTTAATGAATATAGAGAAATCCAAGACTCATTTAAAGAGCAAAATCTACCAAAGAAACTCAATGGTGAATTGACTTTCTTGACCACATGTACTAAAAAGAACTCTGCAAGGAATGTAAAAAATTTGAACAAAATCAACTACAAATGTACACAAAATATTTTCCTGCAATGAGCACATCATACTGTAACAAGCAAGAATTGACTTGAAAGATATTTACCCATCTCTTAAGGCCAGGTTTAGACTAGTTCAGTGGGAACAAAAACCCACCAATTTCTATCAGAAACTCTGAAAAGTACAGAGTGGAAGTTCTAGCTGAGTATCTTCCATAGTGTAGTGAAGGGAATTCTACTGGTGGATTCTACTACGTATTTAGACTATCCTACCACTAAACTCCAAATCCAGCTCTCAGATCACTAATTTGCCTTGCGTTACAGAATTATCCAAAACTGTTTCAGTTTATCTTTTTCATATTACTTTCCTGACAAGCTACAGTTATCCTCCTGCACAATCCCCTTCCATTCAAGAAAAAATATTTCAACATCTTTATTTTATCTCTTTTCTTCTTACCCTTTCCTAACATTTCCTTTCATGCCCTTTTTAAGAGAGACAGATACAATTTGCTTACACTAATTAAATAGAAGGTTATTTAAAAACCTTTACTGCATGAAATAGTTGAAATATCAGAGTGAGAACTGTATCTGAGTGGTCTCCTACAACAATTCTCTAATCTCTGCCTGGATGGTGGAAATCCAGGTGCGCCGGGTGCAAACATGGAACGTGCATCCTATTACATTGAATGTGTTGGCCCAAGGGCAGCTGCAAAGTCTTGGGGTTCTGGAGGCAGCTCATTCAAGTATAAAACAGAGCGGCTTTGAAGCTGCTGCTACAAGTTTCATTGTGTAGCCGGCAACCTGCCTGCACTTTCTAAAGGGGAAGGAGTTCCCCTTGCAAGGTGGGTGCAGTGAATGACTGCACCTGCCTGCAAGGGGATGTCTGAGGGGTCCATAGGATACCCTTTACCCCTCGAGAGAGCTACCAACCGGGGGCGCACTGACCACCACCAGAGAGGGTGAACATGTCTGCAAGATAATCAGAGGGTCCTGGTTCTGATAGCTTTGTAAACGATGCAGCTGGTTTTGAAGCTGGTGCGGACCAGCAAGGGGAGTGACTGGAGTTCCATCGGTATGGAAGTGATGTAATTATATTTCTTCAGGTGATGGACAAGATGTGCTTTTCAGTGGTGAAGCTAAGTTGCCATGGGCTGTAGAGCAAGCAAAGTAACTGGGTCCCCTCACTAGGGTGAAATCTCAGCCTGTAATTTGCCCCTGCACTCCTCAATCTCCTTCAATGTAGCTTTCATCTGCCATATCAAAACTCATTACTGTTACCACATACACACTAATGTATTTCTACTCCTTGCATTGCATTTCAGCAATTCATAGGCATAACTAGCTCCTGTAAAGTGTCTGAAAGGATCCCACGCTTACACTGTTGCCCTCACATTGGCACATCTCTCTTGCTTCACTCACTTAGACATATGCATCACTCTTTACTAAAAGAGACATCATTTAAACTGTATACCATGTGCCCTGCACTCACAAAAGACAGTGGTAATCGTGGAGTCACACAGGCACACCCCTAATAATGCACTCACAAAACATGGTGGCTATCCTGCGCTCACACAAGCACACTGCTCACCCTCAGGCACACCGCTCACTTGGAAGGAGCTGAATTGGGACAGATGGTGGCATATGAGGCACAGGATTAGTATCTGCTGGATCGGTTCACTAATGTATTCTGTTGAGGTAAACTATACTGAAACTGAATGTCCACTGAGATCATCTAATCTCCCATCAACCACATTGGTACCAGCTCTGCAGAGAATGGGAATTTGATTTGTGAGGTCTTTTGCAGGGAAGAAGATTGGCATGAAAACAAAGTCCCAATTGCCTTCTAAAAAACATGCGGTGATTTTCCTTGTAGTGCAAGCATATGCTAAAATATATCAAGTAGAATAGAAAAACAGACTAAAACATATGGAGGGCATGTGCTTCAATAAATAAATAAAGCTTTGCAATGGTCTGCCATGTTGGAGCAGGAGAAATAGATAGAATACACATAATGCAGTTTCAAGATTGTGGCATGCCTCTGTAGCTTGCAGGAGTGATGTTTGGCGCACTGCATAAGACATGTGTGATCTAATAGCAATGGCAGAGGAGCTGGTTGTACTCTCCTTGATCAATTAGCACTACTCTGCCAATGCAGGTGAGCTGCTGGCGGATGAACTAAAGGAAAAACCTCCCGAGGTTGTATTCCTCATGATGAAAGTACCACAGAGTAAGCATGCAAAATAACTCAGACTACATAACATCCTAAAGACCAGTGTCTGTCTACTAGGAAGACCCAGACACTGACACGGACTGAAGAAGGCTCATTCACTGTCCAACTGTATGTATGTTGTTCTAAAGGGTTGAACCAATATGTGAAATACAATCTGACTGCTGAATACCAGAAGTGGGCTAACCAGAGCACATTTTCTCTAAGCAATATTATCTATATTATGTATTATGCTTGAGAAAATATGAGAGTGACTAGACCGGTAAAATAGTTTTGGTCAGACCTAAAACCAGCAGAATTAGATAGAGCACAGGGAGCTGCAGTGCAGTGTGTCCTTGGCTCAAATGCATAAGACATACAGCACTGGTCAGGAGCATCACTCTAATCCCTGAAAGTCATGGACAACTGTGGTACTGCAGGACCAGTGCAAGTTTACTTCACAGACATGGGACAAGTATTGTGCTGCAAGACCAGCAAGTGCAAGCTTCTTTCAAATACATGAACCATGTGTGCTACTGTAGAGCAGTGAGTGCAAGCTTCCTTCAAAGACATAGGGCAACTATGGTATTGCAGGGCCAGTGCAAGCTTCATTAAAATACATGGAACAAGTATGTCACTACAGGGCCAGTGCAAGCTTCTTTTACAGACATCGAACAAGTGTGGTATTGCAGAGCCAGTCAGTACAAGCTTCCTTCAAAAACCAATGTGATTTTGTAGGGCCACTACAAGCTTCCTTCAAAGACACTGAACAAGTGTGGAACTGGGAGACACCATTTAACGCCTCCCTTAGATACAATGAATAACCAACATTTCAAGTTTGGCACAAATGTATGGAACAGCACTGGGATGCAGGAGTGACTAGCATACCTACCAAGATTTCCACACTCAAAAAAGGTACATCACCGGGCAGATGTACACACTTCCCTCACACCCATCAAACACATACTGATCTGGCTAGAACTGATGGAGCAAGGACTCGTAGAAAGGAGACTTGCTTAAAGGCAATCCTCTCATAATAACTCATAACGTCATACTAATTAATGTGTTGTGTAATTAATATGCACTACATTTCAAATATTAAGAATAAGAGAAGCTTGCATATGTGTCTTATTAACAAGTAACTCGAGTGAAGTCTAAATTGCCCACTAACGCGGAAAATTGTATTGCGCATGCGTCAACTATGTCTACGTAGCTATGACGAGCTTTTCCTTGGAGGGAAATTTCTGCACTTGCGCAGACACCTCCAAAATGGCCGCTTTGAAACTCACATACTAAGCATCTGCTTTACTGAAACTAAATGACACTATTTACTAATTGCTAATGCGGGGAGAGCTTTTAAAAGTAAATGGGATTAGAGTAGAATTAGGTAGTATACAGTGAAATCATTTTATTTTGGAATTAAAATATTTCTTTCGGACTTTCTTATTAGTTCATATTCAGGCCTTTGTTGAAGTCCATAGTCTATACCCCATGTGATCGTCGCACATGCGTAGTCAAAGTGAGCCAAAAGCCGCACTGACATCCTTGAATACCATCCAAGAAAAGAAACAGCAACAAACCCTGGGAACTAACATTAAGTCCTGTGAAAGGAAGAAAAATAATACCAAATGTATACTTGGGGATGATAAAATTGTGAATACGTGTGGGATTAAATAATTTTGAATAAAGATTAAGGGGAGGGATCACTAGACGATGAACTAAAGAAAGTTGACTGAAACCTGACATGGTGTGATGATCATCCCTTTTTGCCTGGCCAACCAGAATTAGGAGTTCTATGAGATTGAAACATTAAGGGGTGGTACATGGAATTAGAAGGCTATAATTGAGGTAGTTTAGTTAATTAGTTAGAGGAGAGAGACTGGAATGCTGCAGAGATCGAGATGCTGTCGGAGTATCAAGCGAATGCTGAAGAAGAATCTTATTGCAGACTTAAAATTTAAGCCAAATAATTAGAAGAAGATTGCAGAACAATCAAGGAGGAAGATAGTGTCAGAGAGGGGTGCGACTCAGGCGCTGGATCTAGAAGAGGTCACCTTATCCTGTCCTGAATCCTGTCCTGAAACCTGAGGCCTTTGTCTCCTGTCCTTTCCCGGGGGACCTTTCCCACCTCCTTGGCTAAGGGGTCGGTTTTCACACCATTCTAGGTACCTATAATGTTCCTTAGAGTTTTATTTGTACTGCTCTCTCTATCCTCTCCTTTCTAAGTACTGTCATTGACTGTCTTATTTTCCTCCTTCCATGGGTGACGGAGTTCGTTCTGTACTTTGATTTTGGCTCACATGAATTTCATTTAGATAAACATTTAAAATTTTCCTTAGTCTGTGGTTATTTTGTTGCAAAGAAAGTAGATTTTTTAATGTCATTTCACCATCAACTTGTTCAACTAATGGTCCATTGAACAGAGAAAAGAACGTTTGGATTAAACTGGCCTGTGTGAATGTGGGTGTTTATGGGCCCAAGGTGAGTATGAGGTATTAGAGTATCTGAGGTTGTTTTACCGCTGGATCAGTTTTTCTGGTAGCAGAGGTATGGTTATTATTGACTAGTTTGGTGATAAACATTGATTTTGTATTAATTATTGATTTATGTTTTAACAAACCCGTTAATGTCTTGTTTTATGTTGTCTGTAAATTCCCCGGAAATGAATAGCGGGTGGTAAATGGAAGCCATACTGCAGTGAGGTTACACGTCCGTTAGAAAGTACTGAGGAGCTATTTCGGGGATACCAGTGCTAAAATAGGGACTATTTTTCAGTGTGAAAGCGAGAGTGATTGATAGCAAGAGTTCGCTGGTGAAACATTCGTGTTATATCACCTAGAAAGGTAACACAGAAGGAGTAGCAGGTTCTTCTAAGCTTGGCTGAGGAGTAAGCAGAAGGTATTACTCTCAGTATATGAAGAGTAAGCGGAAGGTTTTACTCGTAATCAGAGAAATAATCTTTCTTTTGGGTTCTAGTGGAACAGACAGATTAGCAAATATTTTTATGTTGTTAATATTGAGAACTAGTAAATGATATTTTGTCATTTACTAATGATTTTCCCAAGTTGAGAGAAAAACCAGTTGAATGGTACAAGCAGGTTAAAAGGTTTGTGAAGGTTTCCAAGGTTTTGGTGAAGGATTTGGATGGTCTGTTTGACATAGTGGTACCTGCTGACTTATGGACAGAATATAAAATCACAGTTCAATTGATTGGCCTAGTGATGAATACCCAAGAGATTTAAAAACAGGAGCCCCTTCAGATGAGGTAATGAAAAAGTATCACCAAGTGATTACTTTCTTGAAAGGGAAAATTCCGCCAAAGGAAATAGATTGAGTAAAAATTGATAGAACAACCTAAGAACCAAATGAGTCTGTACATGCTTATTATGAACGCCTATTGCAGGTGTTTAAGCAGTATAGGAGATTTGAAAACATTGGAGATAAGGACATGGGTCATTTTGTGTATCGATTTGTGTATGGTTTGAGACCAGAAGTTTGTCAGATGATTCAGCAGCACATGTTTTGCTGGCAGGGAAAACCCATAGACGAAATTCTAAAGTATGCCATGTATTGCGGAGATGATATTGAGAAAAGACATAAAAAGTTAGAATAGAAAGTGATGTGGGCACAAATTGAAATTGACAGAACATCAAGAGCTTAAATTAAATAGTCAGACTGATGATCATTTGAAAGGACAGGGTCAGAAAGATAATGTAGCGAATGGGGGAAAACCAAGAGGACGAATGAGTAGAGAAGAAGTAAAGAAGAAATTTCCTTGTCATGGGTGCGGAAAATTGGGACATTGGAAAAATGAGTGTAAAAATATTCAGAATAATAATTGCCCAAATCAAAGTTTAAATCCTCACACACAGATTGAGGTGATTATGATTCAACTGCAGCAGGTTGTTAATCAGCAGAGTCAGGTCCATTTATTGATGGGAAAGTAGAAGGAAAATATATCACTTTTCTGTTAGACACTGGTGCTACCCCTTCTACTGTAAGAACAGCAGACATCCCAAACCTACCCCTCTTGAGAGAAAACATCCAAGTTGTAGGCATATCAAATAAGCATATTAGAACCCAGATTACAGAACCAATGGAGGTGCGCATTGGTAATTTCAGAGAAATGCACACATTTGTGGTGTGAAACGCTAGTCCAGTAAACTTGCTAGGAAGAGACTTATTGTGCAAAATGAACTGCACAATTTATTGCACGCCGGATGGCGAAAATAATGCTGGCAAAACAAGGCACAGAGGTAGATGAGTTGTATTAATTAATGATAAAAGATGATTTACCAGAAGAATTCATAACAAATGTGAATCCATAAGTGTGGAATTTCACTGGAAAAGAAGTGGGCTCGATGGTAAATGTAGATCCAGTGAAGGTGACTGTGAAGGAAGGGGCAGTTTACCCAAATACAAGGCAATACAAAATGAGCACTGAAGTTAAAGCAGGTGTTGCATCAGAAATTGATCGAATGAATAAACAAGGCATTTTGAAAGAAATAATGAGCAGCCCATGTAATTCACCTATAATTGGTATTCAGAAACCTAGCCAAAAATACCGGACAGTGGAAGATTTAAAAAAGATCAATAAGAGTGTGGTACCTTGCTTTCCTGTAGTCCCAAATCCAGCAGTGATTTTGTATCAGATAAAGAGGAATGCAGGATGGTTTACAGTAATTGATTTATGTCAAGCCTTTTTCTTGATACCAGTATCTTTTCTCTTTTAAATTTGAAGACCAAATTTTAGTATGGAATCATGTTCCTCAAGGGTATACAGAAAGTCCATCAATTTTTAATCAGATTTTGAAATACCTCAACTCTAATCCATTTAATGTCAAACTCACAATGGAATTTAGCAATGAGAAAATTAACTTCTTGGATCTTCAATTTTACATACAAGATGGGCACATCCAGAGCACTTTATATCGCAAAGACACCGCGTTTAATGCAGTTTTGCATCCAGAAAGTGCACATGCCAGCTCTACCATCAAGAACATTCCATATGGGGAGATGGTACGTGTCAGACGCAACTGCAGTGAGGAATCTAATTTTGACAAAAATCTCCAACAAGTTAAGAAAATGTTTTTGGCCAGGGGATACAAAAACGAGATTGTGGAAAGGGCAGAAAATAGGGCACGTGCACTAACCAGGGAGACCACCTTAATAATAAAAAAACAGAGCAAAGCTAGAACCAAGAATAGTGATAATAACATCAGGTTCGTGGCCCAGTATACCTCACATAGCAGCGCTATTTTTAAGCTGCTGAATAGACATTGGAATCTCCTACGTGAGATACCCGGTCTACAAAAAGTAATTTACACAAATCCATCAATCACATATAGGCGCGGGAAAACTCTAAGAAATGACCTATGCCCTAGTTACATTAGAAAATGTAACAACAAGCAATCAACATGGCTACCATCCAAACCAAAAGCCTTCTTTACCTGCACAATGTGTAATATTTGTGAACTAGGGATTAACAGAATTAAGAATTTTTCATATAATGGCTCTAGAAATTATAACATCTATAATTTCATTAATTGTAATACTATGTTCGTAATCTACGTGATTGGATGCCCTTGTGGAACCATTTACGTAGGCAGCACTAAACGCAGCTTAAAGATTAGGATTCAGGAGCATAGGAGGGCTATACTCAAATGTGACTCCAGATATCCCATGACGGAACATTTTATCAATGAACATGAGGGTCTTGCTAATTTCTGGTTTCATGCTATTGAACAAGTGGAAAGTGCAGAGAGAGGAGGTGATCGTGAACTTCAGCTCAGGCAGTGTGAGGCGAAATGGATTTGAAGATTACGTAGTGCCATTCAAGGATTTAATAGTGATAATGAAATGCATTACTTCCTTGAAAATGATTAATGTATGTAAACCCATGTTCCAACAGTCATGAGTTTTTGTTATCTTCAGTAATGGTGGGACACACGATATATGCTCATTACATGTTGGCACAATTGCAAATGGATGTGAAAAAAAAATGGTGGCTATAACCCTCCCCAATGATTCCTTTCCCTTTATACCTTCTATCTCTGTTCTTTTATAAACACTTGGTGAAGGACTATGATATTTGGGTGGGATTACATATTTCAATACTTGTTCCTTACCTAAGCCCCTAGCGCTTTTCATACTTTGTCTTGTCTTATTGGATGTGACAAGAGTCTGGATCTTTTTTCTCTTGTTTCTCTTTTTATGGTGTATCTTGATTTTTGCTGACCTAACATCTAAAAAGAAGGTGTGATATTTTATTCTCATCACTTTTGGTTGATGGGATATGATATATTACCCATGCGCTTATACATCTGAATCCCCCTTATGGCCACTTGGAATGCCTGTTATTTGGATATAAGATGCCACATACTATTGGGGTTGATCTAAACCTACTTGTACAGATTTTCCTTTCCGGGAATGTCCTACGCTTTATTTCATTTTATTGTCTTTTGCTAATAATTTACCAGTTAATTATCCTTGTTGAGCATAACACTCTATAAGATCTAGTAGTAGATTAGAATAGGGATTTATTTTAAAGAACCACAGACTCAGAGGGAGGTTTAAAAGTTTATCTGAATTAATAATTTTGTGAGTCAAATCAAGTTCACATGAATATACCAGAAATCTCCATCAGGAAAATAGTACAGTTAGCTTATAATCAGTTTGCATTAATAAATTCTTGCAATGACAGCACCTGAGGAGAGAAAGTACAGAGAGCAAGTACGGAGCATTTATCCTACAGATATATATACCTAGAATGGTGTGAGGACCCCGACATCAAAGAGTCAAGGATTCAGGACAGGTTCGGGACAGGGAAAGGTGACCTCTTCTAGTGCAACCCCAGCGTTACACCCCTCTCTGGTGCTACTCTCTCCGGCTCGGGCACGTCCGGACCCCTTCCTAGATGTGCCTCCTCGGTTTTTCCGTGGGTTTTCCCTAGTGTAGGATTCTTCAGTCATATTGCAGCAAAATCGGGCAGCATCTCAGCATAGCATCAGCATCTCAGCACCAAGTGTGTCTAACTATCTATAACTTACCTCTTTTATACCAAATTCAAGTGTATGATCCACCCTCAAATGTTTCAATTCTATGTTCACCCACAATTTTGATTGGGCCAAGAAGTGGGGTGAGGACATAACACCATACCAAGTGTAATACTTTTCTTTAGTCTATTGTCTAATTCCCCGCCCCTTAATTTTAACACCCACAAGCTTTATTCCCACAAGCATTTCATATTATGATTGATAAATTTATATTACAATGTTTCTTTGGCTTCCTCTCGTAGGGTTCACAAGTTTGTTTTCCCATGTCCCTGCTAGGCTTAGGGTTTGGCAGCCGTCCCATGACTTCATGGTCTTGAGAGCAGAGAGGTAAGACGCATGCGTGGTTGCCACAAAGGATAAGGACATCAGTCACCTTCCAAGGCCCAAATGCGAACTATTAATAAAGTCAGATAGAAACATGTTAGAATACAAAATTAAATGAATTCCCTGTATACCACATACTTCTACTCTAACCCCATTTACTTAATAAATCTTTTGCATTAATAGCTTAGTAGAACTTGCATGGGTTTTTCAGCCCCGCATGCGCGTTAATGCTTTACCTTAAAGCGGCCATTTTAGAAGCTACTGCGCAGCTGCAGTTTTCCCCCCAAGCGATAGAAAACATCCTACTACGTAGATGTAGTAGACGCATGCACTGAAGAATTCCCGCATTTTAGCGGCCATTTTAGAACACTCGGGTTATTCATTAGTAAGGCACATCGAAAAGCATCCCCTAGATACAATAATGTTGAATGTGGTGCACTGTTAGTACTCACGGACAGATTGATTATAGTATTACAGGTTATTCGAGAGGATTGTATACGAGCAAGTTTATTTTGATGTGAAACCTTGCTCCATCACTGCTACTTGTATGAGTCTGGAACAAAGTAAGTCAATTGTGATGAGACAGCCCGTGAAAGTGTGCATTCCACATTCAGTGAAAATCCTTTTGACTAGAACTCGAACGCAGTACCTTAGCCCTAGTCGGATGATTAAGTATGAAAGAATCATTTTGGGACTTGAAAATGTAACAGTGGTTAGGTGTACCATGTTACACCCTGCTACTTTTTTGCCAGATGTACATGGAGAAGAAGTGGGAGATGAAGTTGAGCATGATTGTCTGGATGTAACAGAGTTATGCACCAAGCCTCGTCCAGACATACAGGAAGAACCCTTGAAAGAATCTGAACATGAGCTATTTGTAGATGGCTTGTGTATGAGACATGAGGAAGGAGGATTAAGTGCATCTTATGCTGTATGCACAATATCTGGAGTCGTTGAAGCATCCTATTTACCAGGAGTCAAGTCTGCACAAGTAGCCGAATTGATAGGTTTAATTAAAGCATGCAAAATTGGGAAAAATTGGAAAGTAACCTGTTTAACTGAAAGTCAGTGTGGTTACGGGGTTGTGCATGATTTTGGCCAGCTCTGGATGCAGAGGGATTTCATGACTTCCTCGGGATCCCCTATTAAAAATGGAAAATTCGTAAAAGATCTATTAGAAGCAATACAATTGCCAAAAGAAATAGCAGTGGTTCAGTGTGCTGCTCATCATTCAGGAAATGACTATGTGGTGGCAGGTAATAGATACGCTGACCTGGTTGCTCAATACTGTGCCAGAAATAAAATGGCAATAAACAAGAAAATTGAAATAAGTGGAATCAGTTGCCAACTTATGCTATTCTCAGCTCTGGAGACATGGGATGAGGTGAGACAATTGCAGGATGAGGTGGAATTGAGTGAAAAGGAAGGATGGATGAAAACAGGGTGTCAAAGGAGAGCAGAGGATTACGTGTGGATTTATCCAGATGACAGACCAATCATGCCAGATTGTTTGCTTTCACAAATGGCTAGAAAGTATCATGGAGACACACACATAGGCAGGGATGCCATGATAAGACTTTTCATACAGGGGAGACGCGCAAGCGCATATTCCAAGATGGCCGCCTTCCGGTGAGCTCCAGCTCGTCTTCGCCCGTTTTTGGATCTAAAACGACAAATTTTTGTCAGAATTCTGCCTAAAATGAGGCCATTGTATACATGAAGCCAGTACCTGTGCTGTGGAGTATTTTTCAGCATTTTTAAACAGCAGAAATTGTGTTTTTCTTCTTCAGGCTCTTGCACCCAGCTCTCCTTTGAGGTATTGCCAGGCTTGTTTGTCAGGGGGGCAGAGTAAGTGCTCAAGAAAGGGCCTGGCTTGCGCCTAACCACTCCCACAGACCATTTTAGCTGCTGCACCAGCCATTTTCAGGATTTTTTCTCAAATAATACTCTCCCTTCTCATTAACTTTATATTACTTTACAAATGTAATTCTTTTACCGAGAAAATAAAAATACTCTTCATAATAAAAGGAGACGGCAAGTTTAACCTCCACAAATTAAATCTAAAGTGGTAGAGTCAACTGAACTTCTTTAATTTTAATTCTTGAAGAAATTCAGGCACTTTGTGCTAATACAGATACAATTGTGTCAGAGATTAAAAATATGCGCAAAGACATGGCTAGTTTATCAATGAAAATATCTGATAATTCAATTAAAATACAAGATAATAAAGTTAAAATTAACGCTTTTACCCCACTTATGGCGAAAATATCACCTATGTCTGCACTACTTTTAGATTTGGAAAATCGTAACAGACAATATAACCTACGCATTTTCAATTTACCATAAAATGTTGAGGGTTCCAATTGCAGATTGTATTTGGAAAATCTGATTCCTGGCCTCCTAAAAATTAAATTTCCAGAAAACTTTGAAATTGATAAGGCACACAGGATTCCTTCCCATCGTAACCCTCAGCACACAAAGCCTCGACAAATTATCTTTAAAGTTCTCCGTCGCCACAATTTGGTCTTGATCAGGAAAGCAGCACAAGAAATTCCTTCACTGTTGGTAGGTCATTCCCCCTCCGCACAGCACCGCCTGTGTTGGTCCCTGCCCAGCTGCCGTTCGGAGGAAGTAGGCTATAGGTCTGTATCCTCCTCCTGTATTGCCATTTTGCTTCTGCTGTCTGTGTTTAATCTGTTGTCTGTATCTGTGTCCGTTGCCTTGTATTGCCATTTCTCTTCTGTTGCCTGTGTCCGTTCTGTACCCATTCTTCTTTCTGTGCCCCTGACTGTCCCTACTGTTGTGAGCCCGTTTTCCTTCTGTGCCCCTCGCTGTCCCTACTGTTGTGAGCCCGTTTTTTCCTTCTGTGCACCTCACTGTCCCTACTGTTCTGTGCCCGTGTTTTAGGCTGCCCCATCTGTTCTTGCCCGTTGTCCTTCTGTGCCCCTCGCTGTCCCTACTGTTGTGTGCCCCTCACTGTCCATACTGTTGTGAGCCCATTCTTCTTTCTGTGTCCCTCGCTGTCCCTACTGTTGTGAGCCTGTTTTTCCTTCTGTGCCCCTCGCTGTCCCTACTGTTGTGAGCCCGTTTTCCTTCTGTGCCCCTCGCTGCCCCTACTGTTCTGTGCCCATGTGTTAGGCTGCCCCATCTGTTCTTGCCCGTTTTTCTTCTGTGCCCCTCGCTGCCCCCTGTGCTCTCTGTATTTTGCCCCTTGCTGTGCCCCCAACCCTGTGCCCGTTTTGCCTTCTGTCCCCGCTGCGTCCCCTGCATCCCCGCCCCTCTCTGCCCATTCACTGCACCTGCCCCGCCACCTGCTTCCCGCCTCCCAGCTGCTCTTCCCGCCCACCTCCCCATATATGGCAGCCGCTGCGTGGTAAGGAGAGCGACCCTTGACCTGTTGGCAGGTCGCTCCCCCTCCGCAAAGCACCGCCTGTGTTGGACCCTTCCCAGCTGCCGTTCGTAGAAAGTAGGTTGTAGGTCTGTATCCTCCTCCTGTATTGCAATTTTGCTTCTGTTGTCTGTGTTTAATCTGTATCTGCCTGTGTCCGTTCTGTGCCCGTTCTTCCTTCTGTGCCCCTCGCTGCCCCTACTTTTCTGTGCCCGTGTGTTAGGCTGCCCCATCTGTTCTTGCCTGTTTTTCTTCTGTGCCTCTCGCTGCCCCCTGTGCACTCTGTATTTTGCCTCTTGCTGTGCCCCTAACCCTGTGCCCGTTTTGCCTTCTGTCCCCGCTGCATCCCTGCACCCTCTCTGCCCATTCTCTGCCTCTGCCCCTGCTTCCCGCCTACCGCCTTCCAGCTACTTCTCCCTCCCACCTCCCCATATGTGGCAGCTGTTGCGCGGCTGCGCAGTTGGAGGCAAGCCCGTCTGCTCTCGTCTGCACCTGGAATGTGCCCAGTGTCAGAACCCCTGGTCCGTGTGCTCCCCGCACCCGCCACGATGACCGCCGCTATTACGATGCCAGTACACTCCACGCTCTCAACCCCGGACGGACCCACACCTGCTTCAAGACCACCCCAAAATGCACACATGACTTCACCTGCCGGAACTGCAGCTACACCAGCCTCAGAGCCGCCGAACCACCCACCAAGAAGGACCTCAACCACCTCTGGTGCATCCTACTGAACACCCGCTCCGCACGCAAACACGCCATTAAGCTCTGAGACCTGCTTGACACATCCTCACCGGACGTCGCCTTCCTGACAGAGACCTGGATGAACGACTCCTCCGCACCCGACATCGCCATAGCCATCCCACATGGCTACAAAATCACCCGCAGAGACCACACCGACGGAGTCGGAGGAGGTATCGCCATCGTCCACAAGAACACCATCAGGGTCTCGACCAGCACCGACGACACTCTCAGCACCGCCGAACACAAGCACTTCCAGATCCACACGGACCCCAACACCACCCTAAGAGGCACCCTCGTCTACAGACCCCCCGGACCCCGACCTCAATTCAGCGACTCCACCGCCGACTTCATCAGCACCCACGCCCTGACCTCCACCTACTACATCATCCTCGGAGACCTGAACTTCCACCTGGAGAGCAACAACGACAGCAACTCCACCACCCTCATCGACAAACTCGCCAACCTCGGACTGAGACAGCTTGTCACAACGCCGACCCACACTGCCAGGCACAGGCTCAACCCTGTCTTCTCCTCAAGCTCCCACGTCTCCTTCAGCCATACCACCGTACTCCTCTGGACTGACCACTGCTGCATCCACCTCACCTTCCAGAAACCCACCGCACACCACCGCACCCAACAGATCCCCCGCCACTGCTGGAGCAAAGTCACTGAAGACCCCTCCAACCCCCCCGCCCGCAACCTCAGACAATGGATGGACGACAGCCCTAACACCCGCGCCCGCTGAAAAAACCCACCTACAGAGACACCAGCAAGAGAGCCAGCTGGTTCACCCTGGAACTTCTAGCATCCAAGCGTCCCTGCCGGAAACTAGAGAACAATTGGCACAGTGAAAAGACGCCGGACAGCAGCGCAGCCCACAAAGACGCCATCCGCCACCACCATCACCTCATCAGGTACGCCAAGAGGACCTCCTTCAAAGACCACCTCGACAACACAACAGCAAGGAGCTCTTCATCATCGTGAAGGAACTCTCCAACCCCAGCTCCAACTCCAATGACATCCCACCGTCGCAAGCCCTGTGCGATACCCTCACCACCTTCTTCCACCGCAAGATTGCCGACATCCATGACAGCTTCGACACCCGAACTGCCCCAACAGACCCTGGCACACCAGACTCGCCGCAGGCTATCAACCATGACCCCTTGACAGCCTGGGCCAACGTGAACATCGATTACATCATCAAGACCATGAGCACTATCCACTCCAGCTCCCCGTCAGACACTTTTCTGCACCACATCTTCAACAAAGCCAGCAGCTCCATCACACCCCACCTGCGCAATGTCATCAACCTCTCCTTCGAGACCGCAACCTTCCCAGGGAACTGGAAACACGCAGAGATCAATGCCCTACTCAAAAAACCCAAGGCGGATCCAAAAGTCCTCAAGAACTTCCGGCCCATCTCCCTGCTTCTGTTCCCAGCAAAGGTCATCGAGAAGATCGTCAACAAACAGCTAACCTGATACCTCGAAGAAAACAGCATCCTGGACCCATCCCAGTCAGGGTTCCTCAGCAACCACAGCACCAAGACTGCCCTCATCGCCGCCACTGACAACATCAGGACACTGCTGGACAATGGTGAGGCTGCGGCCCTCATCCTCCTGGACCTCTCTGCCACCTTCGATACTGTCTGCCACCACACACGTCATGCACGCCTCCACGATGCAGGGATCCGAGAGAAAGCCCTGGAATGGACCACCTCCTTCCTCTCCGGCAGAACACAGAGAGTTCGCCTACCGCCATTCCGATCCGAAACCTCCGATATCATCTGCGGCATACCCCAGGGACCATCCCTCAGCCCGACACTGTTCAACGTCTACATGGCCCCACTCGCATGCATCGCCCGACATCACGACCTCAACATAATCTCCTACGCCAATGACACTCAACTGATCCTCTCCCTCACCAAGGACCCCCTCACCGCCAAATCCAACTTCCACGAAGGAATGAAGGCCGTTGCCGACTGGATGAAGAGCAGCCGACTAAAGCTGAACACGGACAAGACAGAGGTCCTCATCCTCGGCTCCAACCCTTCAGCCTGGGATGACTCCTGGTGGCCCACGACACTGTGGGCACCCCCGACACCCACCGACCACGCACGCAACCTGGGACTCATCCTTGACTCAACGCTCTCCATTACCAAGCAAGTCAACGCAGTCTCCTCCTCCTGCTTCAACACCCTCCGCATGCTCCGCAATATCTACAGATGGATCCCGACAGACACAAGAAGAACAGTCACTCAGGCCCTCGTTAGCAGCCGACTGGACTATGGAAACGTCCTCTATGCGGGAGCCCCGACCAAGCTCACCAAACGACTGCAAAGCATTCAAAACGCCTCTGCACACCTGATCCTCGATGTTCCACGCCACAGCCACATCACCCCCCCACCTGAGAAACCTGCACTGGCTCCCCGTCGACAGGGGAATCTCCTTCAAACTCCTCATCCACGCACACAAGGCACTCCACAAGACCGGCCCAGCCTACCTCAACAGACGACTCTCCTTCTACGCTCCAAACCGCCAGCTCTGCTCCGCCGACCTCTCCCTGGCCACCGTCCCGTGCATCCGGAGAACTACCACAGGTGGCAGAACCTTCTCCCACCTCGTAGCCAAAACCTGGAACACCCTTCCACTCAGCCTACGACAGACCCAGGACCTGCTGGCCTTCAGGAGGCTACTCAAGACCTGGCTGTTTGACCAGTAGCGGCACCCCCCCCCTTCCTCTTCCCCAGCGCCTTGAGACCCTTGTGGGTAAGTAGTGCGCTTTACAAATTCTGTGATTGATTGATTGATTGATGGTTAATGGGAATGAAATATTTATACATAAGATTTTGCCAAGGAGACTGCTTCAATTCGCAAGGAATTCACTGCTCTTCGTCCTCAAGTAAGAAGTCTTGGTTTCAAATATGGACTTTTTGATCCTTCAACAATGCGTATTTGAAAAGATAATTTCTCTAAATCCTTCCATCGTTCTGAAGAATTAAGACAGTTTTTGGATCAACATTCACAGCACTCAATGGATACTCGTGACTCTGCTACGTGAATATTGTTAGTTACATATATTCTGACACATTGATAATTTATTCTATCATTGGGCTCCAACGGTTCCGGTCATGCTTGTAGAGCATGTGTGTGTTTCATTTTTGGTATTAATGTTTCATGTTTGTCATTTTTTCCATGTTTTATTTACTCTTTCCTTTTTGCGTGTTCTAGAGCTACTATTTTTACCTTCTCTTTCCTTTTCGCCTGTTCTGGAACTACTATATTTTCATACTTTTTCCTTACTTCTTGCTTTCCTCCTCTTGACCTTTTTTCTCTTTCTCTTCTATTATGGCTAATGTTCATAATATTAAAGTAGTCTCATTAAATGTTAAAGGTTTACGTCAGCCAGTTAAGCATAGAAATTTTTTAGATTATTTAGGTAGTTGCAAAGCAGATATTTGTTTTATACAGGGAACTCATATAGACGACAAAATCTTAGATTATATGAAAAAAAGTGGGTTGATAATATTGTCTCTCTCCTGTAATTGCCAAAAAAATGGTGTGGCTATTCTTTTTGCAAAAAAATTACATTGCCAAATTTTGAGTAAAACTTCAGATACTGACGGGAGATATGTAATAGTTAAAATTAAAGTTCATGATTCAGTCATATTTTTACTAAATGTTTATGGTCCCACTGCGGATGATCCTGCTTTTTGGTCTAATCTTACAACTTAATTTCTAAAGTTGGGTAAAGTTCCTCTAATTGTTGGAGGTGATTTTAATGTCATATCTGACCCTTTATCAGATAGATTATCTCTTACTAAATTTCATCCTCCTAAGGTTTTTTATGCTTTTAAATCATTTGTTCAAACCACTAAGTTGGTTGATATTTGGCAACTGCACTTCACTACAGAAAAATGTTTTACATTTTTTTCTAGCCCACATAATTCTCATTCTAGGCTTGAATATTTATTAGTCTCCAAACAATTCATTAACTCCATGATTACTCCTATGATTGGTAACATTGACATTTCAGATCATGCTTTGATTTTGTTTGTTTTGAATTTAAATTTAAATTCAACTTTTACAAAGCAATCTAGATGGCGAATGAATACTGGCATTGTTCTTAATGAACATAAGAAACCTAAGCTCTTAAATGCCATTCAGAATTATTTCCTTCTTAAGCCTGAAGGTTCTACTCCTATGGTTAATAGATGGGACGCTTTTAAAGCTTATATTAGAGGTGTAACTTTTTCTCCTATGGCCCACGAAAATAAAACCTTTAATGCAAATATAAACAATTTAGAAAAACAAATTGCAAAATCGGAGAGTCTTTTTATTACATCTAATGATCCTCAATATAAAGTCAAATTACAAAAACTTCAATATGAGTTTAACTCAATCCTTAGCAAAAGAGCTGGCATTCAGATCTCTAATTCTAAGGCCAAATTTCGTTTTAATGCCAACAAATCTGGAATGCTTTTAGCTAATTATTTGCGTATAAAAAAATATAAAACTCAAATTAATTCTATTCATGGCCCTAATGGTAACATTGCTTTATCTCACAATGATATCATTAATTAATTTTGACTCTTGTCTCTATAACAAACCCAATTTTAATGATGTCTCCTTAATTGATTATCTTTTAACTAAATGTGGATTACCCAAGATTTCACAATCAGATCAAATTGGTCTTGACGCACCCATTACTCAAGATGAAATTCTATCAGCCATAAAATCTCTTAAAAAAAAGAAGTCCCCTGGTCCTGATGGTATTCCTGCTGAATTTTACAAAGAATTTCAATTACAGATTATTCCTTTTTTATTTCAAATTTTTGCCTTTTTTGGTTCTTCAGGAATTACCTCAGGTTCTTTTACTCTGGCATTAATTATTGTACTTCCCAAACCGGATAAGGACCCTACACTTGTATCAAATTATTGTCCTATATCTTTAATTAATCAAGATTGTAAATTATATGCTAAAATACTTGCTTCTAGATTATCCCCTGTGTTAGATTATATTATTCATCCAGATCAATCTGGTTTTATGAAGAATAGATATTCTGCAAACAATACAAGAACTTTAAACTTTACTACATGTTATTGAACAAGGTTCCACTTTAACTCTACCGTCAGGAATTCTCGCATTAGATGATGAGAAAGCTTTTGATAAAATTCACTGGCAATTCTTATTCCATACCTTATTATCATTTAATTTTGTTGACACATTTATCTGCATGATTTCTGCTTTGTATTCTGCTCCTACTGCTCGTTTATTTATCAATGGCCAAGTTTCAAACCATTTCCCCCTTTTTAGAGGTACAAGACAAGGTTGCCCCCTTTCCCCGCTTTAGTTTCTTATTGGTATTGAACCTTTACTTACTTTTATAAGAAAATGTGATAATATTAAAGGAATCAATATTAAGGACGTTAATATTAAAACCTTAGCTTATTCTGATGATATACTTTTATTTATTAGTGATCCTACATCCTCATTCCCTTCCCTATTACAGATTATTTCGAAGTATTCCACAGTTTCTGGATATAAATGAAATACTAACAAAACTGAATTTTTTCCCTTAAATGTTTATTGTACTCCTGATATGATACCTATGAAAGAAATTATTTGGCAAAAGGATAAATTGAAGTATCTTGTTATTCTATTCTCTTCATCCATAAAGTCAACAATAACATTGAACTGTGACTTTATCTTAAACTATATTAAAGATAAAACATCCAAATGGTCTTCACTTCACCTATCATGGTGGGAAAGAATGGATTCTAATACAATGACTATTGCTAATAAAATTTTCTACACCTTTGCTATGATTCCTACTCAATTTTCATTAAAGTTTTACAATGATGTTGATAAACTCCTCTCCAAATGTATTTGGAATAATAAATCACCTCGTATTAGTTATACAGAATTAAAAAATGCCTAAATGTAATGCTGGTTTTGGATTACCTAACTTTTTTCATTATCATAAAGCTTTTATTTTAAAACAAAGTTCCATATGGTTTAACCATGCCTTCTTATATAATCCACCTATTTGGCTTCTTATCGAGAAATCAATAGTAAATCCATTTCCATTACCCACTTTGTTAACCATGTCTAATAAATCACAATTTTTTCATAAATCTGTTATTCTTAAATCCACTAAAATGATTTTTAATGATCTAGATTCAATTTTTCAATCTCCCATGTTTAATACGGAAGACTTGTCATTATGGCATAACCCAGTCATTAAATTAAATAGAAATATCAGTTTCTGGTATTCATGGATTAATGCTGGTATTTTTTATCTTAAAGATGTCTATTTCAACAATGCTTTTAAATCATTTGAAGCTTTACAAACAAAATTTAGTTTACCTCAGTCTGACCTTACCAAATATGAATAATTGTGTAATTCGATATTAGATTCATTTCCTCATGTTATTCCTTCTAATGTTAAAGGGGATTTATTAATTTATATTCAAACTGTTTCCACATCATCTCATGGTGTTTCTATTTTATATACAAAATTATCTAATTCTCTAGGATCCAACATTAATTTGATTTCGGTATTTTGGAATAACGAACTTTCAATCTCCTTATCTATTGATGCATGGAAAGATATTTGGCTTAGCAGTATTTCTGGTTGGTTACCTGTCTCTCTCTATCAAACTAACTCTTATATTTTATTCAACTGTTTATGGACTCTATTATGTTTATTCAAAGCTAAACTTCTCCAATCTTCAACTTGTTCGCACTCTAAATTACATCCTGGTACATTACAACATATGCTTTTTGATTGTCCTTTAGTTTTTATATTTTGGTCCGAAGTTTGGGTTATTATACAAAAGATATTAAATATTCATGATGATGTTGCTTTCAAAATGTTAATATGCAAATCTGCTGTTCTTTTGCATAACGTAAATGACTTAGAAGGTAAATTATTTAATTTTCTATTATCAGCTGCTTTAAAATCCATTACATGCTGTTGGAAAGATGTTTCGCTATTATCAGTTCATGTTTGGTGGTCATGGGTTATTTTTACAAGAAGAGGAGCTCAGTTATCCTTGACTGGTATTAATCATGATTCTAACTCTTATCAGTCTTTTTGGAAACCTGTTGATATATAATTATCTTCTTAATTATATATTTAATTCAATTTTTTAATTGCTATTATAATAGTACAATATCCGTGATATAGTAGCTCTAATTTATAATTAATGCAATTAGTTTTATAGCTATTTGTAATATTGTTACCTACTGTAACTCATTTGACTGCTATTGTATCTTTATATTGTGATTAGGTATTTTCGCTCAACAATGTTTTTTTTTATATGGTCTTTGTTTATTGCTCACTATGAAAACTCAATAAAATATTTTGAACTAAAAAAAAGACTTTTCAGACAGGATTGGTACAATCCAAGATTTAGAGCAGTCACAGAGAGCCTTTGCCAGCGATGTTTAAGTTGCCAACAAATAAATCCAGGCAAGAAAACAGTGGTCAGTTGGGGAAAAATAGGAAAAGCAGAAGGACCATTTGTAAGGTTGCAGTTAGACTTCATACAATTGCCACCATGTAGAGGGCTGAAATACATCCTTGTTATAGTATGTTTTTTTTTACGGTGGGTGGAAGCATATCCTACTAGAAGAAATGACAGCATAACAGTTGCCAGGCTGCTATTGAGGGAGTTGATTCTGCGGTTTGGTTTTTCAGTAACTTTGGAATCAGATAGAGGATCTCACTTTAATAATGAAAACATGTGGTTAATCTGTAAAGCATTTAAAATTGAACAAACACTGCACTGTGCATACCACCCAGAGGCTTCTGGAGTGGTGGAACAAATGAATAGCCAAATTAAGTCAAGATTGGCAAAGATGTGTGCATCCACATCACTGTGTTGGCCAGATGCATTACCTCTTGTTCTGATGGGACTCAGAAGTATTTCTGACAGTAAAACAGGACTGAGCCCCCATGAATTTTCATTGGAAGAGCAATGAGACAAGGATTTATACCAGGACATAAACTGTTGAATACAACTGATGATCTGGTATTGGACTACTGTAAAGGATTGGCTGACCTAGTGCGTTCTGTCTCTCACCAGGTTGGAAAAGATACAGTTGCCAGGCAGCCGGATCAAGCACATGCTTTGAATCCCGGAGACTGGGTGGTAGTGAAGAATCACACCCGAGAGTCGTGCGTAGCCGCCAGGTGGGATGATCCAAGACAGTTCATACTGGTCACAACAACAGCAGTGAAATGTGCAGGGTTGCCTAACTGGATACATGCCAGTCATACCAAAAGGGTTCCAGCTCCTGAGGAACAGGAACCACTACTGACACAAACAGTTGAGGTCGCTGAAGGTTGTGCAGCTGAAGAATCAAGAATAGCAGATTCTGAAGAAGCTGACGGAGAACAACCGAGCACAAGTCAGGACGACTGGATACCAGTGGTTGACATACTGAGGTGATTGTTAAAACCAGAAGCAGAACCAGATTAGAAAGACAGGAAACTAGAAAGGATCAGTCAGGTGTAGAAGATCAAGCTCAGGAAAAGGTGAATAAAACTGCTGGAGACCCTGATCAGGACCAGACAGGGAGAGAAATCAATACTCAGACAGACAATAAATTTATTGAGCTCGAGCAGGGACAGACAGGTGTAGAATAACACGTTCAGGCTGCAGAAAACCAAGAAGCAGTAAGACCTGAACGGGACCAGTAAGGAAAAGAAGAATGAGTTCAGGAAGAAGAACAAGCTAGAAAAAGACCTGAACATAGTAAGATAGAGGAAGAAGAACGTGTTTAGGTGGATGATGCCCAGATAACAAACTCTGAGCAAGGGCAGATAGAGAGAGACTCTGAAGATGAAGATAATCAAATTGTGCCACAACTTAACGAAAATAAAAGGGTTCTCAAAAGAGACGAGGAAAGTGAAAGTGCAGTGCAAGCCAAAAAGGTCAGAAAGGGTGATAACTGGCCAGGTGATGTCAAAACGTTAAAATATCAATTAAAGACCATAAGTGATGAACCTGAACAAGGGAATGAAGTCACTAGTCAGCCTGGACAGTTAATTGAGAAAGCCAGACGAAGAAGCCAGAGACTGAGAATCTTGAACAATAAGTTCAAAGGCCCTGAGTGGACCTATGTGATTCTTGAAGAACTTGAAAATCTAGATTTAAATGAAGAGAGTGACAAAGAAATATTTGCAGATCAGATTGACGAAGGAGAAGTGAGACCTCCTTGACGTAACAAAAAGAAATAAAATTCGTAAAGCAAAGTAATGAAAAGAAGAGAAATCTTCTTAGACAACAATAACCAATATAAGTTTCCATTGCATGCACAGAACTTAGACAGCATCTGTGACAGGATCCAAGTCTGTGTTTTAAAACCCATACAAAGTGGTATGTAGTTGGCAGCAGTGTAAGTTCTCCTCACACTTAGCACAGTTACAGAATGGTCAGCAGAAGGGAAAGCTCAAATATCCTCAGATACAAAACAGGTATCAGACTGGCAGCACATCTAAGCTTATTTCAGGCACAGGATACTCATAGTAAAATACAGAGGTGTGTGAGCCACTGAAGGCTTGAGCCAGATGCCAGGCTCTCTGGTTCAGCTCAAGGTCCTCTTGAGTCCTCAACCCCCAAAATAGCTGAACTTTCATGTGGCTTCTGCCTGCTACCCATGCTCTAACCTCATGCACCAATAATAAAACTAAAAGCATTAAAACTTGATGTCAAACAGGAGTCAGAAGGGAATACTAATCTAGTGGCTAAATGACACAGTGTGAATCCAGAAAACCTGGGATCAATTCCAGCTTGGCCACCGGGCCTAATTGTGATCCTATGCAAATATTTTATTTTGTCTCCAAATCATTTCATATAAGATAACCTTGAAATACACGATGATGTGTTCTGCACAAAATTGTCTCTTGTCTACCTGAGCTGGTGTGCCACACTCACTGCACCAGGCAAGGCATGCTCCATGACAGGGGCTGCCACAACAATCCAACCTTCCTGTATAGGACCGTGTGAGATGGCTGTTTTGGGCCTTTCTGAAAATTCCCAAAGGTGGCTGGACTGAAGTTCCACCCAGGTGCATAGGGCAGGGTAACAACACCCAGGTGCCTGGCTACTGCCTGATTGCGTATAGTTAATTCCACGACCCAGCAGGTCTACCACACACACCGTACCAAGTTGGCAAGGGAGACTTCCTGAGGGGTGGACACCGTGCACCAGTACCAAAAGGGAGGGAGAGGCTTTTCTATTCATCCTACCGGTGTTCTCTCCGCAGCCGTGCTCTGAGCCTGCTGAGGGGACAGGTACTTGCTTGCAGCTAGGCACAGCAGTGAAGGCAGTGTTGTATATTGGCCCTGAGGCACATACAGTGCTCCACCTGTCAAGGCCCAGTCTTGAGGAGAGACCTAACTACCTACTTTGAATACTGTACCATGTGAGACTTCTGCTTCTCAACTGTGCTGAAGCTAACCCTGGAACCTCCACTGCCATATCACTACCCATGGACTGCCACTGCCAGATCTCTTACACTGTGGGTACCTCATCTACCTTGCAGGGACTGTATTTTTGGCCGGTGATCCTTGGGTCCTAGAGCCAGAGTACCCTGTTGAACTGGTACGAGGCAGTGGGCCATGGAGAGGACATTACAGGCTCCCAGCCCAATTAAATAGGTGTACATAACTTTCAAGGGCAGAGCAGCTGGGTCGCTGCTGGATGGGTAGGGATGTCCAACACTCACTGACCTCGATCTGTGTTCACTGAACTTCAGAGGCCTCACCTGATTGCCCTGGGATTTTCCTGTTGTCTCCTTGTGACTTGGACCCTGGCTGTTCTGTGACTACAGACTTCCTTCAGAACCATATGGGGACCACCCACTGGGGTCCAAACCTCTTGATGCTGGGCATCCACTGACTCACTGGTGCCCCATACAACGCCTTCTCTCTTTGAGTGTGTTTGGCTGCTTGTGCTGCCCATGGGTGCACTGACACTCATGGTGCATGCAGGCTTCCATGACACTGGATCCTCACTTTGCCATATTGCCTTGAAAGTGGTGCTGTTGCCACGGGGAGAGACCACCAAACGGGCAAACAAGTGCAAACGAAAAAAGATAGGTTCACCTCTTCACCAACTGATGTACGTAAGCAAGGTAGAGTCCTTTCCTTGACAACTGACTTCCTAGTTGTGACCAGCACTTAGTCCATTCAACAAGCCATACAAGCATTGTTAATGGTCCATGAAACCAAGATAATAGAGGTGAGGATGGATATCATTCTAGTGCACTCAGACCATAGTAATGTCATAGACAAAGAATACGTTGCTGAACGATGCTTAGCAGAATTCACAGAAACTGTTGGAAAGCTCAAATCCTTTACCTCTCTACATCCTCTAAACTCCTGGAATAACACACAGAAGATGCTGAGAACCGAGCGCAAAGGAACAATCTGAGATTTGTTGGATTCCCAGAAGGAGTTGAGTGTTCCTTGCCGTAAAGAAATTCCTCAAAGAGTGAATTTGATCCTTTCTTCTGGCAGACTAATTTTCATACTGTTTAGTCCTGGAACAGGACAATAGGGAACAGGTACAGTGGCCCCCTCCAAGTGACTCCCCCAGGCATCTCGTCAAGACGTTTCTCAACTATAAAGACAGAAAGGCAATTCTTCAAGGAGAAAGGACACTAGGGCTCTTCCCTTCCAATCTACTTGCATCCTTATATTTTTTTGACTATACTTGTCTCGTTCAGAAGCAAAGGAGAGCCTTTAAGGCTGTTAAACAGAACCTGAGAGCAATGAATCTCACATTTTGTCAGCGAATCTGAAGGTCCTCTACAACTCCAGCGTCTTTGACTCACTGGAAGTGGCATGGGACTGAGCAGTGGAACAAAAGGTGCTTAGATGCCCACCTCTACCTTTCCCTCAGGGTGGACATGTGTCACATCGTTCCAGCAACAAGGTCTCTGCAACCATTGGCAAGGCCTGCAGATGACAGCACTCCAGGAGGCTGAAGGGCCTTCTTGCCAGACTGCCAGGCTCTGCTGAAGCGGGTGGTGATCACCACTGGAAAGGAGGATAGGAGAGTGGCCATACCACAAGAGCCTGGCCAACTCCCAGGGCCTCCATTCTGAGGTGACCCTGTTTCAGGACACAGGCTAAAAGACTCCCAAGGATCTTTTGCTATCACATGGGCAAAATAGTCAGCTACTTTTATCTCTCATCACGTTAATGTTTCTTTGATTCACCTATTTTCAGCCAGCAGCACAGTATTCATTTATGTTGTATGGTGCTGGGGCAGGGGTTTCCTCTACTATGCTATCTTTGCCTTTTGATTAATAGGGAGGGTTAGCATGACAGATACTTTACCTGGGATGAAAGTGTGCGGTGTTGCTGTTTAGGGGTTGGGCGTTCTCATATTGTTAGGTTGTTTATCCATCAGGTTTAGTAGATCTACACAGTACTATCAATTTCCTAGACACAAGATTTACATACCTGCTGCCTCTGCGTCACTTTGCTGCCGGGATGCTATCCTTATTAGCTCTGCAATCCTTGCAATGTTTATGCACAACACGATACCCTAGCCACAAAGGCTGCATTCAATGTGATAATGTGGAATGTCAATGGTCTTAACAACTGTATAAGAAGAAGGGCAGTCCTTTGGTTGGCCAAATGCCACTTCCAAATGCCATTACTCCTCTAGAAGACACACCTCCTTGGGACACACTTTACTGCTTTGGCCCAGTTTGGGTATGGTAAAGTTTTCTATGCAGGCCAGACTAGGAGCTCACGCTACACAACCATCCTTCTGTATAAGAGTTTTCCTTGTCCGTTAGCCACTACACTTTGGACGCTGGTGGGAGATATGTGCTGATGAAGGTCTCTTAGAGGACACTCACTATAATATCCTCTGTTGATATTGTCTACTACACTCAGCTTGTGCCTTCCTCCCTTAAAGTCCGGCAAGATGCAACTCTGAGCCTGCCACCACAACATACTATTATTGAGTTGACTTTAGTACAGTGATGTACTCTAAATTTGATGCCAATGGGGCAAAAGCTGCAGCACCACAGAGGACCTCCATGTTAGCACACTCCATACCTCCTTAGGCCATTGAGATGTCTGGAGAACATGGCATCCACGAGTGACCAAGTAAACAAACCTGTCCACTGCACATGTCAGCATGTCAAGAATTGATTATCTCTATCTGCGAGCCACGGACGTTCTGGGCACCGGGGTAGCAAATATTATCCCCAGAGCCATCTCTGACCACTCCCCAGTCACACTCCACATGGGAAATTCCATAGGCTTCTCCCGGCTGATGTGGTGACTGACTGATTGTCTGGTGCTTGGTTGGCTAACAATGTTCCGAGCACTTACTCCAAGCGCTGAAAGAATACTTAGAACTTTAAGAGGGCTTAGTGGATCATAAAGGAGCTCTGTGGATGGCTGGGAAAGCTGGCGTATGAGGGAGTGCCAAGGCATTTGTTAGTGAGGAATATAAGATCAGACTCCAAAACATTCCTGAACTAGCATAGCAAAATCTGACTGTTGAAAGCCAGTTTGGGCAGACAAGGGATGAGCACTTCCTTCGACAACTAGAGGCATGTAGGTGTTCTCTTCGTCAACTATGCCCTGAGGAATCTAAGCAGTGTTTTACTGCCTCCACCAAGCAAATCTATGAATGGAGTGACAAATCCAGGAAACTGCTTTATTGGCTGGTGACCCGGGATACAGTCTCTAGATTTATTTACATGATCCAGACGGTAAATAGGTACTTAAGTGAAGATTAAGTTTACTTTTGCCTCCTACTAGTCCACTCTCCACCCTCACCTTCTAAAATTTAAATACAAAGTCTTGCAGTTTAGTTACTTTCCTCCAGAACTAGATTGAGCTACTATTGTAGTCTTCCACAAGTTAGGGCATCCCCCTGAAATCTGCTTGTCCTATCAACCAATCTCACTCATACATACAGAGAATAAGATTCATGACAAAATCCTAGCCAACAGATTCTTACCATTACTTACCTAACGTGTCGCCCCAGACCAGTGTTGTTTCTAGCCTCACCACAGCATTCACCACTTTATTTGCAGTGTGCACATTACCCTGGCACATCATCTTCGATTTAGAGCTCCTGCCATGCTCATACTTCTAGGTGTAAAAAAAGCATTTAACTCCCTCGACTGGTCTTTCCTGTTCCAGGTCCTCTTCCGGATGGGATTTGGACATTGCTTCTTTTCATTCATCAAAGTACTCTATGCCAGACCACAAGCACAGGTGATGGTAAATTACATTACTCAGCCACTGTTCCATATTATCAGAGATCCTAGACATGGGTTCCCTCTCCTGCCGCTGTTTTTGCCCTGGCAGAAGAGCCCCTGGCAGTATGGGTGCAGTGTGATGCACAGGTCTGGGGCTTTCAGTGGCGCAATGGCCTGGAGGATTGCATCAAGCTCTACGCCAATAATGTACTTTTTTTCATATGCCAGCCACAACTCACTGAATTCTGCTTCCTTCAAATGCTCTGACTTTACGGTGAGATATCCTGGTTCGTGATCAATTGGCTCAATTCATTGCTGGCACCCCTTAAGGAGACAGGGAGGCAGTTGAATGGCATTTCTGTCTCCCCATACATAGATCCAGCTTCCAACAATTGGGGTTGTACATTGCCCCTATTCCAAGACTTGTCTGGGCCCTCAACCTCACCCACCAATTAACCTGACCTGATGAGACATGACCAGATGGTTGAACCTGACCCTCAATGTCTTGGGCTGAGCGTCACGCTTTCAAATTGTGGCTCTGCCAAGAATTCTTTACGTCATGCAAAATTCACCCCTATTCATCCCACACTTCTCGTTCAACACTCCTACTGGCAAAGGTGGATTCCTTTTGGGGGTTAATAAAGCCACTAGATTTCATAAATGTGTCCAATCCATCTGTGAGGGAGAAATGTGAATGGCTGACTCTTGCTTGTTTTACTGGGCTTTGCAGGCCCAAGTGATCAATGATTGACTGTTTTGGGGCTACAAAGAGCCTTTGTTTTGCTTTGATATATCTCCAATAAGTCGTCAGCACATTTTAGGCCTACTCAATGAGATTCTCTTACATAATCACTCCCCGAGGCTACAAAGGCAACTCTTCTGTGCTGGCGGCATGTTCTTTGTTGGATCCAATAGGATTGTAAATCTACACAGGAAACCCCCCTGTAACAGGATAGATGTCTCCTCCACAATGCCTGCTTGGCAGTGCTTAGTTTGTAAAAAAACAAGTGTCAGGCTCTCATCAGGAGGCCACTGTAGCTTGCACCACACATCCCCTGCATTGCTGCTAATGATAGTAGCAACACACCTACTAACAATCCCACTACCACAAGTGTAACACTTCGGACTATTTCAGGCCCCCAAAGCTATAACAATGGCTTGGATAATAGTAATTTTTAATGTATATTGAATTAACATTTAACTAATGTTGTGGTCAGCTCTAAATTAGCCAGACGGCCTCACCTTGTTGCAGACTGTCACAAGCGCGGGTGTTGACAATTAAGTGCTGGTGCCGAGCACTGGAAATCACCAGCTCAAATTAGGAACTGCCGCTTGGAATGTTAGAGCTGTGGGACCTTATCAGCATCTTGGTGCCAGGTGATACCTGGGATGGCAAACAGATGATAATGTTTCAGGCTCTTTCACTGGAATTTGACTTACATAAAACCCAATTCAATAAATATCTGCAGTTATGTCAAGCTCTGATGGTATACGAATTGAGGTTGGCTAATTTACCAGAATATAAACCACTAGAACTTAAAGTCATCTTGACTCAGCAGGGCCGAGGGGGTACTTCATGCTTCTATAAATCTCTAGTCATCAATGTGCTGGATTTCTTCCCATTCCTTCAAAAGAGGTGATAAGCCTGGAGAGGTTCCATGGACAAAAGTGGCTGGAGAGACACCCGGATGGCCCACCAGAAGCTTGTGCTGGTTATCCCCTCCCACCTGTGTCGTAGCCAGCTGAAATACTTGCATGAATCCTATTTTACTCCCATGCAAATATGGAAAATGGGTGCCCTCTCTGCTCTGAGTTACCCTAGGTCTACGAGCGATGAGTGTGATGTCTTCCATATGGTGGGGCTTACACTGTCATTAAGCATTACTGATCTGAGATTTTCTCTAATCTGTCCAGAATACTAAAGACCGGTCTGCTGCTCCCCTCAAATCACATTGTTGGGCATCTTGGAGGTGTGGATTGCTACAGGGGGAGCGTACCCTGGCTGGCATATGTACAACTATAGCCACACAAGATATTGTCGGTTGGAAATACCCTGGACCCCCATGCTTGGAAGAATGGCACACTTCAATGGATTGGTGTGCTAGACTGGAGAATCCTATCTACAAGGATAGAGGATGTACCATTAAACACTGGATGATTTGGGGGAAGTGGTAGTTGTTCTATAATTTGACCAGCAATTGAAGTAACATACCATGTCTTTTGCTCTGTCGGCTCAACCTTATGAATGGATTACACTGTGTAGTGGTTTATTATTCCTTGTTCTGTTCTCTGCATAAAATCAATAAAATGAATTTACTACAAAAAAAATTCTCTTTGGTTTCACTGTTTCACCTAATGGACTATAATATTGATCTGTGTAGAAATAAGAATATAGTCCACATACAGCATGCACATGACAACTGAGTTGCCTCATGATTTACTACTGATATTATTGTCAGGGTTGGGCATGGTGGCATGAATGTTTCTAAGTTCATGTTTAAAAACTATCACTATTAATAAATGCTTCTCAATACAGTGATATATTCTGATGTACTAAGGTGAAACTCTTATTAAAGAAATATTCTGTTTTTGAATTTCGAAGACACTTTATCATATTTTTACATTAAGTTTTTGCATGATTTCTGTGACGTATGTTCCCATGGCTCAGCTTGTGTCTGAGCTCTTGGCGACAACATAGACTCTTAGAGCCAAGACAAATGCTTGGCTGAGCTATGCCTGCTAATTTGTTGGCTCTACCACCTCTACTACAGTACTGTGCTTAACAGTAATTTGAGTTCCTCCACACTCAGTATCTTGTTTCTTGAGAGAAACATCGTGTTTTCTGAAATGCTGGCTGCTTTCCAAGGAAACCAGAAGGATAACTATTCTACTTCTAATATTAATATAGAAGATGTTTGCATTATCAACCCAAGAAGTTGTTGTAAAGCTACTTGTGCATGTTTAGCATAAAATTAAACAAACAAAACTCAAATAATTCACTTTCCTAGTTGTAGCAATGTCTCCTTAGTAAGTCTATGTTCTTTACTAATCACCTTCATCTACCTTCCACTTATCAGCCTAAACACAGTGATTACTGTGACTGTGTTGTCTTCAGAAGCCACAAAGTAGCATGGGCATAACTTCTTCTTTGACTTCTGCAGGTGCCAGCAGACAGGGTTGAATGGTGCCCCCTGCATTTATAGTGAGCATGCACATTGCTTGTCCATTCAGAGCTTACACAATGAGCCTTCACAGTACTCCTGGAGGTGCTTCAGTGGATTCTGATGCTCAGAGTCTGACTCCTGCAGCTGAGGGACAGGGACAGAGATAACGGCAGCAAACTCCAGTGCTATAAGATCACCTGTGACCCTAGTAAGTGGTGGTGCTGGAACCATTTTCAGACTGTGGGTGCTACCATCAATTTTACATTGCTGAAGTCATAGTGATTCTGAAAAATCGAAGCATCACACAAAGAACAAATGTTGCAAATGAGCCACGCCCATTCAGCAGGAGAATGTTAAGGGTGTAGTAGTAGTTGGTGCTGCATTTAGGAGTACCGTGTTACAAATAAAATACTAACACTGTTATTTCCAGATAGCACATTTTCCATTGAATGGACCACAAAATTTGCACAGACATGCACTTTTGCTGATAAAAAAATATTCCTCACAAACAGTCATATGTGAAAATTGGGTTAAATGGAAGAGTGGTAATTTGTGCATCACCAAGAAAAGTGTCATGATTTGAGTGACTGTTTTGCAAATCTGGGCCTTTGTTTTTATCACGCTTCAGAATTAGAAGAAAAGTGCTTCATGCATGCTTTACTAAATGTTTATTTATTTTGGAATATTTTTACAGTTCATTTATAGGTATTCAAATGTTGTTGAGCATTAGAAGAAAACAGTATCCTACAGCCTTTCCTGTCACACTGGCAAGATTGTTCACATACTTCACTTTACAAAATCCTCACATTTTGAAGTAAGAGAAATAAAAATAAGCAGCAATTTGTCAGAAGACTGGACTGGCATTTGACCCCGTCTGTGAATGCACAGCAAATTTGACAAGATAAAACCAAAACATAAAGTCATCTTTAATGCACATTTACCTTCTTACCTTCAACATGGATATTTTGGGGATGATGCAGCACTCCCGTTTCCCTACTTCAACGCCTTATGGTAATAGGTGCTCACTCAAGGTTCAAGGGGCTGTTGTAGTTGGGCTCCTTCCTACCTCTGGAACCCAATGCATCAGACCAGCTGCACCCCTAGTAACTTGTCGCAATGCTTTTGCACATAGGATGCCCTTCAGGGGTGCCAGTGTGGAGTCTGGGAGGACATCAAGCAGAACGTACCACCATCCAGATGTGAGAGTCAGAGGGCCTGAACAGCATTTCTGAAGTTGGTTTCTGGAAGAAATGTTTTCCCTTTCTTTAGCAAAGAGTGCTGCTACAAGACCGTCTTTGTTTTTTGTTTTCCTTTGCAATGTGTTTCTTTGTGTCCATGGTGAATCCAAGTGACCTGACTTTCAGTACAAATTGGGTTTTGATCCATTAAGGTTCATGTTATTGAGCCAGGCATGTAATATTTCTTGTTTTTTGGTCTGCCAAAAACAGGAACATTTCTTTGTTGTGTTGAGCTTCAGGTAGGTGTTGGACATCCAGGACTGGATGATGTGCAAGCAGTGTTTGAGGCATTGGATGTCTGAAACAAAGGAGACTTTCAAGTAGATTTGTGTGTTGTCATTGGCATATTTCTGAATCTTGATGCTGTTGGCGGTTTCCCCAGGTGAAAGGGATATTTTAGGACCAGGAGGTCCCCATGTGAACATACTGATACAAAATAGGGCCCGATTCACAAAAGTAATCTGAGACAAAATCCTAATTTTACGACTTTCGGTATTCACAAAGGGCATTTAGGAGTAGTAAAGTTAGAATTTTGTCTTAAGTTTGTCTTAAATTTTGGTCTTAAGACAAAATCCTAACTTAAGTTTAACTTAAGTTTTACTTAGGTTAGGATTTTGTCTTAAGACCAAAACTTAAGACAAATTCCTAACTTTACTACTCCTAAATGCCTTTTGTGAATACCAATAGTCGTAAAGTTAGGATTTTGTCTCAGATTACTTTTGTGAATTGGGCGCATAATCTATGACTCCCAATTGAGACTCCAGGGTGCATATGAGTTTGGATGGTTAACTGTGTCAAAGGCATCTGAGCAGTCCAGCAATATCAGAAGCAGGGGTCATCTTCATCTGTGATCATGAGGGCACTGTATATAATATGCAAGATAGTGGCTTCCATGCTGCAGTATGATCTGATGCCAAACTGGTAGTCGTACAGGTAATGGTTAGCATGAATGTCGTCTTGAAGTTGAAAAGAGACTGCTTTTTCAATTATCTTGTTAATGAATGGTAGGTGAGTGATGGGCTGATAACTGGTGAGGTTGCCATGGCCTAGTGAAGGTTTCTTTAGGAGTGGGAGGATCTGGCCTGACTTGAAAGCTTCTGGAAAGATGCCTTGAGCGAGGGAGTCATCTTCAGCCACTAGTGCAGAGGTCCCAGAAGCCATAAATCTCACTCAAACGGAAGAAAGTGGGTGTTCCATAGTGTGGTTTGTCATGGAAGTTTGGGAAAGCCTCCAAACATACACTCTGTAAATGCTGAAATAACTGTCCTACCAGAGTGGAAAGCCGAATGCATCACTCCCATAGTTGCTGGAAATGCAGGAGCAGCACCTACTCACAGGGAAAAAAAAATTCATGCTAAAGACAAAAAAAGAATCAAGGGCATTGTTAGGACAGCAAGACAAAAATGTAGAAATAGAGATACTTATTTCAGGTAATAAATATCATAAGGCCCACACACAGGTGGAAGCCAGACGTGCTGCTCCTGACAGAAGTGCATAAGAATAATAAATCAACATTCCATCATTTAAATACGTACACATAGATTCCATGATGTTACATCATAATGTGGACTTAACCTTATTGGACACAAGAGTCAGGCTAAACAAATGCACTATGTGGTGCTAACATATAAATTAACAAACTTTGACAATTCAAGAGATTACATATGTACAACATCTCCTTTTTTTTCTTTTTTTTATTATTCAATCCATAACATGAATATATAAAACATATTTTTTTCCATTAGAAAAAATCCCATCCCAAAATATATACGGTTTAAAATACTTCAATTCATGCATACACGATAGGAGACAGGGGTTAAAAAAAGTCTAAAAACTTACAAAATACAATAAATACATAGACAGGGTGGAGGTATGTTGCGTAAAAATACATTTGAATCTGTCAAATGTTCAATCATTGGACCCTAGATCTGTAACCCCAGCTTCCGCCCATGGCCCCTTGACATAATAAAGGCTATATTCAAAATTACATTTTGCATACAATCTTGTTCTGCACATTTCAAAAGTCGGTGGTTCTTTCTGCAGCCACGTAGAAGCTATATGTAGCAATAAATGTAAGACAACAACAATTAGAAGCAGCTTGTCCGTGTATTAGTCCCTCCCCTATATCCAATAACATTATAGTCGGCGTTATGTTAACATCCACCCCTATAATCTCAGACAGAAAGGTTTCAATTAGCCCCATTAATTGAATTTGGTGATGGCATGTGCAAAAAATGTCGGCCTGTTCCTCCCACACCGGAAACATTTTCCATCATTCGTAACACCCCATTTAAGAATTTTAGCTGGCATACAATACAGAACAAATATGTTCTTAAAATGCTGCTTTTTAAGTTAGCAGAGATCAGAATCTTTTCCGCAATCTCACTGGAATCTTCCAACAGAACACCCCACAAGCCCAAGCGAGTATTCCATTTTTGATTTTTAGGGCCCGATTCACAGAACTAACTTAAGACAAAATCCTAAACTTACTACCATTTTGGTACTCACGGACGGCACTTACTCATTTTGGTATTCACGGAAGACACTTACTCATTTCGGTATTCACAGAAGTTAGTAGTCCTAACTTTAGGACTCCTAAATGCCTTCTGTGAATACCGAAAGTCTTAAAGTTAGGATTTTTCTCAGTTTAGTAGTAGTAAAGTTAGGACTACTAACTTCTGTGAATACCGAAATGAGTAAGTGCCTTCTGTAGTAAGTTAAGGATTTAGTCTTAAATTAGTTCTGTGAATCGGCCCATGAGCCTCTAAGTCGTACTGCTGAGAGTCCACCAGACAATTACATAATGAACCGATCCGGTCCTCATGTTTCGGAGCCTCAACCAGGGAATTAGGTTTGAACATGCTCTGTCTCTGTCTCTTACATAAAAAATTCCGAACCTGTAGGAATTTAAATAATTCCATTTTAGGTAATGAGAACTTTTTAGCCAGTGATGCAAATGTAAGAATACCATCATCATTATAAAAATCACTGTTATGCCTAATCCCTTTATGTCTCTATTTAGTAATGATCCCATTCCAAAAAATAGCAGGTAGAAGTGTTGAAGCTGCTGTGGGTGTATAATAACTCACCCCCTCTATCTGAAAACACCTCCTTGCTACCTTCCAGACTTTAAAGGCAGCAAGCAAGACCTTAAAACGCATTTTTCTATAATAAATTGGCCCCAGGATTTTAAACAAGCAATTCTCAGCATCTATGCAGAGGAGCATTTGATAAATAGAAGGGGCTTCCGCCAAATTTTTAACTTCCTCCCCTGTCAATATTATTTGCATATTTTGCAACATACATGCATAAAATTAGAAGGTAAAGTTGGGCACTGCCAATCCGGGTCGATTACTGGGTAGCATCATAAATTTCATAGCTCTGCCCGATTTCCCATAACCCCATAAAAATCGACCCCAAATTGCTTGTAGATTCTGGAGCTGTGCGCGAGAGAGTTCAAGTGCCACTGATCTAAAAAAAAAAGTACAACATTTAAGGTAAAACACTCAGTTTAAGAACATTACACCTTCCCACCATTGAAAGGTAAAGGCATTCAATCCCATCTAATTGGTTCTTAATTCCCGTCAGCATAGAACCCCAATTTACATTTACTAGTTCTTTCAGGCTAACCCTGATCTTAATACCGAGGTATATCACCTCTTCCATAACCCTTGGGTCCTCTTTACATGCTAGATCTGTGCATATAACCTGTTTTTAAAGGCCAGTCATTCTATCACAGGGATTGCTGTGGCCGGGTCAGATGTTACCACTGCTATTTCATCTGCAGAAGCAAGTACCCTAAAATGTTCCTGTCCACATCTCACAGATTGAATCTTCCTGCTTCCCTCCAGAATGGTTAAAAATTGATTAATATATAACGCAAACAAGAGCGGGTAGCATGGACACCCCTGCCTTGTACCTCTAGAGAAAAAAAACAGGTCCGACTCTAAGCCCATCATACAAATCTTAGCTGTAGGGGTCTTATACATAACCTGGATAGCCTTAACAAACCCTGACCCAAACCCATAGTGCCACAGAGCTGTCCACAAAAACTCCCAGGGGACACGGTCAAATGCTTTCTCGGCATACAATAACACCACGCCAAAGTGGTGCACATTTGTGATATCCAATAGGGTGATAACCCTGTTGATATGATTGACTGTGTCCCTACCGGGTATAAACCCATCCTGACGTCTAGAAACCAATGGGGTAATGACCCTGGCCAGGCACATAGCCAGAATCTTTGCGTATATTTTCCCATCACAATTCAGCACAGAAATTGGCCTATAGGAACCAGGAAAATTGGGAGATTTATCCTTTTTTTTAAAACAATAATATTAGCACTGTTCCATGAGGGCAGGGTATTTCAAAGCTGTGCTGCTTGACATATGGCCAACATATCAGCTTTAAGCTCCTGTAAGAAGACTTTGTACACTTCCAATGGGAATTTGTCTGGGCCAGTAGCCTAACCACTAGCCAGTGAGTTGGTTGCTTCCTCTAACTCCTCCATTGTGATGGGGGCATCCGATATTGCAGATTCTTCCCTCCCCAGCCTCTCGCTACACACACTCTGCAACAAGAACTCCCCAGTCTGCCCCCCGTGGTTGCTCTCGGTGTAGAGTGTGTCAAGAAAGCTATTAAATGTGCTTTAGAATCTCAGCAGAGGTCACAACTATCTTCCAGATGAATCTGTCATAGTAGTAAACACTTGCACCGCCTCCTTCGATCGAAGACGTTGCGCAAGACATCGTCCTGTAGCTTCCCCATAATCATACCTCTCCTCTCTATAGATTTTATATTTACAAGCAGTTTCTTTGCTCCACTGAAGGTTGATCTCAGCCTTACAGCAAGCTCCCTCTGTCTGAAGCATAGTTACCCCAGTGACGCCCTGTAGCCCTCATATGAGGTTCTCTTCAGCTTTTCTGAGATCATGATAAAGGCCCTGCATCACTGTTTTTAGTTGATTCTGCTTATAACTCCAAAAATAAGGGCCTCCCCCTGAAGCCTGCCTTTAAAGCATCCCAGACCACTGGACACGAAGCTGTATTATAATTAATATCAATAAATTGCCTGATCCACTGCTTGATGTGAGTAATAAACAATGCATCCTGCAAAAGCTTCCTATCGAACAAAAAAGATCTTGGGGGTCTACAAATAGCTAAAGCAGGAATAACCGTGATCGAAGGTAATCCTGGGGCAGACCCGGATTTGGGTCCCTGAAAAAATCATCCTAGAAATAAAAAAATTATGTAGCCTCTTATGTCGATGTGAAAAAAACGTGAAGCCCGGGTCAGGATACCTCAACATAGGCCAATCAATCACAAGTCCATGATCATCCAACAGCTGCTGTAGTTCCCTGAAGACTTTAGGCTTCCTACCCCTATAATTGATAGCATCTGGCTGTATTCGCTGACAGCCCATGTGAATATTGAAATTACCACACAATATCAGCGGTGTAGGCCATGTGGTAAGTTCTATGTTGAGATCATCCAGTACCTGCGCCTCATCATGATTTGACCCATATACTGAGCATACAACAAACTTAGCAGCCCCTACTATGCACTTTGCAATGACCCAGTGGCCCTGCTTGTCAGCTGGTATCCTACCAGTGCTTTGTATACACTGTTTTGCCAGAATCTCCACCATCTCTGTTTGTTATACTTTGTTGTGTACATGCAATTAGACTAAAACCGAGCGCGTTTAGCACGCCCCCTCGCCGAAGGTCTTAAAAGACGCCCTGATTCGCTAGCGCTCTGACAACTTTGTAAACACTCCTGAGGCACAGCCGGGAGCAGATTCTAGATCGTGTTTGTAGCACTGTGTTTTAAAAACTGTAAATTTGGAAACTCTTTTAACTTTGCACTTACCCTCTCTCCACACGATTGCTGTGTGTAGACACCCCGTTTTACCAGCAAAACGAGCACTGGAAAAGCTGAAACCGGCGCCCTCTCTCTAATTGCCATTTCCCACGCCCTGACTTGGCCACGCCCACTACGAGGCCACGCCCCATCCCCTTTTTACCTTCATAATCATGTGCATATACCGGAAGCGCAGCGGACGAGCGCAGCGGGCGCGACGATGGCGCGCCGAAGGCGCGCTTAAGGCAAGCTCGTCTGCGCTCGTCCGCGATCAGGACGCGACCGGGGCCGGTAGCTATCTCCGACCCCCTAGCCATGTGATCACTACCTATTCTCGAAAGGAGCTGCTGTCTCTGAAACCCCCTCAGTGCCTTATCTGCCTTTTCCCTTCCTCTGACGTTCAAGGCATTGCTCACGCTTGCTCTGTCTGCAATTTCTCTCTTCCCTCTCCTGGCTACACTATCAGAACGACTCACGTCCTGATTTCCCCTCCTTCACGCGGTCTACCATCCCCCTCGACCCTCCGAGCTGCTCTGATCAACTGCAGATCCCTGAGTAAACACGCCATTGACATCTGGCAGTCCCTTCGGGACAACGACTGGGATCTGCTTTTTTTGACCGAAACATGGCTAAATGACACCACGAATCCCGCCATTACCCTCGCACTTCCGGAGGGCTATAACATCATCTGTGCAAACAGACCCAATGGTAAATCCGGGGGTGGTGTTGCATTAATTCATAAATCCAAATGGGCGGTCTCCCTTCCCCCATTTGACCAAATTGACAGCATTGAAGGTCTCCCCTTCAACGTCCAAATCTCCCCATCCTCTTCTTGTTCTGGAATTCTTATTTACCGCCCCCCGCATTCCAATGTCTCTCACTTACTGGCTCTGGCGGACTATCTTACTCAGCTTAGCACACGATACGCCAATTTCACCGCTCTAGGAGACTTTAATCTCCACGTCGATAATGATTCCTGCCCCCACAGCAGTAATTTCATTTCGACGCTAGCCGCTTGTAAGCTTGTCCAAACAGTTACTCTACCTACCCATAAAGCCGGTCATACTTTGGATCTGATCTGTTCCAATCTACCATCTATCCGAGTCACATCTCCCATCCCGGTTATATGGTCGGATCACTTCCTCATCCCTTTCGAGATTGACATCACCTGCCACGCTAGACCTGCCATCACCCCTAAATCATCAGGTAGAAACTGGAGTTGCATCACTCCTGAATCACTCCTGGGACACCTCAAAAACTTTCCTCCTTGTCTGTCGTCCGATCCGGACATATTGATCGATAATCTGGACTCATGGATTACTCAGGCCTTGGATGCCTTAGCTCCCAGCAAACCCATAAAAACCTACAGGGCGACACCCTCCGCACCATGGTACTCTGATGAGCTGCGGCAGAAAAAGGCCTCTTGTAAATCCCTCGAACGCCTTTGGAGACTCAACTTCTCCCTTGACAGCAAAATTACCTACAAATCAGCCCTTAAAGAATATCGGAGAATGATTGAAAGACACAAACGTGATTTTCTGGCATCCCGAATCCAACTTGCCAGTAATGGCCCTAGGGAAATTTTCAACATAGTGAGATCCTTCACAAACCCCATTGCGCTGACTCGTACTCAGCCTGCCTCCCAGTCGCTTTGCGACAAACTCTCTAAATTCTTTGAGGATAAGATTGAGGACATCTACTCCTCTTTCCCCCTCCCCAAAACCTCAGGGCAAAAAAAGAAACTTTCTACCCCCTCGCCCCAGCTACCTACCCTATTCGAATTTGACACCATATCAGAAGTAGACTCTCTGGCCGAACTAACCAAATGCAAATCAGGCTCACCCAAAGACCCCTGGCCGGCCAAGCTCTATAAAAAACATGCACCCCTTCTCAACCCCTACCTCAATCTCATCTGGAATGATTCATTCAGAACGGGCTGTTTCCCTGCCAAATGGAAACATGCCTCCTTAGTTCCCATCCTAAAGAAACCTAACCTAGATCCAGACAATCCCAGTAACTACAGGCCTATTTCTCTCCTGCCTGCCCCAGCTAAGATCTTGGAAAGACTGGCACATTCCCAGCTGTCGAAATACATTGAAACCCATGGTCTTCTCCACGACTCCCAGCACGGCTTTAGGTCGGGCCACAGCACCGAGTCGGCCCTTATCGAAATGGCCGACTCGGTGAGGTGGACGCTTGACCAAGGATCGAGGGCGGTGTTGGTGCTGCTGGATTTATCGGCAGCATTCGACACCGTCTCTCACAAAATCCTGCTGGGAAGACTGGAGGACCTTGGGCTGGGTGGAGCTGTCCTGAAATGGTTTTCATCCTACCTTTCGGACCGCACACAGCAGGTTTTCACACCCCCTTTTTCTTCTCTGGCCAGACCACTCAAATGGGGAGTCCCACAGGGCTCTTCCCTGAGCCCACTCCTTTTTAACGTGTATTTCACCCCTCTGGCCAAGTTGATTGCACAGACGGGGATCAAATCTACCTCCTACGCTGATGACATCCAGCTTCTTTTCACTTTCGATTCTCACTCTGCCTCTGCTTTTGATCCTTTGAAATCCTGTCTCAGGGACATCTCGAGCTGGATGGATACCAATTCCCTCCGGCTCAACGCCGGTAAAACAGAGATCCTTTTTTTCAACACATCATCCCCCTTGGATTCCAGTATATGGTGGCCAGAAGACTTAAGCCTAGCTCCCATCCCTAAAGACTCGGTGAGAAATCTCGGAGTCCGCTGGGACACTCAACTTAGCTTCAAAAATCAGGTGCAAACAGTAGCAACCTCCTGTTTCGCCAAGATTAGAATCATAAAACGCCTCATCAATTATCTGCCGGCAGACTGCCGTAAGACTGTGATCCAGGCCCTGATCATATCCCATCTTGATTATGCTAATGCTCTCTACCTTGGTATCACAGCGGGCCTCTGCCACAAGCTCCAGACGGTCCAAAACGCCGCCGCACGGCTGGTTGAGAGAATCCCGGCCAGACACCATATTACTCCTCATCTCCGTAAGTTACATTGGCTGCCCATAGCAAAAAGATGTGTATTCAAGGCCATGACTCTGGCCTTTCGAGCTTCAAAAGGCAAGGGATCGGCACACCTCAAAAACATTCTTCGACCTTATGCCAACTCCAGGACTCTACGGTCCAATACCCTCCATTTCCTGGAAACCCCCCGATGTAAACGATCTCGGGCCGGTGGCAAAACCTTTGAGGTCTGTACCTCTCAGTGCTGGAACAAACTTCCATTAGCCTTACGCACCTGTCAGACTGAATTAGTTTTCCGTAAATCCCTGAAAACACATCTGTTCTCCTCATAAATTTGGATATCTGCCCCTACGACCTCCCTTTGTTTTTCATTGTTTCAGCGCCGGGACGCCCCGTTGGGGCCGCTGTGCGCTCTATAAATTTCCCAAATAAATAAATAAATCTTGCACTTGCCCCACGGTATGTGGGTTTCCTGTATGCAAACCAGACCGGGTTTCATCACCCATAATTTGGCTGCTACTCGCTGTCTTTCCATCTTGTTATTCAGACCACATATATTAAAGGAACAAATACTCACCCCCGACTGTACCGGCCCATCCCCCATTGTGCCAGACAGCACCATCCCCCAGGATAACTCTCCTAGAGAATTACAACATGTATGCACCCAACAGTTTTCCACATGTTATGGATTGAATTTCTATGCCCCCCTCTTCCCACCCCCCCCCCGGTGCACCCCATCCCAAACCTGTGTGCCCCACCCCTACCGAGGAGCTCCCTGCCCAGATATCCTCTGGTAGCCCTCCCTCTTCCCAACCCAAATACAAGACAGTATGACCAATGGTCCCTCTAGATGAAAAGCTGCAACTTGCCCAAGCCCCCCCTCTTATACTAGTTTTTATCTGACGGATCTCACCCCATCACCAGACATTAGAACTGAAAAGGTGGCCTGTAAGGAGGTAAACACCCTTGTGCCCCAGTTAGATCGAATATAAAAATTCTTTAGCTTGAGCCTCAGAGGAGAAAAATCTGGGTCGTTCCTTGTGAATAATCTTTATCTTTGCTGGATTTAAAAGTAACACCTGTGCACCCTTTATTTATTTTTTTATTTTACGGAGTTTTAGATAGCGCGAACTTGACTTACATAGCACCAGGTGCCTTTCATGAGGATACATTCATTTTTGTTAGGCACGGGTACATTAAGTGATTTGCCCAGAATCACAGAAAGTTCTGCATCACTGCCAATACTCGAACCCGGCTCCCCAGATTCGAGGTTGACCACCCTTGCCATTAGGCCAACTCCTCTACCTTACCATGCAAAAGGGAAATGAGCTGCTGAAGTTGCCACCGTTTTTCCACCGTCTGATGGCAAAAGTTGGGCCTAACAAAGAACTCACTTCCCTTGCCTGCCCTTTTTCTATCTGGTCGTGCCAGATCATATACCGCTTGGTGAGCTAACAAATTATTTAAACATATCAAAATTGCCATGGGCCTCAGCGTGGTAGCTTGTCTGGCTCTTGGTTGCTGTTGAGAAAAAGGAAAACGGTGCACCCTATTTCAACATTCCAATTCCACATTGATAATTCAGGGAAAGCTTCAGCAAAGAGTTCAACAATTATCTTGTCCGTCCATGCCTTCTGGAATACCCAAAACTCGGATATTATTCAGCCACAGGCGGTTCTTGAGGTTAGAGAGCTTCCATTGTGTGTCATCTTTTTGTGAACGTATTTCCTCATTAATAGTCTTTGGTGCCGCAAATCTATCCACCAACAATGTGATCCAGGCCTCTGCTTCGCTGATCCTTTCTGCAAACTCAGAACAGGATATGGCAACCCGTCTCACAGAGTTCTGGAGCTTTCAACATGTTCCCTGCTTTCTTTGTAATGTTATGTTAATTTATATTTGTAGAGTGCCAAATCACCAACGGTCTCAAAGCGCTACAGACCATGAACCCAGGGATCCCATATTACTTGCTAGTTGGGCAAAATTGGGGTAAACTTATCTGAATGCCTCAGTGAACAAGATGGTCTTAAGTTTCCTCCTAAATGGGAGTAAAGTGGCTTCCCCACGTAAACTCTCCGGTAGCTTGTACCAAAGCTGGCGAATCACAACCGAGAAGGCACGCCTCCCCAAGGTGGTTCTAATAAAACACGGACAGGCCAACAGGTGTGTCTCTGATGAGCGAAGGCATCGACCAGGCACATAAAGCTTCAGACGGTTCTTTGATGCGTCAACCAGACACATAAAGCTTCAGACGGTCTTTGGCTCTCTGTGCGTGTCTCCTCTCTGTGTGCCATTATACTTTGATAAATTGCCGCCATAGATATCTCCTCGAGTGGTTCCACCAGGGCCTCCCCCATGCTCTTAGATGTGGACCCCCATCACCCAGAGTCCAGCCGAGAATGAGTAGTCCCATAGGAGTGTGTCTGAATCTGAAGACTGCACAGCACCTCCAGCAGCTCATGCTTTTTACATACTGTCAACGAGTCAGACTCCTGGTTGCCCCTAAGTTCTTCCTCGGGATGAGAACTGCTTGCTTCATTCCAACCTCTACCAGGTGACTCTCCTCCAGAGCATAGTTTGATGATGGACGAAGTTTCATCACCTGAAGAATCAGAGGGGTCCCACATGGAAAATAACTTTTTACCAGAGTCCATTGTTTTACCGAGTCCTTCAAGCTCTCCTGATTGCCACAAATGCTTTCTTCACTCTGTCCATCAGGCACCGATATATTAGCCGTCTTAGCACCCCTTGTAGTAGATATACATCAAGTCAAGCCATTCACCCTCATCTCTTTTTCCCTTTGGGGATCAGAGTAGGACGGACTGCTGAACCGTGTTCCTCACTAACCCCAGACACCCCATCTGTAACGAAACCACCCCCAGCTTTCAGCAACATGTCCTGTTGGGCTGGAGACCAATTGGAGCAATTAGTGATGTCAGCTTTGGGGTGAGGCTGAGCAGCTCCTACAGACAAATGCGGGTGGCCTCCGGGTGGGAAACAGCATTTACAACGCTGTTCCCAAAACGCAGTGCTATTACAATGCGTTCGTTACAACGACCGCATTGGTAGTACGTAATATCTTTACATTGCAAGTCATTACAATGACTTGCCGTAGGGGGCGCAAAGGTATTGGATATAAAATCCAACATCTTCCCTGCTGTTGTGCAAACTGGAGTAGGAATAGTAAATAAGACTATTCCTAAATCCAGCGAGGCAGAGACGCGGACCGAAGAATGCACAGCGGGAGAGGAGCACAGCCAGATTTTCAAATTGTAAACCATCTTGACTGTGAATGTTGTCATCTAAGTTGGATTCATTAAACTCAGATTCTAGAATTTCATGGTAATCCTTTTGTACAGAAGAAGCCATATTAGATTGTTCTGTGACTTCAAGACTGGTATTTGAATCCAATTTGGCTGACGTTTGAGATGGTTCTGTACTGGCATTAATATCAAACTCATCATAGTCTGAAAATGCACTTCTTTTTTAAAAATCATGTTCATCACAGTCCCATACATTTTGTTCTATTCCACCCTCACCATTAGTCTCATTACTCATGAGAATTGTTTCCTGACCTGGTCTTAACATAACTACTTCACATTTGCTCCACGATCCTTTGTTTCCTAGATAAACTGCACCCTTTGACACTTCAACTGCATTAAAAGGTAAAGAGAAAGTAGATTCTCCTTTTTCTACCTTAAATTGTTTTTTGATAATGAGCCAATCACTTTTTTCAATTACTTTGCTTTGTGGTTTTGTTACTGATATAATGATATGTTTCAGTTACCTTCTGTCTCTCAATGATTTTTTGTTGCCCATTTGTCTGTCTGTCATCAATTTCATTACACTTAGTATTTTTATGTACCAATTTCCGAACTTTGGGGTATGAACAGTCTTACACATTATTCCTCTCATTAGGTAAAACATTGAACAAATAGTAATATCAGTAATAGTGTTGTTATAACTATTAACTTTTTCACGAATAAACTCTTTGACTGGCAATTGAGATGCTATGGCTCACTGCACTCCTTCTTTTAAAACTCTGTGAACACATTCCACCTGTCCATTAGAAGATGGACTATATAACAGAGTTTTTTCTTGTCTAATTCCAAGTGTTTTGAAAAAAGTAATCATTTTAGTAGATATTAGTTGTGTTCCATGGTCTGAGACCAACATTTTGCGGTCGACCCTCAATTGCAAATATAATTATTTTTATTAAATATTAACTTCAGTAGTTATGGTTATGTTCTGAATTAATTCATAATAAATCCACTTACTGTAATATTCAAATAATACTACTAGATATTTACAACTGCTATCTAAAGACAACGGGACGGAAAGCTTTCGCCCCGGCTAGTAGCGGTGCCTTCAATAGTTTTGAAAACAGGAGAATATGTACATGAATTTGCTACAAGAATGTCAAAACATCAAGCTGTTTTAGACTATCAAAGAAAACCTACGCAAATCACGGACGCGTTGGTTTCCCCTGCTGAATCCTTCCTTTTGCAGAGACATAGCGCGAGGTAAGCGTGGAAGACATTTGCGTGGTGAGACTATACGGCTGTTGTTTCACACGCGAGTCATTCTTTATTGATTGTTACAAGCGGTAGCGCAGAGTAGCGCTCATCGAACTCATTCTGTGAGAAGTTTCAAGCAAAGCGCGAGTGCGCCTTTATTACGAACTGCTTGCTATTTTTGTTAGTTCACTTTTGCTCGAGCGCAAGGAGGCGTTCGTACATGATTGCTTTCACCTGGATACCGCTGGCATTGAAGTATATGCAAGGCGGTTATGTGATCTTCGCAGTACTGGGCAAGCTATGAAGACAATAGCCATGAATTACTAAGAGCGCTAGATAGCGCTACAACTTTATTGTTTTTGCCTTAAAAAACTAATTGAGAAAACGAACTGTGGTGCTTTATTAAGACTCCTCTTATCAACGCAGACATACTTCATTTGGAAAGAAGAGACGTTCTGCCGCTCGAAGGCTCGGATTGTGTTGTCTCTGCTGCTGGCTGCCACGGACATCTGTTTCCTGATTAACAAGGCCAACGGACTTTTATCTTCACTTTTAATCCTCGGGACTGCGAGGACCAGGGCGCCTTGCGGATTTCTCACCTGCCGCACCTGGGTCCTCTTCCCGACTCCTCCCCTGCTTATTACTTAGCGCCTCGGGGCACCCGCTTCCCGGGTGCCGCTCGAAGGCTCGGATTGTGTTGTCTCTGCTGCTGGCTGCCACGGACATCTGTTTCCTGATTAACAAGGCTAACGGACTTTTATCTTCACTTTTAATCCTCGGGACTGCGAGGACCAGGGCGCCTTGCGGATTTCTCACCTGCTGCACCTGGGTCCTCTTCCCGACTCCTCCTTTTCCTTATTTAAGTTCATCTTAGCCTCGCGTGAGCGGGACGCGTGCGGGGCGCAGTCCGGGGCGAAGCCCGGGCAAAGGGTGGGCCGTTTGAGGCCGTTCGAGGACATAGAGGACTGGCCTGGCCCACCCCCCCTTGGTTCTTGTTATCTGATTCGTCCCTTCTCCATTAGTAAGTACATTGTGGGTACTGTAATTTATATATATCATGAGTACACGGGGCAGTCGCAGTAAAACTGCAATGGGGCTGAGTAAGCCCAGCGGGACATTGGATGATTTCCTTGTTAAGACTAATCTAGCAATTGATGCTGAAATCACTAAAATGCAAAAGAGGGTGTCAGTCGAGCTTGATGCGGCACGTAGACTTTCCCAGACTTTCGCTAACTCTAAAAAATCTTCCTTAGGGAAAATCGCGTCTGCTGCATCTCCACAACATGCTTCTTGCCCTTCCCCACTGATAATCCTGGCCGATGTCCATCATGCTCCCCCACCACCTTCCCTTCCATTAGAGCCTATACCCATCTTAACTACCGGGCCCCCCAAAACTTTCGAGGGAATCGCGTCCACTGGACCTGGAACTGCCATTGTTTTGTCGGATAGCCCTGACCCCCCTGACCTCTCTCCCCCAGCAGCAAAAAATAAAAATAAAGATGGCCTAACTCTGAAAAAGAAAAATTACGCAAGATCTGCCTATGCCCGCAAAAAAGAAAAAATTGCGAGGTCACAGTTCTTTAATAACAGGCGAACACTACCCACCACTGGGGAGATCATACAAGCCCCAAATTTGGTTAATCATCTAATAGGGGGGGACAGGGAACATAGCAATCTTAATGTAGTCCTTGACCCTATCCAAGGGCCTCTCCCCACATATGGTGAGAAACCTATAGAGGGAGGGCAAAGTGAGCCAGGAAGGGATAGAGACAAGGGGGGTGATGACGAAGACTTTCTTAAGATAGTCTGGGGTACATTAAAACAATTACTATCACCTCTGGAACTCAGGCTTTCTCGTATAGAGAATAATCTCCTCGAGATGGATAAGACCTTAGTTTCCCTGGCCACCCTTAGCCTAAAACAACTGGAAGCAACTTATCCTCATATTGCTGAGAGTACTCCTCAGGAGAATGACGATGGTATTTACCCGGTACCAGAAACTAATGTTAGTTCCCTTGCTCCTGAAATTCTACCTCCGGTCTTGTCCCTACCCCCACCAAAGCCAACCCCAATATCTAAACCCTGCTTTAAGCCAACCGTTCCCTTTCCCCCTTTACCAAAAACCCCAACATTAGTGGCAAAAGGCCCCGAGAACCAGTCCTTATCCAACCCTATCCCTAAGGCCGCACACAAGTCCAATAAGATTAATATCCCCCCTACTGCGTGCATAACCAACCAGTACCATGGCCGCCAGAACTTTCGTGGGGGCTACATTGATCTTCCTCCTGACGCCGGGCCCTACGTCGTCATACTGGCTGGTGTACCACCACTTGACCCGCTTTCTAGGGAGACCCAGTGGTCCCTAAAGAATAAGGTGATCCACTGGCTCAACATCAATAGACAGCTCCCCAATACTGTTAGGACTAGGGTTCTAATGGTTAGGAGAGTGCCATGGGTGGGTCGTACCCATAAATCCATCCCTGGTGACTGCATAGTGGTCTCATTTGCAGACCCTTACACAGCCCAGCATATTACTATATGGGATTCACAGGACACCGACCAATCTATTGTCACCAGACCCCTTACCTTTTTCTATCCTCCAAAACAGACTGTTGAGCCATCTGGGGCTTGGTCAATAGCCCACAATCGTAGATGGAAAGGACATGGGGATGGTTGGCAACCCTTTAACAACTGGTGGGAAGGAGCACCCACCATGAACAGGTTTGAATGTCTGGATCAGGTGGATTGACTGGGAATTAGCGCCGCTCCAATCCCTACCAATGCCAAAAATCCCCTAACGGAAACCGTTTCGAGTGAAAAATTAATGCCCATACCCCAAGTTCCAACCCACACTGGGATAGACCTAAACCCCCCTGAACAGCGCCCTCTTTTTGCACAGGTCAAACTACAGGCAGACCCTGAACACCTGCAAGCTCGGATAGGCATAACGGGGAATGCAGGGCATTATCTACAGGAAATCAGAAACTCAATGCACTCTCTCCTTTCTTGGAATGTTGCAGGCCTCGATAGTAAGATCACCCACAAACCTTGGCTGGAGATTGTGCAGAAGTATGGCATCCTATGCCTACAAGAAACCTGGCTTATAGAGGAAGTGCACATGTTGGGCTACCGAACCTTCCATTCCCCAGCTGTGCCATCAGCCCAGAGTCGCAACAAGGGGGGCCTGTGCACATACATATCTAATGTAGGGGACGTAAAAGTTTCCGATTTTCAATCTAATCAGTACTTCCAAATCATACTATTTAAATGGGGCATTTCGCAAAAGGTGATTCTTGTGAATTTTTATAATAATTTGTTAATTGGTGAGGTGGAACCAATTTTGAATATTATGATCCATCATATTCACAAACTGAGAGATCAAGCTTCGGGGGATCACATAGTGTTGTGGGTGGGTGACTTCAATTGCCCCGTCTGTCCGTCTTCTGAGTTAGGTTTGTGCGGCCTTTCAGATCTCGGGGAGGACGGTCCTCTGCACTTCTCCCACACCAACATGGGGTCTCTTCTTAACAATGTCATATTTACCTTCGACCTCACCTTTATTAACCAGGCATGCTCCCCTCCGGTTCCCTTTGCCCCAACGTACCATGGAAGAGGTTGTAAATCTACAATCGATTTTGCCTTGATATCACCCACCTATCCTGACTTTATAACCTTCTGGGAAACGGGGGATGACCCCATGAGCGATCATTATCCTATCACCTTCGGGGTAAATCTCATGGAGGGCAAAGTAAAGGAACCTAGTAGGGTTCTATATCCATTTGAGGTTACCCTATCTAAGACCAATGGGTATGTAATTAAATGGGAGAAAATGAACCCAACATCTTTTTTCCAAAACTTCCTATCCTCCTGCTTCACGGATATACTTGCCTGCTTAGAGGAAGATACTGACCCAAAGAGCATCATGGTTGCTTTTTCTAACATTCAGAGCCACATAAAAAATGCACTGACTAGGAACTGCAAAGACAAGGGGAGGCATACTCGTGGGTGGTTTGACTCTAGATGTACATCTACACTGAAAATCTTAAAGAAAGCTTTGTCTGCCGACCCAAAAGATAGAGTTCAAATTCGTCAAGCGAGATATGATTATAAGCTGGCAATTAAACAGCGGAGGGCGAAACTGAAGCAAGAGGCCTGGGAAGCCTTGGGGGAAGCTGCTAGGTATAAGGACAGTAATGCCTTCTGGAAAGTCATAAGATCTGTTTATAACTTAAAAGACAGAGATAACTCTGTAGAAGTGGCTATAACGGCTGAGCTCTGGGTAGAACATTATGGTAACCTTTATTCCAATAACATACAGGGTAATGCCTCGAACCCATGTAATGTGAATTTACCCCCAGATAGCATCACTCAGGATAACCACCTAACTGTCTCCCCAGCACCTTCCTACCCTATTGAACTGGTATTTACCACATTAGAAGTGGAAGATGCCCTTAGAGAAAGTCCCTTAGGTAAAGCCCCCGGCCCTGACCACACCCCAGTGGATCTCTATAAATCAGAACCGGACTTCTGGGTTCCCTTGTTAACCAATGTATTAAATATGGGAAATAAATGCGGTTTTATTACCACCTGGTCGGACGCAATCGTAGTCCCCTTTTTTAAAAAAGGAAATAGGGACGACCCTGCTTGTTACCGTCCTATATCGCTATTGGACGGACTCATGAAAATTGCTGGCAGGATTGTCCTCAAGAGGATACAATACTGGGAAAAAGAGAAGAAGGTTATCTCGGAGTTCCAATATGGGTTTCGAAAGGGACTAGGGACATTGGAGCAATCCCTAAACTTGTCCCTATTAGTCTCCAAATATACACAGGCCAAAAAAGGGGACCTATTTGTTACCTTTGTCGACCTCAGCTCCGCATTCGATTGCGTGGATCATGCGATGCTCTGGTCGACACTGGAAGACATCGGGGTGGACTCAGTTATCCTTATATTTATCAAAGAATTATATAGAGAAGCGGGGGCCAGAGTAAGATTTGGGACCCAGGGGCAATGTTCACAAAAATTTGCCATAAACAGAGGGGTGAGGCAAGGCTGCATACTTGCACCCTTGCTTTTCACATTTTACATAAACTCTATTGCTGAAAGTTTAATAACTCTGCCAAACGATTACCCGGCTGTTAATGGTAGGCCTGTACCCATTCTTTTATATGCTGACGACGCGGCAATCATGTCTAGGACAAAAATAGGTTTGCAGAGAGCAGTAAATGAATTTTCATCCTACATGGGTAAAAGAAATTTAAAGGTGAATATTTCCAAAACTTTCTCCATGCCCTGCTCTCAAAAGAACAACAGACCATCATGCTCAATATATTTAGACCAGCAAAAGATTGCCATTACAGACACCTTTTGCTATTTGGGCATTGTGTTTGACAGGTGGGGAAGGTGGAAATACGCAGTGTCAGCTAGGAAACTCGCCTTTAGCCGTGCCATATGTGCTTTAAGAACCTTTGCAGCTAAAACTGGGGGTAAACCCATTCAAGAAATGTTACAGATCTACCGGGCAAAGTGTATAGCTACGGCCACATATGGCGCAGGTCTCTGGGGTTTCGAGAATGTGTCCTCATTACAAACTTGTGAGAATATCTTCATTTGTTACTTACTAGGTGTGTCCAAAACCACGTCGACTTTTATGACTCACATTGAGTCCGGCGTCAAATACCTTAGCGACATCATAAAAATATCACCTTGTTTGCTTTGGCATAAGATTTGGACCACAGAGGAGTGCAATCTGAATAGAAATCTCATAAAAGACTGCATGGCTTTGGACGGTGTAGCAAAAGTCAAGTGGCTGCGATACGTACAAGCGATGTTTACTAACATTGGACACTCTGAATTCTACGACGAACCAGAGACCCTACAAACCTTGACTAGACCGGCCCTTAAAAAACTATTATCTATACACTTAGAGAGTGCTAGATGGGACACTGAGAAACTTAAAGGCACAACTCTGAGCTATCAGCAAATCACCCCTACTGAAGGCCTACAATTTTACCTTGGGATTGAAAAGGCACCCTATGCTCGCATGCTTTTAACTAGGCTGCGCCTAGGGACTTTCTTCCGTTTGGTTACTTTGCCGAAACAGAATGACTGGGCCTCATTGAAATTAATATGTCCATGCGACGATCATTCAACACAAAGTAACATTCACATCATGTTCTTTTGTAATCTGTATACCAGCCCGAGGAAATTATTTCTTTTACCCCTACTTAAACGCTGGGGGCTAAGAACATGTAAATCTGCATACCTAAAAGTTTTGCTTTTAGAAGATGTGGATGTTATCTTGGTTGTTTCTCGCTTTTTAATGTCAGTGATGAAATTTAGAAACTCAATGAGTTAACTAACACATGTCAATATTGACTGTTGTAGATTTTTAACTTTTGGAGAAATGTTTTTATCCATTTTGGTAACTTTGTTTACATGAAAAATGTTCTTAATTGTCTGCATAAATTGTATTTGTATGCTTTTATGATTTTTTGATAAATCGAATAAAGCTATTATTACTTACTTACTTACTTAACTGCTATCTAAAATGTTGAACAGACTTGAAACATCAATAGCAGTTTTTGACCATGGGCCATCAGGAATTTCAACTGATTGCATTTCATTCTTGCTTGTCTTCCAATGTTTATCCACCTTTATACATTCCACACATTGGTCAACATGCATAATAACATCTGCATTAATGCCTGGCCACCAATAGTAATTACGCCCAAAGGAATTTGTAGTAGTTGAACCAGGATGTCCTCTGTGATCCAAACTAACACGTTTTTTCCTTAGTTAAAAAGGGGGTATAAATAAGTAATGTCTCATTCATAAGCCATTCTCCACAGTAATTCATCAGATACTTGTAGATAACACTTCATTTCTTGGTTTAAATTTCTTAATGGAGGTCATTTATTTGTTAGATATTCAATAACCTTAAGCAAAGTATTGTCTTTTTTATTGTGTATCTATCCATTCACTTTCTGAAATTGCTCCTTTACTTATAATAGTTGCATCTACAGGTGCTACAACATATTCCATATCTTCTAAACTTTCTTCTTCATAATCATTTACTGGTAATCTCAACAAACAGTCTGCTCGACAATTTAACCCTCCTGGAATGTGTCTGATTTTGAAATTAAATTCTTGTAACTTTGCAATTAATCTCACCAGTCTAGACAACGCTTTGCCAATTGCCTCTTCCACATTCATCCATCATATACACCAATGGTTTATGATCTGTAATAATTTCAAACTCCTTTCCCCAAAAATAAATTTTTAGTTTTTCAACAGCCCAGACACACACTAGAGTTTAAAATGTCACAAGGTAGTTGTGGATATGTTGTCGCACATTCAAAAAGTAATTATCAAATATTAGGGTATTCAGATCAATTAAACACAGTCATGTAAGAGTCAAACGTATGACAGGTGCCAACTCGGGGTAAGATACCCCACTACCAAGAGTACCAATCACACAAGCCACAAAATGACTTGTAAAATATATACAAAAATAGAAACCCCGGCACTCTAGTTAAATGCATATACAGTTTTTGAATATAGATCTCTCAGAACAGAAAAACAAGATGATGTGAAGGAATACCCCCTGACACAGAGAACGTCCAGGAGAGCATATGTTAATCATTCAAACACTAATTTATTCATTGGTAAATGACCAAGGACATGATTAATACCATTACATCAGATATCAAAAATGTTCATAAAAGTGATTAATTCTATGAAGTTCTTGAGATTCCAGTTCTTGTCATGTAGAGCATCAGAAACAGCCAACGCGCGTTTCGTCACCACGGTGACTTCCTCAAGGCTTAAGTGGAGCTCACACAGGGGCTTCAAAGTCTCTACTTCCCTGTTGACTCAGATATCCTGGATAACTGTAAATTCCCAGGTTCACATTCCAATATTCGAACCAACTAATAAAATACTTCTGATGACTGCTTTAAATCCTTGTCTTTGCTTAACACGATTTGGGTATAACTTAGGTATAATAGAATAGTTCTTCTGGACGTTTAACGTACTGCGTTCGTATTTTCAAAACGCTAAACCCTTTTTGTTTCACAGGGTCTGGAGTCAGAATTGGATGGAAATCGAATCAGATGTCCCATAGTAATCATTTAATAGTACAAGGTAATGGTCGTCGCTGTCATCAGAAAAAGTGTATCCACAAGTTAGGGAACCATGATAAGGCCCTGGGGAAAAGAATCCATGTGGTCACGACCAAAAGTACCCTGCCACCCTTTGTTGCCAAACACCTAGAGTTTCACGTGCTGTGGTGCTTTTCTGCATTTTTTTAATCTTAGAAATATATGCTATAATGCATTCATTGTCTCCTTTTTCTGACTGAAAACAGCTCCAATGCCTACGGCACCGGCATCAAAAGTTATGATGTTTTTACGATTTGTATCATATAGGTAGAATGCCGCCACTTCAACAATTGATTTTTTTAGTTTCCTCAAATGCATAATCCAGTTCTCTACCCCACACGCATTTTATATACTGAAATAAAACGAGTATAGTATACGCTGAGCCCTAAGAATGATTTTAGTGTTGCTCAATCACTGGGATTAGGTGCTTCTCTTATTGCTTTTACCAAATCATATTTGGGATTTATTCCATCTGAAGTAAGTAGGTATCCTAAGTATTCTATACTGTCTTGTAAAAAGTTACACTTGTTCTTTGACACTGTCATACCTCTTTCTTTTAGTATGGACAATACTGAATGTAATGTTTCATTGTGTTCCTGTACAGTTCCAGCGCGTACTAAAATATCATCTTGAAACTTTTCTACTCCTTTTAAGTCATTGAAAATTATGTCCAGTAATTTTTGAAAAGCGCTACCAACGGAGGCTAGTCCATAAGGTAATCTTACATATCTGTAAACTCCAAACGGAGTTACAAAAGTTGTTAACTCTTTAGAATCTTCAGATAATCTGATTCAGTGATATGCTGACTTGAGATCAATCAATCAGATGTTGAAGGTAATATTTCCTGGATTTTTTGTAATGGATGACAATCCACAACAATATTTTTATTGAGAGATCTCAAGTCAGCACAAAACCTCCTGTCTCCTGTCTTTTTTTTATTGACAACAATGGTGCAAAACCATTCTGATGAGTCTGTGGGCACAATTACTCCTTCGATCTTTCGTTACAAAGTTTTTCAAGTAACATTTTCAATTCTTTTCTCACTGATAGGGCAACTGATCTTATTTTGTGTGTTATAGGTATGACACATTGCTCGATCTTAATTTGGTGTTCAAACCCTTTATCACACCCTGTTTGTTCTTTGAATACATCTTTTGTGTTGCTTAAGACAACATATAGAGTTAGTTTTTCTCCTGAAACATGAATGCAATCTATAGAATTTTAATCTAAGACAATAGGCTCAGCTGAACCTGGTTTTAAAATAACTCCTAGCTTAGCTAAATCTTTCTGTTCAACTATATTACGTCTTCTCTCAGCAACAGAGATTTTAGTTTTATTGGTTCATCCTTTTAAACTAAGATGATCATAAAAAATCCTGACCATATTGATGTCAAATTCTCCAAAAGCTTTGGATTTTACATCAGAATCTGGATGGACAACCTCTTGCCATAAATTATATAACGTTGTGTCTGATATAATAGATACGGGAGAACCAGAGTCTGCCATTACCTGTAATTCTACTTGTCCTAGGTGTACATTTCCCAAAGGTGTTCTTATTTTACCCTCAGATACTGCAACAGATAACACAAAATTTGAACAAAGTTCTTCATCAAACTCTTCGATGGCATTAACCTTCACTTTACTCTTATAACTACTTTTGGTATTTTTACAAGACAAGGCAAAATGACAAATTTACGCATCTTTTACCAATGGCTGGACATCCTAGAACATTTGCAAAGTGATTTTTAGAACCACACCTGTAACACATGCAAGATTTACCTTCAATATTCTTCCCACTTTTGTTTCTCTCAGTTGATTTTTGATCAAACTTCTTATTTTCCTGTAAAGGAAAAACGTTAGTAGTGTGCACATTTTCATTGGATATTACTTTATATGACACTAATGAAAGTTCAATTCCCTTTGCAATGTCTATCACTTCTTGTAACATAGGATTTCTACATGCTAATAATTGTTCCTGAATCGTCTTTGAGTAGTAGTGAAAAACAAATTGGTCTCTGATATAAATATTCACCATTTCATTGAATTCACAACTTGATGCAAGAACTCTAAGAGCCGCAATGTATTCCTCTATGTTTTCACTTTCAGATTTTCACATTGCAAATCTGTGTCTCCCTACCATAGTATTTGGGTCCTCCGTAAACTGTTTTTCCATGCGCTTAACTGCCTCCTGGTATTCATCCTTTGGTATAAACTGACCAGGTGTATTCTCATATTCTGGCAAACTGTCAAAGATGTCCTGGCCAGTATTGCCCATTAAACATAACATTATTGCTTTTTTTTCCTTCTGCATTAAAAGCTTTGCCATCTATTGCTATAAGATAGTTTTCTAGGGCTCTATGCCAATTCTTCCAGCGCATGGTCGATTTTCTTGGGTCACTCAAAAAGAAAGCTGGTACACATATAGTATTGGAATATGACTCGTTATTTCGCATACCATTACTTTGCAGCTTTTTACTACGAAGTTTTTACATAGCAAATGACATTACTACGCAAGTTTTTAGTTCGCATACCTTTACATTGCAGTGTTAATGTATGCAAACTAAAAACTTGCCTAGTAATAAAAACAGACATTTACCCCAACACTACACTAAATACAAATATACTACCCTACACATAACAAACTCTAAAACACTACCCAAACACCCAAACACTACACTAACCTACACTACTAAAACACCACTACACTACTCTAAACCCTAAATCACTACCCCCGGACAACCCTCCCCCTTCCCCCAGCCCACTCCCTACACTCAAACACTACCCTGCACGACACCCCTACACTACCCTAAACCCTAAAACACTACCCTACACTTCACAACACCACAACACTACCATAAACCTTAAAACCCTACCCCCTGCACAACCCTCCCCCGACCCCCAGTCCTGTCCCTACACCCAAACACTACCTTGCATGCCACGCCAACACTACCCTAAGCCCTAAAACACTATCCTACACTACACTAACACCACAATACTATCCTAACTCCTAAAACACTACCCCCAGCACGACCCTGCCACTACCCCCAATCTGTTCCCTACACTGAAACACTACCCTGCATGACACCCTGATGCTACCCTAAACCCTAAAACACTACCCTACACTACACAAACACCACATCGCTACCCTAAAACCTAAAACACTACCACTAGCACGACCCTGCCCCTACCCCCAGTCCGGTCCCTACACTGAAACACTACCCTGCACGACCCCTCGAAACTACCCTAAACCCTAAAACACTACCCTATACTACACAAACACCACATCACTACCCTAAACCCTAAAACACTACCCCCAGCGCGACCTTGCCCCTACCCCCAGCCCAGTCCCTACACTGAAACCCTACCCTGCACGACCCCTGACACTACTCTAACCCAAAAACACTACCCTACACTACACTAACACCACACCACTACCCTAAACCCTAACACACTACACCCAGCATGACCCTGCACGACCCCCAACACTACCCTAAACCCATATACACTACTCTACACTACCCTCCCCATAGGACAGCGCCCTGGCTTACCTCTCCTGACGTCCTCCACGTAGGTGAGGAACCCAATGCGGGACTCCTTGGTGACCATGGCCCCCTCACTCCATGACAAAGGGGGCCACTCTCCCTATCCCTGTCACCTCCCTGTTACCTCCCCCTGCCGACGACTCCATAATTTTCATCGCGCTCCTCCAGGTCATCTGACTTCATCCGGGTCATCCGACTTCAGGCAGGGAGAAAACCCTGCAACCAGCTGTGAGTGACTAGCGCCATTGTTTAGCCATTACAACGCATGCGTTGTTACAACACCTGCGATGTAACAACTTGCTTAGTAAAGGCTATGCGTTGTAAGGGTATGCGGAGTAAAGCCTCCGAAGTAATGGGTGATTACCATAGTATTGCTTTCAATCAATCAATCAATCAGGAACATTTGTAGAGCGCGCTACTCACCCGCGAGGGTCTCAAGGCGCTGGGAGGGCGGTTGCCGCTATTGCTCGAAAAGCCAGGTCTTGAGGTGCTTCCTGAAGGAGAGATGGTCCTGGGTCAGTCGTAGGGGGGTGGGGAGGGAGTTCCACGTCTTGGCCGCCAGGCTTTGTGTCATCTTGTTTGATTAATCCTCCTTGTTGCAATTGTCTTTCACCTCAAACATTAAAGTTGTGATTAATTTACTTGTACTGTAACTGGTTAAAGTTAGATTGTGTGGGTATTGTCTTGGAAAGAAGTCTTTATGATGCTGTCCACTGAACGTCTTATGATAAGTTGCCAATGAAGTAACTTGCTAAAATGGCGGCATGTTGATGCTTTTGAAGTGTGTGACGTTGCTAAGGTGTCCCAAAGAGAACACTGCACACAACTACGTCATTGCAATACACGCGCACACAGAGACAAACGCAGAGGCCTCGTCGCGGGCCTCTAATGGTTCATTCAAGCAATGGTACAATTTCAAAGCATTTTTGTTTGATAACGCTTAAGCATAAATGAACTAATTTCAATATTGTTACAATTTTGCAAATAGTTCTTGCGTTTTTTACAAATCGGTTGTTCTCTGAGAATCATCCTGAATCCTTATTGAAGTTTTCTGTCTGTGCAGAATTGACCTTAGATAGATCATAATACAGCTGTGGGCCTTCCTTGTAGAGATCGTCGGAAAATTGTTAAGACAGAAGCTGAAAATGTAGAAATAGAGATATTTATTTCAAGTAATAAATATCATAAGGCCCACACATAGGTGAAAGCCAGACTGCTGCTCCTGACAGTGCATATGAATAATAAATCAACATTCCATTGCCTCATGTAAATACATACCCATAGATTTTACGTCATAACATGTACTTAACCTTACTGGACACAAGAGTCAGGCTAAACAATTGCACTTTGTGGCGCCAACATCTTAATGAACAAACTTTGATGATTCAAGAGATTGCATATATACCATAGGCATTTCCATAGCCGGCTTGATTCCCCCTGTCCACCACGGAGAGCCCTGTACTGAGGTAAAAGAAGCCTGTAAGGGAGTCATACGACATTTCCTGGAGTAGGCTTTTAAACCTGCGCCGGGCGCAACTTTCCAGGGTACTCCTCGGTATGTTTGTAAATCCCTATAAAACGTAAATCTGCATGTGCATGCAGGTATAAATCACTGAGTGCAGAATTATGATGTGTTTGCTACTCGACACCAGTGTGTCCAGTTTCCTCTTACAATTATCAAAAAATTGACATTTTCTACAAATGCCAAGAATGGTCTCTTTTTTAATTGAGAATGCCAGATTAGCAAATATCAGACTATGGGCTTCCACAATGAGGCTGACAACCTTTGAAAGGGTTTATTTAAAGGAAAATTGATGTACCACAACAAACATCACCACTCAAGTGGAATTTTTATAATAAATAGGTACATTAGGGTTATTGGTTGTAACTGTGAACAAATACTGCTTCTTTCAACCGTAAGGGGAATATTTTTAAAAATCTTCAGATAAATATAACATGGACTCAGAATATTATATTGTACACGGTTTATTACAGATTCAGCACGTTTTCGAAGTTCATAATGAAATTAATGTTTCACAGTGAGAGCCGTGTATTATATCCTGAACTTTCACTGTACTAATGTTGCCAGGTTCCACATTTGGGTACTTTTTTTTTTAAAGAAATCATCATGACTCAATGATCCATTACATGTTCCATATTCCAGACATGAGCGATTATCAGAGAATGTGGTTAGGCTACTGGCTAGCAGTAGCGAAGATGTACAATCTGAGAAACTTGAGAACTTCAATGCCACCCAGCATCAGGGAATGTCTCTATAAGAGGTTTGTGGCCTCCCATGAGAGGCTGGTTTTCACAGATCTTGCATCTCAACATCCAGCTGACATCATCCAACATAGCAATGCCTGCTGCTGGTGATTGTTCGAAACGTGGAACTGAGAGAATAAAATGGTTTTGTTTCTCTTCACTAAAAGGCCCCTTTAAGCCTATCGGGGGTCACTTTCTGTTGGAGTAACACTTTGAGTGAGGCTCAATATTGTCCCTACTTGCTGCTCTGTGCAGTGGCATTTGTTCATTGAGCTACTGTTTTGTTTGAATCCTGACAAAAGACAAGTGACCATTGCTATTGATTTAGGGCTAGAGTTACTAACCTTTCAAGCAATGCAGTGTAGCAAGGCAACCTGCTGTGCTGAGTTGTGTGAAACGAAGAGGGCAGAAATGTGCCGCACCTACTAAGATATGGCGCACTAATGCTATCTCATAGCACTGGGCACCTGTCAAGCAGCCTTGCGCTAACACAGGCACCGTAGCACCACGGTGCTAAGGGTGGCTGTGTTACAAGGATAATTGGTTTGTGCCTCCTGCACAAAAACAATCTCTCGCAGCATTTTCTTCTTTCTATGCGTGCTGCATATTGTACCACATATAGAAAGAGAAAATAATGAGGAGGGAAAATATTTTTCTCCTCGTATCCGGCAGGGGTAGGTAGCGATTTATGTAATCCCAGGTTTACAAACCTTTGTGAATCTGGGATTGTGTGTAATCCATGGGTGGATGCATGGGAACGCCCACGTTCCACCATGGAACACCTTCTCAGAAGAAATGTAACGCAATGCAGCACAAGCCACTGTGTTGTGTTACAAGTTTTTTAAAACCCATGCAAAGTGGAGAAAATGGGCACCTGCGTGGCTTTGCAAATATCTACTAGCGTTTTATGCCATGGGTGCACCACAAAAGTAGTCCAGTTATGACACAGAATGATAGTAAATCAGGTCTTTAATGTCTGACCTTTGTTTGGTATATTTTGCAACATATTTGTCACTTAAATTTGGGATTGCTGTATTGTAGAAACTTTGCCACAAGGTACCCCTAGGACATTCAATCTATATTATGCCTCTGTTTCTATTTGGCCCCCATTGTTGCTATTCTCTATGTACTTTGGTCCTCTTGCCTTCTTTTAATAAATCTTTAACAGCGTTTTCATGCATTCTTATGTCTATTGTTTTCATTTTACCTCCGTCTAGAAGACTCTGCCAGGCAGAAATATTTCCCAAAAGAATTCTGATTTGCATGATATGATCTTGCTCTCATCTGTTTGTCTGTTCTACGGTCACTCAATAATCAATATCATTGCCAGTGGCGGCTCGCTGAGAGAGAGCTGCAGGGCCATGGGGTGGGGCAGTGGAGGGGCAGGGTAGGGGGTAGTAAACTCCGGCATACAGCATAAAGGAGTTAAGTACATAAATAAATGAATAAAACAATTTACTTTATGCGCGCTGCTATGGCAACTCAGCAATGCTGCGCGAGCAATGTAAATTGTTGAATTTATTTATTTATTTACTTAACTCCATTACACCATATGCCAGAGTTTACTACCCCACACCCAGCCACTTCACCGCCCAACCGCCCCACAGCACTCCCTCGTTGTGCCACCACTGATCATTGTACCCCCATAGTCGTAAGAGTTAATATCACGCCTCAGTCATGAAGTAAAATATTCCTCCATTTGTCTCACTGCTTTGTATTTGGATTCGCAATATGCTGTGTGTCCTGTTGGAATTAGGTTCAGTTTCAGTAAAGCTGTGTCACACGCGGTGCATAGCTCTGCGCTTGCGCCATAGTCAGTACTTTGGGCACATGCGCGGTAATAACACCCCCAACACGCATGTGCAGCGCACAGACGCTTCGCAGCAGCTACACGTTCTGCTTGTCTATAGAGTGTATGCCGGCCCCACTCCGGCCACAACATGTCCGATTGCACGGACCTCAGGCAACCACACCGGAAGCCCATATTTGGCCGGTCAGGCAATACCCCTGATCTCCACCAAAGCGCGATGTTGGGACACCAGACGCTGCACTCCGGCACCCAATTAGACCCTGATTGGCAATTTACTAGACGCCTCTCCTCTCAGTTAACATTGAGGAGCGGAGGAGCACAGATAAAGGCGCAGAGGCGGAGATCACGTCACGTATCAATAAGAGTATGAATGTGGGGATGAGTGTGTTTCCTTTTCAGGTACCCTGAATCTGATATACTACAGAACCTTGTATGTGTTCTTTGTAGCGTTTACCCTCGTTTAAACACCTTGTATTTTGTTGTTTTCCTCCTCACTATCTTTTTAGCGTTTGACCTAAGGGGTCTCCTGCCCTCACCCTCCTATGGGGCACAGTGTCCCAATTATAGGGCAAGCATTTTTGGACATAATTTCTCCTCTCTGGTGCACACATGATTGTCACTACTCCTGCACTCATAGCCACTCACAATAGTTCCTCTGTGTGCGTGGCTGACTATACGATGTTTTGTGTCCTTAGTGCTTTGTTACACTGTATGTTTTTTCTTTCAGGCTTTAGCTACAGGCCAGATCACGGTGGAGTGTGATGTATATCACCCCACTCAGTGGAAATCCTCTGACCACAAGTCTGGTAAGAGTGGAGCCCGCAGTTAATTTATTTAGGTCCAGATGAATGCCATGGACCCTACTGGGCCATTTGGAAGAAACATGTCGACCCCATTGATACTGGTGAGGGGACAATAATATCCTCAAAACACTGATCACTTTGTTTTAATTACCATATAGATGCCAGCAATATTAACATTTATTTGACATCCATAATGGCTTTTCAACCTCACTATCTTTTTGTTTGGGCCCCCACTTAGCTTAGAAGTGCAGAAGTGCATCCCTGTCGTCAGTTGTATGCCCACCCTCTATCAAACTAAGTTTTTAGAGGGCGAGGACTGGTCAGTGATGAAGCATGACACCAGGTGGTGTGTGAGACCAGTCCTTCACTTTTTGTGAGATGCCTGCACTCACAAATTAATTTGCACTAGCACTAGTGACACCTCACTGGGAGCAGCTCTATTGTAGGGGTGGGCGGAATTTGCGAAGTTGCCTTTCGCACAATTTCGCAAACAGCAAAAAAATCTCTACGAACACGCGGAATTTCGCGTGCTCACGGAGATTTTGGTCTGATTAATGAGTTACTGAATTTGAGCTTCAACTCGGGCACCTACTTTATTTATATCTGTAAGTGCTTCCTGTTGAGGTTTAGTTTTTGTGACAGGACCATCGTGCCAGAATGAATCCTGCCCTGCATATTTATCCATGAAGATGCCACCGTTTTGTGCAATACCTCTACCCTCATGCCCCCCCGAATTCCATTCCATGCGGATCGCGTAAGTTTTGACACTTTCGCGTTCCGCGCGGAACGTGAAAATGCCGAAATTTTGCAAGTTCCAGGAGCGGAACGGAATTTGTCACCCACCCTTACTCTATTGTGATAAATAGTTCCTGTTGGAATCCACTAAGTACTCTTCTCACTTATATACCATTTGGTATTAGATTTATTAAGAAATTGCTGATTGCAAAAACCTGCAAATTAGCCCCAAGAAGCATTGTCAAAATTACGAAGGCTAAATCACAATTTCAAACAGTTCAACGCCAAAATCATCTCAATATTCTTTAATAATCAATTAACGAGCATAGCTGGCTGCTGGTATTCACATCAATCTGCAAACTCTGGTTGCATTTCAAAAACTGCAATTATTTGTTTGTTCTTTCAGTAATTATAAGCCTTCACAACATTTAATTGAAGAACAAATCTAAAACCTCAGTGCATTTCCTGCCATGAAGGCACTTCATCAGAAGTATGCTGTGACAAATAAAAAGAAACACAATGAATCGATGCAAAAGAGTTTAATATTACAATCATAATGGAAAACTAACAATAATGCACTAGATCAACTACACACCATTATCCTTGTTATGCCAACCGGCATGTGCTCATTTTATCACGTCTGTGCTCCATGTGGTTATGTCAAAGCAATGGTACACCTGACCCACAAAAGTCTTTCATGTAAACAACAACTCGCACAACATCTCTGTACTGAATAACACCACATTATATTATTATATTTTTAACATATTGACTCCCGGTGGACAGACTAGTCTGTTAAGTCATGAGTATTTCCTCTGTGGTGATAATGTGAAGTATTATTGTTGAAAATGCTCCTGTTACTACCAGAGATGGATTCAAAAGAAAACTGCATTATAATTTCCTACAAGGGTTTACATGGACAGTAATAGTTGTGAATTCTTTTTAATTTGTGAAACAATGGGTATGTGCTCCCCTCAATAGGATCCTTACATTTATTATTTACAACTTTCAGAAGGTCGGTCAATCAGTGAACATGTGTACTCAGTCGGATAGTTCAACTTCACTGTGAGTTTGAAGATAAAAAGCATTCATGGCCCTAAGAAACATAATACACTACGTACCTATGATCTGATTCATAAACATAAATTTACACGCGTAGATCTACTCATCTAAAGATCAGCTCCTACGCCTAGGGCTTATTCTCCATTTTATTGCTTCTCATAACTTTTGAGTGGAGATTGGCACCTAGGTATAGACTTTCATGTCTCCGTTTTCTCAAATGAGGGGTTGTGGTCTCCAATGAATGAATTAACTCTTCACCTGTTGATGGAGATCTCCACCACCATGGGTATCTCCCTATGCAAAAGTATAGGGAAAAATAATAAAATGTCATTATTATTTAAAAAATAAATATATACCTGCATATATAGATATATATGCACTGAAAAAACCGAGGTTTCAGGGACGTTACAGTTAGCTGGATATCTTACAAAACCATAGAAATTCCACCGTTATAGTTAGTTCAGCTAACTATACCTCGCGCACCCGCAATGTACTGCTCATTACGTCACATATTACATCATTCATGACATGGTCAGTGACATCACTGATGACATCACTGATGATATCTCAAACGCCGCACTCCACCATTTCAGAAATGCTGGGCGGCACCTAATTTACAACAATATGGTGCAGCCTTGCGTTTCCCCCTGCGCTGGTGTTAAACTTAGTAGCATAGCCCTAATGCAGGCACCCTTGCACCATAGTGCAAAGGTGTCTGCGTTAAGGGGATGATTGTTTATGTGCAGGAAGGTCTACCTGTACATAAACAATCTTTTAATGCAGCACACATAGAAGTTGCAAAATGTAATTTCTTACAGAAGGGACACCTTCCTACATATAAACAATCAATGCCAATTTGCTGTTTCTATGTATGCTGCACATTGCAGCACACATGGAAACAGCAAAAACGGCGAGAAATAAAGCATTTCTCCTTGTTTGGCTTGTTTAAGACCAGGTTTTCCCTGGTCTTAATTTTGGCGCTGCCACCTTTTACACCACCCTTGTGAATAGGGGGCACCGTCAAAATCAATGGGTGTTGTGGTGGAACACCCACCGCAACACCCATTGCTCTCCCCTTTCAGGCAATGTACAGCATGAAAGGGTGCCTTATTTACAAGGCAGCATTAAGCAAAGTTAAGTGGCTTAACGCTGCCTTGTTAATAAGGTGAAGCCCCTATTGCCATCACAACACCACTGAATGGGACATTGAGGTGGTGATAGGGGCTTGTCAATGTGCCCCTAGGTGTACTATTAATGAGTGATACTACTTCTGACATATATCATGTAAGTGGCTGTGTGACAGTGTGTATCCATGTGTGAGTGCTTGTCTGGGTGGCTGTATGGGTGTCTGAGTGATTGTATGAGTTGCTGTATGGGTGAATATGTGGGTGTGTGTGTGTGTGTGTTGCCCTGTGGATGAGTGGGAGGCTGTGTGAGTGACTATTGGCTAGTGAGTGAGTGAATGTGTCAGTGGCTGTATGGGTGAGTGAGTGGATGTATGGCTGTATGGATGGTTGAGTGAATGTGTAAATGACTGTATGGGTGAGTGAATGGGTGTTTGAATGATTTTATGAAGAAGTGACAGGCTGTGTAAGTGGCTGTAAGGGTGAACGAGTGGCTGTTCGAGTGGGTGTTTGGTTAAGTGAGTTTGTGTGTGAGTGGTTGTATTGTGGAGTGCGTCTGTGTGAATAGATGTATGGGTGAGTGAATGGATGTGTGAGTGCTTGTATGGATGTGTGAATGGGTATGTAAGTGGTTGTATAGGTGTGTGAGTACATGAGTGAGTGCTTGTATCGGTGAATGAGTGAGTGGCTGTATAGGTGAGCAAGTGTGTATGAGTAGCTGTGTGAGTTAATGTGTGGGTGGGTGAGAGGCAGTATCAGTAAGTGACTGGTTGTATGAGTAGCTGTATAGGTGAGTGAGTGGTTGTTTGAGTGGCTTCATGAGTGAGTGTGTGTGTATGAGGGGCTCTATGGATGAGTGAGTGGTTGCATGAGCACTTGTATGGGTCTGTGAATGGGTATGTGAGTGGATATATGATAGGTTGCATAGGGGTGTGACTGGGTGTGTGAGAGCTTCTGTGAATAATGTCATCACTGATGTCATTTAAATTGTCATCAGTGGTGTTATGAGTGATGTCACTGAGCATCTCATTAGTGATGTAATATGTGAGGTCATAAGCATTGCATTGCTGGGCATAAGTTATAGTTAGTTTAGGTAATATAACTGCTGAATTTCACTGATTTTGTGCAAGAGAAATCCAACTATAATGTCAGTGAAACCTTTGTTTCTTTCAGTTAATTTCTATGCTTTTTTAACTCTTTTTCCTAACTATTAATATCCATGTAACCTTTGATTTTTTCAGTGATGTTGTTGACGTGGCTGCATAAGTGTCTTACTGGGTGTGTGAGTGGGTGCTTGGGAGTCTCAGTGGATCTGTGAGTAGGTGGTGAGTGTCTGAGTGGGTGAATGGGTTTCTGAGTGTCTGAGAGAGAGTCTCAGTTGGTCTGTGAGTAGATGTGGGATTTTCTGAGTGGGTTTGCAAGTGCCACCATGAGTGTGTGAGTCATTCTGTCAGTGAGTGCATGGTTGTCTCAGTGGGTCAATGAGGGGGTGCAATAGTCTTTGAGTGGGTATGTCAGTGGGCAGATGAGTGTCTGAGTAGATAAGTGAGTGTGTGAATGAGTGTCTGGGTGGGTCTGTGAGTTGGGGTAGGAGTCTTTGACTGGGTCTGTGACTGGATGCATGTGTCTGTGAGTAGGTCTTTGAGTGGGTCTATGAGTGTCTCAATGGGTCTGTGAGTGAGTGACAGAGTCTCTGAGAGGGTCTGTGAGTAGGTGTGTGAATCTCTGAGTGGGTCTGTGAGTGGCTATGTGAGTCTCTGAGTGGGTCTGTTAGTGTGTGTCTGAGTAGAACTGTCAGTGGGTGCATGAGTATCTGAATGGGTGTATCAGTGTGTCCATCAGTCTCTTTGTAAGTCTGCGCGTGGATGCATCCCTGAGGCCCAGCCACAATATAGTGGGGGAGGGGACCGAGCAGCCACCCTCCCCCACAATATAATGGGGAAGGGAATAACACAGTCCCCTCACTGAGCTGATTTTACCTCAAGGGACCATATCCCTCGGAATCCTGCCAAAATACACTGGGTCCAAATTTGGCCTTGGTGACCCCATTTCCTGGGCCCAACCTTAATATTAATTTCAAGGATGAGGGTGGCAGCAAGGCTCCCCTGCCCTGGCCGATTTACGCCCCAGGGATCCCATCCCCAAGGCCCAACCATAAACCAATGGGAGAGAGGGCCAAGTGCCTCTCCTCTCCTGGGTGTAATTCTGGTCAGTATATATTACCTACTAGCGGTGACCAGTAGGTAGTTATAGTGAGAACCATGTTTCCATAGGAACAGTGCTTTTAATTGCCCATATCTTTGGCGCCATTTGACAAGTCTTCAGGAGATTTTCCAAAACAAGTGTCATAGTGAGGCATTTTGCACATGGAAAGTTTTGGGGCGATCCGTCAAGCGGTGGCTGAGAAAAAGGGGGATTAAAACATGTGTTTTCCAAGTTAATTTCTATTGGAGCTTTGAGCACGACTACAGCCCGAACCGCAGGACAGAATAAAATTTGGTAGGAAGGTAGATTTTAGTTCACAGATCATGCTTTCAATTACCCGGAGTAAATCTGTTCAGTAGTTGTTGAGAAATTTAAGGAAATATAGGTTAGGATAGCTGAGATCTCAGCAAATTTGCGACAATTTCTCGATTATTCGCAAATGTACAGGATTGCTGTGATTGCCTGGCCACAACTTGAGCAGGGTGTTTTGGCCACCATTTGACCTCTTCAGAACAGTCCTCAGGGCTGAAACCAAATGGAAGAAAGTGGCATAATGGGTCAGGTTGGATGTGTCATGAACCCATGAGAGTAATATAGGGGTGTTTGAGGAATTCCTTATGAGTATAATATAGTGAAAAAAAATGTTTTCTTTCCACTTGCAATATTTGCAAATTCAGCGTGACCATCAGCCAGACCCCCATGAGCTTAGCTTACTATAACTTATGTAAAAGCAAAGGGCTTCTTATGACCTCACATATTACATCATTCATGACATGGTCAGTGAATCACTCATGACATCTCAAATGACATCGCTGATGACATCATCCAGTGACTGTGAGTGTTTTAAAAAAGTTTATGAGTGTTAAATATATATAGCAAAGAGTATTGGTGAATCAGTGGGTGCATGAGTGCCTGTATGAATAATTCAGTGGATGTGTGACTGACTGTATAAGTGAGTGATTAGGTGTCTCAGTGAATGTATGGGTGAGGGACTGATTGTGTGAATGTCTGTATCAGTCTGTCACTTGGTATCAAAGTGTCTGTATGGGTGTGTGGGTGCATAAGTGAGTGGCTATATGTATGAGTTATTGGTTGTCTGAGTACATCTATGGGTGTCTGAGTGTCTGTGTGGGTAGGTGAGGGCGTCTGTGGCTGCCGGTATGGATGAGTCAGTGGGTGAGTGAGTGGCTGTATGGGTGAATGATTGTGTGTATGGCTGTGTGGGTGAGTAAGTGGATGTGTTAGTGGTATATGGGTGAGTAACTGGGTATGTGAAAGGCAGTCAAGGTGAGTGATGGGGTAAATGGGCATCTGTATGAGTGAGTGAGTGTATGTGAGAGTAGCTGTATGGGTGAGTGTGTGCTTGTCTCAGTGACAGATTAGGTGAGTGAGTACATGTTAGTAACTGTATGAATTAAGTGAGTAGATGTGTAACTGTATGGGTGAGTACGTGGCTGTATGATTGATTGTATAGGTGAGTGAGTAGATGTGTGAGTAGCTCTATGGATGACTCACTCAGTGTGTGAGTGGCTGTATGGTTGTATGAGTAGAAGTGTCAGTGGCTGTTTTAGTGAGGGAATGGGTGTATGAGTGGCTGTATGGGTGAGTGAGTGGATGTGTATATAGATCTATGAATCAGTGAGTGGGAGTGTAAGTACTGGTATGTGTCTGTGAATGGGTTTGGGAATGGTTGTGTGGGATAGGGTGTGGATGTATGAAAGTTTCTCTATGGGTGTGAGTAGGTGCGTTAGTGATTTTGTGGTTGATGTCATCAGTGATGTCATTTGAGATGTCATAAGCAGTGATGTCACTGAACATGTCATCAGTGATGTAATATGTGATGTCAAAAGCAGTGCATTGCAGGGGCACAAGTTCTAGTTAGCTCAGCTAACTATAACTGATGAATTTCACTGGTTTCACATGAGTGAAACCTGAGCCTAATTATAACATCTTTGTAACCTTTGGTTTTTAAGTGAATTGCAAAGGTTTTAAAAAAATTCTATTTCCTAACTTTTTTTTTTATTTCAAATCGTTTTTATTGATAAAGAAAGAGAAAAATGACAAACATACAATACACAACAATAAATGAAAATAAATGACATGTGTAATCCCCGACAAACAGACCCACCGGATCTAAAAGCGGGCAAATCTATAGGGGAATCGCCCCCAATACAAACATATAAGAAGTCATAAACATCATGTATATAACAAGATCCGTAAGTCCGGGCTATGAATCTGGTCATCACTTCCAAGTGACAGGAATGAACTTATAACACATTAAATGAATTAAATGAAAGAAAAGAAAATATGTCATAAAACCAAGTTCAACCCTCAAGCCCGATTACGGTATGGTGAATGAGCTCCATGGCTGCCAATGCCTTATCTCATCGTGTGTCACCTGTCCGGCCCCGCCTCGCCCTTTACATTCTAGCCTACTCGCCATATTTCCGCCACTGCTATTCAGGGTGGGTCAAATGAGAACGAAGATTCATCCAGAGACTTCCAGAGCCTCCTATGGGAAGCGCGCCAGGGGGATGAGTGCAGAGGTGGGTTGTCAGCTCCTCTTACAAACGAAAGCCATTCCTGCCAATCCCTGAATGAGACCTCAGAGGCGCTTTTCCATTTGCATAGTACCACCTTGCAAGCCAAAGTAAGTAAAATATCTAACAATTGACGAACATTATCATTATGAAGCTCCTGGTCCAGCACCCCCAGAATAACATAGACAAATTCTCGTTTGGAAGTGGCCTATGCAATCAAACACTTTCCCCCAGAATACTCCCAACACAGGACACCCAAAGAGCATATGAGCTAAGTCTCCCACTTCGACTGCACAGTTCCAGCATAGCGGGCTATCCCTCAAATGGAGTCTATGGAGTTTTTCTGGCGTCCAGTATGTCCTATTAATGAGCATATATTTGGTTTGGGCTAGAATCGGGGAAATCTTATTCGTTAGGGCAGCAGCGTGTATCAAATCCCAGTCAAACACTAACCCGGTAGAGTTAGGCTCCGATTCCCACTTGGATTCATTTTTCTTGTGTGCCTTCCGTGGGGCAGGGAGTAGCAACTTATACATTTTAGAAACAAAGTGACCCGACTTCAAAAGCCGTGGTATCTGGGTCGTAAGCCAGGGATCACCCGAGTGAAGGGAGCGAGTAGACAGGATAACCTTGAGTTTCAAGACGTCATAGATATCCATTGGCGACAGGTTGTAGCTAGCTTGGAGCGAGGAGAACGGTAATGGATGACCTCCTTCAAATAAATCTTTCACCAGGTTAATAACCCTCTTAGACCAGCCTCCCCACTGTAGAGGTTTCCCTTCCAGCTTAAGCGATGGATTATACCATAAAGATACCATAGTAGACTTCCTCCACAGCAACCCAACCTTATGTGTTTGGTCTAGTCTCAGAAGTGCTCTTCTAGTGTTTAGTAGTATGTATTTGGAGTGGGGGAGATGGGAGAGGTCCATTGAGAGTAAAGCCACTAGAGGGGCACCACCAATCAGAGATTTTTCAATTGCGATCCACAGCGGAGTATAATCCGAATTCTCATTTAACCACTGTGCCCCTTGCTTACATAGAAAGGCTGTCTGGTAGTTCCTGAAGCTAGGGAGACCCAAGCCTCCTTTCCCTTTTGATAGCTGTAGCTTCTTCATAGATATCCTGGGCTTCTTCCCCTGCCACAGGAATCCACCAAACAGCCCATCCACCTTTTTCAAGAAGACCTCGGAGAATGTCATTGGCAACATACTTGCCAGATAATTCACCAATGGGGTGACCATCATCTTTAAGGTTTCCGCCCTCCCCCCCCATGAAAGAAATTTAGGGGACCATCCCTCTAGTAATTTAGATATTTTCTTCAAAGTCAAGCTTTCATTAACCCCCAGAGTAGTGATTAGATCTTTATCAAATTCCAGCCCCAAATACTTAAAGCAGCCTGGTTGCCACGTCAAGCCAGAGTCCCCCATAATCCCCCATAATCTCTCTGTTACCTAAATTGTTCAGCAGTTTAACCTCTGTTTTATCTTTATTCAACTTGTATCCAGACATCCCGGAGAAATCCTCAATGGTAGACATGAGGGCCGGTATAGCCTCTTCCGCCCTTTCCGATACTATTAGGACATCATCCGCATATGCGGTCAACTTTATTACACACTCTTCAAATGGGATTCCAGCAATACCGTCGTTAGTTCTCAAGCGATAGAGAAATGGCTCAATGGCCAGCAGAAACAAAGAGGGCGAGAGAGGACACCCCTGTCTGGTGCCCTGGTGCAGTTGAAACGCTGAGGAGAATGAGCCGCCAGCTCTCACTCTCGCAGAGGGACATGAGTACAGAGACATCACCAACTTTGTGAAGGAGTGACCCAGGTTGAACTTATGCAAGACCGCATTCAAATAATTCCAGTCAACTCTGTTGAACGCCTTTTCGGCGTCAAGGGTGATTGCCACAGTATGGGTAGATAGCAGTTTTGCTCTTTCAAGGACATGCGCCAGGATTCTAGTGTTATCACTAGACAATCTATGCTTTAAGAAACCCGCCTGAGAAGCATGTATCAATTTGGGCAGGACTTTTTGAAGTCGGTTAGCCAAAATCATGGCTAGGAGCTTACAGTCAAGATTAATGAGCAAGATAGGCCTATAATTCTTTGGTAGCGCCGGATCTTTCCCTTCTTTTGGCAGCACCGCAATAATGGCCTCCGCCAACGTACCCTTCACTTCCCCTGTAGCACTGATTTCCTGGAATAAGTGCAGGAGTGGTTGCGATAGGAGCGACGAGAAGCCCTTGTAGAATCGGGCAGTGAATCCGTCCGGTCCGGGAGCCTTACCACATTTTAATGACTTAAGGACCATCTCGACTTCCTGAAGCGTGATCGGGCCATTAAGGTCCTCACGATCCGCAGTGGAGAGGGAGGGAAGATTGCACTCATCCAAATATCCGTCAATGTTGGATACGACTACTTCTGTATTCTTGGCATATAGTTGCTCATAAAATTGTTTGAATACCTCAGCTATTTTAACCGGATCCGATTGTGGTGTTCCCCCCTGATCTTTGATGGAATTGATCGTATTTTTCTGTATTTTGAATTTGAGGTATGCCGCAAGGCTCTTCCCCGCCTTATTAGATGTACAGAGTTTGAATTGTCTCCTCCTAGTTAACCCAATCCCCGCTCTCCCACTCACTATTTTGTTATATTCATACTTCTTATTCGCTAATTTATTCAGTGTATCTTCCTTCCTGTCCGACAAGTGTTTCTTCTCTAACACGGCAATTTCTCCTTCTAAAGTCTCCAAAGCTTTATTATGGTTCTTGTTTATGGCAGATTTTATTTTAATTACGACCCCTCTTATCGTACTCTTGAGCGCCTCCCAACGAATCAAGTCAGTAGTGTCCCCCCTGTCATTATGTTCTAAGTACTCTCTAATTGCGGTCTCAATCGCTACCCTATGTTGTTCTTTTTCGAGGATCTCTTCACTAAACCTCCAGATTGTTTGACGAGTAGATGATTTGACGTTGGATATGGATAGGGAAATACAAGAGTGATCGGATAGAACCCTTGGTTCTATAGACGTTCCTTCCATGCAAGGGATGCCATTCTTTGTTATAAATAAATAGTCTATTCTGGAAAATGAATCATGTGGAGGGGAGTAAAAGGTATAATCTCTCCCATCAGGATTCTGTAGCCTCCATGTGTCTACCAAATGGAACCAAGCGCATAGATTAGTGAAGGCCTTATGGGATCTATTACTACGAAAGGGGCATCTGGAATCCCTATCCAATACTGGATCTAATGGTAGATTAAAATCCCCTGCCAAAATATGTATGGCTGACTCAGGGATAGTCTCTATTTGTCTGGACAGATCGGACCAGAATGATAGGTCACATGTATTAGGAGCATAGACGTTCGTCACATAAAATTCAGTGTCGTCTTTAGATAGCTTGGTCGTAACCCACCGCCCTTTGGAGTCAGAAACGGAGGAAAGCAAATCCACGTTAGATTTTTTTGCAATCAGTGTCAGTACCCCATTTTTCTTTCCCAGCGCCCCTGACCCTACGACCTCAACAAAAAATTTGTTCCTGAGAGTATGAAATTGTGATGTCTCAAGTTTAGATTCTTGCAACAGTACAATATCACCTTTTTGTCTACGTAAATACTCGAGAACCTTCTGACGCTTAACTGGCTGGTTAAGACCTTTGACGTTGAGAGAGAGTATTTTCAAGTCATTCACTTTTGTCACACCTATAGGGGTGTGAATTGTGGACAACGACATAGCCATTCAAGAGCTAACATGGTGAATTATTAATAAATGACCCTTAAATGTAGTTACTTGGACCCCCTTCAGCTTCTCCCAGAGCACCCCATCCCTCACAAGGCCGGTACGTAGGAAAAGGTATAGCCTGTATAGGCGTGAACAGGAGAGTGCTGTTAGACCTGGAATACACCAGTAGTTGACATAAACACTATTAGGATTTGGACAGCACAGTCGGCATAGGCATGGACAGCGGAATAAGCGTGGACCTGGTATGTAGTGGAACACGACACACACACCGGCATGGTCGCGGCAGTGCAACCGGCATAGGCATTGGCAGCAAGATGATGATGGACCTGGCTTACATTGGAACATGACATAAACAACGACAAAAATAAAAGATAACCCAGAAATAAAACACATACCCCACCCTCTCCCAACCTCCCCCCTCCCCCTCTCCCTCCCATACACCCTCCCCCACCCCTCCACCCCGAGATAAACTAGTAGGCATGGTGACACGGAGAAAATCGTATCCATCCCATGGCCTCAACTCGTATCCGTGATAGGAACTCAGGAGTTTAACCCAACACAAATGGCAACAAAATCAGTGCGCCCGTAAGTCAGCAGAACCCAACCAAGTGGCGAGCAACATAAACAGATACAGATAGAACCGTCGCTGTGCTATCCCCGTGGAGTCATCAACAGCATTAGCTACCCACCTTTACCAACTTTAACCTGTTTTCCTAAAGAACATATCGGGTAGCCCTCATTTCTATCTATCGTACCTCATCCAACTCAGCACCACCGGTGCAAGAATCCCTTATATGCTTACCTTAGATGTATGCATTAAATGTATGCATTAAATGTATGCATTAATTGCGCCTCCCTACCTCTATGGCTGGTTGGGACCGCTACTGCGGACCAGTAAACTTATAGCATTTAGTAACGATTCATGACTAGTAATTAGCCTCGAACACGGCACAAGCCTCCCAAGAGCACAGAAGATAAGACTTGCATTCCCCTCTACTCCACATCAGAGCCCCACATTGCAACAACACAGCAGTACATCAGAACCCAACATTGTATGGCCACAAATGACATAGTGACATAACAGTCTGCTACGAAAACAAAGAATCCTATTTAGTGGAGGAAGTAGAGGCCACCGACGAAGTATTCATGTGAAGTTCCTCGCCTCCTTCCAGACATTTCCTGAGTGTCAGTGGATCAGCGAAGACCTGCGGTGAGCCTTTAATAAAGACGCGGAACTTTGCCGGCCCCACAAAACCAAATTGGTTGCCCAGCGACTTCAGCTGTGGTCGTAAAGCAAGAAAAGCTTTCCTCGTGTCGACAGTTTCTTTACTGTAGTCTTGTGAAATGTACACTTTACTAGATTTCCAGAGAACATGGTTATTTTTGCGCACAAATGCCAGTATTTGCTCTACATGTTGGTTACGTAAAGGCTTACATACAATAGGTCGCGGCCCCTTTTGGCCCGGCACGATCCTGCCCGGGACCCTATGTGCTCTGTCAAATTCCAGTGGGTGATGGAAGTTAAGGTTGGTCGCTTGTGAAAACCAAGCCTCCAGGAATTGAACACAGGAATCATATGACTCTTCTGACCCCTCCGGCAGACCAAAAATGCGTAGATTCCCTCTTCGATTTCTGTCCTCCAACTCCGACAGTTTCCTTGACATCTGATCTGTGGAGACATGCAGGCACCTAAGAGAGCTACAAGTTTTGGTCTCTGAGTCTTCCAGTCGGCTGATTCTTGATTCTGACTCTGTAAGTCTGGCATTAGTGTCTCTGATGTCCTTGCGGATAGCTACAATTTCTTCCTTCGTAGACCTTGCAATCTCCTTCACCTCCTCTGGTTTGTTCAATATTATGTCCATCGTATCGGTCACATCTTTTTTACCCTTGATAGGTGAGATTGGTGGCGGAGGTTCAGCCTTAAGTCTTTTCAGATTCTTCGTGTCCTTGTCCCCCATTTTGTACACACAGCTGGAAGACCCTTGATGCGGTCGTTAAGACTAATGAGTATAAACAGGCTCAAATAACTTTGGCTAGGGCACCAGGCACACTGTGGCACTCGGTTAAATTGCAGAGAACCCCTCGGAATTTCACTTGTGATCTCTTTCGTCACCTGTGGACCCCTGTAGACAGCATGTCGCTGGGCATATGCTTCCACGCTGAACAGCAGCACCACTCCCACGTTCCACAAAACTCGGCTACGGCATTACAGCCACTCTCAAATCCTCCAGCCCTCACCGATCTCTCAGCTCTCTCAGACTTCAGATCTTTCAGTTCGCTCAGAACCCCAGGACCCTCCGGACTCTCAGATCAGCAGCAGCGGAAGGCAATGGTGGTGTTCACACATATCTGGGGAAAGCCATGGCATCCACGCCTCCATTTGTCCCCTCCACAGTATATCTTGTCATCAATTAGAGACACCGTACGCGCCCTCCACGTGTTGATTCTGTGATATTGAAGCGGTAAGCAGCTTATCACATGATCGGAGAGGAGCCTCAATAATCTCAGCGTTCGCCGTCTCCAGTGCTCCAAGAACCGGGAAATGATCGTGTGCCCCGAGGCGCTATCGCCGCTTACACCCCTGTGGCCTGTGGTATATTATACCTTTGATATGCTGGTGCACCCAACTCTGCGTTCATGCCGCTTAATCGTAGAGTATGACCTCCTGTTCACATTCCGGTGGCAGCCCTCACGTCTCGATCCCCTCCAGGGGCAGCGGAGATCCCTGTAGCCGCCATTTTGTCTCTCCATACCCTCTCGCTTATTGGCCTTGCTTCCACACATTCGGAATTATTTAAAACCTTCTCGTCTGCTTCCCCCTCGTAAGCGCCTAGAACCACTCCATCGCTGGCACCTCTTTGACTGACCTCGCATCTCCGTCACACTCCAAGATGTACAGAAACTCTCCGTGAGTGCCGACATCCGCCATTTTGCGCCATCATGCACCCTGCACCCATTGGTGGTATCGAAGCGCGTCGGGAAGGGTCCAAGCGCTTCCAGGTCCACTCACTGTTTAGTTGTTAGCAGCGTGCTTCCTCCGCTCCTTCCAGCACTCCGGTGATTGTAGCGGCAGCATCCGTTTCCCTCCGGGACCGGCGGTCTCCCACTGCTGCACGCCGCTCGCGCCCGGTCTCCAGAGTACTGCGCTCAAACTCGCTTCCAGGGTCGCCTCGCCGCCTCAAATTTCACCAAGAGGTAGGGTTCAACCTCCGATCGCCGAAAACTTCATTGTCGTCACCTATGTGTCCGGGATCAACCCCTAAATCACTCCGTATTTCCTTGCCACGGGAGGAGCGCCGCTCTAAGCCGCCATCTTCCCCAGCGTCCAAACCACGCCCCTCTCTATTTCCTAACTTTAATGTCCCTGTCATCTTTGTTTTTTAGTGAATTTCTAAGGTTTTTTGAAATGCTAATTCCTAACTATAATGTCCCTGAGACTTTGTTTTTTTCAGTGAATTTCTAAAAAATGTTAAATGCTAATTTCTAACTATCACGTCCAAGTAACCTTTGGTTTTTCAGTTGGTTTCTATGTTTTTTTAAGTAGTAGTTTTGCAGAGTGGTGGAGAAAGGGGACGGGGCCTCTGACCAGCTCTCAGGAATTATGCTGTGTAGGACTTACTAGAGGTAACAGGAGGGCTTCTGGGCCCCCAAGAACACTCAGCATGCAAGAGTATTTCATCACCCAACCAGTAGTGCACCAGGAAGCGTGTTTGCAGAGTGGTGGAGGAAAGGGGTTTGGCCCCCGAATCCCTCTCAGCAATTCCGCTGAATGGGACTTACTGTGAGACACAGGAAAGTTTGTTGGCCCGCAAGGACACTCTAGAGCCAGGGGGACTGCATCCCTCAACCAGCAGTGCAACAAGAGGCACATTTGCATAGTGAATCACAAAAGGGAGTGGCCTACTAAGACCTCTAGGCAATCCTGATGTGTGGGACTTACTGGAGGTAATAGAGGGGGCCTTTTGGCTCCCAAAGACCCTCTGGATCCAAATGGACTTCATCACCCTACCAGCAGCATGCCGGGAGGTGTGTTTGCACAATGGTGGAGAAAGGGGATATGGACTCTGAAAACCTCTAAGCAATCACGCTGTGTAGACTTAGTGGAGGTAACATGAGGGCCCCATGGACCCTCAGCAGTCAAGGGGACTTCATCCCCAAACCAGTAGTGCACCAGAAGGCGCGTTTGCACAGTGGTGCAGAAAGGGGGCATGGCCTCCGAAAACCTCTCAGCAATACTGCTGTGTGGGAAATACTGGAGGTAATAGGAGGGCGTGTTGGCCCTTAAGAACCCTCTGGATCCAAGGGGATTGCATTCCCCAACCAGCAGTGCGCCAGGAGGCGCATTTTCAGAGTGGTGGACAAAGAGGCCGTGGTCTCCAAAGACCTCTCAACAATCCTGCTGTGTGAGACTTACTGGAGGTAACAGGATGGCTTCTTGGTGCCCAAGGACCCTCTGTAGCCAAGGGAACCTCATCCCCAAACCGGCAGCACACCAGAAGACGTGTTTGCAGAGTGGTGGAGAAAGGGGGCGTGGCCTCCAAAGACCTCTCAGTAGTCCATCTGTGTGAGACTTACTCGAGGTAACAGGAGGGCTTGTTGGCACCCAAGGACCCTCTGGAGCCAAGGGGACTCCCTCCCCAATCAGTAGCGTACCAGGAGGTCAGTTTGTAGAGTGGTGGAGAAAGTGGGAGGGGCCTCTGTCAAGTTACCTGGAATCTTTTTTCTATTTTCTTTTCTTAGGGTAAGGGAAGTGTTTGCTATAGCTTGGTGGGAGTGGTAATGCACACCGGAACATTGCAGGAGTCAGCCCTGGGTGGTGGCCGTTCCCAGGGCCATTGTTGGCTTCAGGAGGGGGGCCCCACATCCCCCTCCTTTCTTTGATTTTGCCCTGGGAAGGTGGTGGTCCCCAGGGCTACGGAGGCCCCCTATCCAATTTAAAAAAAAGCCCGGGGAAGGCGCAGTTCCCAGAGCAGGGAGGGTCCGCATGGCCCCCTGCATTAATTCTAATTAAAGTCCCGGTGATGTAGCAGCCCGATTTGCTGTGGGGGGTACACATGGCCCCCTGCATTGTTTAAAAAAAAATTCAGGCAGGTGGTGGTCCCTGGGGCTGTGGGGGTCCAAGAGGCCCCCCATTTTCAAATTAATAAGCACCGCATTTAATTACATAAGCCTTGGTTGTCCCCGGAGCATTTCTAAGCCCCAGAAGGTGGGACCCATAAGCCCCCTCCTTTATTTCTACTGCCCCATTGACCTGGCCCACCCGGGGGCCAATTACATCCCAAGCATGGGAGACCAGCTTAATTTTATTTTTCAACGGTAGTCACAGATCCTGCGCAACTCTCATCAAAAATTTTAAAACAATACTTTTTTTTTACCTGCGGCTCCCCGAGGGACGAAGCAGCAGGTCTAGGGGGGTCAAGGTATTCCTACCCTCCCCCTTTGCTTTTTAAAAAAGTTTTTTCTTTAAGCTGAGTGCCAAGATGGCTGCGAACACTTCCTTGTTGAAGTGTTAGCAGCTAATCACATTTCACCACGGGTACTATTAGATCCTAAGAGGATCCGCGACACTATATATCTATATTTGGATTTATTTCCAGAACTACAGAATGAATTAACACAAAATCACAAAAAGGCACGTCCCTGAACAAACATCTACCTTCCTACCAAATTTGGTGTAATACTGTTCGGCAGTTCGGGCTGTAGCTGTGTCTAAAGGTCCTATGGGAATTAACATGTGCAAAACGCAATTTTAAGCACCCCCTGGTTGTCAGCCCCTCTTGACGGATCAACCTGAAAGTTTCAAGACAGCAGCTGAAGTGAGTGTCATATCAGTTCCAAACATTTCGTGAAGATTTGTCAAACGGCGCCAAAGTTATTGTCAAATTAAAAAACGCTCTTTCTATGGAAACCATGTCCTAACTATAACCAGCAACCGCCAGTAGGTTTTATGTATAGTGACTAAGGTGTCATCCTGAAACCTGGAAGGACTCTAAGAACTCTGGAGCACCTCCAGCCTTCAAGAAATCATTGTGAAGCTCTCATGAGCAAAGGTATCACTACCCTGCACACAGCAGGCCCCGATCCTGAGTAGTTCGGTTTGTCGACTTGCTGCTCCCCAATGACCTCGATTCAGCACTGAAGCGAGAACATGTACAAAAGCTCAGGAGGGTCAGACCTGTCTCCCAGCAAGTTTGGAGACACCACAACCTACTGAAACAACGGTGTACTGATACCCGGGATACCAGATCCCCAACGGCAAACACCAAGAAGATGAGTCCACTCCAGAATCCTGAAGCACCAGAAGCAATCACCCATAGAAGAACATTGAGATACACAAGACCCACTCCCTGAGTGGCCCAGCTGTCTTTACATCGCCTCTCCAAGTTACCTGCTCCTGACTGCAAGAATCTCAAGACACACAACTACTGGGTGATCTGTTAGTTCGGCACCCGGCCACAGCACCGACCAACCAGCACTACTTCTGTGGTCCTCAAGCCCTTGTGACCTTAGGTTCAAGGATGCAGAGAGCACGTCCAGTCTTTCTCATTCCCAGGCAAAAGGGAACAGGCCAACAAAGAGAAGCAAGTTGGCAAAGTGGCAGTCCCTCCTACTGCACAGCAATCAGCAGGCCAACACAGCAAAGCAAATTAGGAGAGTGGTAGTCTCTCCTACAGCACAGCAGCTCTTCTTCCTAGCAGAATGTCCTTAATTCCACCAGTGTTGTGAGTTGTTGGGGTCAGAGGTACAGTACTTCTACCCCATTTGGCCATTTAAATAAGGAGGCTTCAAAGAGATACTTTGAGGTGCACAAGCCCTGCCTTTCCTGCCCTGGCTCCAGACTCACTATAAGAGGGTATGCATTCCTTTGTGTGGGGACAGTACCTAGCCCGTTCAGGTGCTGATTGTCAGCTCTTCCTGCTCCAAATGACCGATTAACATGCAGATGACTAGGCAGTCACACCTACCCTTCCTTTGTGTGTGGTTTTCTAGAGGGAATACAGGAAGCCAGCTGTCACCCAACCCAGACGTATACTCCAGAGACAGGCAGAAAAGCTCCAAATGGTTGAAGTAAGAAAATAAATGCCAACTTTCTTAAAGTGGCAATTTCAGAACTTCAATTAAAAAACTAATTTCACCATCAGTTGTAGTTTTTTAACTGTGATTCCAGAGGCACTGCATTTGGTTTTCCTATATGTTCCCACTTGGAAACTGCATTTATAAAAATGGAATGAGTCAGTTCCAATGTTATCCTATGAGAGAGGTAGGCCTTGCAGTAGCGAAAAGTGAATTTAACCTCTTCAATGCCCATGACGAGCTGGTCTCGTCATGGGCCGCGGTTGCGCTGTGCCCATGACGAGACCAGCTCGTCATAAACCACGCCCGCTAATACAACGGCCGGCACAGGGCGGGGAAAGGGGCAGGCACTGAAGGGGTTAAGAGTATTTCACTGCCAGGAAAAACAAGAAATACACTGCATCCTGCCCACAGGCTGTCCAGGGTCTACCTTTGGGGTGACATGCATGTTGTTAAAAGGAAGGTTTGAGCCTGGCAAGAAAGTTAACCTGCCAAGTCAATATGGTAATTTAAAATTGCACACAGAGGCTCTGCAGTGGCAGGCCTGAGATATGTTTAGTGTACTACTTGAGTGGGTGGCACAATCAGTGCTGCAAGCCCACTAGTAGCATTTAATTCACAGGCCCTGAGCACAGGCAGTGCACTTTACTAGGGATGTATAAGTAAATTAATTATACCAATTGTGAATAAGCCAATGTCACCACAGTTTAATAATAACAATAATAATAATAAAACCACTTCTAAAGCGCATGGTTACACTTATCCAGTGTGTCCCCGCGCTAAAAGATGCCACTGCTCCCCTGGAGGCCAATGTCCGGGGCTCACCTGAATCCGATGATCCCAAAGTTATTGTTTACGTGGGAAGAGATGAGTTTTCAGTTTTTGTCTAAATCTTGTTTCGGAGGGCTCCATACGTAAATCAAGAGGAAGCTTGTTCCAGTGTTTGCTGGCTAGAAGCCTAAAGGAACCACCTCCCATCCTGGTCTTGCGAACGCGAGGAAGTTGGAACAGCATCGCTCCGGCAGATCTTAAATTACGGATGGTACGATGGATGGTAAGAAGATTACGCAGATAGCCTGGGCCTTTTCCCTGGGTGATGCGATGGGCAAAACAGAGAGCCTTAAACCTAATTTGCTCCTCAATAGGGAGCCAATGAAGTTCAAATAATGCCATTTTACCCCGATGCTCTACGTGGGAGGTTTAACACCAGGCGTGCAGCAGCATTTTGAACGCACTGCAGTTGATGGATACCTTTTTTGCTAAGGCCTAGGAGAAGAGCATTGCCATAGTCTAAATGAGGCGTGACTAAGGCTTGAATAAGAGTTTTCCTGGCACTGATAGGGAGTAGATCGAGAACTTTTCGGAGTGTTTTGAGTATTCCAAAGCATTTTCCCGTGATCTTACTAATCTGGTGCTTAAAGGAAAGCTCCGCGTCCACCATGATCCCTAGATTTCTGACAGACTCCACTGGATGGGGAATTGCCCCTAATTCTGTAGGCCACCAGGCCTGCGACCAGTCGGAGGGGGATTTACCAACCACAAGCAATTCTGTTTTGTTGCCATTAAGGCGCAAGCAGTTGTTGTTCATCCACCCTGCCACAGAAAGCATGCAGTTGGAAAAGTTAGTAGCATCCTCTGCCTGATTGTGAGTAAGTTTAATATTAAGTTGGGTATCGTCAGCGTATGTGACCATATCCACTCCAAAAGCTTCCACAATATGCGCTAGAGGCTCCATATATAAATTGAATAACGTGGGACTTAAACTGGAGCCCTGAGGAACTCCATGTCTGAGTTTTCGAAGGGAGGATTTGTAAGGGGGGCAATGCACCTGGAAGCTCCTGTTTTCTAAAAAGGATTTTATTTATTCCAGTGCGGATCCCTCAACTCCCATATCTGAGAGGCGAGACAGCAGCGTTGAGTGCAGCACGGTGTCAAAGGCTGCACTTAGGTCTAGTAGAACCAACGCTGACGTCTGCCCCTCATCTGCTAGTTGTCTCAGACATTCAGTGGAGAAGAGAACCGCCGACTCAGTAGAGTGGCCCGCCCTGAACCCTGATTGTGTTGAATGGAGAAGGAAATTCTCCTCAACATATTTCATGAGTTGTATATTTACTACCTTCTCTACCACTTTCCCGCAAAAAGGGAGAAGGGAGATAGGGCGGAGATTTTGTAGCTGGGAAATATGTATGGTAGCTTTTTTCTTCAGGGGTATTACTTGTGCCGTTTTCCATGCATCTGGCACATAGCACTCCTGAAAAGATAGGGTGATCAGGTGTTGAATCTGATCAATCATATCTTCTAGAACTTCCTTACAACGAATAGGAGAAATCACATCATAGGGGGAGCCGGACTGAATGCTGTTTATGATGGTGAGCAGGTCTTGCCTCTCAGGGACTTTGAAACATGTCATATGGGGTTTAGTGGCATAGTCATTTCTCACCATCGGAAGTTTAGTCGGCATATTATCAACAAATGTGGCATGTATTACATCTACTTTCTTCACAAAAAAGTCCGCAATATCCTCACATAGCTTATTAGAGTAAGTGTCTTGGGCCTCCAATCTAAAAGGAACAGTGAGTTCTTTGTAAATAGAAAAAAGCTCTTTAGTGGGGTTCTTTGCAAGTTCAATGCGTTCCTTAAGATGAGCGCTTTTGGCTGCTCTTATGAGTTTATGATATATTTTTAGTTCTTTTTTATAATTCAACATGTCTTCCGGAGTGTAGTTTTTCCTCCAGGCACGTTCTAAGTTTTTACATTTGACTTTAACTACTTTAAGTTCTTTGGAAAACCAGGGGGCAGTTTTGGTTTTTCTGGCAGGTGGCTTGAGTGTCCAAGGTGCTACAGTGTCTAAAGTTCTAGATATCCATGTTTCATAGTCATTCCATGCCTTCAGCAGAGTATCATTAAACGGAGGAGGATCTTTAAGAAGAGCGGATTTAAAATCTTCCTGCGTGAACTTCCTCCAATCTCTGCGTTTTTGAGGCACGGGCTTGGTCGTCCTACCTTTCTGTTGGGCAATTTCTACCTCCATAGGGATGATGAAATGATCAGACCGTGTTATTTGAATGGGTGTAGCAACTGTGATCCCCTCCCAGTTAGCAAAAACGGGGTCAAGAAGATGACCTAGTTGATGCGACGGAGATGTAGATTGAACTTTAAGCGTCAATGATTTAAGCACATCTATTACTACCTGTGCCTCCTTACAACTAGGATCCTCAAAATGAAGGTTAAGATCTCACAAAATAGGGAATTTGTTATACCGCAGTGCATGGTGAGTTATCAGCTCTGCGAGTTGATTGCTAAATTGGGAGGGCTTGCCTGGAGGCCGATACAGGAGGAGTCCATTGATAATAGTTTTAGGATTAGCTTTGATCGTAAAAAAAACCCCTTCACAATTGGGCAGTGTGGCCTTCTCTAAACTGCATTGAAGATTGTTTTTATATATTATTGCCAAACCCCCCCCCTTCTGCTTTTCTCTGTCAAGTCGGAGCAGGCAGTAGTTTACGGGAACAGCTACCAAAGTTTCAGGTGTTGAAACATCATCCAACCATGTCTCAGTTAAAAAAAGCACATCAAGGTCCCTATCTGATATCAAATCGTGTATCTCTAATTTGTGCTTTTTCATAGATCTGCAATGTAATAAAAATAGTTTCATGTGAATCGGCATCCACTCATCATTACTCCATCCACAGGTGGTAAAGTAGCAGGTGTCACAATGAGGTGAGGATGAGTCTACTGACAGGGTGTGGCGACAACTATCATCAGCCTTGGGGCGAAGGGCCAGCAGATCATTAGTGGTATAACAGATAGATCTGCTTTCTTGACTAGCGGTGTTGATGGAAGGGGCAGGGGTCCTAGCCCCGAGCCCCGGCTGGCCGCGGACGGGCGCAGACGGGCTTGCCTTGGCGCGCCTTCGGCGCGCCACCGGCGCGCCCGCTGCGCCCGCCCGCTGCGCGGACGGGATGGCCTGCTGTTTATATCCATGAATGAGAGAGAATGGAGGAGGGCGGGAGGGCGGAAAAACTAGACCGGCAGCCTTCCCCTGCTCAAGATGGCGGCTAAGGTGGATTGGGAGAGTAAATCGCCAGCGCCTAGTAACAGCAGCGCTGTGGCAGGGCAGGACCGTGAGCAGCCTCGGAGCGACGCAAGTCTCGCGCCGAGGTAGAGAAGGAAATAAGAAGGCAAGTTAAAATATTTACACTGTTAAAAACGATTTGTTTAAATGAGTAGCAAGCAACCAGTAAATTTAAAAAGATCCAGAAAAGAGCAAAGGACCCCCGGCTTCCGCCTCAGGGGAGAAATAAGCAGCTTAGATAGTTAGTTTCGATAAAGAATGGTGCATGCACTTTATATCTGGTTAGCAGTGGTAAAGTGCTCAGAGTCCTAACACCAGAAAAAGCTAAGTAAGCAAACCAGTAAGAAACAGGAGGCCAGAAGACAAAGTTAGGGGAAACCACGCCAAGGATGCCAGCTCTAACATGAGGCATGAATAAGACTTTCTCTGAGCTCTAGGAAAGCAAACAAACAATAATTATACCATAGCACTGTATGCAACACATCCTTGTGTGTCAGCCTCTGTAAAGGCTTGGCTACTTGGGAAAAGTTGAGTATCCACTGTTGACAGTAGCCCATCATTCCCAAAAGCATCCTGACTTCGTTTTGGGTGGTTGGCGGATTCATTTACAAAATCACCAAGATTCTCTCTTACGACACCATCCTCGCTCTCTTCTCAATGCAATATCTGAGATACATAACATCTCTTTGACAATTCTGCAGCTTACTCGGGCACATTTTATGTCCATTCTCAGCCAAGTAGTTTAACAGTGGCATGGTGTCTTGTTTGCATGCTCCTTGGGTACCTGATGCGACCAACAGGTCCTCAATGTACTGCACCAGAACAGAGTTAGAGGGCATCAATAGGGTTCTTTTGAAGGATCTGATTAAAGATCAAGCGACTTTCTGTATCCTCTTGTGGAACTTGGCACCATGCCAAAACACAGTGCTGGAACTGGAAGGCGAAAAGGTACTGGCTGTCCTCATGCAAAGAAATAGAGAAAAAGGTCCAACCCAAATCTATAACAGTAAACCATTCAGCCTAACGTGGAATCTACAATAGAATCACAGCTGTATTCGGTACCACAGGGCAACACAGGACAATCATGTTATTAATCTTTTCTCAGGATTGAACTATGCAGTACTTACCGCTAGGCTTCTGCAAGCCCATGATGAGTGAGTTGCATGGACTCCTTATTATCTCTTTCAAAATGCCTTGTTGCATCTTTGACTCAAATTGTTTCAGGAGTCAAATTGTAGTGATGAGTTCTTGGGTGCTCAGCATTAGGTTTAACATGTATGCGGACAGGCTCAACGCCTTTTATGAGACCTAAGTCCTTTCCTAAAAAATACCAGACTTCAGGCTTCCCTGTATCTCTGAGAAAAGGTGGTAAATCATCAGTTGTCATCAAAGGGTACAATCCAATGTTTGGCCCTTTTCTCACTAATTTGAAATCAACATCTTCATTGTGAGTCAAAAACTCCACACCTTTCAATGTGCAACAGATGGTGCAATTTATTTTATACAGCAAATCGCGTCCCAAAACATTTACAGCACTCGAATCACACACCACAAACTGGTGGCTCTCTTCAAAGGACCCTATTTTAACAGGCACTTCTCGTGTTATCGGTGATTTGTTATTTGTTTATTTGCAACTCCTACAACTTGTATTCTTTTTCCAGAGAGTGGCAAGTTTGGAACCTCCGCTGTTCTACAATGGAAAGGATAGCACCAGAGTCGATCAAAAATGATACGAGGGTGGCTAATCACCTCACCTTCTACGAATGGACCACTCTGGTCTACCTCTAAGACTGCTCCAAGCACACAATATTCCCCCTCAGGCACCGTCATTTTGACAGATCTGAACCGTAACCCTCAATTTTGTCAAACACAGGAAATTGCTGGAATGGGTTTTGGTTCTGGAAGGGATTCTGCTTAAAATTCAGGACTTGGTTAGAAAGAAATCTAGGACCATTTACATTTAGCTGGGGATGAGAGCCTTAAGAAACTTTCATTACTGGGCCTTGTTGTATTTTATGGCTCTGCATTCTCTATTTTGGCACACCTTGTGGCTGTACGGGGTGGTTAACCTGTGTCTTTACAAGCCATGAATTTTGAACAGTATTCTCATTCATCACTCTGTTGGGATTAAGATGACATTCCCTCTTCCAATGCCTTAACGTGTTACAATAATGACATGGATGACTCTGATTCAAAAGAGGTGGGATATTAGCTAGCTTGCTTATTTCTAATATGTAAGAGGAAGCTATTAGCATGGAAAATAAAAGCTGAACAAAATAGAAATATGATCAAAGAAATTGAGTGCAGGCAGTCAGGAGCTAGATTGACCAGTGGGGCTGAGATAGAGGATGCCTTTAGGAGATATTTTGAAGATCCATAGTGTGAAGAGGGGACAGTCGCAGAAGAAGAGGTTAAAAACTGGTTGGGTGGATGGTTTGTTTGAAAACTCCTTAACCACATTAACAGACTCTTTCGAATCAGGCTTTTACCCAAGATGAGATCAGAAAAGAAATTAAGTCAAGCAAGGGGGTAAATTAGTGGGCCCAGATGGTATACCAGTAGAGTTATATACAATTCTTGGGGATTCAATCAATCAATCAATGAAACTTTATTCGGATCGTTGAGAATCCATAAAAGTACAAAAAGACAATTATAAAATCGTACAATAAAATAAAATACTATTTGCACATGAGAAATAGTCCATCTAAACTTTAAGACATAGTAGACCGGGCACGAACCGCAGTTTTTAAAAAAGAGCTCACACGAAAAACAAGTTCATCATCGTCCAAGGCCAAAATCATTGAAAATGCAAGTTCCAGGCTAATAGGTTTTGTTTTTTTAAAATACGGAGTTAAAAACCATTTAATATACTTCATATAAAATTTACAGAAGAATAAAAAATGTAGAGTTGTTTGCCTGCTCTGGGAATCACAAGGGCATGGCTCAACACATTGGTCATTAAAATTCCATAGAGGGAAGCTAAGTGCATGCTTAATGGTGCCTGCCCTAAGGCGAAATATAAGGCCTCGCTCCCAATGACTCAACGGAAGGGTTAAATATCTGGGTGTGGGATGTATTATAAAATTACAGGCTAAATAACCAGAAACACTAGATTTCAAGGACTCCCTTGCTACCCTTTCGACATCAAATAACGTATAAAGTACTTTTTTAAATTCACATTTAGGGGGGTGCTTAGTGGTGGAGGGTTTAAGAAAAATGTCTTCAGAGTTCACGCTGCGAAAAATGCTATGCACTCCTGATAGCCAGGGAATGGTCATACCCCTGTCGCAGCGGAGGCAATCCTCAATGATGTCCCTAGTCAGTTTGGCAGCGGGGTTTTTCCAGATCGACAGCCAAAAAAGGGCTGGACGAGCACGGATAAAATCCCCTATAAAATGCAAACCCAATTCCCTATGGCATATAAAATGTGGGGAAGTAATGGGAACACAGAGAAGTTTCCTACAAAATCTATGTTCCTCTATAATTATGTCTGAGCAACTGGCAGTACCCCAAACCTCAGCGCCATAAGTAGCAACCGGGACGCATTGAGTTTTGTATATTTTTAGGATAGCAGGCAATGCCCCGGTCAGTTTTGGACGGGGGAGGCTCAAAATTGAGTTAATGGACTTTGAGAACTTACTCCTGGCGTGGGCGATATGCCCACTCCAGGAGTTGTTCGCAGCAAAGACCACTCCCAAATACGGGAAACTGCCAGTTGACCCCAGTCTTTCTGCCCCCACAACTATGCTGCCAATATGATGCCTCTTCGGGCCGCAAGACATTACAAAAGACTTTTTAAAATTGGTCTTCAGATCTAGGGAATCCATATGTGCAACAAAGCCATTCACCAATATACGTAGTGCATTTGGGGTGCGTCCCATAAGGACCGCGTCGTCTGCATATACCAGTGCGGGGAGAAGGTTATCTTTTATGGACGGGACATCACCGGTTAAAGAGACCAAAGGTTTGTGTAGGCCGTTTATGTATATTATAAATAAAAGGGGGGCTAGGACACATCCCTGTCTAACCCCTCTGTTAACTGTAACAGGCTTGGAAACCTCACCCCCAGTGCCAATCCTGACACAGGCCTTCAGATCCCTATGCAAATAGGCCAAAAAGTGTACCAGCGATTCATCCAAGCCGTAATCCAATAAGGCCTTCCAGAGTAATGACCTATTAACAAGGTCAAAAGCGGTGGATAAATCCATGAAGGCCAGATAAATTGGGCAATTACGTGCTACGTTGTACTTGCCCAAGATAAGGTTCAGATTAAGGCATTGCTCCGCAGTTCCCACTTTATTGCGGAAACCCAGCTGACAACTCTCTAAAATTTGGTTGTCCTCGGCCCATAACAGGATTTTATTATACAGTACTCTCCCTAAAATCTTTAAAGTGTTGTCAATAAGGGAGATAGGCCTATAGCATGATGGTTGGGAACGGTCACCCTTCTTGAAAATGGGCACTATGATACTAGATGACCAGGTTGGAGGTGGTAAGGAAGTAAAATTTAAATTCTTAAAAACATTCAGTAAAAGTGGGGCCCATAAATCAGGGTGGGTCTTAATAATGTCAATTGGGAGGCCATCTGGGCCAGGGGCTTTATTCCCCGCGCTCTGTGCGATGGCCTCCATTACCTCAGATAGTGATACATCGGCCCGTGGGGGGCTATTAAATATTGGAATGGCCGCCGCAGAAGGTGGAGCCGCATAGATCTCAGAAAAGTGAGCATGCAGCTCCGGGGATGGTACAATCTATTGGGGACGCGACCTGACCCGTGCAACGCAGGTCTTTGACCGTGGCCCAAAAAATATCACCCCTGCCCCGGGCAGCAGTTTGTGCTAGCACCTCCCAGCGCTCCTCAAGAATCTCCTCCTTCCTTCTCCTGATGGCCAATTTATATCGTGACCTAGCGTTTTTTACATCAATCAGATTCCTCGGGCTAGCAGATAAGACCAATCGCAATTCGCGGTTGGCCAGAGAGCACTCATGATCAAACCATCCCTGCTTATCCGTCATGGCGCGCAAAGGAATCGTGAGTTGTGCACGAAGGGCTGAGCAGATCTTAACAAAATCGTCTACTACCCCAGGATTAGGACTTAAATCGGACAAACATGAGAGGAAAAGAGGAAGATTGTCTCTGACCAAGGTCTGTACAGTCATCATCACATTAATACCCCTCCATTTTAATCTGAGATTGTTTGAACTTAAGGAAAGGTTCCTAGCGCCGCATTCCTTATTGTAGACCGGTCGATGAATAATCTTTAAACTGATCTTGATAGGATTATGGTCCCCTTGGGACATTGGAATTACCTTGGCCTCACTAATACGGTCTGTCAGGCCAGGGGATATAAAAATGTAATCAATTATCGAAGAACAATCTCTACCTCTGAATGTTGGCACTAGGGGGACAGTGGGAAAGCGGTCCATAACATTCTCCAAATTATGTGTGCTCAAAAGAATAATTAATTCCGCGCCCCTTTGGCACCCCAAACCCACGTTGTGATCTTTGAAAATTGGGCAATCTCCATTTAATTTAGCATTAAAATCGCCTCCCAATACAAGGCCAGAGGTATCATTAAAATCGGCCCTAGCCTCCAGAGTGGTGATAAAGTTAAAAAGATTCCTAAAATGTGTATTAGGTTGTGAGCTAAAATCATTATTATAAAAATTTACCAAAAAGAGACTAGTTTTCTGTCTGAATAATATAGCCTGGAAGTTCTGATTATTTGTCGGAATGACCCTGGAGGAGCCTCCAGCAGAGATGTTAATCCAGATGGATAAGCCTCCAGAAGGGCGGCCCATTCTGGATTTTGCAGCAAGGATATTGTGGCACTGAAACCCATTAACATGTAAATTAACCGTTGCTTACGTCTCCTGTAGCATAATTATATCTTGACTCTGAATGAAGCTGACCCACCCAGGGTCGAGGAGCCTTTGTTGGAGACCTGCTATATTCCAACTTATGACATTTAAGTTGCCTGTCCTTGATGCTATGCACTCTAAGGAGTTAGCAAAATTATCGGAAGTCATAGGTACAGGTGCTAACGGCAGAATAGGGTCCTCTATCAACGGTGGGGCAAAGAGTCCGTTACTCGAACTTGGATGTCAATCAGGAACATCCAAGTCAGACAAACCCAAGAAACGATTGGCCAGAGGAAGGGCCGTGGGTGTTCTTGGGGATTCATTAATCCCTTAAATGACGTCCATGTTTGAGGAGATCTTAGACTAGGGTATGCAGCTAAAAAATCTTGGAATGAGGCAATAGTGACACTTATTTTGAAGCCAGGGAAAAACCTTGTATGTTGTTAATCTTATAGGCCAATTTCGCTTCTCAATAACAACTACAACATTTTTGCAGAAGTTATGACAGAGAGACTGAGTAAAGTAGCTGGAGGATTGCTACACAGTGACCTGAAGGGGTTTATCAGAGAAGATGTTTGCATGAGCTAAAGTATTGCCTTATTGGGTACATTGATTTTGCAACTGCTTATAATATTCCTTTAGCAGTGGTAACATTAGATGTAACAAAGGACTTCAATAGGGTAAATTGGTCTTAGTTGGCTACCATCTTAAAACAACATAAAGTCTGGGAAATCCTTTCTAGAGTAACACTCCTAATCTATCAAGATCCCTCAGCGAGAATATTACTGAATGGGAACTGAACCTCAATTTTCAAAATATCTAGAGGAACAAGACAAGGCTGTCCCCTATCACCCCTCTGTTAAATCTTTACATAGAGCCCTTAGCATCCATACTTTGAGCTGTGCCTGTTATCCCGCCTTTTTGTTATAATATTTGGCAAAGGAAGGTCTCACTACATGCTGATGATCCTATGGTTCTCACATCGGATCTTGAGATGGTACCGTCAGCTATCTTACAGATATCTTCACACTTTGGCAAGGTTTCAGGATATGCTGTGAATGCAGAAAAGGATGAGATAATGGAATGGAACCAGGGGACAATAACCCTCTGTCATGAGACACTTGGGTCTAAAGATTATGCAGGACATCAAGGAAATCCCTGAAGTTAATCTTGGAAAAGTATCAAAGGAAATTAAAGCCTTAATGAGGGGGTAGGTACATCTACCCTTGACTATTTTTTCAGGCTCAATTTAGTAAAGATGTTGATATTGCCAAAAATTACTTTTCTCTTCAGTGCAATTCCCTTACGTTTTGAGAAGGCCCTGATTGAAAAAGTGCAGCAGGCTATAAATGTCTGTGTCTGGGCATACAAGGGGATAGGAATCTCATGGAAGAAGTTGCATAGAAGAAAGGAGAAAGGGGGTCTATCCCTGCAAGATATTCAATATATTGCTTGGGCTTTCCAGATGACAAATACCAGAATGCTTTTTAATACCCTAGAAGCCTCAGTTCTGACAGAGAGACTGAGTAAAGTAGCTGGAGGATTGCTACACAGTGACCTGAAGGGGTTTATCAGAGAAGATGGTTGCATGAGCTAAAGTATTGCCTTATTGGGTACATTGATTTTGCAACTGCTTATAATATTCCTTTAGCAGTGGTAACATTAGATGTAACAAAGGACTTCAATAGGGTAAATTGGTCTTAGTTGGCTACCATCTTAAAACAACATAAAGTCTGGGAAATCCTTTCTAGAGTAACACTCCTAATCTATCAAGATCCCTCAGCGAGAATATTACTGAATGGGAACTGAACCTCAATTTTCAAAATATCTAGAGGAACAAGACAAGGCTGTCCCCTATCACCCCTCTGTTAAATCTTTACATAGAGCCCTTGGCATCCAAACTTTGAGCTGTGCCTGCTATCCCGCCTTTTTGTTATAATATTTGGCAAAGGAAGGTCTCACTACATGCTGATGATCTTATGGTTCTCACATCGGATCTTGAGATGGTACCGTCAGCTATCTTACAGATATCTTCACACTTTGGCAAGGTTTCAGGATATGCTGTGAATGCAGAAAAGGATGAGATAATGGAATGGAACCAGGGGACAATAACCCTCTGTCATGAGACACTTGGGTCTAAAGATTATGCAGGACATCAAGGAAATCCCTGAAGTAAATCTTGGAAAAGTATCAAAGGAAATTAAAGCCTTAATGAGGGGGTAGGTACATCTACCCTTGACTATTTTTTCAGGGTCAATTTAGTAAAGATGTTGATATTGCCAAAAATTACTTTTCTCTTCAGTGCAATTCCCTTACGTTTTGAGAAGGCCCTGATTGAAAAAGTGTAGCAGGCTATAAATGTCTGTGTCTGGGCATACAAGGGGATAAGAATCTCATGGAAGAAGTTGCATAGAAGAAAGGAGAAAGGGGGTCTATCCCTGCAAGATATTCAATATATTGCTTGGGCTTTCCAGATGACAAATACCAGAATGCTTTTTAATACCCTAGAAGCCTCAGAATTGGGGATATTGTTTAGTGCTATAGTGAACGAGGTTAGTGAGGTGGTGGATCATTTCGTATTCCAGTTTGGAGATCCAAAATTCTTTAAAAAAGTTAAACTAAAAGTGCTGCAAGCAATGGCTAGAATGTAGTTTAATATCGAATAGAAGACTAAATTGGAGTATTTTTCAAATTTGGCTCCTATTTGGGACTCTCCAGGCACACCAGAGTATCTAAAGGATACATTAACTCTACCAATATGGAATGAGCCATTGGGTTGAACTTGCTCAGGACGGAAAGCTTCTTCCCAGGGAAGACATAAGGAAGATGCTGGGGAGGGGCTTCCAAATGTAAGTACTTGCAATTGAAAAGCTGGGAGCAAACTATGAGACCGCATTTGGGCCCTGGGAATTATTTGGAAGAACAACTTGTTGAGAAACCTCCAGGAAGGAAGGAAGTTTCAAATTGTATTGGAAACTGCAAGAGATCGTGGATGGAGATATCATGCTGGCAGAAGAGCTGTGGAGAGGATGCTTGCCGAGGGAGAAGTTACAAAATATGTGGCCGGTATTGATGAAGATTTTATTTTAAATTGTTAAACCTGCTCTTTTGTAAAGAAATTATTTATTTTCACTTCACAGAGCCTATATGACACCAGAGAGATTGTGGAAGATAGAGAAAGGAGGAGTTGTCAAATGTGCCAAGTGTGGTTTAGAAAAGGCGACTGACGTTCATATGTTTATGTAAATCTGAAATTCTAAGGTTTTGGGATGATGTGGGTAAGACGGTCACAGGCATTTTTGGGATACAGGTTAACATTCGCTGATTGTCTTCAGAGTAGTTTATGGGCTCACTGGGTTTGCTAGAGACCTCCTGTTCTATTCTATGTTACTTGCTAGAAGGGAAGTATGCTGAAAGTGGGTGAGTGGTAGTCTTCCTCAACATGCAGACTAGCTAGACGCTCTAATTATATCTCCAAAATGGATTTAATGGGGAAGCATCTAGGAAGAAAATATTTTGGAGATTGGTGAGTGGGCAGGGGCATAAGTGGGGTAGGAGTTTGCACGATAAGAGCATTACTCATGTCTAATGATTACAACTATATATGGCTCTGCTAGCTGCGTTTTTTTCTAATGCGCCTATCGTGATAGAGATGCAGCCTCATGGCCAATGTCTTTTCCTATACCTGATAATGGTCCAGAATCAAAAATAAAGGTCTGGGTGACAGGTATTGAAGATGAATGAGGACAAATATTTAAAAAAAATGAATAAAAATGATATGGGTTTGATTTCCTTAATGAAGCAATATCAATTCCTGAACTCAGGTCTTTCAGATCACCATGACCTCTACCCTGTTGTGGATAACCCTTTCTATCTTGCATCCCTGCTGATATACACCTTGGGGCAGATTTATAATAACTGGCGCATCCCTGCATATCAGCAGGGATGCGCCAGTTATTGTGCGCCACAGCTCCGCCACCATGGATGCACCGCATTTACAATGTGGCGCACCATGGGGCAAAAACGGCACAGATGCGTGACGCATCTGTGCCGTAAAAGTGGCACATTGCTGGAGTTGCGTCGCAAGCGCGACGCAGCTCCAGCAATGCTTTGGGGGGACCTATCTTCACAAAGCTGCGTCAATCCTTACGCCTGCTTCAAGCAGGCACAGGGTTTTGACGCAGCATGGCCTTAAAAGTGACTGAGTGAAATCCTGTAGATTTCACTCAGCCACTTTTAGGAGGTGTTCCTGCGCCGGAACGCCCCCCCTGCTCCAGAACGCCTACATGTGGCGCAGGGCTTTACAACGTGACGCATCTGCCAGATGCGTCACGTTGTAAATACCCCGCAGCATGGCACAGGATTTGCGCCGCCGCTGCATCACAAAATTGACGCAATGGCGGCGTAAATGGGGCAAGGGGCTCATAAATCTGCCCCCTTGCATTCCCTACCTTCCCTACATACAGTTGACTCTGACTTCCTCACTGCTACTTTCATTTGTGCCAACATTATCTTCTTATTCAACTGCTTCTGCTTCATTTCCAATTAATCACCACAATACTCTGCATACCTCAAGATCTCATCAATTGACTTATTCTGCCGTCAAGTTAAATGCTGGTGAATCATCTTACTAACCTCAGGTCTCAATTATGTTACAAACCGGGGCAAAACTTTTCCCATGTCTTATAGTTTGAGATTTTCCATCCTACTGTGCTGCCTAAAAACTGGCAAAATCTCTCATGAACAGCATGCACAGTCTCTTTAGACTCCTTAGTTGTTCTGTTAATCTTAATCCAATCAACGTGTTTCGCCTGTATCTTTTCCTTCAAAAGGGTAATCACTGCTCATAATTTTTCATTACCAAAGGCGATGGGGCATGAGCTATCAGATTTCTCTGTTTCTCCTTCTCCAGCCACTGTATAGCCACTTTACATTCTGCCCACAAATCACTAGGTACCACAATGTCGAAAAAGGTTTTCAAATTCCTCCAAAATACCTGTGAAATATTTAAAAATCAATCAACCTGCGTGTACCAATCCACTGGCTTATCTCTCAATTGGGGTAAATCACTTGTGAATGATGCAAGATCACTCCTACTCCACGGTACATGAGCCTAACCTCCATCTGGCACTTCTCTCAATGGAAGATTTGATGCATCTTCTCCATCTATCAAAGACAGAGGTGGCTCTCCCTTCACTTTCTTCTGATCTTTTTTCTTAGCACATCTGACTTTCGACTTGTCTAATTCACTCCATTTCTGGATGCTACCAAATAACTCTCTAATTTGCATTTTCATTCCTTCATTGGTTATGTCATTTTCATCAAAACATACAAAACATAACGGTAACTCTTCTGTCAGGATTTGGTCCTACTTAAGTCGACATCATACACTTGAGCTAATTTAGACTGTTCATTATGAGCTTGTCCTGCACACTTAGGGGCTTCTTTGCACATGTATATAAGTTTGTTCTCTTGATAGGTATCGAATCTGGAAATATTAAGATCTCCTGAAATCATCTCATCCAATTCTAATATTAATTTGACCACATCCACTTAATTCTCCTTTCCTGGAGACTGGAGTTCTCTGCTCGATCCGGAACTCTCAGCTTCTCTTGGAGACCAATTGAAAAACCTAGTAAAGTCATCTAATTCCAGTCAATTAACACAATTTTGGAGTTCAGATGTAGTGGACACTATTCCTTACTGGGGACTACTGCTTGAAATATACTGAGGTGAATTCCAAATGGACAGGTGAGAATTTTGTGACCTCTGAGCTGACTCCTCTACGGGCTAAGTCATGTCTGAATCATTGCTGATGATACAGGAGCAACATATAGTGAAGTCACCATATTCAGGACCCCAGTAGTTCTTCCCATGCCTCACCATCCACACGTAACAGGATGAGTAGTGAACGTATTTACTCCAGTAGGAACCGTCAAAGCATGTGTTGTGTTTCCTGACAACTCAAGTTCGCACAAGGGAACTGAGGGACCAATAGTGATTAGGACAGTTAAAGTATCTGGGGCATTAAAAACAGTTCAACTAATCAGAGAACTGATCCCTGAACTCTCTTCCATAAGGTTTGTTTTGACTCCTATTCTTTTGCTCCCTCTGAGCTTCCACTGGTAACAACACCACTTAATCGTTCAGGTTGGGTCACATTGTAAGGTGCTGGACAGGTTGCCAGCAACACATCCAGAAAGTCATCAATAGAATCACTATCACTATCTTCACCTGATCCCTCTGCAATCTCTACTTTGTCTTTTTCTTTTTCTTCTCCTCTTTCTGAGGTTCCTCAATTGTTAATGCAGGATATAACCTAGTACCCTCAAGTATGTCAGTTCGCCTTTTTTGTTGTTCTGTATCCCATTTAGCTTCGGCACAGCTATGTACTGCCTTTCTGACTCTACCCTGATATCTTTCTTTCTCCTTGACATGAGCTACATGCTCCCAGGCAATAAGTGCCTCCTGCTGTGTGGGTCTTAGAGGTGGTTTCATCTCCTGCAAGATTCTTAATAATTCTCAAAAATTAAAAGTGCCATAGCATGGAAACATCAAAGCACTGTCTTTTCCAGTGTTCTTTAGCCACTGACTTAGCCAAATACATGTGTGGAGCCTCACATTTATGGCAATATAATGACCTGATGTGCCTTCTGGCGGCGCCTCTGCTCCTTCTCTAACGGGAACTTTCACATTCTCATTTCAAACCAAGAAATTATTTCCTTACCTACAATTCTCGTTGGGTGTTAACAACCAATAGCAGTGTGACACTTTGTAACGTAATCAACCAATAACAGCAAGGCACAAACGCTAACCATCCAATCTCAGCACAGCACACTATGAAGTATTTCTCACTCCTTGCAGTGGCTCACCCTTCTTTACAATTTTCACAAGTGCACTCTTTTCTCAACACAAACATAAAACAAAACGCTAAGCGATTTTAACATATAACTTTTGTCTGCTCTACTAAAGAAATTGAAGTATTCAATCACACAAGAAATGGTCTGGAGAGACACTTTCTGACTTACTTAGACACACACTCAAATGAAACCTCGACCAGCAGGAATCACCGGATCTGTGCTGCTTCTCTTTTGCGCAATTGAATCTCTACACCATCACACCTTACTCTCACACAACAATATATGTCCCTTTCTCAGTTGTACAGCCAATGGTACCTCACGACTAACACCACAAAACCTAGCAGACAAATTATAATACAGTGTTTTCCACACATATATCTATCCAGGGATCTTAAGCTCTGCCCAACCCTATAACAAATTCAACTGCTCAGCAGTAAGCACATTTACATCTGTACCGCATCTAAAGTATCAACACATCGCACCACGCAATCTCTACAAAATACTGCAAGCTTTACATACGCAATTGCAATGCACAGCCCTATTGACACCCACTCCTCCACTGTTACAATTATTATCCAAACCGCTGGAAATTTGCTGATCCTCCGAATCAAGATATGGGCCTTAAGGGCTAGTACTGGGTTTAGACAAGTTTAGAATTTCAACAGGGGATACAGTAACTCTCTTTGCTTTAGTAGCTAACCATCAGACAATATACCATCTGAATGAGCGCTGGGTCTCACAACGTAATCTCTTAATCAAGTCAGTAAAGATTTTTCCCCATTGATTGCATGGACCTTTGTTAGCTGACATGAAGCATTGAAAGGGAGAAGACATCAACAATGCATTTCTAACTTGTGAAGCCAATGTGACTCCACAATATAGACTATGAATCGCTGAATATGGTTAAAGGTAATTTTTTGGGGGGATTACCAATAAATCCAGTATATATGCAGCCAAAAATAAACTCAAAAAGTGCATCAGTCGAATAGGTAAGCTAAAACATTTCAGTAGGATAAGACACAACATAGTGAGATACAGGATTGTGATAGTCACAACAATACAAAAACAAATTAATTGTAAACAAGTGTTCCACAAAAGTCAATATGGGGTTATCTAGCAAGTGTCTCTAATTCGGGAGCATAGAAGGTGTTAGCATGATCAAACTTCAGTAGAAGTCTTTGGAAAGAAAATACGTTTTTAGCATAAAGCTTCACAACTGGAAAGTAGGCAAGCACAGAGGTCTGTAGCTTTCGAGGTCTAAAGGGAATCTGCGTGTCATTCAACTATTAAAACACCAATTTAAAAGTAACAGGAGATTCAGAAATGTCCTTATCCCACCAGGGACCAATCAGACCATTACTTGAGTGCATCTGCAACATGAGACTGCGATTCTCATCCTTGAACATCTTGTCATCCTGGTAGATAATTAACAGAACTTTCGACCATTGTTTCTTAAAGTTCACAACCAAGTTTTCCCTCCAGGCCTCTTTATCAGCAGACAGTATGCCTTTCTCTAACTAATGGAATAATATATCTGCAAGAAAAGGGAAACATGCTGGCAAAGCATAATGCATTTCAACTGAGTCCTGTAGTCAGGCTAACTTTAAGCATATAATATGCATTTCAAATACATGGTTATACATGTGCATGTGTAACTTTAGGACTATATATAAAACATGAATAAAAGATAAAAGAGTGCATGTTTATGTATACAAATATTACTTGAAGTGTGAGTGTAAAAAGTGAATAAAGAATAATACATGCTTTCATGTCTAAACTGAACATTAGTGCATATGTCTATAATGTCTAGTCTCTACAGTGATTACATTTCATTGATACATTTAAATGTGTCAAACATGTTAATGAAGTTAAGGCACACAATGAATATAATGTAAAATGCAAGTTTATAATTGCATTTTTATGACGAGTAACAGTGGAACCTAAATTGTGCTGCTCCAGAATCCATCTTGAAAAAGTTTCCTTCACTAAAAACAACACAGTGATTCTGTTAACCAACTGCCTTTTTAAAAAAATGATCATTACAAGAAGAAATATAGGGGCACATGCATCAAGCATTTTACCGGTCGCAAACGGACTGAATCACAGAATCGGCCCGTTTGTGACCAGGAAAATGCTATTTCCGATGCATCAAACCCAAAACCGATTCGCAATATAGGTAATTCCAAATTTTGCGATTACCTAAATTGCAAATGCTTTTATGGAATCACAAACTGCGATTCCCTATTTAGGATGCCACAAAGCCTTTCCTAGATGCGACTTCGCATTTAGGAAATGCTAATTACCATCAGCTGCATGTTGATGGTAATTTGCATAAAACTGCATTTTTCAAAGTGCTAGGGCAAATGTGTGCGCCACATGAGTACACATGCCGAATTTGAGGGTGCAGCAGGGTGGCCTTCAAGGCCCCCTAGCACCCTTCAAATTGCATTTGCAATTTGCGTGTACCTATTTGGTACTCACAAATTGGGAATGGCTTACCATTCATTCCTATGGGCCTCTAGGCACATTAGGAATTAATGGGAAGGTATTCCTTAATTGTGAATCGCAATTTGGGATTTGCAATTGAGGAATGAGTAGGAATCGCAAATATTTTTGCAAAACCTACATGCATAGGCAATTGCAATTCCTTAATAGCAATTCCTTAATAATCGCTATTAAGGAATCGCAATTGCCTAGCTTGATGCATGTGCCCCATAGGTTTGTGTGCACAAAAATGCAGCAAAGTCCACAAATAATGATTTTCATGAAAAATAAGGCCTGGAAATGAGTAAAAGTTACCTCCATACTCGTCATAAGCATTGTTATTACGCTTTTTTCCTTTTTTGGAGCCGATTCTAAAAAAAGCCTTGCAAACAATATGGTTCTTTAACAGATTAGTATGGCAGTTCCTCCATTTTATTTGTTCTTGCAATTTCTTTTTGAACGTGTACTTCAACCTGGGTCTGATGTACATTGACTTTCCATTAAGATTTACCAAACACCTATATTTTTCAGAAGGCCGACCGAGCTGTGATTGCTTCTCTTCTACTGCAGATATCAGTGTATTTGCTAAGAGTTCCATCCATGCAAATGCATGTACTCCTGGGTTTGTATTTAGCTGCAGCCTGTGCTGACTCCCTTCAAATGGAAGTATAGGACAAACAGCATTTTTACAGCTGTGAATTAATGGCATGGGTGCGAGTATTCTATAAAGCAGTATGAGATTGTGTGGTCCGTTGCCTTTTGGTCTGTGATTGATGCCACTCTATGTGTAGATGAACCCATACATGTTTTATGTAATTAGCCAGTGTAATTGTTATGAGCACTGTTACCACTTTATAATTTGGACACGTCTTAAATTAGGGTGATGAAAGTAGGAACACCCAGCAGCCATATGTGATGTGGAAGAGAACTGGCACTTTTCCAATTCATGTTTTAGTCATGGGAATGGATTGACAGTGTCTAAACTTATGCAGTGGGATTGTTAGTCTACAGATTTGTGCAAAGGAGAATGAGTATGATGTAAATATATAGTGGATTGTGGCTATGCAGATCCCGTCTCAGGCCTTCCTTTATCAGGTCCCTGTGCAGTCTCTAATCTGACTGCAAAAAACATTTCCCATGAATTACTAGAAAAACAAATACACTAACTTTATGCTTATCATGCAATACACATGCAAATAATTATCAGCCACATTCAGAGTTAGTATATAAGCAGTAGACAAAGCAGTTGATTGTTAACGTGTTTCTTGATTTTCGTACATTTCCAACAAGGTTCAATTGCACTTTGGGTGTCTGATGAAAGGAATGAGAAATGTTTGAAAGATCTCTATAATACCATGGATCTGACAAATTTGTCAAAGGTGCCTTACTCTCATGTGTTATTTATAGGGTGTTCTCATTCACTGCAATGCTGAGCAGTGCAGTAAATGATGGGGAGTTGTATGTGTGAAATAGTGACATTTTACTGATGTTATTATTGGACATGCATCACACAATATGTAACTGAGGGTCGGATGTACAAAGCCATATTGTGGTTGCAAAGCCTGAAATTTTCAAAATCACTCTGTTTTGAATGACTAAATTGCTTTTTTCAATGCACTAAATCATTTTTGCGATTCAGTGATGAAAGGGCGGGCCCATTACCTACCAGGTGTCTCCTGTCCTCGTCCCATTCATAAATAGTGAGATATCACTATGTCATGACAGAAAAAAAGGATGAAGGAATGCTGGCCCTACCCCACTTCCTTCCTCTGGAAGTACAAAAGAGTATTACTCCTAGCATTCCGCCTGATCTTTTTTTCCGTCTTTCGACAGAATGGGACGAGGATGCAGGAGCTGAAGAGCCCCTGGTTTCATAACTGCTCCGCTGCCGGGCGATGGGTCTTTACGTGGTGTCCCGTCTTCCTCCCTGCTGGGCTTTGGGGATGTCTGGTGAATTCTTTCCGCGACGATGTTCCAGCTTACGGGGGAATTCTGTTCTGCACCTCGTGGGCTGCCGGGCGCGCTGGGAGGTGCAGAGTTACGGTCGTCGGCCACGGTTGCTTCCGGGTCTCGTTGCCTGACTTACGGTCAGTGAAGGTCCTGTAAGTCAGGCATGGCTATGCCAGTCGGCAGTGAGTTGGCTGTTTCTCCGGCATAATTCATAAGTACCGCGTAGCGGTTCTTTGGCTTGTTTTTGGTGCAGATTTACATCTTGAATTACTGACGTCAGGGTATTCCTGTGACTACGTCCTGGATGGACATTTGATCGTTCTTCAAGGAGGAGTTCCCGCATTTCTCTCTCTTCCCCTGAGCTGCTGTTTGTCACGGGATGAAGGTTATTGGTAACTGTGGGGAGTTATCGTTTTGGAGATGGGGAAGCACTTGAGGAAGCGCAGTCATGTGGAGGTCTCCTCCTCTTCCTCCAGTTCTTCTTCCTCCCCTTCTCCAGCACAGTCTAAACGCCGCAGAGAGGGGGAGGATAATCATTTGAAAGTCTTATGAAAGAGACCCTGGTTGAAATGGAGGGAGGGCCTCGTCATAAGGGTCCCCTTCCTCCTCAGTCCTCTCATTCATCAGATTCCGAGGAGGATTGGTTGGGGGTGCAGAATGCAAGGGCACATATGTAGACAAAGAAATGTTGCCTGCGTTACTTAGACATGTGAAATCCAACATGGGTTTTCCTGATGATGAGGCAGTTTCAGGGGTCAGCTGCAGTGGATGTACCAGTCCACCCTTTCATATGTGAAGCTCTGAAAAGGGAGTGGATGGATCCGGATCGTATTTTACTTCCTTGGTTTATGACAAAGCTTTATCCTCTTCAGGAGACGTCCGAGGAATTGCCGGATTCAATTCCAATTGATTTGTTTGTTGCTACCCTGGTGGGATGGACTTACTTGGCTGAGGATGCAGTGATCAAAGATCCTGTGGATAAAAAGGTGTATGCCTCCCTCTGGAAGGTGTGCGCTGAGTCTCATCTGGTCTTGAGGGTCAGGATTTATGGTACCTACGTCTCACAGTCCTTGATCTCTGATATCAAGGCGTTTTATCAATCCATGGATGAAACTCTTCGGAGTGCTCTGGGTTGTTGGAGCACATTGAGCGGCAGGTTGAGTTGTCGAATATATCCTTCTATGTGGTGAGGACTTTGGCCCTTTCTGGCGGTGCAGGTGTAGCAGCCCACCACAATCTGGTGTTGAAGGACTGGAAGACGGATTCGGCTCAAAAGGCTTGTGCCTTGCGTAAAGTGTTCCAGGAAAGTATGATGTTTTGGTAGGAATTGGAGGGCAAGTTGCATAAATTGTTTAAGGAGAAAAATCACTGATTTTCCTTCAAGCAGCCCTCCGCTGTGCCTCCTTCTTCCAAACCTAAGTCTTTTTTTCACCCTCCTTCTCATGGGAATTTTTTCAGGGGTCACAGGAGGTTTTCTTAAGGCAGGGGTTGGGATAGGAAAGCTAAATCCCCACCCCCTAAGCCCCGTTCCTGACTATATGGCTGGGGCTCCCAAATTATTGGTAGGAGGACAGCTGCAGTTCTTTCTCCCAGCTTGTTCCCAGTCATGTGCCGACGTGTGGGTTCTGGACATTGTTCATCAGGGGTACAGAATTGAATTTGCGGGGTCTCCTCCGGAGTCGGGATTTGTCCGACTCCTTGGCCGTCATGTCCGGTCAAGAGGTCAGAGTTGTCTCTGGGGGTGGAGTCTCTCTTACTGAAGAGGGCTATTCAGGAGGTTCCTCCTCTTGACATGGGGAGAGGGTTTTACTCTCTGATTGGGTATCCCAGGAGGAATGCTGAGAGTTGTACTCTTTTGCCCTCCCAAAGGGAGGGGGTGGGGTAGGGCCAACATTCCTTTGTTCTTTTTTTCTGTGATGAGATAGTAATATCTCACTATTTATGAATGGGACGAGGACAGGAGACACCTGGGAGGTAATGGGCCCGCCCTTTCATCACTGAATCGCAAAAATGATTTAGTGCATTGAAAAAAGCAATTTATAAATGGGACGAGGACCACGGGACCCAGAGTAATGAAGATTACCGGTAAGTAATAGGGCAATAGTTCTAGACCTGTTCTAGAGACACAAACCAATGGTTCATTTTTGCAGCATGAAAGTGTGAAGGGGAGAAAATCATTAATGACAATCAATTAGTCAACAATTCTTCTTACTACATAATAATCAACAGACAACTTAATATGGGTAGTTAATTTATTACGAAGCCAAAAATAACTGGACATAGAGACACCTCATAACGAGGGTAAAGAAATACAAAAGAATTAGCATGAAGCCAAATCTATGAATCCAGTTTAAGTGGTGCAACATGAACAAAATTTTAATTAAAGAAGTAGGATACAGAGAATCAAGAAGCATGAGCCCAAATTTCACAACATCGAGGGTTAATGAGTAAAAGCATTAATCTATCCCTACTCTAGCTCTAAGGTGACATCCCTACATTAGTATTTTCAATGGAAAGGTAAAAAAGGTGTCAGTGCGTGGAGTCTTCGTAAGAATTTGCTCCACCACCAATAGGTCAAGTAGCATAAAGCCACTATCACAAAGAAAGAGCTTGCTCTGAGATGCTCTCCCTCCGAAGGCAAGAAAGAAGTGGGCACTTTCCTTAATTCCAACAATCTGTTATCCACAGGTAGGCCTTCCCATAATGCACAGCGTGCACACAGTTCACAATGGGCACAGCCATGCGGGTACGTTTCCACGATGTCCTCCATTTACACCTGTCGTAAAACATTGTCCTTGGTTCCCATGTCTTCTCCTGTGTGAATCCATCTCTGTCTTTATCACCTACAACCCATGTAATTGTAATTTCTTCTCTCCTTGCCTAGCTACTAAAACAAAGACATTACTTTTCCTGAAAAAAGGTTTTCCATCTGCAATGCAAACGTGAGAAAGAAACGATTCTGCAGTGCCCATGAAATTCAGCTATCAATTCTAAAGCAAGAGTTTTCAGGGACTTGCATTTCAGGCCTACTACTTTAGCAAACATAAGAAAGTGTCAATTTCATCAAATACCTACTAATAGAAAATATCATTTGTTAAACACATTTAATATATGAGTAGTGTGAGCTTCACAGCTCGTGTTTTACAGGTTACCATTTTCTGCTAGTTACATTTATTTCCTATGTTAATTCTTCCTGCCACTTGTCCATAATCTAAGACACGTCACGTAATTGTGTCAATACATTTCACAATTCTAACACCTCATGTTGACATAATTTACAAGATTATATGCAGATGTATTCTACACATAGTTATGATGCACCCCTACAAATGAAATGGGATTTCCGCTCCATCAGTGGCATGTTATTGTGTCACAAAATTAGTTTAGTAAGGCACAACAAATCTCTATTTAGAGATGGCATATTTAAGACAACCCTTCAAAATAGTGGTTTGTTATGGTATGTATCAATGCTTTGTGACAAAGCCCGGATGCAAAACATTGAAAAGTAACTGACTTCTGAAATGGGGGTACCGCATTCACAAAAGTGAAGCAATTCCCTTACGAACCATTCGCTTTTGTGAATTTCAAAAAATGTTGGGAAGTAGGCAGTGGTTGCCAACTCTCAAACAAACGTAAACAAAAATAAAGTTTTATTTTTAAATGCAGGCCCATTTCTTTTTAGGAAAACAGGCTGTATTTAAAACGTTTTGTTTATTTAAAAAGCATTCACAGGCAAGATTGTCTTCTATCTCAGCAGGCCACCATACCTGTGGCGCCATCCAATCATGCTGTGTCGCAATTTGTGACTTAAGTCTGAAATAGTGATGAGGTATGTCGGTTTGCAGTCCACTGCGATTCAGAATTTTGTGAACCATCCTATCATTACATAGATTGGGTCGCAAAATTATTTTCCATTCACAAAAGTCGGTGCGCAAATTGCCAGCACTTATGGCAATAGAAATTTCGTACACTAGGCCGAAAGACATGTAAAATGAAATATACCCACACTTCATATTTGCGGCAGTAAACTGCTGCAGTTGGTCTCAATGCAATTTTGATTAAGAAATCAACATATAATCATCAGCATTTCTGCTTGCTTACAGACTTTTTTTTCCGTACAAGCCAAATGTAAATAAATGAAGCTAGCTAAAATAGAACAACACAAAGGAAATGTTTACGAAAATATGGGCAACATTTTATCTGTCTTATTTCTTTGTCGACGTTGAGAACGTTGAGAAAACCCTGTGCCTTTGCCATAATATTAACTGATACCTGTAATATGCAGAACAGCGTCTTCATAGTTTGTAGTCAAACCTAAATGTAGAAATATTGCTGCACGTTAAATTTAAGATGTTTGCTGAACTTGGAAAAGATAAGTTAATTGTACGTTTCTCTTGGTTCAGGTTCCCACTGGCACAGGGGCTGTTTCCCAAAGGCAGCACCTCCTTTTGCCACCAGTGTGACTCACCTTCTCTCTGTTCCTATACCCATGAGTAAAGATTCTAGGGGCATATCAACAACAACCGGCGATAATTATCGCAAAGCGCACTTAGCGCTAGGATAATTATCGCCGTCTTGCGTGGATTTTTATCGCTGAGATAGCGTGCTATTAGCAACACTTATCTCAATAGCGATACAAATCCTCACGCTAACTGGCTAACGTGACATTATCGCTAGAAACCCAGCGATAATCTCAAGTTAGCTAGTTGATAGGGACTCACAAACTTAGCCATGATATCCACCCTCCATAGGATATCATGGCTAAGTCAGCCCTGAAGCAGGCGTAAGGAAAGTAGTGATAACAGGGGTTATCGCTACTTTTCCTGACGCTATGCTTTATCGCGTGTGGCTTGATGATAGGAGAAATGTTGCTTAGCGACATTTCTCCAGTCATGTCAGGTCAGGAACACCCACTTTGCATCTCATTAGAGATGCAAAGCTGGGCGTTAGACATCCCCACGCTAGAGCAAGGTTTCACGCGTTAGCGTGACCTTGCTAATATAGCGATAAAATTATCGCCGCTTTTCGGCCGAAAACGGCCGCTAAAGCGGCGATAATTTTTTATTGCCTCGTTGTAAATATGCCCCTAAGTTCTTTAGTTTGTAGGGAGAAGAGAGAGGGTGCGTGGGCAGCACGCGGCTATAAACAGCAGAACCCTAGGGCATGCAAACACTTACCTTCCACGTTTTAGTATTTATCAACCTGCCTTCCTTTAACCAGTGCACCGCCCTACATTGCAATGCTACACGTGTCAGGAACATATCAGCCCCAAAATCCCCTCCATCCTAATAGAATAGGTGTCAGCACAGTAAGAGGGTCTTCGCCCTCTTGCTATTTACATGTGCCTGCCAAAATATAAGACACTCTTACCGGCAACATTATTGCTAACAATAGAGAACCCTCACCCTAATAGCAAATGTGCCAAAAACTTAGCTGATAGCTTCCACTTTTCATTTGTTTATTTAACTGGGCAAAAAGGCACACGTTTAGCATTGAAATGCTGGATACAATGCCATACATAATAGATAAACATGTAAGCTGGCATGTTCCAAAGTGTAGCTGGTCCTGGAGCAGTGTCACCTCTAGGCCAGAGGATATCGTTTGGACCATTCTCGAGCAGCAGAATAGCTCCTTACCCTTGACGTTGCAACCGGTGGGCCTTACTTGGAGATATAACAATTTACAGGCCCAACCTTAGCACATCTTAAGGAGTATTGCACGAGTATTGCACGACAGCAGCAACAACTTGTTCAGTATACTTATATGGGTGCAAATATGACTCTTCCAGCATCCTTAAGTCTTGTACTTCTTGATGACACTGTGGGAACCCATCTATAGGGTAGGCTGTTTTTTCCTGGCATCCCATAGCGTGGTGGCCCTACTAGCCGGTCTCTGTATCTTAGGGCATAACCTCCCACTTTCTCATACACTCCTCGCGTATGCCTTTTTGAGCACAGTGGCATTTACTGTATTTTTCCTGCTACACATAGACTGTAGGTATCTTTGCAATGCACACGACTGTGGGTACCTCAACAGAACTCTACTTAAATACTCTGTTTATAGCCTCATTATTTGGTTATTGAGGCTGTGCACTCAGACTTTTTCTCATCATGCACGATACCCCTGCTAGCAGGGTACTGAAAATACAGCACAAATCTGTTTTTATATATAAAAAAAATTCCTTTGTTTGCAGGTCCATCGCATTACATTAGGCTTGGTAAGCATTCTTTACATTTCTTGAAGAAAAAGCCATTATACAAATATTGGGAGTTGGCAATTAAACTACAGTATTTTTTTTTTTGTGAGGGCGCTACCTCTGCGTGTTTTCATGTACGCGTCTATGTCAACACGCCGTCTGTCATTGAAAAAACTACTTTACCCAGACTCCCCACAATCTTGGGTAGTTCCATGAGATCACGTCGCGCATTAGCGAGTCGCGGCTAGGATTACATGCCGCTGTTCACAGAGCGTTGCCTCACGCCTTGAGCTGTTACCAGGAGCGGTGGGTAGGCCTCCCGATTTAATACGGGTAATGTTTTTTGATATATTGCCTTCTCTCATTCTTTCTGAGAAATGTAGCATTTTCCATTGACTGAAAACGTTCTTGTATATAGAGACAATAAGCATGTATGCATATTTGAATTCATCTTTTTTCTTTTCCAACAGGAGTTCACCACGTATCCCTGTAGTTTCTACTTTAAGCATTACACAGGTATACTGTTGGTTGTATTGTTCCAATTGTTTTTGTGATAGTTTTCACTCACTTATATTGCAGTAGTAACAACTAGGTCCTGAAGAAAGCTATGATCAATTTGTGATCAAGGTTGGCTGAAACATGTAGACCTTCTCAGCATTTTCACCAGCGCGCTCGTACATTTATTCAGACCACTCTCTTACTGCTTTTAACCCTTGACACCACGGGATACTTAATAAATTATTTTTTCTCCTGGTAGTCAATTTAAAGCACTTTCTTTATACACTGCATTACACAATTTCACCACACTGTTTCATGTTCCATCGATCTTAGGAGATCTAGCCCCCGGATAACACTAAAACATCCATTAGCTCCTCCTTTACACTAACAAGTTGTTGTTCCTTGGCTGCACCAGGTTGCAGCCAAGAGGAGATCCCAAATGATGAAGCATGACACCTCGGTGGGTGATGGGATTCCGTCCTCTTAAATATGACTTCCTCCATTTATGCTTTCCTGTTGGGTTGCGCTGGTTACTTGTCTGTATATATATTTTTCTTTTCTAGGGACCCGCGGATTCTATGTTGCTGTCATATATGGTAGGGGGATTTATCCGCGCAGGTCTGTAAACTTCCCTCAGACTCCCCACAATCTTGGGTAGTTCCATGAGATCACGTCATGCATTAGCGAGTCGCGGCTAGGATTACATGCCGCTTGACGCATCAAGATGCACGATTACAACGGTCTTCCACAGGTGCAGCGGTGTGTTGTGGAGTTGGCCTCTTTCTTTGGTGCTGGCTGGGGTCTACGCATGTACGCTAAATCCCGGTGCAACTTTCAACTTGGCACTGCTTTTACTAATACAGGCGGGGGAGAGGGCATATTTTCTAGAGCATCACTATTACTGGTTTCTAGGACACGGGCCGCCAAGCATCATGCTGTCCCAAGCAGAGCCTCGGCATAGCTTTCACCATGCCTGTGGCGTTTATAAATACCCTTGTCTTGTCAATGTTGAGTGTGTTCCACAGTTGAATTTTTTTAGAATGCATATACCATTAGTGAACCATCCTTACTGTTAGACTGCACTTGGTTTGTCACTCTACACGAAGCTCCTCAAAATAGCGTTGTGCAATTCGACTCAGTCTTCCTGCATATTCCACACATGCGTGGTAACATTGATAAACCCCCATTTGGTCAACAAGTAGAAGTGGTGGTGCCAGGCATGTCCACCATTTTTTAATAATAGGAACTCTCCTGATTCGTGGAACTAGTTTCTTCTTTTTGTTCACAGTGCGTTGCCTCACGCCTTGAGTTGTTACCAGGAACGGTGGGTAGTCCTCCCGATTTAATACGGGTAAGGTTTTTTGATATATTGCCTTCTCTCATTCTTTCTGAGAAATGTAGCATTTTCCATTGACTGAAAATGTTCTTGTATATATGGACAATAAGCATGTGTGCATATTTGAATTCATCTTTTTTCTTTTCCAACAGGAGTTCACCATGTATCCCTGTAGTTTCTACTTTAAGCCTTACACAGGTATACTGTTGGTTGTATCATTCCAATTGTTTTTGTGATCGTTTTCACTCACTTAGTATTGCAGTAGTAACAACTAGGTCTTGAAGAAAGCCATGATCAATTTGTGATCAAGGTTGGCTGAAACATGTAGACCTTCTCAGCATTTTCACCAGCGCGCTCCCACATTTATTCAGACCACGCTCTTACTGCTTTTAACCCTTGACACCCTGGGATACTTAATAAATTATTTTTTCTCCTGGTAGTCAATTTTAATGATCTTTCTTTATACACTGCATCACGCACTTTCACCACACTGTTTCATGCTCCATCGATCTTAGGAGATCTAGCCCCCGGATAACACTAAAACATCCACGAGCTCCTCCTTTACACTAGCAAGGAGTTGTTGCTCCTTGGCTGCACCAGGTTGCAGCCAAGAGGAGATCCCAAATGATGAAGCATGCCATCTCGGTGGGTGATGGGATTCCGTCCTCTTAAATAGGACTTCCTCCATTTGTGCTTTCCTGTTGGGTTGCGCTGGTTACTTGTCTGTATATATATATTTTTTTCTAGGGACCCGCGGATTCTATGTTGCTGTCATATATGGTAGGGGGATTTAGCCATGCAGCAGAGCCTATCCACAATGGATGGAAAAATAGACTCTCTCTCGTACCGCATGGACAGCATGTCAGAGCGACTGGACAATCATGCTGAGAGAATTGATATGGTAGAGAGGAGAGTCTCGGAAATCAAAGATCAGAATGTGGAGACTTCGGACTCACATAAAAAGATGGGAAAAATTGGAGAGGCTCTGCAGGCTAATGCCGAAGATATGGAGGCGTGCTCACGGCGCAACAACCTACATATTGTTAGACTGCCGGAATCCGCCCCGTCCAGCAACAGGGAGCTTTATGTTGCAAATCTTCTGGTCGCCATCCTTGGTCGTGATACTTTCTCTTCAATATTTGTGGTAGAGAGGGCCCATCGCTCACTGGCCCCTAGACCTCCTCCTGGGGCCCCTCCGCACCCTATCATAGCCTGCATCTTGAACTATTGAGACAGGGACGCTGCTTTACGTCGTGCTGGAGAGCTGAAGACACTTGACTATGAGGGCTCTGTGCTGCCCTTTATACGTATTTCACGCTGCAGGTCCAGGAGGCACGAAAGCGGTTTGACCCTGTTAAACGCAAGCTGAGAGAACTTAACATTTAATATGCTTTACACCAAAGCGCAAACCAATAAGCAAGCATCAGTTGGCGATACAGATGGCAATAACTGTACGAGTCCTCTAGATCAGAATGACTGATATGTTTTCCACTGAGAACTATATATGGGAACAGTAAGATAAAGTTGTGTGGGTACATCAGTATTAGTACATGTTCACCTTACCTCAATTGGTAGAATAATAGTTAGGCCCCATGCCTTAGGAGTTAGGCAACGGCCACTTCTTTCAGGCCCAATACTCCTTACTCTTCGAGGTGGGGGGAAGCTGCCCTTCATATAAGATGTAGTTGGGGTACTGTAGTTCAATTGTCTGGAAAGGATGCTAGGCCCATTGCCAAATAGTTGTAGCCATGGGTTGATATGCGATGTATAATAACATGTTGCGGCGATGTTCGTGTATACCACATTCGGTTGGGCACTCATCGCCCTTGAGTGTATTACACATTGTTATTTTGGGTGATGGTGGGATAGGGGGTTAGAGAGGGAAGGGGAATGTCGCCATGTCAATTGTTGGGGGACGTGATGTGGGAGAGGGAGGGGGGATTGAACGACCTTGCATTGTGTTGTAGCTGCGGCACACAGGTTATCGAATATTTCTGGTTGGACAGGGATGCACACACTATACCATATATTGTAAGGTTCAAATATGGGTGAGAGACATGACCACACAACCACACAGGGAGTCCGCACCATAAACGTCTTGACTTGGAATATCAGAGGCCTAAATGACCAGCGCAAAATTTGCAAGGTAGTTTTATATCGGCTTAGACACCACATTGATATTGCAATATTGTAGGAAACCCCCTTGGCACCCAATACAGGGCTGCTGACACAGAGGAGAATGAAGGGTACTGGCGTGGCTGCAGGTTTTTCCTCGCAGGCACATGGGGTTTTGATATGGGTTTGGCAGGGGTCCAATAGTAAGATACACAAAGTAGAAAAGGACACTGAGGGGAGGTATGTGATAGTGCACTGCTGCAAAGGCCACCTAGATGTACGCATAGTGGGAGTATTTGGCCCGAATTATGATACTCCTCAATTTTATTGCTCTCTACATAACAAGCTCACTACATATTCAAGGTTGCATACATTGTGGGAAGGAAATTTTAATTGTGTGCAATTCCCAGCAATAGATCGCTTGAAAGCCCCACTGCGCGCCCCCTCGTAGGCGGCAAAGGCTATTGCGGCAATCGCTGAGGCTGATGCCCTGGTTGATGCATGGCGTCACCGCACACCGCATGGAAGGGAATATACACACTACTCACTTGTACATGACATACACACGCGTATAGATTATTGGTTGGCATCTTGGGGCTTAATGCCCTTTATATCACATTGCGAACACCTACCCCGTACAATACTCGGATCACTCCCAGGTCAAGGTACAGCTAAATATAGGTGATATGCAGCCCAGAGCCTGCACATGGCGTTTCCCTCAGTACTCCCTGTTAGACAAGGCATTTAAGGTGGATATCTCAAAGGCGATTGGCCTGTTTTTCTCTACAAACCTAGGCAGTGTCCCTAAGATGGCCACCATATGGAAAACAATTAAAGTCTACATTCGTGGGGCTGTCATATCGAAGCACGCAGGGGTCCTCCGCTCTATTAGGAGGAAACTGCAGAGACTTGAGACAGACTTGGCGGACCTGGAGAGACAAGCTATTATAGACCCGTCCTCCTGATGTATTAGCACAAATTAGGTCTAAGAAAGAAGAATACAACGAAAAGGATCAGGCTGAGGTAGTGCACCTGGGAAAGTATGTGACAGCAAGAGTGTATGGGTAAAGAGAGAGACCGCGTGCCACGTTGGCTGCACTAACTCGCCTGGATGGTGGTCCAGGGGAGGTGCTGGAGCTGCGCAACGATAATGACATTATACTAAGCGGCACTGCGCAGATAGCTGGCAGATTTCGCTCCTACTATACGGAGCTTTACACGTTTTGCCCATCCGAGGCGGATGAATCGGATGAATAATATTTATCTTACATAGCTATGAAGTGGCTCTCAAACTCACACAGAAAATACGTGATGGCTTTGCACCCCACGGAGATCACTGCTGCCCTGAAAACTATGTCCAATAACAAAGCCCCAGGGTCAGATGGGCTAACAGTAGCTTTTTACAAGGCTTATCAGGAACAACTTCTCTCCCATCTTGTAAATCTATTTGAGGAAATATCACCAGATGGCATAATGCCTCCTAGTATGCGAGAGGCTACTTTGATAACTCTGCTAAAAAAGGACAAATCCCCACAACAATGTTCTTCCTATAGGCTGCTCTCGTTGTTAAATATGGATACCAAATTATTCACTACAATACTTACAAATCAGCTTGCTCCTCTGCTTCCTATGGTGGTAGTCTCTGAGCAATCCGGCTTTGTGCCCACGCGCTTGTTAACAAGTAATTTGCTGACCCTTTTTGGCACTATTGCTGGTATAGACCCGGAGATGTGTGCTGAGGCAGTTTTTCTCGATGCTGAGAAGACCTTCAGATCTGACGAGTTGCGTTTTTTAAGAGCTGTGCTGAAGCGAGTTGGGATGGGCGAGGTATTTATTAAACTGGTGGATGTACTGTATGAACAGCCCACTGCACACGTGAATGGACTCCTCTCAGAGCCAATAGTTATCGCAAGAGGCACAAGACAGGGGTGCCCTCTGTCCCCCCCTGTTATATGCATTAGCTCCAGAGCCCCTTGCGTGTGCTCTCCAGGAATACTATGGGTTTCGTGGGATACGCTTTCCACGGTATAATTTAATAATTATGGCATACGCGGAAGACACACTTCTATATGGTCACAGTCACGAGCCAGCACAGAATTTATCATCAATCCTGCAGGAGGTGGAGCTATTTGGACAACACTCTGGCCTTCGTATCAACTGGAGGAAGTCCATTGCGTTCCCACTGACCCCCAGTATGCTCCCAGGGGATAGCACTTACCCTATTGTTGGACATTGGAGCCTACCAGATACCTGGGCATGCAAATACACACTGACCCTGAGGTGGTGATTCGAGAAAATTATGGCTGGGCGCTACAGATACTTTTGTAATCCATTGACAAATGGATCCGGCTACCGTTCTCGTTGTTAGGGCAAGTTTCGCTCATGAAGAAGATAGTACTCCCTAGGTTTTTGTTTTCATTTGTTAACATCCCTATTTTGTTGCCAAAGTAGTTTTTTCGTACACTACGCTCTCTCCTGATTCGACTCGCCTTGGCCAGGAAACAAGCATGTTTCACCTTGGACACATTGACCAGACCGTATTCAGAGGGCAGACTGAGCGCCCCAGACTTGGAACTGTATTATTGCACTGCGCAGCAGATGCATGCCTATCACTGGCTGCATGGACCCCAGGTTAGCCCACATTTATACATTGAAAGGGATGCAGTATATTCCTTATCTCTGCCGCAATATCTATGTGGGACGCCGTGTAGGTGTTATCATATCATAGACCCAGTGGGGAACACAAGGAGCCTCCTCTGGATGGCAGCTCATAGGCAGGGAATTACCTTACTTTATTCCCCAAAATTACAGCTAGAACTATGTGGCTGGTTACCAATGCGGCAAGAGAAGTAATTTATTATAGCCATGCATTCACTTGGCATTACCACTGCTGGTGATTACTTTGAGGGAGGTGCGGTCAAACCATGGGGGTTGCTAAAAACAGATTCACTGTCTGCCCCCGTGATGGCGAAATTCCATTATTTTCATGCAAGACAAGCGCTACATGCAATACTGGGTGAAGAAATGCTAGTACCGCGCGAATACACCCCTCTGACGTATTTGTTAAGAGCTAAATCCCCGCAAAATATGATCTCGATATTATATACCCTCTCCAATGCAGGCACAGGTTCTGTGAACATGTAAGCTTTACAAAAATAGCACGCAGATTTAGAGCTGGACATCACAGACGAGCAGAGGGCGTATTGTTGCGCAAGCAAAAAGTCTATCTCCCAAAATGGTAGACATCGCCTGACACATTTTAAGTTTTTACAAAGGGTGTACTACACTCCGGTCCGCCTACACAAATACGGTCTTAGAGAGGATGACAGATGTGAGAGGTGTGGGCTGAATCCGCGAATTTCACCCACCTCGCCTGGGACTGCTCTAATATTCAGAGGTTCTGGGAGGCGGTAAACGCTGCATTACAAGACATTGCGGGAGTGGGACTCAGGCTAACCCCATTGGAGGCCTTATTGGGCCATGTTAAAGAGTACCTGAAGAGCTTGCGTAGGTTACTTGCGATGGGCATTCTGTTGGCAAAGCTTAGGTGGCGCTGTGGTGGATGAAGGGGCCACCCCCACAATTAAGGAATGGTGCGCAGACTTGACATACTATACCACACAGTCCGAAAATGTTAACGCTCTCATGCCCACTCGGTGTAAACCAAAGGACATTTGGGACCCATTCAAGGCATACCTCACTCACCACACCACGTTTGAAGAGTCAGAGGGAGAACAGGATAGAACAGGTGTCGGCTGACTCAGCAAGCACACAATTGATCAGGACACACTATTGATACCTACCACCATGTAGAGTGCGGGAGACGGGGCTGGTCGCTTCTAAGCAGGGACAATAAGTGTTGTGGTTTCCAGAACGCAATGGATAAGTATCCAGGTGTAGGTAATGTCACCTAAGTCTATTAAACAAAATGGTCGTAACTAAGCTATACCTGTCATGCTGCTACTTGTCTTCTATGTATGCTGCTGCACTTAATATCAATTCAAATAATCTTTATTTCGATCGTTTAGATCATCAAAGATATAAATACATAACAATTGATAAAATTTGAAAGTTCCCAATATTCTGAACAATTTAGATGTAAACAATGACTTTCAAAAAATCCATAAAACAGAAGTTTAAAACATAAAAAAGAGTATCTAAAAATCTTTAACATTGTACAGCCCCCCCCTTTTTTAAAAGACTAGATCGGACATACCACATGGCCATTAAAAACTTTGCCACTGCAAAGACAATCGGAGGTGACAGGTCAGATTTTAAAATTCTAAACGCGGGCAAGAATTTCCTAAACCCCATATTTTTAAGAATGGGTAGGAGCCAATGCTTCCTCGCTCTTCTATAGGCTTTACAGAAAAGGACCACGTGTAAATCACTTTCCCGGGGGTATGTGCAGGCTGGGCATTGCTCACTTGTTGGAGGTTGAGACCAAGTGGCAGTGAAAGCCCTCACAGGTAGAGAACCATATCTCCACTGTAGGTAGAGCTTTCTTGCCAACACAGGTGCCATGCCATCTAGAAAACTTTCCATTGAATAGGAGTCTTTTGATTGTATAAATAAGTTAGTCAGTGAGCCCACCCGTGTGTTGTCTAGAGCGGTGTCCAGCTGCGACTGATAATAAAGTTTAGAAAGTGCCTTTCGGGAGATCCTCATACTTGAGTTAGCGGGGTCGGTCCATAATTCCGTGAGACCTAAGCTTTCACAAGATCTTTTTACATAAGTGAGCCATGGGATATTACTAGTGTTAGGTAGAGCCAGGAACTCCTGTAGCTCACTTCTGTAATCGCTTAGATCCTCGCTACTCCATAATCATTGCCAAAAAGATAGTGGTTTTAGGCCAAGTTCTTCGGCAATGGGCCTAAGTCCTAGGTCCAATCTCAGGGGGAGCAAAGGCGTGCTAGGAGGAAGAGCCACCAACTGCCTGATGAATTTGTTCTCTGTAGTTGTTAAGTTTTTGGCAGGAGTGTGGCCCCATAATTCGCCGCCATATATGACAGAGCCCCGAGCTTGGGATTTATAAATTTGTACCATGGGACTCAGTGGGCGATATGTAGATTTACCCCCAATTCTAGAAATACCACCCGCTTTCTGTGCAAGCTTCATGTTTGCCTTGATGATATGTGTCCCCCATGTCATTTTCTCATTCAGGGTTACCCCCAAATATGCAGAAGTGGAGACCCTCTCTAGACGCACTGTACCCAGCAAAGGGTTCGGGCGTGATGAAGGGGTAGGGTTCAGAATCATGTATTTTGTCTTGGAGGCATTAATTTCAAGGCCCCTCTCAGTACAAAATTGCAAGAACCCATCCACTACCCGTTGGATTCCCATAGGAGATTTGGACAGCAGCAGGGTGTCATCCGCAAACATTATGGCGGGCACCCTGCTGCCGTTCAATCTGGGAGCATCCATATCGTCTATCCTGGACAGGTGGGCAATTACCCCGTTGACGAAGAGGCAGAACAGGGTGGGAGCGAGTACGCATCCCTGCCTCACCCCCCTGTCGACGGGGAATCTTTCTGTTAAGCCCCCCATTCTGCCACACCTGACCCGCGCGTAATTATCCTGGTGTAATTTAATCAGGATAGCCAGGATGTCTGGCGGTACTCCGATATCCTCGAGGACATTCCAGAGTTTGGATCTAGGCACCAAGTCGAAGGCGGCGCGCAAGTCCACGAACACCGTGAACAGGCTGCCCCCCTCGACAAGTGCCGTCCTCCAGTAGATGAGGTTGAGACGAAAGATTTGATCCATAGTGGATACCCCCTTTCTGAACCCGGCCTGATATGGGCTCAGGGTGGCAGTTTCCTCTATCCAGTTCTGGAGACGATCCAAGATGAGTCTCCCAAAAAGTTTTTGGGACACGTCAATCAGGCTGATGGGCCTGTATTTGGATGGGAGCAGAGGCGAGCCCTTCTTGAAAATTGGAACCACCTCTGCGCCCAGCCAAGTACAGGGCACCTCCATCCCCTTTAGGACCGCATTGAACAATACCAAAAGATAGGGGGCCCATATGTCTGGTTCCTGTTTGAAGAGGTTGCCAGGGAGGCCATCCAGACCGGGTGCCTTGCCGGTTGACAGGCCAGATATGGCAACCCGGACCTCCTTTTCAGTGAACGGGACCCCATCTGGGTATTTATATGTGAGTGGGATTTTGCAAACGCCATGCCCTACTTCCATTGTATAAAGGGACTTGAAGTTTTCCTGCCATAACTTTGGGGAGATATTCGGCTCTATCGCCGAAACAAGTTCCTCAGAACCTGTGTTAACGATTCTCCAAAACCTCCGTGAGTCCATGGAGGCTAAAGAGCTAGCAAGATCTTCCCATTTGTTCTGGTCCCACTCAATTTTAGCATTGAAGACCAACTTCTTATATTCACGTCTCCTAGTTTGGATCTCAGCTCTACTTTTGCAATTCTTGATACTTGACAAAAGATCCCTCCTTGCCTTGCGACACGCTGCATTATACCATGAGCGCTGGGTCTTGCCACCCACCCTCCTTCTGCCATTATTGAATAAATCTGCAGTCAGAGTCTTAACGACTTCTTCATGCATCAACCAGATTTGATTATTTTTCTCCCTTGAGCTGGGTTCGTCATTTAAGCTACCCATTTTTTCCAGTATAGTGATGAAATATTTGTAGAACCGAGGGAGCTTAACTGTACTTGCAGCTAATTTCTCCCACTTGATTCTTCTCCTGTTACTTTCTAGGGCTAGGTCCGGGTTTATGTTTGGCGATTCTATTTCCCCATGGGCCCAGCCAGGAGGGAGGAAATCGAGTTCCAGAGCATTGTGGTCGCTATCTTCTCTGTCTATTATCCTAAAGTCAATAATATGCGACCATGAGGATAATTGTACTAAAATGTAATCTAATCTTGATTCCCTCCCCTTCCGGTTGAACGTGATTTTGCTCGGGATATCTGATTTAAGGCGCCCATTACAGGCCCTCACCCCATGTTTCAAAGTTAGGGCAGTAATCTGGAGTGCAAGAGGGGTCCAGGCTTTAGGGGGTGTGGATACTGTCGGTGGCACTCGCCATCTTGCATCTTCCTCTAGGGAAGCTCCATCCAAAAGACCAGCTAAAGGTTTGAAATGTGAGTTCAGGTCCCCACCCACTACGAAAGGGGACCCCTTGGGGAGTTCGCCCAGGACATTCGACAGTTCTTCGATAGTAGGGGACTCCTGCGAGATAGTGACCGGCCTCGAATAGACATTTACCACTGCTAATCTGCAGCAGTTAGACCATTCCAGTATAACCACAAGTATGTCCTCTGATGCCACTGGGAAACGCGTGGCCTGACATCCCAAATGGGCTGCAACCCAAGTTTCAAGGCCTCCCGATGGACGGCCCCTGCCCCCCTCATTTCGCAGGAATGGAGAAAACTGCAAAACCCTGCCTTGGGTGTTCCTCCCTTTCCCAAGTTTCTTGGAACATGCAGAGGTCTTTGGAGTTAGTGTATTCGATCCATTCCTGACAATTGGACTTGTTTCCCAGGCCTGCCACATTCCATGACACTATTTTCAGTGGGAGGGGCCTGTTGTTTATAGTGATGGTATGGATGGGAACGTTCCCTGTATCCCTGGCCATGGTGTCTGTGTGAACTGGGGGGTAGCATGTTTCTTCCCTAACATTATTTCGAGGCTCGCCAGTAAAATTACCCGAGTCGCCATAATGTACTTGGGCATCGTCCAGCTCTATCACTGGTCTGTTTCCCACCGCCAGCCCCTCCGATGGTATATGATTGCACTGGGTGGTTCTATGTGTGGATAGTTAATCTACCATGTCCAATTGGCTGTACCTATTCTGCATTGGAAGGTAGAATGGCTCAGCAAATCTCCGGGGGTTATAATATTGCTCGTTAGGGCCCCAGTTGCCCCCCCTCCTATGACATATTTCCCAACCCTCATCATCTATATTCGTAGTATAGTGGGTTTGGTGGTGTCTTCTGGAGTTGGGGAATTCTCTCCATCCACTTATCGACCCCCCACCCCCTCTCTCTATGTTGGTGCACTGAGCATTGATTTCGGGGCCTCCTTGATATTGGCTTCTGGGATGATAGAAAACTCCCCTTCTATGCCCGTCTTTCCAGCCAACCAATGTTTGTTTCCGAGGCCCCCAAGTCTCATCCTCTCTATCGTGGAATCGGGGGGGATAAAAGAAAGAAAGAGGTAAGGATTGAATGGTACTCCCCTCATCCACATATGTCCATCCGCATATATGCTGGACTGTCCTTTGATCTCTGAAACTGACTATAACACAATCACCATTTATGGATTTAGTTGTGCTACCCAGCCAAGGTACCCTTCGAACCATAAGAACTGTGCTCGATATGCCTTCCGGTAGTGGTCTGTGTATAGATAGCCAATTTATCACCTTGTTCTTCAGTGAAGCAGTGGATTCTTTGGAAGGAGTGTTCAATTCTGGAATCCCTGCTAGAACTACAGTGTATGCTGCTGCCTCTGGGGGGAGGTGTACTAGTCTAAGCTTCATCCTCTTATTAACACCCTCAACCATATGTACTGCGGCATTCGGTGATTTCAGAGGGGCGGGGTTATTATCCCTAGTTTGATTAGCACTGGTGGTAGAGGGGGGTAAGTTATTATACTGTTCTGCCATATTTTGAGGGACAGTAACCTCAGAAAGAATATTAGTGCTTGTAGGCAGGATAGATGTTACCTCCTGCGCTATGTGGGCAGCACTTGTGGTCTGATTAGTATCCTGGGGGGGTCCTTCTTTTGTCTCTCTGTCGTAAACCTTGGCCCCACCGCTGCTAGTTATTTTAAAGTTATCAACTAGTTGCACTGTCGATTTTTCTATGGCCACTAGCCTGGCCTCCATTTTAATTAGCCTTTCTTCAAGGGGGCTTAAAAGGTTTCTTAAAAGTACACCTATATCAGCAAGAGTGCTATCCTCCTCCGTGGGCTCGGGAGAGTTCTGGTTGGGTTGGGTGCTATTCTCCCCCAATAAATTGGAAGACAAGTCCTGAACTCTAGCAATTTGCATTCTCCCCCTTGTGTTTAAACGTGGGCTATTTGATAGCGGGATCAGGGGAGAAATATTCGACTTCCGGGTGCCCTTATTCTTGGTGCCGCCTCTCTTTTTTGGAATTGCACCCTCTCTAGTCCCCTTCCGCTTGTTCGCATTAGGGGCTATAGAATTAGCCTTTTCAGAGACAGAAATATGGGTAGTAATAAGTGTGGGGTGGGGTTGTGCTGGCGGGAGGGTTAACATACTAAGATCAACAGGATCACCAAGATCTTTCATACTTGACTGAGAGGTACAATTTAAAATGTCCAGAGTCCCAGAGGGATCATTAGTACCCTCTGCCCGCCTATCCAACAAGATGAGATCTGGGCTTACCTCAGGAGATTTTGCCTGGGCTAAAGGGCCCATTGACGATCTCCTCACCCGGTCTAATTCCTGGGATATCCGCCTCTCGAGAAGCGTAATGTCCTCTATTAGTAGGGAGCCAGCTTTCACAAAGTAATTATCCAGTGTTCCCTTTGTTGTAGCAGCGACAGCCAGTACGCTTAAGCTCCTTGTTTCCCTGGTCGTCATCTCTGGAATGAGGCAGCAGATATTACCTTTCGGTTCCTGATACGGTCCACAAATGGGTCAGCGGGACTGGCCCAGGCCCAGTCTCTCCCGTCCTCTAACGGCCTCAAACGGCCCGCTCTTTGCCCGGTCTTAGCCCCGTGCTGAGACCCGCACCCGTCCCGCTAGCGCGTGTGAGCGAAGAAGTGATTATGAGGCGAAGGGAAACGGTGTTGGGGGAGGAGTCGGGAAGAGGACCAGGTGCAGCTGGTCAGCGTCACACGCAGCACCCTGGTCCTCGCAGTCCCGAATGCGCCGGGCGCTCACAGCAGTCCGAGCGTCCAGGAACGGCCCCTCGTCGATCTCAGGCAGAGCGCAGCAATCCGGGCAGCGTGGGGTGAAATCGCCTGAGACACTACAGGGAGCAGGCAACAGAGTCTCAGTCCCTCGAGCGGCAATATCATGATTGTTGGGATTTAGGTCTGTATGGAAAATGAAAATAAAGTTAAATAAATAAATAAATAAATACTCTAAAATGGTCCATCGTTCAAATTTCCAATCTAACTGACGGTCACTAGAAGTCAAAGCTGTTAAATTACAAGTGTTCTGCCTGTGTGCACTGTACACTTATTCCCCGTTCTTCCAAAACTGGACTTGTGCTAATCACCCACAAAGGTAATCGATACACAAGCAAGCCACCCCACCAGTCTACAATGTACACATGCAAGCTCCCTCCAGGGCTACACTGTATGCATGCCCGCTAATTCTGAGTACACTGAACAAATGTGAACCGCTAGCCTTTATGTAAAAGTCTCTTTGCTTTCAAACTCTGTATACGCCAGGGCAATCCAAAAACTGGAGTTTGACCTCATTGCCACAGGCTCGAATGTCAGTAGATTCAGTCAACTGTCCATCCTTCTGAGGATGATAAAGTAGGTAACTTTGAGATGGGTGAGTGTTATTCAGTGCGAATATACTAGACTTGTGGGGGCAGATTTACAAGCCCCTTGCGACACATTTACGCCGCCGTTGCATCTCTTCTGTGACACAGCGCCGGCGTAAAACATGCACCACGTTGCCACATTAGACCTGCGTCAGGTTTAATGTATGCAGGGTGGCCATTCCTTCGGAAAAAGCCTTGTAAAAGTGACGCATTGAAATCTACAAGATTTCACTGAGACACTTTTCAGAGGCCGCTGCGACAAAACATTATGCCTGCTTGAAGCAGGTGTAAGGAGTGGCGCAGAACATTAGGTATGGGTGGTTCCTGAACATTGCTGGAGTTGTGTCGCGCTTGCGACACTACTCCAGCAATGCGCCGCTCTTACGCCATCAGATGCGACATGCATCTGTCTATCCCTGCGCCACGGTGAGCCGCATTGTAAATGCGACACATCCGTGGTGGCGCAAGGGTAGAATTGCATGTCGCATCGGTACTGGTGCATCCCTGCTAATATGCTGGGATGCGCCAGTCTTTGTAAATCTGCCCTGTGCTTTGAAAATGCACTTGTTATGTATTATGTTTATCCTTTGAGAGAGTGGGCTAAACAGATGCAATATTTCTACCAACTGCATGCAATCCTGAAGTGCAAATCCCTCACCATCATGTACTGCACATATGTGAGGACCTTGACTGTGCACATTGTTAAATTGTTTATTTGCAGCGTATTGTAAATGTTACAATACAACGTGAGCCTCACACTGTGTGCCTATTCAAATCAACTTTATTTTGCTTAAAACGTGTGCCAACCACTGTCTGCATATTTAACGAACTTCATTTTGGCAACAGCCTGTACCTCCCACTGTACACATGTTTAAATAAAATCTATTTTGCTTGAAACTTGTGCCTGACACTGGGTGAATATTCAAATCAACTTCAGTTTGTCAACTACAACTAACTATTCGTGCTTCGCACTGGGTCCATATTTAGAGTACAATAATTCTGCTGAAGAAAGTTGTGTTGAAAATGCATATGAGCTGTGTTGTTATGCGTGCATTTCAGACAGCCCTGTCTTCCATTAGGTGTTTTGTTTTTGAATAAGTAAAGAGTGGCACACCTTAATTCACAGGTCCCTAGTGTGTTCGTACCAGGGAGATGAGCGTCCCCTTCCGACCTCTTTTCTTTCACATGTGTGAAATATTGACTGCCTACAAGACTGGTCCTTCCACTCCGACGGGGGCCGTCTTTAAATGAAGGCTCCAGCAACATCATCGCAGACCTTTCCCCATTTTTCTCAGGTCCTCCTCACGAGAGGGGTTGGCATCCACTTCCCAGCACATGTTTTAGTCTTCACTAGAGAGAGCACGAACGTCATTTCATTAAAATGCACGAGGTAACAAGTGACATCATGTGGCCTTTGGCCAAATGAAATCACAGGAAGTGAGATCACTGACGACCCAGACACAGTGAGAAGTGACATCACCACATCATTGACTCTGAAATTTACGCACAACTGAGACCCACCATTTCGGTCACACCCGTAGACCACCATAGCACTTCCAACTAAATAGTCCCACACTGTGTAGCATGCTATCCATCCTCTAATGTGCTTCAGCTCCTCAACAGGTATATGAAACACTATGCAGTTGCAATTACAACACAATATTGCATAAAGATTTTCAGATGCTGATGTACACCCTCAATAAAAGGCTAGAAACGTAAGCAAATCTTATGAGGACCTAAAATTGAATATTACGATAGGTGAGACATATAGCAAAAATGTGTGGCTATCAAGAGAGTTTTGCTCACTGTGGCTAAAACCTGTTGTTACCCCTTTGAGGCACTGGGCACAGAAAGCTTTGTTCTGATTCTGGCTGCAGAGAATCTTGAATGCCTGGCAGCAGAGGCCTGCTCAAGGCCCTTAGAATGTTTCTAGTTGTCGAGTGAGTAACAGTCTTCCCATTTTAATTTTTTTTAAAACCCTTGCCAGGATAGAAATTCATGACCCTGGCATTGGATTAAACATAATCATGGGAAGTTGTTCAGAGCTTCTGCCACTGCTGGTGATGAAGTGTTGCTCAAAGTTCAACATGTCAAGAGTCATTGGACTTGGGTGATTCCGCGGATATTGCTTTTTCAACACAATTATGGCGTACAACACTTGTCACATGATGCACAATCTGCTGATAATTTTCTGATTTAAAACAAAATAGTTTCTATTTTAATCGATCAAAAATTAATAAAAAATGTGCCACGCATGGTGGCAACAGTGCCAGACTTTTTGCGAACTACTAGTTAACTGGCACAATTTCATTTGTAGTTTGCTCTATTCAGGGGTCAATGACAGCACTGACATATATTACAATTTCAAAAAGGAGTAATAACACTACCATAGACCTTGCACACATGATGACGCTTAATTTGCCCTTTCTTGCCACATAATTTAGCTAACCTCATTGCATAAGTTGGTCTTCAGTTTCCTCATAATGTTGACCACTTGGTATAGAAGGATGCAAAACCTCACACATAAACAAATGGAAAATTTGAATATGTTATAAATAAGTAAAGAGAATACTTGACTTTTCTCTAGTGCTGCAGAAGCAACATAAACAAACAATGGGGTAAATAGAAAAAGTAAAACGAAAGCACTCCCTGCTAATATCTTCAAAGCAGTAACAGGTTCTAGGTTCAAAATAAGTGTCAATCTTAAACCTTTGGCAGCACAGCTCACAGTTCCCAAATTGCTGATAGGGCCCAGCTGATCGGGAAAACCATGAACGCCTTCTGAAGGTGTAACTTCTTCTAATTCCGTCCCGTGTTAAATAGAGAAAGGTCAAGAAAATATCAAAATCCCTTGTGTGTGAGACAAACATACAGGGTCCTTATGGAAGCCTGCGGGCTGCCAGGCCATAAAGGGCGTGTTGCTAGGTGACATGTGTAGTGTCTTGTGAGTTAGAAATTATTGAACCCTTTTGGCTCCTGATGGACTCCATAGAACTTTGACATAAGTATTAGAGTGGAATGCAATGAAGGCTGGTTTAGAATGTTGAGTTTGCAGTTACATGCAGACAAATAAAGACATGTAATACTGAGCTCCGTGCGTGGTGTAGTCATTGGCAAGTACCCAGGATAGGGAGGACGCTACAACTGATGACGAGTTGGGGGATAAGTAACCTGGAGATCGTCAGTGCTCCTATAGAGAGTTTGTGGGGTCCAAGCAAACTGCTTGTGTCTGCCACCAGTGTTGCAGTTGAAGTTCAGAACTGATGCTTAATACATGTGGAGTCAAAGCACAACTCCAGCCACTGCAAAGAAGTTGAAAACAATGAAAGGATTGCAAAGAAATCTACATATTGGTGACTGAGAACCTGCTGGTCAAACTGTACATACAGGTACAGCGCTGTGACACATTATAGATATGTATGAAAAAAAGTATCACGGAAACAATATATCTAACAATTGTTCATGAAAAAGGCACATTTAATTACCCCTTCAAAAATATCAAATAATCATATGGAATATATCTGGCATCATTTACAATATATCACAAGAAAACAGGCGTTTATACAATGGAAGATACAAACACATATATCACACAACATCAGTTAAATGTCAAACAAACACCAATTAACCCAAAAGCAAGCAATTTTCAACAGTGTCCCCTTCTAAGTATCAGGCGGACCACTTGGAGGTAGTCAAACTAAAAAAGGGGGAACACAAGCAATGAGGGCAACTATGACCCAAATGTTATTTCAGGTGTCCCAACGACAGTCTGTGAATCACTGGAGTTCAGGTGACTCCTCCATCCAATATCTGTCGACGTGACCACGTTTCAGCCAAAGCAAGTTTGAGGCCTCTTCAGGACAGGGGTTAAATAACAAATGTATCTTCTACATGTAGCACTTCCGAATCTACTCGCTCGATATCGAGGAAGTGTTCTTATAGAACGCTACTCGCGCTTCTATTCTGGTCCTTCCCTAGAGATCAAACCACCGATTCTCCACACAATTTTCTGTAAAAGAAGATCAGTCTCTACACGGGCTTCATAATTCAAACGCCAATCCGCACCACAAATGGAAACGAAGCATTATAGAGGCACATGTAATAGAGCATGATAATGCTAAAGGCGGATGCAACCAGGTTTTGAAAGAGCAGCAAATTGCAAGATAACGCTGTGATCAGAATCGCTGCGAGGAAGAGACCAATCAGGTGTCAAGCAGTACATAGAGACGCCTAAAAACGAAGCAAGTCATATAAAAGAAACAATCATCTGCTAAACCCATTCCATGCTCATGACGAGCCCAGCTCGCCATGAGTCACAGTGGAGCTGTGCTCATGACGAGCTGAGCTCGTCATTACGGCCGTGGCACACCCAAGCGCGATTGATTCCCCGTGGGAGAATTAATCAGTGGGCGGGGTCGTGACGATCCTAGCTCGTCATGAGCACAGCTCCACTGTGACTCATGACGAGTTGGGCTCGTCACGAGCACCGCGGCGCCGCGGCCCCCCCAACCCCCCACGCCGTGGGGGAATTACCCCCGCGGCGAAGGGGTTAACAGAACTGAATAATGAAAATCATACCACAGAGTTGGTTAGAGTAGCCCCAGAAGAAATGCCCTGGGTTGTGTTTATGGAGCTGTTCATATCTGAAGAGGCATTCCTTCAAAACTGCTGGGTGGCAGCTCAGAACAAGAGGGAGATCACAGTTCCATCGACTCGCCAAGATGACCCTGAGGCCAGAAGAGCACAGGGCCTTAGAGATGGTATGCATGAAGCAGGTCCTGGTGGACAGCAGACAGTGTCAGAGAGAGCTCCACCCTCAATGTCAACCAGATGGATACAACCCTGCTGCTTTCCTGAAACCACCACCACTGTTTGATGCAGCCAAAAAAGGAAAATATTGGAGCTCAGCTCACTTATTTCTTAAACCTGCTTGAGATTCAAAAGCCATAATGATGGCAGAGCTACATAATCTTCTCACCAGCTGACCCTGTTTGAAGATAATGGGAGGATAATCATGCTGGAGGCCTCCAATTCTGAGTCATCTATCAGTCTTTGGGTTCCTATGGGACACCCAAAAATATAAAAAGTATGACCAACATTACAAATGTTCCCATAGTCACTGGACTAACTAGCCTCACTAGCAATTTGCCACTCCTACCTACTCCTTATGAAGAAAGTGCTTAATCATGACACATCTCAGTGGTTTGGTGCTAGAACCAAAGGTAAGGCACCTTTGTCTCAAAAACCTGTCTCTTTGGTCCAGGACAGTAATAACTTAGGCATTCAATTTTCAATCAGACATGAAATTCTTAGTTCAGAATCAAGGTACTCAATGGATGGCAATATATGAACTTAGGGATTCCGGGCTGGTAAAGAAAAATGGAGGGGACAACAAATTTATGATGAAATTTACATTTTTGGAAAATATGCAGAAAGGTATACGGTTGATTGGCACCAATTTCAACAAAAATGAAATAACATTCGAAACTAGAGTCCTTGAATAACTTTCTTTAGTCTCCTAGCAAGCCATAGCAAAAAAGTTGCAGGCAATTAATAACTTCAATCAAACAATCAAGCAATACTTGAAGATAAAAAGTCTTATGAAATCATTCTAGAATTATTGTCCCGGAAGCTACAGAAAGTAGTGATATTAAATCTTATATGATTACATGACACAAGACATACTTTTAAGGGAAAGCCAGCTATAGATCTCAATCATGAGATACAGAGGGTCCATTAAGACACTCTTTAAAAAAATCAAAATGGTCAGAAGCCAATGAAGGCATAGGGAGACTTCTTAACATATTCAGTCAAACAATTGGGATTGACTAACATATTAAAAAGTAGCACTCTTCCTTTTCAAACATTCAACTGCATTACCCTTTCAGATATAAGTATGCAACCTGAGAACCAATAGTGGAAATTGCAGAACAAGGTGCAGGATTTGAAACACCTGTGCTCCACAGTACAAATGAAATTCCAGGAAATATTAAAAATTATGGGCCCAATTATGATGCCGGTCGGACGAGCGTCCAACTAGCATCATTATGGTAAAGGGATCGGCCGACAGGTAGTTGTAGGTCTAGGCCATCAATTTGGGATTCGACTGCTGTGGAGGCCGTCGGAAACATGCCTTTTTGCATTGAGGTTTGTGCTGCGGCCTGGAAAAGGGCCACTGCACGAGCTCCAATGCCAAAATGCATGTTATTAAACATCCCTGTACCGTGTGCCAAGCACTGCATGGTGCTGCCAAATGGGGCATGGATGTTTGTGGGGGCACTACAGGCGCTGCCCAGGTGTCATACTGAAGACCACGGAGGGACAGATGTCCTGTTAGGGGCCCCCAATGTTCCTTTCCGTCTACCATTCTTTGGCGGTCGGACTGCCATAGAAAGGCAGAGGGAAAGGGTCATCGTAATCCCTACAGCGGTGCCTGAGCAGGTACGCCTTTATTGTAGGGATTACATTCCGACCGCTAGGCCAATGGGATCCTTGAGCCCGTGGTAACTGCACTGGTTGGTCCCTCAACCCATGCGGTTGGACTGACCGCATCGTAATGCAGCCGGCTGACCGCTGCTTCTGATGTCTGTGGGACCGATACCGATGTGCCATCTCTGTCCGTCCCACCAACATCGTAATGAAGCCCTATGTAGTTAATCAAAATGTATAATTGCAACTCAAAGACACTGATGACTTGATTCACAATTAGATTTCGCTGCATCATTTTAGTGTAGTGTTAATATAAATCGATATAAGTTGAAGGACCTACGGACATTGCGGTATGACACCACAGGCTCACATAGGAATGTAATAGTACCAACTAGGACTAGGGGAGTGGAAGAGGATAGAGGGAATAAAGGAATATGTTCCCATAGGGCAGGTAGCAGACATGGGAAATACAAAAAAATGCAAAAAGCTCTACGTACAAACAAATGCCTACCAAAATATAGGCGGCACTCTTGCTTGTCCCTTTCCCATCACATAAAAAGGTTTTATATTTAAATTATGGGAAGCAAGTTTAGATTTTCATCATTAAATGTTAATGACAGTACAGTTACCTAAAAGAGAGCTGGGTTATTTGAATATCTTAGAAACATTGATTAGATATCGTTAGTAGCAGAGGAACCCATCTTAATGACACTAAAAGTAGATAATATTTTTCAGGAAAATGGCATAAATACCGTATATGCTGAAATTAAATGAGTAGCAATTTTGGTTACACGCTCCTATAGGACATAGGACTGAACTAGTTAAAGCAAAGATAGATAACATGGAAGACGGACATAGGTTGGGTGAAAATTGATGCAATTAATTACAAATTAGCATCATTTTATTGGTTAAAAATATTGAACCATCTATTTTTCAGAGGTTCCAGGACACTATTTAGAATTTCGCCACTCTATATACTATAGCTGAAAGTTCAATGTAATAAAAACATTTAAACATAAGATTGATCTAACCAGGTGTGATAAACTCGAGTCAATAAAGCCAGAACCCTTCTACTCAGTATTATAAAGGAATGAAGCTTGGTAGACGTTTAGAGAGTAAAGAATAGAAGGATTATACATTTCATTCTAATAAGTTTGTATTGTTTAAGATTGGACTATTTTCAGATTCATCAATCAAGGTTAACTCATTTTCCTAATCATCTCTCAGATTATGAGGGACTCAAATTAATTTTAGAAACAGCTGCTCCGAACCAGCAGACAAGATGAACGTTACATCGGACGTTATTGGTAAATGACTACTTAACTCAATATCCGAAAACCTCGATCAAGACCGTACTAAATTTGAGCTGCGGTTGCCAGTGAGGTCACCGTCTCTTACTCGAGGGAACTGGCACTTATTTTTCCGCATTAGACGATTACAGAGAGCAAGAGATGGAGACAAACACCAAACAGTAATGTCAGAATTGAAAACACTTTTTAATAACAATTATTAAGATGGCTAAAACCTGAAAAGAGAGAAACTAATGAATTGTCTTAAGAAACAAATTCTACCATAATCAACATGTGAAGAACAAGATCAGATGGGAGGTTGCATTACAGAAGAGAAAGTAAGAACAGTCATTAGGATATTAAAAATTGCTATGCGATGTGCCTGAATAGTCTTTGTTTTGAAATACTGAAAAAAAAAATCAAATGGTCTCAATTTTTATTGAATCACAGGCCCAAGCTACTATAAATGCTACTGAGGGATCTCAGGCAAAATACAGCTCTGTAAGCATTGTTACATCAGGAATGCATAGTTTTTCTGCTGTATAGGTACCTGAACGATCTCCCATAGATGTGTGGTTCAGTTATTTTGGATGTAGCTAAGTAGCATCTGCAGTTTAAGCACAAGATACAGCTCAAGTGCCTCATCAGGTGAATTTTGAATTTCTGCGGGCAGCGTTGGAAAGTTTGGGTTCTGATCGTCATATGATTAGGATGATAACACATTCATTTTCAAACTTTGATGTTAAGATCTGTATTAGTGGGACCCTAAAAGATAGATCAGGGCATGAGTCCAAATAGAACTTTGGCATCAGGGACCTTTGTTATGTTATGTTATGTAGATTTGTAGAGTGCAATTTATCATCACCCATGAGGATATCCAGGTGCTGGAGCCAGCTTGCAGGTCCTTGTTGAACATCCAGATCTTCGGCTTCTTCCAGAAGTTGAGGAGGGATGGGGAAGTCCTAATGTCTTGTGGGAGGTTACTCCAGGTTTTGGCAGCAAAGTGGGAGAAAGCGCATACTTGCTTCTGTGGCCGCATGCGGCCTGTGTGCGGGTGACTGATGCAGGCGTAGTCATCTGGAGGGCTGGTAGAGGTGTAGACGGTTGTTGAGGTATGCAGGTCCAGAGTTCTTGAGGGCTTTGTAGGCGTATGTGAGCAGCTTGAAGTAGCATCGTTTTTGGATAGGAACTAGTGAAGTTCTCTTAAGTGTGAAACGATGTGTGCACTGTGGGATACATACAAGATTAGTCTTGAGGCCGCATTCTGGATGGTCAGGAGTCTCTGCGTAAGATGTTTGGATATGCCTGCATAGAGTGCATTGCCATAATCCAGTTTTCAGTTTTTTTTGTTTTTATAAATTGATTTAAATTTTCTTCAGTTTAGAAAACATAAAAGGAACTACAGAGCTCCTTACATTAAAAGAAAGATCACATCATAGTGGGGAAATGGTAAAGACAGTACTTAATATCATAATAGAAGTAAGAACTACATACATTATATAGAGTCCAGAGATATTGCGATGCTGGAGCCATAATTGTAGTATGAACAGCAAAAACAAACAGCAGGGAAACTATTGGGAACGACATCAAGGTAACTCAGATGGTATATCAGTGTAACTTGCACTAGGGGGAGCAGGGGGCCTCTGTACAAGGGGGAAAGGAAGTGAGGGATAAACACATAAGGGGTTATATCAAGCGACCTGCACTGTTATCAAATGTGATGTGGCTTAAATTGACGATGCAGGGAACTTAGGTATTTGTTCGCATGACTGCAGACACCCACACAGCAATAGTGGTGAGGAGTATGCATGTCCAGCACTCTCTTGCCTCTATAAGGTAGGCAATGGGGGAGGGCAGAGCAATTTGCACAGCGATGCCAGTAGCTGCCGGCCTATGGGGGATGTCCTCGGAGTGACTGCTCCAGTAGGAGAGTGTCAGCATGCTGAGCACGGAAAGCCTTAAGGAGGTCATCCCAACTCATTGACATTGGGTATGGGGGGAGTCCACAAACTCCTTCATTACAGAGCAGCGCACCTTCGGCTCCCGTCCATGCAATGAGTCCCCGCCACCAGGCGTCAATGTTAGGAGTGGTAGATACCTTCCAAAAACTCATCACAGAGCAAATCAGGAGTATGAACACTAAGCTGAGAAAATGAGTGAGGGCCCTGGCACATGCATTCCATCTATGGAGGTCGGTCTGCCCAAAAGCATTCCAGAGTTGATTAGTAGCCCCAGCCCAGAACTTGCTGAGGTTCAGGCATGACCAAATTATGTGTGGTAGTCCAGCTCCAACGTAATGCCAATGGAGCAAGAGGAGTCAGCTCCCAGAGACAGGGATTTTTTTTTCAATGGTCATATAGGGTCTATGTAACATGTAAAATTGCATTAGCATCAGATGGGCATTCCTGGTCACTGCAGATGGTTAGGCGAGGGCCTGCTTCCACTCTGCATAGTGGAGCGCTCTCCCAAGCTCCATCTCTCCTGAGACTCTCAAGGCAGCAAGAGGTGCCAAAGTGTGAGACACTAACAAGGAGGCAATCCATCTGATAAGATGATGGTCATTACCCATGGAATACAGCGTCTGAAGCACATCATGTGTTGGTGGTTCATTTGAGGTAATCTGGCAGTAGCAGCGCAGCACATGCAAAAATTCATTATATGCCATGAAGTGTCCCTGGGGCTGCCAAAAATGTTCTGCAAGTGAGTCAAAAGGGAGCAATGTGTCGTCCTCAAGAAGATCTCCTTAGGTATTGACCCCAGTGCACGCTACTGTCAAATAGGGGTGAGGGCCGCATGAATTCCAAGGTGTTGCAGGCTTTGCTGTGGCACTGGTTGAGTGTAGAGAAGCATTAGGGAAGTCATACGCAGACCCTGTCTGTAACATTGGTGAGCTACCCATGTATGCCTGAGGGAAGGACACGGTGAGGAGCCTACTAGGCAAAAACATAGGAGCACTTCCATCAGGCCCCACGCCTGTTCCTGAGGCAGTGTCGTCTAGCATGTTATCAATCAACCAGCGAGCCACCCACTGTAGCTACGAGGCAAGGTAGTAATGCTATAAATTGGGGGCGCCCAGCCAACACTGATCCGAAGGGCGCTGAAGTTTTGCTAATGATACTCAGCACTGGCTTCTATTCCAAATTAGCACACCAAGCATTGAATTTAGGTGATTAAAGAAGTTGGTGGGAAGGTAAAGTGGAAGGTTAGCAAAAAGTAAAGTTACCAAGGGAGCATGATCATTTTGGACAGGGCAATCCCACCTGCTAGTGACAAGGGCAGAGAGCACTAGAGTGATATCTGTACGCAAAGGGCAGTGACTGCACACGTAATGCGAAAGGTGTGGGGCTGCCTGGGCACTGTAGACTGGCCCTTAGAAAGCTGAGCAGCACGGACCTGCTGGCAATGGAAAAGAGGCATGACTTTTGCAAGTGTACATGCAACCCCGAGAAGGCATGGAACTCCCTAGGGCTGATGTTATGCCCCAGCAGGACGTGGAGATAAGTATAATAGCATATCGCCTGCAAAAAGGGGGACAGCATGTGTTCTGTCCCCAAGTGGAATACCCAAATCTTCTCCACCCAGGCACAGGCATATTGCCACAGGTTTCACTACCAAGGCGAATAAAAGAGGAGATAGTGAACAGCATTGACATGTACCACTCTGAACAGGGAGTGCATCTGATGTATACCGACCAATGCAAACCCGCATCACAGGTTGCACTTAGAGCAGTTGAATAAGGTAAATCAGACGACCACCAAAGCCATAACACTGAAGGAAAGTAAAGAGATATGTCCAGTTCCAATACAAGACATGCAGATGAGGAGTAAGCTCGAGAGGTGAACTCCATGATCGGAAACAGACAACAGATTTTTTAAGGATGTGCTGCGCCCAGGTACAAAGCCATTTTGGTCTGCGTTGATCAGGTGGGTTTAAATGGGAGGGTGATCCTATCCGCCAGGAGCCGATTCAAAATTTTGTAGTCCACATTTAATATTGCCAGAGTGCGGTAGGACGCCAGGTCTTCACCATCTTTGCCCACCTTTAAGGAGGCAGAAAGGATCCCCTCATTGAGCGCAGCATTGTGCAGTGCTAATAAGTCAGCAAATGTACTGTAAAATTCTAAAAGTTGTATCTAGTAATTTTCCTGGTAACTAGCAAATGAATGGCTTCCTTAATCTCTTATGCAGAGATGGTGCCATCCAAAGTCAGCCGCTGCTCAGGGGTAATGTCTGGCAAGGGGAGACTATCAAAGTACCCCTGCTGTTGTGTCTGCTGCCTCTGCTTCCTTGTTAGAGCATGGGGACTGCCTGTTGGCTCTCCTGCTACCACTGGAGATTGGGATTCGGTGTCCCAGAATACCATAGCTAAACTTAAGAGAGGCTTACACTCCAGAGCCTTGCACTATTAAAGTGCATTCCATCTCCAGTGGAGCAGGATGCGTGCGGGCCGCGCCCGAGCGAAACCTGTGCCAAAGGCAGGCCCGTCAGCACCCGTCAGAGACCGGAGGAGGCTGGGCCCCCTCTCTTGGTTCTCTGGCTTTAGGGGCCTGGTTTCCATCAAACATATTAGAATTTTTCTTTTTGAGGGGCAGCATGGATTGTACTCAAAATGAGCAGCCCAGAGCCTATTACCCTTGGACCAATGTTTGCAGACCATAGGTCGTATTTTGGAAACTGACCAGGACTTCACATGGAGGCTGCTAACACTGCTCATCGTGACCAAGGAGGTACTGTTGCTTTGACAAACTGCCCTAAGCCAGCTTAAATTGAGTTTTATTTTCTTTACTCTCAGCCCGGAGAGTTCTTCTATCCACTTACCCCTTACCTTTTGGAAACCCTAGGTAATACCCTTAGCTGATCATGGGGAAAGGGAAAGCCATTGAGAGTGGTTCTGTGGAAGCACATACTAAAAATAAGAGGTTTAAGAGGGCCATTAAACATGCTGGGGGTAACTGCGTACTATATAGATTTGATGATCTTACAACCGATTGTGAGGAAATCATAGCTCCATCAGAGTCTATGGTCAGTTCCAAATCTAAAAGCCCTATTAAACCAGCATGTTCTAAAGCTCCTAAACTCATCCCAAATATATTTGAGCAGCGTATTGTACATAGCTCCAGACCCGCTCCCTAAATACCTCCTGATACCGAGGCAGGCAGTGTAGAAAATCCAGCTACCCCACAGACCCAAGACCCCCCCAAAGTCTACACATTATCTCAGTAATAAATTTGCACCACTTTTTTATTTACTTGAGTTTTATATAGCGCTGGCTAGACCCGGAGGTATTAGAGCGCTTTACATGAGGAGAGTTACATAGGTTACAAGTTACACATTGTTACAGAAGGTACGTCAATTACAAGTTACACCCATTGGTTCAAGGCGTGTAGAGGGTAAGGGGGTAATGTAAAAGGGCAACTGGGAGGGACATTAAGCGGAGAATTGGCACAAGGAAAAACAAAGCAGGCAGGGGGAGAGAGATTCAGGGGAGAGAGGAAAGGAATGGGGGAGGCAAGCAAAGAATGAAGGAGGGAAGAGGTGGGGGGTAGGAGACACAGCGAGGGGACGAAGAAGTAACTGTGTCTGATGTCTGGCTGGGTGGGAGACGGCTCCCCATGGTAAAGGGATCATTCCCAGTCTTCCATTTTGCGTGATTCCCTTGTCACGATGGACTCTCTCAGCGGGGTCGCTGAGACTCCAGGGCATAGATGCTGGATCCCTCCCCAACAAGGGGAAAGGAGTACTTTAGGCATGGGCACACTTAGAAGAATGAAGGAGGGAGGAGGAGGGTGAGGGGGTAGAAAACCCAGCGTGAACACAGTGTCCGAGTTCAGGCAGGGTAGGCGACGGTTCCCAGTGGTAAGGGGATCAATCCCAGTCCTCCACTATGTGAGACTCCCTTGTCACTGTGGACTGTCTCAGAAGGGTCTCTGAGACTCTAGGGGAAAAATACTGGATCCATCCCCAACAAGGGGAGTAGGAGTGCTTTGGACAAGGGCATACTAGAGGGGGCCATAATAGGGAGTCGGGGTGGTAGGGTTACATAGGTTACAAATTACACATTATTACAGAAGGTACGTCAATTATGAGTTACATCCCTTGGTTCAAGGCGTGTAAATGGCTAAGGGGATAATGTAAAAGGGCGACGGGGAGGGATATTGAACGGAGCATAGGCACAAAAATAAACAAAGCAGGTATGGGGAAAAAGATTCAGGGGAGAGAGGAAAGGAAGAGGGGAGGCAAGCAAAGAATGAAGGAGGGAAGAGAGGGCTAGGAGACACAGCGAGGAGACAAGGAAGTCCAGGCTAGACCCAGAGGTATCAGAGCACTTTACATGAGGATTAAGGCGTGTTACAGTAATACATTAATTACAGTTACATTACAGTTTGATCCGTTGCTAGTGCATTCAATAAACATAGAAAAACAAGATGAGGAAGTAAACAATGTCTGATGTCCAGCCGGCCCCTCTGCTCACCTTTGGGGACCACACAGGGCGTAGACCTGAAATCGCCTGACCGGCGCCATTTTGAAGATAGGCGACATTACCCAGTATGTGATATTGGGCAAACATAGCAGGGACCAGGAGTGTGAGTATAGGTAAAATGAATGACCTCTCCAAGATGGCCACCATAGTTTGTGAAGGGAGCAGGCCAATTTCTATTTCCATGCTCAGCAGATCATCAAAACCTGGGAAAGGAGCAGGCCCATTTCTATTTCCATGCTCAGCAGATCCTCCAGATCAGGGAAGAGGGCACCATCTTCCGGATCAGAGGTAGGAGGACGACATGGCAGTCTAATTATAGCAGCAGGCCATAAACATACAAAATTGGTGCTCACGAATGCACACTTCAGCCCAAAAGAAGTCCCGATGTTAGCTGTCACTCCACAGGTGAGGGAGGGCATAGTTGTTATCAGGGGATCACCCCCTGTTGAATGTCTCTGAGTCAAGAGACCGACTTCTGGACCTTCCACGGAGCTCAGAACATGCCCCAAGGACCCGGTGCTCCTGCAGGCAGGGAGGGGCAGGAGAGCTCCAATATAATCAATGGGGGGGTGGAGTAGAAACGTTGCATTCACCGCTGGCAAGGAATTAGGTGGGGGGCAGCAAGCTAACTGTTTAGGGCAGACAGGAAGGGCAGTAGCAGAACAATGGCCACACGCTGCTGTAATGAGGGACCAGTGTCATAGAGTTGGATAACAGATGGCAAGGAAAGGGGAGCAGGAGCTGCAAGCTTGGGTAGGGGCAGTACAATTCCAGGTCAGACCATGTGTCTAACCCCCCCTTCCACCGTGCACTGCACATCTTACTTGACATTTAAAAAAACTAGAAGTTCCCTCTGTGAAGTCCCAGAGATGCTCGGTGACTAAAGGTAGCATGTTGGGTAAAGTAGCTGGTCAGAGGGCAAACCTGTCCTGTGTAGATAATTTGCAGGAGGGGGAGAATGGTGTGGGGGCCGGTGGTGGAAAAGTCCAACCACCTGTCAAGGAGTAGGCTAACCTCGATATCGATGTCTTACAGATTATTAAGGACTTAAGAATAGAAATGAAGTCCCTGAATATGACTATACATGAGCTTAATGGCCAGGTAAATCAGCTTCTAGCAAAATGTTTGAGTCCTTTGGCCGAAATAAATCCACAAAGCCCAACAGAATAGTAGGCCCCTTGATGAGGATACACCATCGATCAGCACAGACCCCTGTCAGCCATTGCCATGCAACAGCTTTGATGGTGTTAAGCATAACCCTGTAGCAAATACTACCACCAGAAAGTTGCTGGCTAGGCAGAGAGCCATCGAGCACTGATAAGAGCCTGCATGAGACCCATGAGAGCATAGAATTTTGGCAGGGGAACCATTTTGATCAGTATTCTGTGAGAAATGGGAGTTCAGCCCCATTAACGAGTAATATGATCATTATGACCAATGTACCAGAAACTAACAATCACCAGAGGTGGGAAGGTGAAGATATTCTTCGGAATAAAGTAATTCACTGGATTAGGCATGTGAGAGGCTGTAAGTCAGTCATCAGAGAAGACATACTGCAAGCAAGAAGATGTTCCCTCCTGAATAGCCTCACAGATTGCATTGAATTATCCCTAGTAAATGATAGGTTGGTACAGTCCTTGATTACTTTGGAAGCAAGAACCTCGGCTCCTGTGACATCCAGCATTCAATTTAAGTACCACCTCCCTAATCAGTGTCAGACATCACACTTTTCCTGTACTGTATCACATCTTGGCCAAGATTTGACCCCGGCCTCAAATGATTGACTGCAATGGGGAGATACATCCTTTGCTTCGTTGACCCAACCAGCCATCCTGCCGCTCTCTGAGGTCAGTGGTGAAATCGTCCACAGTCAAGAGGCTGTAAACACCGGGGGGACTGCCCAAGAGAGCTCACGGGTGGGGACATAGCTACTATCTCCTGCCACCAACAGGTTTGTGCAGATAATCAAACTCATAGTTCAAGCCCTCTCAAGATCCCTATGCCAAAGGCTCTGTGAAAGCTTAAGGTGGTATCATGGAATGTGGCTGGGGTCAGATCAGATCCAAATTGACACTCCTGCATTGGATCAATTTCCTGGAAGACTTTGACATCTGTATCCTCCAATAAACCTAGAGCATCACTCCATATATCCTCCAATGAACCTGGAGCATCACTCCATATCACATGCCAGGCTATCTCATGTACCACAGTCCTGCTATTCTGAGCAAAATAGGAAGCCCTGCATGCAGTCTGCTTGTCTAGGTAAATATAGAACCTAATTGCCAAGTTCGAGAGCTCTCCTGCAACAACCCTGACATCCTGGGCATTCAAGTTAAGGGGGCATTCAAGTTAAGGGGGCAACAGGCACTTCTGTTGACATCTACATCTACAATGTCTACGCCAGAGGTATTGGGTGGGTGGCAGATCCTCCAGCTTACAGCAACGAGAGGAGCTCCTGAAGAAAAGGTTTCCCTGATTGTAGCAGGGGATATTAATGTGACATTTGAACCCCTGGAGAAGAAAGATATATGCGAGGCAAGAGAGATGGATGATCTATGGTGAGTTCCTCAACTTGAGCTATCCCCATCCAAGAATGGTCACAAGTGGACTTACAGTTAAATTCTATCACCCAGGGTTATGAGCTGAGGGCCACAAATAGGCAGACCAAGTCTGATAAAATGGGTGCCAATACCTTCAATAGATCAAAGGGAATAAGCTGTATAGATTATTTCCTACTCGACCTGAGGTGACGACCCATACTCATAGATATGATTGTGGGCTCAAGTGTCGACAGTGATCACAACCCTCTATGTCTGAGCTTAATGTCCCTTTGGGGGGAGTCTTTCCTTGTATCTATAGAGCACCTAATAACCAGAAAGCTCCTTCCAACTAATAATAATTGCCACCTTAATTGGCGAAAGGTGACCTTGGATGAGAACAAACTCCAATCTCTTAAAAAAGAACTGACAGAATGTTGGCAGACCTTACAGCCTTACTTGAACATCCGGAAGGTCTGGAAGCCATAGTACATAGGCACTCCTGCTTTTTTCAACAGCTGGCTGTGCACTTGCTGATTCTTCGCCCCGTCCGGAGAACAGCTCTTGTGCATCTTCGTGGACTGCATGGTTTAAGCAGTGAATGCAGGCAAATAAAACATCAACTAATGTTCTTCCTCAGATCTAATACTATTGATTTTCGAAGAGCCCTAAGAAGGCCCTACAAAAGACCCCAAGCTAAAGCAAAAAGGGAATGGGACGAGAGTAGGTGGAGGCTTATCGGAGTGGCATGTGTCTGTAAGGATTTCAAATCATTCTGGCTTATAGTGACCGGGGAATGCCAAGAGACCTCTGCTTTCCTCCAGCAATATTGCAATAACGGCTTGGTATGACCACTTCCAGCTCCTGTATGCGGGGCCCGCCCAGGCTGATTTGGTAACCCCGCAACCAGAACAATTTCTAACCTTCTAAAAGGAGCTCTTCACAAGCAGTGACATCCAGTGTTCTATTAATTCAATTGCCCAAGCTAAGGTCCAGATGGTATCCCTGGTGACCTGTTCCTGCACGATAGTGAAAACTAGTCAGCCTATATCCTGATACTAGTGAATGCCATAGCTGGTGGTGCCCATATACCCCTGTCTTGGAAGGGAGCAGAGGTGATCCCGATCTTTAAAAAGGGAGACAGGACATCGCCCAGTAACTACAGACCCATTAGTCTTATTGATTCAATACAAAATGTGGTATGTCAAGCACTACTGCACAAAATACAGGCTTGGGCTAGTGAGAACAATATTTTATCTCCTTTCCAAGCTGGTTTTAGGGAAAAGACGGGAACAGTAGACCAGGTATTTCACTTCCTTCTCTTTCGGAAGGCTGTGGTCATTGGTCGGGGGAGCCTATATGTGGCTTTTATCGATTTAATAAAAAACGTTGACCTCATCCCGATACAGAAAATGTGGCATGCAATTGATGTCAGCAGGGGCTTTTGCCAAGGGTGCGTCTTGGCACCTACACTTTTCTCCCTTTATATGAATAACGTTGTGCAGTATCTTCAAAAGGGGCCAGCTGATGCACCCCTGTTGAGGAGTGAAAGGGTTGTGATGCTCCTTTTCGGGGACAACACCGTGCTTGTCTCCAAAACTCCTGGGGGACACCAGATATTGCTTAATCGCTTTAATGACTTTTGTAGGTCACAGGGTCTTGAGATCAATACCTCAAAGACAAAGTTTCTGACGATAAATCGCCAAAAATCCTGCATGGGTAGCCCAACTCTGGGAAGTATTCCACTTGAGAGAGTTAGTACCTTCAGCTACCTGGTTATAACCTTAGCCAAAAGTATGTCCTGGAAACCCCAAGTGGCTAAATCTACTTTGAAGCTCGCCCAAATAGCTGGGGCACTGAAAAAGGAACATAATACATCCTATAGTAAACCACTGGCAGCGCCACTGCATATATACAAATTAAAAGCAGTGAGCTCAGCCCTTTATGGTGCAGAGCTATGGGGTTTTGAAAGATTGGTTGACTTATCCAGGGTTGAGAACAGGTTTCTGTGAAGTTTGGTCCAGCTACAACAGAGTACCCCTCTCCGCCCCCTAAGGTTAGATCTGGGCAGTAAAGTGATTGCTGATAAGGTTAAGCTCTGCCCATTGCTATTCTGGAGAAGGATTAGGTCCACCCCTGAGCTAGGATCTTATGCCAAGGCCCTTGATGAAGTTACTTCTCTGGATAAACAGATTAAGATTGGGTGGTTAAAGAATGTAAAGTGCCTATTATTCGATTTAGGGCTGGAAGATCAATGGGATTCTAGGGACCATGCATCACTTCCCACCAAAGCCCATATCACAATGCTGTCCTGGGGACGGGTAGCCTAGATAGTATGCACCAATCCTAATGAGGGTTGTCTAACTAAGGAATTTACAAACCATAAATCCATTGTCATCCTAGAACCCTATTTAGAAATAATCCAGACGCCAAGTGATAGGAAATTATATATGTAATTCAGATTTGGTACGCTCCCCCATAATGCTAGCACCAGCACTTGGAGTAATACTTCAGTGCCTTCTTGGTTCTGCTCCCTTTGCACCGCTAGCATAGAATCGCCAGCACACATCCTGTTTGCCTGTCCAACTTACCTGCGACCAAGAGCTAAGTGGCTTGTACCAATATGAAGGCATATGGGAACGTGTAGTCATGCTGAGGCGCTGCTCATACTCAGGTCAGACCCAAGACCAGTAGTAGCCTATGCAGTGGCAAGATTCCTGGGTTTTATGTGGGGTATTAGGCGGAACTGTAGCAAGCAGATTGAGGCTGAGAAGTAGTTTACCCAATCTGCCCTGTAACAAATAGAGGCCTTAGCCACTTAGCATCCTATCACGGTCATTGTAAGATCTGCGTTGGCTGTATATCATTTGCTGGATGGCACTACAATGGACTGCACTAGTAGACTTTGGCTTGTTGAAGGCTGTTGTTGCTATTGCCTTGGGTGCATGGGTTAGAGGGACGCTTTGTATATGCATTACACTCTGGGTTCCAGCCTTTCAAGGTCTGACGATGTTGACATGTTTTAAAGTTTTTAATTTGTATTAACCCATAATTCTTATGATTGAGCTGAATCCTATACTTCTATCTATAAATTTGTTGCTAATGTTTTTTTTTTCAATAGTTTTAAAGTTTTAACAATTCATAACTTTGAATGTGGAGTCGAACTGCATTTTATAACTTGGGGTCTTTGCTATTGAATGTTTTTTGATTTATACTTTCAAGTAACAGTTGCATCGCACAGTGCACTTTTTCGACCGATTCACTATATCAAAATTTTGAAATGGATCTGTATGCCTCTGGAATGCATAACAACCAAGCTGAAGCTCATGGGTATTGTACAATGACCAAAACTCATCCATGTCCATATGATTCATTTGAACCCGCACTTTCTATAAACAAAGTCGGTCTGATCTATATTTATTATATTACATTGATCCTGGTTTGCATCATGCTATTAATCTGTCCAAATGCTTTTATGTTTTTTAACTGAAATACAGCTGAATAAATGAAAAAGAAAAATGACTATGAAGGTAGCAAGCCACTGCGGACACCGCTGTGGGATTAGGCAAAGCGTACAGGCCCCTGTAGTGAGTTATAAAGACTGAGGGGCAGATTTACAAGCCCCCTGCGCTACCATTACGTCACTTTTTGTGACTTACTGGTGGCGCAGGGGGCTCCTTCATGTTTACAAGGAAAGGAAAAGCCACCCTGCTTGACTTTTCGACATCTTGTAAATACGGCCCCTTCACACGCAGCATTTTACGTTCAAGGGGCGTTCCATGGGTGTTGCTGTAGGTGTTCCCACACAACACCCATGGAACAAGACACATCTTACGAGAAATTGTAAATCTGGAGATGCATGTGAATGCTACGCCACCCTAGAGGTGGTGTAGCGAGATGCAACGAGGAGAAATGTTTTAATTTTTCCTCTTTTTTTCCTCTTTCAATGCTTGCTGCATTCTACAACACATATTGAAACAGGAAAAGGCCTGTAGTGATTGTTTTTGTGCAGAAAGGTGCCCCTTCCTGCACAAAAAACAATCTCCCCATAACACAGGCATCCTTGCACCATCGTGCAAGGGTGCCTGCACCAGCGCATGGCTACAGTTTGTGCGCCAGCGTAGGGGGAAGCACAGAAATGTGACATATTCTTGTAAATAAGCTGCATCCCTGTGCTTCGGAAGTGCCGCAGTGTGGCGCAGCCAAAGGGCTTGTGGTGCCATGCTGCGGCATTTCCTCCTAAATCTGCCCCTGAGTGAATCTCCTGTTGTGTGAGGAGGATTGAGCCTGGGCCCACTCTGATGGATGTGATAGGCTGCTGGATTTATTCTTGTCTTACCAGTCAGGGAAGTAAAGCTCTTGGCTTATCTGCCTCTAACTGCATACGCTCCATGTCTGCCCTGAGATTAGTGCAATGGAGTCGTACCAGCAGCTCTGCATGGCAGGTGCGTGTCTGCAATAGGGGCGAATCTATAGCAATCAGCCCCAATTGCTCCTCCTCAAGGGATGCTGAAGAGTCCTTTAAACCTTTAAACTTTGCCTCTATCTCGCACCGTGTCCCCACCTTGGTTCCTATGCTCCGTGTCCTGATAAAGACGTTAAAACCTCCAAGTCTGTGGTTCTAGTAGAGGCTGTGCCCTGGTTCAGCTAACAAAATCTGTGATTGCCGAACGCGGTGAAGAGTGTAATGCAGTGTCTTCAAGGATATCAGGCTGCATGCACCATTTTGGAACAGGTGTGGAGGTACACCCCCAGCTAAGGGTCACTTGCAGTGGATTATGATCAGAAATAGTCCAATCAAAGTAATCAGGTTGTGTGATTGATGCGCTTGTTCTGGAGGAGCATAGTATTGATCTAGTCATGCATACAGATCGTGGGGAGAGTGGAAAAAGTAAACCCATATGAGTGGGATTGCCGTGGTGCCAAGCATCTGTGAGGGTCCAATATGTGGGCAAAGGTACAAGGGCTTTAGCGTTACACACCGTTGGGGCTTGTAGGAGGGAGAAGCTCTATCAACTATGGTGTCTAATGCACAGTTAAAGTCCTGAAGTGCAACCCAAGGTGAATTGGCCCATTGTGCCATCTGTGAGTATTGGGAGGCCAAGTACAAGGCTTGGTGCATATGAGGGGTATAAACACAGCTAAGGACAAGGTGGAAACCATCTAGGTGCCCACGTAGGAGGACACATCCACCATCTTTATCAATGCATGAGGCCAGGAGTTGAAATAAGGTGCACACTCTGATCCATGTTAATGCTCCCCTGGCATAGGCTGGGTACCTGGTGCAATAGACCAGGTCAGGCTATCTCATTTAGAGCAGGACAGATTCCTGGGCCATAAAATGGGTTTCTTGCAGCAGGGAAATATGCATATTCCTTCGCTTTAAATAAGAGTAGACAGAGAGGAGCGCTTACGCTCCATGTGCATGCCCCTTACATTCCATGTCACAATGCTACAATCCGTGATGAACCCACACCCACCAGTAGCCATGAGAAGTGGTAGCAGGAGTAGAAGTGGTGCAGGTGTTTGAAGGGACAGCAATTCCCCCATCCCACAATATCCCCCTGCCCAGGTAATGAAGTTGTGATTGCAACTGTCTCATTGTCCCAACTTCCAGAACTAGGAAATAGATTTGGGGGTAAGTAATGTATGGCATCATATGAAAACCAATGCTGAGTGAACCCCCACATGCCAATTGAACTGTCTTTTTGGTACCCATATGTAGGGAGAAGGGAGCTCAGGGGGCGTAAGCCAGATCTCAAGCAGCATCAGATTGAACAGTGGAGGCAGACCAGTCATTCCAGTCCACTGTCATGAACAAGTTACAGAGTGAAAAGGGGTGCAATGCAGCACATATCGTACTGTGAGGAGGGAGGGACACGAAAGCCCCAAGAGAGGCTCTTAAGACAGTAGGCATTGAGAGTCAAAGCAGCTCGTTAGCCATCTGGGGTGTGACATCGAGGAGTATTACCAAAGTTATCATGGAGAGTTGGTATAGGACGCTGGCTCCCTAGTGCACTAAAATGAAGTACACTGAGCAGAGAGTCCAATTGAATCCTCAATAGGTGTTCTGAAGTGAAAGCAGATCGTTCGAATGCCTTTTTGTTGTAGTGTGGGCGAGCAGTTAGGCTTATCAGAGGGTAGTGCTAAGAATTTTTTGTCACACACAGAGGCAATAATTGAGACACACCCTCAAGAATAAATCCGAGACCAATTAGGAAAAATAAAATCTTATCTTTATATATATTTTTAGAAACCAAGAACGTCATTCACCAGTTAATAAATGCTTTGTGGGTCAATTTTTAACCAAATGCAGTTCAAGACACAAATGCTTACAAGTTTTAAGCAACAGCAGTCAATACCGTCAGGCAGAGACCGTCGTGGTCAAGGGGAAGAAAAGCATAGGGTTAGAAAGCAGAGTACAGCCAACACATTTCCTGTCGCGGTCAAAGGAAGCAACACTCCGCCACGGAGTTTTGGAGGACAACGGTTGCCCAGAGTTAAGGGGAAGTTCTACACCAGGGGAATCAGAGTTTTGGAAGTTCCAGGGCTCAGGCACAGCAGGCAGTTCTCGGTTACCTGGATTAAAGGTGCTGGAGGTCTTGAGATGCAAAATTGGTTCTTCACCAGCTGCATTCAGCTACAGGTGAGGTGAGGACAGTCTGTAGCGATCGGGGTAGTTGTGCCTAAGTTGCTGTATTCACGCAGTCGACACCACCAGAAAGTGGGTGCAGGATTACAGGAGCGTTGCTGTTTACAGCGTCAGTCACAGGTCCTGTGAGGATCCCTTATGCTGGTGTATGCGTTGAAGGGGTCGGTTACTAGACTGGTGACCAACAGGCCTTGGCTGCTGCAACTTTTCGTGAATTACGTCGACACAGTCCGTGACTGTCTTCTCCTTGTGGTGTTCTTTTACCAGCAAGGTGCCGGGGATAAGTACCAATAGTCCAAAGGTAGGTCCCAGGCAATTGGCAAAGGCTGGCAGGGCTCCAGGGTTCTTGGAGGCTGTACAGGTCTCAGGTAGGGATGGCAGACCACAGTTGCCGAGTCCTTTTGCAGTCTGTATAGTTTGGCGCCAGTTTCTTTTGCAGCAGAGCTCAGTTCCTGGATCAGCAATTTTCTTTAGGCCCATGGAATCTGAAATCAAGGTCTTGGGGAGTCACCTAAATACAAAATTTAGTGGCGTTACAAGGAGAGACAGGTAGTAGTCGACTGGCTACTTACCTTTAGGGTGTCTACACCCTCTAGTGACTACTTCCTGTGGGAAGAGACACCCCCTTAGCCCTGTTTGGAGGTATTCTCATCATCTCAAGATGGTGGAATTTCAGGAGAGGCTCAAGGGAGACCCTCCTCTTTATCTAACAAATGTTCCCGCCTTTCCTCCCACCAAAAGTGGAGCAGGAAAGGGGGCTTGGCCTTCCCCACTATTGGGGTGTTCCTGGGTTGGATTTCAATGGCTTCTTTACCTTTTAAGTCAACCTCCCCGGATGACAATCCTGTCTTGGAGGAGGTGTGAAACACCCACTCCCAGAGCAGGTATTGTTTTTGTCCTCTGAAAGTGCTGGCTCTCACCCCAGAAGGTCAGATGCATTTCTGATGGTGGCAGGCTGGTGTAAACTGACCGGAGAACCCACTTGTATTTGGTTAGGTTTCAGGGGACCCTCTAAAAGGGTCATCTGTGTGAATTTATTAATACATCCTACACTTGCATCAGTGAGGATTTATTAAGACAAAATATTTAGTACTAATCATCTTAGAAACTAGTGAAGCCATCATGGAGCTAGGAAGCTCGTGTTGACAAGTATCCAGCCCATGTACTCTTGATGGCTTTCTTGAACACTTACAACATCACAGAATAGGCTGGACATTGTAGAGGCCTGTCTGCTCATGCAGTTAGGCACACACCTAGGATATAGTGCACCCTACGTTAAAGTTGAAGGCTTGCAGTAGGGGTGGCTTACCTTTACCTTATACAATGCATGTCGACACTTTGGCTTTCCTGCACAAAGACATGCAGTCCTGCAGTGGCAGAGTGCATAGCCTGAGGGGTCCCTGGGGTAGTAAACTCAGTGCTGCAGCCTCAGAGGACCCTCTTAAGTAAACATTCCCTGAACACCAGGGGTACCATTTACTTGGGACTTATAGGGGTGACTGAAGTTGTGCCAATCATGGTACAGTTTTGACGAAAGAGATCTTGCACTGGGAACCTGGTTAGCAGGGGCCCAGTGCACTTACAGTTTGAAATCACATCAGGCATCAGGCAGAAAAGTGGGGCTAACAATGCCAAAAGAGGCACTTTCCTACAGTTGGGAGGAGGTGAAATGTGCATCACAGGAGGTGGCCTCTGGATCAAAGTCTGGGGCCTGCAAGCTTGTGCGGAAGGAGGCCACAATCTCCAGGGCCAAGCGCTTGTTTTTATCACCTGACTTTCAGTAGGGGTTTGATCCACGCACTCCACTGGCACCTTTCATCGTCAGGATCCTCTTTGACTGCACCCATGCCCCGATCCAGATCAAGGCTTAGTCGTGGCTGTGTCCATGGGGGCTGGGAGCTGCTCGGCCCAGTCCCAAGCAGCCGTGGGATCAGTAAAATAATGGGAGGTATTTTGTGCTATAATACGTAACTTAGCCGGGAATAATAGTACTTCAGGCCCTGCTCTCTCAGGTTGCACTTTATACCCATGAATGAGGCACAATGATGCTGCATTGCAAGTGTGTAATTGGAACATAGCATCACACCAATCCGTAAAGGGCCTGCACATCTAGTCTCCTGGAGAATTGAACCCTTGTCCTTATAATACAGAAGGTTCACCAGGTGGGACGTGGGGCTGGAACCAGGGGGCTACGACGTCCTGGTACTCAATGTCCCCCTTTCAATAGAATGTTAGCAATGTTAGTGCTCTTACTGGCATGAAGGACTGTATCCATGCTTCTAGGCAGGACATAGTATCAGCCCCCACCATCTCCTTTGCCAGGCTCATGATCCGGAGATTATTATGGTTGAACTTGCCCTCTGCATCGTCTGCCCTCTCCTTAAGATGCCTCATTCTCTTGTTTAGGTCCAATATATGCTTCTGCACATTGCCAGTCTGTGTTTGTAGCTCCTGTATGATGTGTTCTGATTGTGACACACGATCAGGACGTTTCCTTTATCATCACGGATACGAGTGATTTCAATAGTCACAGGGTCAATGTGACGTATGTTCATTTGCTGCCAATATGGAGTACAATTTGGTTGTTGCGTCTGCGGGGAGTGTAATGCCAGCTATGTGCCCCACAGAGAGGGCCCCCACTGAGTTGGGACCATTGAGATGGGGACAGGACGGCCCGCTTGCACCTTCCCCATGTTATATACAGTAAGGTGGACCAATTAGCCGCAGCAACTGTGGAAAGCAATGGTCATGTGGGCCAGCCAGTAGGAGTGCGGCCTTTCTAGGCATGAGTGGAGGAGACCCTACGGCCTCCTCTGCATGTCCAGCCTTACCCAACCTTACCAATTGCCCGCAGCACTGGGGCCAGCAGAAAGCTTGCAGGAGGGTCCAGCACAGCAGTCAACAACCAACAAACAGTAAGACAGGCAGTGGCAGGCACCCCTGCTTTGCTCTGTTCCAATGGTGCAGGGGGGGAAAGGGGTATAATAATACATTTGCTTTATTTACTGACAAAATCATTATGTATACTACTTATCTTTACAAGACCATTCCAAGAGGTAATATAATTGTGCAGGAGTTTGGCCATCTATCAGGTTATTCAGTTAATTTCAATAAATATGAGGTAATGGCTTGGAGCATGTATTGTGTTTTGCTATTTTATAATAGCACAATTCAAAATAAATAGTTGATTTTTATAAAGAGTGTTTAAAAGCAACCTTTAGTTTACAATTCAAATAATAAGCAGCCTTTCCTTTTTAGTTCATTTATTCTACCAATGACCAGATCTAAATTAGACGGGCACTGTTCTCCTTCCCTTGACTTGTTTGTAATTCAAGGGTGAGTAAATACCTCCAATCTGTAGGGGATATTCACAAAATCTAAGTGCTAAGATGCATAACTAGTGCAACTATCTTTAATTTATGTGTGCTTAAAGGCTTTAAGAATTTGACCAAATTTGGCTAAATTGCACTTCTTTCTGACCCAGTAAAACATCAAGCCGAAAACATCAAGCTGTGCTGTCTGCTACTGATTTGAAAAAGTCATCTAAAGTCACTCAAATATGGTTTTGTTCATTAAAAAAAAATCCAGATAAAGAAAATCCATACTCTACAGAAAATTTCTTGCAAAAGTTAAAAAAGGCCTCTGCGAGTTTGTAGCTGTACCCTTCTATAGCTTAAGCATTAGCTACTACTAATTATTTACCTAGAGACAATATTCGAAGCATCTCAACAAAGTATCCTTACTGAAATCTGGCGGATGGAGGAGGATAATAAAATGCATTATGGGATGGCATAAAGATGGCATAAAGATGCAACATGACATATTTTCATTTTATACACACCCAAACTAATTTGTTGTTAACAAAATTCACAAACATTATTGAAATTGTAAGGTCATCAATGAGCAGAATAAACATTGTTACACAAAACACAGGTTACATTTGTCAGTGAAACAATTGAGAAATATACTTAAAGGCATACTAATATTTATATATTATTTTATTAATTATATGCAAATATGATCGGTATGGTACCAGAATCTCAAAGCTTAAATATCATCTGACAAATATTGTGTCCTGAATATGGTTTACAACAACATTGCCCCATTGGACTTAATAATCGCTTTTATTTGCTCAAAAAAACAAACCATAAAAGCACAGACATGGACTGCGTTAAAAATAATAAAGACATAATAATTCATATAGATAAAACATTGCAATTAAAAGCAGACCAAATTAAAACATGACATTAAGACCACATCTTGCACAAGGTAAACTAACCCATCTGTACCATCAGTGGTTAAAAATCAACATACATGACCTAACATAATCGTAAAAAGCAGTACTATGCTGACAGCTAAAACTATAAAGAATGCCTGTATCATAACATATTATTAAAAAATGTAGCAACAATTACACATACCTCAAGTGTGAGAAGCGACTGTAAGTCTAATAGTTTAGGAATTCAGTGAGAATCAGAGGTGCCCCTTAAAAATGAAATTAAAAGCCTTCTAGTATAATTAACATAAAATCAGGGGTGGCTGGCATGGCTTGCGGGTGGTGGGGAGGGTGCGCCGGGGAAGGGGGTGTGCGGGCTATATTGAATTTTTTTTTACAAATAATAGAACTTTCCTTGCTGGCATCGGGTCCCGCGTCTTCTATTCTGCTCGCTAGTGTCCGACTCCAGGTCGGAACAGGAAGCAGGCAGCCAGGCTCCCACCCCTACGCCAATCACAATGATGCAAAGCAGCATTGTGATTGGTCTGAGGGGCTGTTGCGGTGGGTATGCTCCCCCATGCAGGCTGTAATGCAGCCCATCATGGAGAAGGGGGAAAGTGTGCATGACTGTTTTGGGCGGCCCGAGAGAGCCGAACAAACAGTCATTGAGCACAGGAGTGTTCTACCACTCCTCCCCTGCAGCTCCGCCCCGCCCGCTCGCCCACTGTCGCAGCAGGAGGACAAAATGAAATGATAATAACATTCTGTTATTATCATTTTATTTTGTCCTTTCTTTTGCTGCTTTCTGGCAGTAGGGCAATGCTCATCTGTCTTTGCAGAGGAGATGCCACTGCATAGAACCCATAAAAAATACAAAATGGCCAAGGTTTGCAATGAACGCACGTTACATGGACAGGCCAGAATTCCTTTAGCCTCAAGTTAGCTCAACAGGAATGAGAGATTCCATCTGATCTGTCCCAGCCTAAATTTAGCATGAATAACCCTGTCTCTATCTTTCAGGGCGAAGGCTAGGTAAGGCTTCAGCACAGGCATAGTTGGAACCTGCAGATATTCTTGCAGAGCTGACTTCCTCCCCTTGGATTGCTCTTGTTCCCTTTGCCTAAGATCACCAAATGAGGATTAAAGCCAGTTCTCATCCCTTGTGGTAAATATTGGGCCATCCCAAATTACCACACGTATCAACAAACCTGAGCCAGGGGATATGCAAACCCCTATCACAGGCAAGTCAGTCCAGGACTCTTTCAATGCTCAGGGAGACCTCTGAGTTGCGCCAGATGGACCACCATAACATCAAAGGGCCAAGTTAGTAGATTCAACAACATTAGGTAAACCCAGGTTCCTTGTGGAGGGAATATATAGGTGTCCCCAGCCTCATTGTAAGGATGCCCCTGCATACTCTATTCTCCTTGTCCTGCAGCTGTTTAACAGCCCTATACCCCCACAAATCAGAGCCATAAGTGAGTGTGGTTATACACTATTATAGATCTCAATAAGGGCCACTACAGTCTTGTTACTTATTCTGGATGCCAGACTAAACAGGAAACCTACCGTATTACATAACTTGAGGAATCTCTGCTGACGACAAGGGCCCCAGGACCCTCTGGAATCAAAATATCCCTCAGGTAAGAAAAATAATTAATTCATCCATTGAGCGTTCCTTGAAAGACAAAACAGAACATGTTCTGATTCCTCTGGTCTCAGGCGATAATAAAGGTTTTGGCAAGATTCATATGGAGGCCTAGACCGTTCATAAAGTTAACAAAAGAATCCAGCAATATCTGGAGGCCAAATGCTGTTTGGGACATTAAAACTGAATTGCCTGCATATAGGAAAACTGGGATTTGCTGTCCCAACATGGTCGGCATCTCCTTGCCCATGTCCTCGAGGGCTGCATACAGGCCATTGATGTACAGAGAAAAAGAATAGAGGTGTGAATGCAACCTTACCGAATGGCTGGAACCAGGCCAAAACTCTCAGTACACTTGCTGTTCAGCCCATATCGAACAGCGACACTGAAAATGCAGGGGGGCAGATTTACAAGAAAGTGGCATATCTGTAGAGATGCGTCACTTTCCCTGCACCACCCTGAGAAACCCTTGAGCCACCATGGATGCGCTGTCTTTACAATACAGCTCACCATGGCGCAAGGATTGACAGATGCGCCAGAAATTCTGACGCATCTGTGGGGGCAAAAGTCACGCAATGCTGGAGCCGTGTCGAAGCACGACGCAACTCCAGCAATGCATTTTGAGGCACTCCTTATGCGTGCCTCAAGCAGGCATAAGGTTTTGATGCAGTGGCGTCCTAGAAGTGACACAGTGAAATCTTGTAGATTTCACTGCGTCACTTTTATGAGGCTTTCCTGCATGGGAATGCCCACCCTGCATACATTTTACCTGACACAGGTATAATGTGATGCAGGGCTTTACAACGTGACACACGGGAGATGCGTCACGTTGTGAATATGCCGTATTGTTTGCGCTGCCATTGCGTCAAAAAAGTGACGCAATGGTGGTGCAAGAAGGCGCAAGGGGCTTGTAAATCTGCCCCAGGGTTTGTAGAAAAGACACCAGGCCGGAGTCAAGACAAAGGGACGTAAGCACCTCCCTCAATTTGGATCTCACTACACTATCAAGAGCACAGGCCAGAGCCATGAAAGCTAGAAGAAATGGCCCCCTTTTGGCCAAGGTGTATTTTTTAAGTAAAATATATAAATTGAGGCACTGTTCTTGGGTATCTAAGCCATGTCTGAAACCATATTGGCTGTCAGAAATAGTATGATTATCAGAGGCCTGCAATAATATTTTGTTTAGGAGCCAAATAAAGCTATTGAATTGAATTGACTTAATAGTATAAAATATATGCCAAATGGAACAATATTTCGTAAATTATATTTAGGACACAATGTTCTTGTTGTACAACATTTAAGCTACTGATATTCTGGCATACAAACATACTGTATTCTATCAGAAACAAGACAAAAATAATCTGAATCAAGCTTCTAAATTATTAAATTAATTTTGTGTTCCAAAATGAATTAAAGACTTTGGTTGAAATAAACTCAGTGAACTGATAAAAAGTAGCAGAATAAATGGGATGTTGGTGTTATTTTTGCCAAGGTTTAATTTTTGCTGACGAATATTAGCTTCTACATCTCTCAAGCACTTTGAATATAATTATGAGATCTTATCGGCATTTATTTTGTGTGGATAACCCCATGGTTGTGTTTGAAAAATTATCATACTATTCATTACCAGAGAGCTCAATTATTTTGAGATGCTAACTGTAATTAGAATTTCATCATTATTTTACACTACTGGCTGAGTAATACCAACTCTATTTGACCTTAGATGATTTTTTCTGAAATGAAGTGCTATTATATTAACAAATGTAAATCAGGTATGAAGTACTTTACTTAACACCTATTGGAAATTATGGATCCAGGTAGGGTTTCAACTTTTTCCTGCTTATTTTTTCAGCTGAGAACTCAGTATATAACCATCAGCTAGAATTAATCTCATAAAAATATATGAGAATCTCTACAAGTAGATTCTACTAATTAAACACTATGTTAAAAACTAGACAAGGAGAAACAGCTCTTATGGAATACCCATATCAGTAAACTAATCTCAACCGTCTACCCATTAGTTCCTATCTACTAAGACCATTTAGGAATAGATTTAGAAAAGTGTTAAGGAACATTGAAACAATTATGGTTGAATTAAATCAGTCAATTAATCTAATAAAGTCTTTTATTTTATGTAAAAGTAGAACCAAATGTCTTGCAGCCAAAATGAACACATTTCTATTTTGAAAAGGATCAGGCTTTCAAACTGCCCTGAAAGTTATAATATACAAATATCCACTCGTGGGATAGTTCTGATTAGCCATGGGTGAAATAAGTCAAATGGTCAGCTGCAGCAAGATTCACTATTTTCTTTATTTGAGGATGGATCATGATTTATGCTAGTATGATAATATGAGCAAATGGCAAGTGTCCTCAAAATTACTAAAATGATGAAAATCAATGGGCCTGATTAGGATGTCGGTGGGAGCGCCATCGGCATCCAGCTCAGCATTCTGACTGCCGCATTAGGATGTAGTCGGTTGGACTGCACCAGTCAGAGGGACCAACCAACACTTAGGAAGGCCTCAAGGAGCTCGTTGCAGTGTCACTCAAATTGTAGTCCCAACAATAAGGGCAGTGCCTGCTCAGACAATGTCCCTTTCCGACAGCCTTTCCATGGTGGTCTGATCCCCATAAAAAGGCTGTCGGAAAGGGAATGTGGGGGCCTCTAGCAGGGCCATTGCCCCCCTGGGCCTATGCTATGAGGCCCGGTGGGCCCCGTGTGGTGCCTGGTACACAGTGCAGGGATGTTTGTAAACATGCCTTTTGCCATTGGGGTTTGTGCTGTGGCCCTTTTATATGCCACAGCACAAGCCTCAACGGCAAAAAGCATGTTTCTGACTGCCTACACAGCGGTCCAACTGTAATTTGTTGGCAGGACCACCGACTACCTGTCGGCCAGTCCCGTTCCAGCAACAATGGTTTTCAGACGCTCATCCGACCGTCATCGTACTCACTCAGTCTCAATATCTAGAAGCTTGTGCAGAAGAGGTTGAGAAGCAGCTTGGTTTCGGATTTCTGGTATTCTGATATTCTATTTTTTATTCAGATGCTAGTTATCTTGTATGACCAAATACATCTTCAACCCACTTTGCAACACAGATCCGCAAATTAAATTTAGAAGGGTATGAAGGTATATGTTTATTCACATATACTGGTCATAATTTACAGGGAAATATGAATTGTATACTTTACTTTGTTCAAATTCCTATAGATGAATCCAATGCTGCATAAGGTACCATAAAGGCTGAAACAGCGACTGGTCTATGGTTCCAATAAGAGTACTAGTAAAAAAAAGGTTGCCCTAGAAGCATTTAGGCTCTATAAATTTGTAAGATATCAGTAATGTTGCAATCAACCAGAGATATAACACCTCGTTTTCTGGGAGATTCATTGATTGCGTATAGGTGACTTGGTAGATGAGAAACACAAGAGGATGCCAGTATATCCCAATGGAATTTGAGAGGCTAGGCAATGCCTTTCTTTATGAAGCCTAGAAGCGGAGAAGAAGAGTGAAACTTTTGAAATCCACCATTCCTGCTGTTTTGCAGCCGCAAGAATTGGTCAATAGGCTGCACCTGGCTATATTTCTCTACCAATCAGTAGTGATAATTAAGTGCAACAGACATCTGTTTGGAAAAGTCAGAAATCATATTCTTTAGGATTTTGAAATAGGTGGGAGTACAATTTCCAGACTTTATGGGATTCTCAATGAATCTATGGGATAATCTTGTAAATTTACTTCAGTCATATATTTCCAGTTGCACTTTAAGGGATCACTGACGTAAGATCGATGCATACAATATTGACGAAAATATTGGAAATTAAATATTGATAACAAAAATATTGACTTCCTTTACTTAACTAGTAAAACCAAAAATATCGAGAAAACAAATATAGTTGTTAAAAATATTGAGTTTGACCTATATCAAAAACAGAAATATCAGAAACAAAACTATTGTTACCTTTAAATAAACATATATGTCAGAAATATGAATTTACACAATATCGACTAGAATATTATCACAAAAATGATTAAATTATCATTATTAAATATATAAAAATGTCACTTTATGCATAAAATAATTGCCGGAAATAAACCTAAAACATTTTATACACATTGTTAAATTTAACATAAATATATTACGTCAACAACAATGTTACCATTCACCCTAATAAATTATATACCATAAAACATACCAAAACATTCCCCCCAAAAAATTACCATTAGCCAGAAACATTTAAACAATGAACTAAAAAATAATAAATATATATATATATAAATAAATATATATTCAAAACAATCTATCAAACATTAAAATAAACCCTAAATTAGCGTTTATCATAGAAGGGCATAACTGATGAAAACAAATTAAACTAAAACTAAACGAATCAACAAAATAAAAGTATAACTAACTTTAACTAATACAAAAGAGTCAAAAAATGCAATCAACACTATGAAAGGCACACTAATTTAAATACTAAATACTTCAAAAACATCAAATGCTGCAAGACGAGTAAACTCTGTCGGACTCTCTCACCAAACCATCAAAGAAAAATATATACATCTCGACAACTGCTTAACCAAGTAAGTCAAACTTATATTTATACTAAAAAGTACTTGTTAACAAAATGTAAAATAACAAATAATTATTAAAATACTCTTGAGCTCCGATCTCTGTACATAGGCTTCCTAAAAGGCAAAACTACGACTTGAAAAATCAATAAACTGCCAGAAAAAATCAACTACCACAAAACAACAAATGATATAAAAAGTAAGTATATATAAATTATAGCAAAACTGTAAACTCACCCAAATAGTGAGTAAAAATATACCTAACGATCTCAACCTCTACAAACTACGACCAAATTCACATTTAAAATGAAACTATGATTTTTTTCATCCAACAGAAAAATAACAACTGCCTCACATTATAAAACCACCAACAGAAAAGCTGCAAAACCGTGTGAAACATATAAACAGACCAATCAAGGAAGTATGCAAAATTGAAGTAGTTGCATAATTTTACATGTAAAAAACTAATTTTCAAACATTAAAATATTACATCTATTTATATTATTCCACTACTTTCAGATACAATGAGGCAGCAAAGTAAGGGTTCTATTACAAGTTTGGCGGTCTGACCACCGAAGAACTGTGTCTGCAAAAATACCACTGCACCTGTGGCCTTCTTATCATCGTATTATGAGTTTCCTGAGGGGTCCAGCAGTTTGGCTGTGGCAGTCTTGTTGCAGCGGGCAATGTAGTTCCATATATATCAATGCCTGTGTATACATTCTGATTACATATGTGTCGAATGCACACATATTCATAATATATGCATAATATATGTGGGAAAATACCACCTACCCAATGCCGAGGTCTGACCCAAATGTGGGCAACTCCCGAAATGTGTACATGTTACCAAAGCACTTACCTGTATTTGCAAAAGATGGGGTCGTATTTCTCGGGGTGAAGATTATCCTCTGTAAGAAGGACCTGGAGAAAGGGAGCTATGTCAAAATCTGCTGGGAAGAACAGAAATGGGGTGAGTATGCACCCCAAATCCTTTGTTTCTGTCAATCTGTAGGCAGCAGTCCAACTGCTGTGGTCGGCTTGTCAGGAAGTCAACTCGTATAATGGGAGGTGTGTTGCGCCTCTGTACCAAGTAATGGAGGCTGCTATCCCCCATCTGCGACCCTGGTGGTCGGCGGTGTGCTGGCATTGCGAGCCATCCAGCTGCAGTCTCTGCAAAGCGAATTGGCCCAATTTGTAAAAAAGCGAATAACTCGCCGCTGTCAGGCTGCCGGGACAGAGGTCCATGGACCGCCAAACTCGTGATAAGGACTGAAGTGTAGAATATTCTTCAAACAGACAATTTTACTTTTTATGAACAAGAAATATAGCACTAGCCATTGTCCTTATCACAGAGGTACCCAATCACTGCAAGGTACTGAAATAAAACCATTTCTATCAACAAACTGAAGACAAATTAAGCCCCCTAAAGGATTATCTTGAAGGGACTTGGGTTGGCAGACTGCATCACTTCAGACACAGACACCAACCAAAATTCCAAATACCATGGTGGATTGTCTATGACAGCACCTTTGCACATGAAGCCAAAACAAACAGCGCAGTGGAAGAATAGCACAATGCCTTCTAATCCACACTAAGCAGACCCCAACCTGAACTCTAAAAATTTGTAGAAACGGTTTGAAAACTTGCATATTATGAGTTTCCCCACTGCCAGCAGTCTCATGGCAATGCTGTTACCATGAAAATGCTGGTGGTGAGGAAACGAATGGAGCCCTACTCACCCTGTTGCCTCAGGGCCTTGGGATGCAGCCAGAGGGGCATATGGTGTGCCTCCAGTGTGCATGCTCCCCAGTTCTTGCACGGAATGTGAGCCTTTGAACTGAACCGGCACAGGATTGCTGCGCCGCCCATCTGTCAGATCATGAAATGACTCAAAATATGGTGGGTGGGGGGCAGTCGACTTTGGCAATGTGGGAATGGGAAGCCGGCATGGCGGCCTGCTCCCACACTGCCAAAGTCGTGATCAGACCCAAACTCTTTATAAATACTAAAGGAGTAGATTAGGTGGAAGTAAATGCCAAATTCATATCATAGAAAAAATAATAACCCACCTAAGTCCTAAAAAATTATCACAAAATGTCAGTGAAGAGAAATAATTTTTTATAAATAATAAATGTGATATTTTATTACATCAGTCACAAAATTAATTACAATTTCAAAATAATGAAGACTAAGGTGATAAAATATTATATAAATTATTTAAAATAAGTATAAATGTTACCAACCAAAAAACTAAAAAGAACTCAATCCATCACATAAATCAATTACAAGACATAAAGTAAACAATTCTAAAACAGTACATAGGAGCCCGTCGGCCAGTCGTAGGCTGGCCCGTAATCCCAAAGGGCGGTCTTTCTGCCCCTAGCAGGGCCCCCTTGTCTGCGCGGCCTACAGTTGGGGCCAAGGGGGCACCTAATCCTTGAGGTGCCTGCCACGGGATGCAAGGATTAACAGCACCTCCCATTTCCCAATGGGAGCATGTAATACATGCTCCCATAGGGAAATGTTGAATGCGATCATACAGTGTTCGGTCGCATCCTAATCAGGATGTCGGGACCGCTGACCAGAGGTCGGTCGGTCCCAGTTGCAAGATAGTATTGGGCAGACGCAAGTCCGCCTGACATCGTAATAGGCCCCATAATATTTATTCAAACAATATAATATAACATTTTCCGTCCAAAAGAAATTAAATGACAGAACTTGCTGTTCTGTTGCTGCAGCCTCTGTATCCAAGTAGTCAAAAGTAGTAATCCACAAAAAAACTGGAAAAATATTGCCCAAAAAGCACAAACAAATAAGTAAAAAAAACCGATCCTATACAGATCCCTTGAATCAATCCAAAGTATCTCGGAAGCAAAAAAAAACTATAGTGTTTACAAAAATAAACACTTAAGGAATCCTGAAAAAAAGGATATATAAGTTAAAGCATTGGTTTATTACAAACAGAAATAGATTTCCTTTTTAAAAAAAGAGAAAACTAGCAGTGCCCATTCAACACGTTGATAGACAAAAACCTGGAAAGTACAAAAACCCACCGCAAAACCAATTACATTCCCCATAACACAAAAACATCAAAATATAAATAACATAACTCATTTAAACATAACATAACAATACATTTCTAAAATGGTGTACAAAAATCCACAACTACTAACTAGTGAAAACACTACTATTAATACATCTAAATATACCAAAAGGCCTCAAACAAAACTATAACTAGCATGTAGACCTCCCCCTAAACCCACCTACCTTCAAAACCATTAAAAAAAAAATCTTTAAAGAAGGACTTACCTGCTCCTATGAACAGCACCTTACTGCGACCTGGTTCCGGAATAATAGACCAAAATGAAACAAAAAATTACAAAATAGAAGGTAGCTGTAAAGAAAATGGCCGCTAAATTAAACTAAAAAAAATTCTCCCCATGGAAATGAATTGGAAAAAATGCAAAAATTTCAATAAATGTATGGCAAAATGTAAACAAATATTAACAATTTTATACATGACAAATAAACGTTGTTTCAAAATGTTACAAGAATGTAAAGTATACATTAAAACATGCAACATGCTTTAGTAATTAAATATAAAATACTTTAAAAATATTGAAAACAATTTCATGTGCTTACATTTATATAAAGGTTTATTTTAAAATGTACATAAAAATGTATTCTTTAAAAATGTAAAATTGTACAATATATAAACTTTGAAAATATATATAAAAAAGTGTTGAATGTCATTATTCTATAAAAGTATTTTACTAATGATATTATTACCTACAAACATGCCAATAACTAATTATATTTCTAAACATCAACAATATTAATAAAATAACACAAACTATTTCTACTACATAGAAATACAATAAAGATAAGAATTTCATACTAAAATTATGAAATTAAATAATATCACACCAACATAGCCCATTTTTTAAAAAGCGTTAAACACTAAAAGAATGACATTTACTATTGTCACTCCAATCTAACCATATTGGAGAAAGGTGTTGGACATTAAAGGGGTGACAGTTACTATTCCCACTCCAGTCTAACCATATTGGGGAAGGTGTTGGACAGCAAACAGGTTGCATTTAGTATTCTCACTCCGATCTAACCATATTGGGTGATGGTGATGGACATTGAAGGGGTGACATCTACTATTCCCACTCTAGTCTAACTATTTTAGGAGAAGATGTTGGATACTAAAGGGCTGAAATTTACTATTCCCGCTCCAATCTAGCCATATTGAGGGAAGCTGTTGGACACTAAGGGGTGGCATTTACTATTCCCACTCTAGTGTAAACATATTGTGTGAAGGTGTTGGACATTAAAAGGGCGACATCTACCATTCCCACTCTAGTCAAACTATATTGTGGGAAGATGTTGAACAGCAAATGGGTGGCATCTAGTACTCCCACTCTAATCTAACTATATTGGGTGAAGGTGTTGAACATTAAAGGGGTGACATCTACTATTCCCACTGTAGTCAAAATATATTGGGGAAGGTGTTTGACACTGAAGGGGTGACATTTACTATTCCCTCTCCAGTCCTGATTGCCTAATTACTATGCGACCACACATGGTGAGGTGGTATTCTCCCATTTCTCAATGGGAGCTTCTGTTATGGCCCTTGCAAAAGTGCCTTTGTTGCAAGAAATCATCCCTGTAATTCAGGCACCCTTGCAAGGTGCCAGGGTGTCTGTGTTGGCGTTAGGCTGTTATTTTTAGCACAAGCAGAGAGGAAACACAGGGGTGCGCTGTATACTTGTGAATAAGGCGCATTCCTGTATTTTATAAATGACGTAGTGCAGTGCTGCAAAATTTGCCGCATCGCCTCGATGTTCCAGTTCCTTGAGAATATCCCACTTTGGGGCCGATTAAGGCCGTAAAACATACCGACCGACACGGACCGGGGACAGAGACTGACCGACACGGATCGGCACTGTACGACCCGTGCAGTATGATGCAACACATGTAAATTACAACCCAATCACACGGAACACGAGCTGAATGACCGACCCATACGAAAATCAGTGAGTCGCTCGTAAAATGACCGGGAATCCAACCGACCGACACGCACTAGGAATAGACGTGACCGAAACGTACTCGCGATGCACGAGCCGTGCAGTACGATGCCAAACATGTGAATTGATACCGACTCGCACGGAGCACGAACATGAAAAACGAGACGAACAGCAAATAGTGACTAGCAAATAACAGACCCCTCTGCGTCCGATACGTACGACAATGCCGAAAACAGCAGAATGTCAGTGTGACAGACTCGGGTTAGCCCGCGTGAGCCACATCCAGCGTCCGACGTGGTCAAACAAACGTCTCCATCATGCACATCAAAAGCAAAGGAAAAGTCACAAAAAAAGCCCAAAAAACAAATGACAAAGCCAATAAATAAAAATAAAAAAATGGAAGAACAAAGACACACCCACAACCTATATAATGGCAAGAAAGCCCTACCATTATCCTTTGCAAACTACAGGCATAGGACAGCAGACACCACCACCACATTGCAGAGACACACCACATCTCACACAACACACAACAACTACACCATTTGCACCACTTAAAAACTAAATCACATATTCACTGACAAACTCACACCCACCACACACACATACACCCCTCCCATCAATCCCCACAAGCACCCAGCACCATGCCTCCCAAGAAGAATCCAAAGTTCACAGATAGTGAGTTGAAAGTCATGATTGACGAAATACACAGGGTAGAGCCACAGTTGTTTGGCACATTGGTCCAACAGACCCCCCATGTCACAGAAAACCAAGATGTGGGAGAGGATTGTCGACAAGGACAATGCACAAGCACCTTGTGTGCGCACAAAGGACGACATACAGAGCAGGTATTATGATGTGCGCAGGAGGGTCAAGAAGCTCATCGACAGGGAACACACCCTGAGCAGGATGATTGGCGGTGGCCTTCCTGCCAAACCAACACACTTCAAGACCTGGGAGGAGAAGGTGCGGGCCATCCTACCACTGGAGAGCATACATGGATTAACAGGAATACCAGAGCCTGGTGAGTACACAACCAATTCACTCAACATTGTGTGGCAACACCCATATAGCACTGTCAAGGGAACTGGGAAACAAATTACCGCCAGCAAAGCCATAGCAACGGAAAGGCAACTATCCTGTGATGTGTATATCAGTTACACAAACACAATACCTGCCATCCCACAGTAATAGGGAACTACGTCCTAACACGTACAAACCTAAAGACCAATACTGCAATGCATGACCAGAAATAACCAACAAACACTGTCAGCCATTTTGCAACCACTGTCACACCCCCTCACAGGAAAGCTGAGTCAAAATGAAGGAAGGTTGGGCTGCTGTGAATGTGCATGTAGCAGAAAGCATGATGGGAGTTGCAGTCACAGCCAACAGTCCCTCACCCTCATGTCCCTGCAAGCTCACACTGAACCATGCTCACCTCACAGGGAGTGCAAAAGTACTGCCAAGATGGCTGACACTAGGCCCTGCTGTGGGGAGCACAAGGCCCTGCTGGAACTTGGGCTCAAACAAACAACAGGACACCAATGCCAGACAGCCTGAAAGGTGACTACTACTCCCTGCAATGGAAGCATGCATCATGGTGGGATAGCTGGATTGGGGAGGAGGACTGCCAGCTCTGACTACATCTACCAGCATCCCCTGTCACACACACCCCTCCCACCTACACCAAAATACACACCTGGGATCATGCTACAAAAGAGAGCTAGTGAAAAGTCTCTACCAAGAACCCTGACAATGGGCTCTGCTGTGGGGAGCACAAGGCCCTGCCTTGAAATTGTGCACAAACAAACAACTGGATACCACTGTCAGTCATCTTGCCATTGATGTCTCAATCACTCACATGGTAGCAGAGTCACAGGAAGGAAGTCCAGGTATTGTGGGAAGGTGGGTGGAGCCAAAAGCATGATGGGAGTTGCAGTCACAGCCAACAGGCCCCCACCCACACGTCCCAGCAAGCTCACACTGCACCATGCTCACCTCACAGGGAGTGCAAAAGTACTGCCAAGATGGCTGACACTAGGCCCTGCTGTGGGGAGCACAAGGCCCTGCTGGGACTTGGGCTCAAACTAACAACAGGACACCAATGCCAGACAGCCTGAAATGTGACTACTACTCCCTGCAATGGAAGCATGCAGCATGGTGAGATGTCTGGACTGGGGAGGAGGACTGCCAGCTCTGACTACATCTACCAGCAGCCCCTGTCACACACACCCCTCCCACCTACATCAAAATACACACCTGGGATCATGCTCCACAAGAGAGCCAGTGAAAAGTCTCCACCAAGAGCCCTGACAATGTGCTCCGCTGTGGGGAGCACAAGGCCCTGCCATGAAATTGTGCACAAACAAACAACTGGATACCACTGTCAGTCATATTGTCATTGCTGTCTCAATCACTCACATGGTAGCAGAGTCACAGAAAGGAAGTCCAGGTATTGTGGAAAGGTGGGTGGAGCCAACAGGGCCCCACCCACATGTCTCAGCAAGCTCACACTGAACCATGCTCACCCCTCCCACCAACACCAAAATACACACCTGGGATTATGCTCCACAAGAGAGTCAGTGAAAAGTCTCTACCAAGAACCCTGACAATGGGCTCCGCTGGGGGAGCACAAGGCCCTGCTGGCACTTGGGCTCAAACTAACAACGGGACACTACTGCCTGACAGCCTGAACGTAAATTGTGACTCCCTGCAATGGATTACCTGACCTCTGTGGGTGAAGGAGGTCCTGCAATGACTCAAAATGCCATCAAGGCCGCTTCAAAACACACCTTCTCAGCCAAAACAAAGTGCACCCTTGGGACCACTCACTCCAAAAGTAAATGCCTTGGCAAGATGGCTGACACATGGTCCTGATGTACGAATTGGCTGTAAGTCACACCTACGCACTGGCCAACTCAAACACATTTACACTCACAGCCATTGGAACTTTAGGTATCCTCCCACCCTCTGGAGATGCAGTGACCCTGGGGTGTCCCCTGACCTGGCTGTATAGGTGTGTCTTGTAGATGACAATTGGGGAGATGTATACATAGTACATAGCATCAAGCACACACAATGTCACCCATACATCATTGACAGTGGACACCTGACGGTGACTAGAATGGACACACACATAGCTGACACTGTAGCATGGTGTCATCCAAAAAACCTGCAGTTGTGAGATGCAGTTCAATCCCACATCGGCCTGCGTTACACCCATCATTCATGCAACACATCATTCACTGTCATGGAGACCCCAAACACAATGACTAACCTGGACTGCATCTGAGGAGGCATGCAACTCACAGCAGCTGAACTGTAACACACACACCTCTGCCCATCACTGTAATGAGCATTGAAAAGCAAGAGAGCACCTGTGCCCAATCCCTCTCACTGTTGATGAATTTGACAAGATAGAAGGTGTTAGCACATACAAAACTCAGCACCAACTTCATTAGCTATGCTAAACCCATGACTTGTATGAAAAGAGATGTGAACTAGGAACACAGACAACTAATTAGTATCTCACAATGGATATCAGGCATACCGTACTGCAAACATGTTGCACAGACACACAAATGTGACGCACAGAGGAAATAAAAGAATCACACAACACATGCCCCAACCTCGCAACATAGCCCAAGTGTAATAGTATGTATGTCATTGTTAAAGCACAAATGTGGACAGGGACAATACAGCAGTGTCAGGCATGTGATTGGACCTAAGTGGCAATGGGCATCTACAGACAATTGATCAATACATGAGCTGGTCATGCACACAGCTTGATGTGCACATCAAAATGCTCCAGGTTGCCATTACAAAGTGCTCCAACAGTATCAACCTCTGTCTGTCACAACTTAGGACAATGCAATGTACATATCCTCCTCATTCTGATGTTCATTGTCAAATGTCATGTGTGTGAAACATTGAGGTCTGTAGAAACATAACATACATTGTGTGTCTCCTCCAAACACAGGTGATGCTGGGGGCACAGCAGGTCCTGAGGAACAGTCCCAGACTCTGGTGGACCCTGAGCTCCCCGGTGTGGATCACTCTACGTCCTCTTCGGACGACGATCTTGACCGACCTGGCCCTTCCGGCGTGATCCATCGTTCAGCCCCATCATCAGTAACATCAGCGCCCCCCTCAACCACTCCTGCCACATCGGCCACAAGACAGAGTCCCCATGCCGACACAGACAGGCCCAGGCCCCAGAACAACAACGGAAGCAAGGAACAACACCACCAGAGCTAACACTCAAGGGGGCCCAGTGTCGGCTGGGCCGACCACGGCAGGGCCTACCCATGTGGGTCGGGCTGGTGGGAGGGTGGGCAGGCAGAGGACATGGCCTGCAGAGGGGGCTGGACTTCATGATGAGCCACACCAACGCATCATATATGCGTACCAGGAAAGCACCGGAGGGTTTGGACAGGTCGTGGGGATCCTCAAGGAACTCAAAGAACAGCAGGCTGCCCATCATGCCCGCTTGGACACCCACATGGCCCGGGTGGAGTCCAAGTGGGACAAATTGGATGAACTAACAGCGGTGCATAGGGACATACTGACATGCCTCTGTCAGATCAGCACCAACCTGACCACACAGGGAGGAGGACTCTGGCGGAGAGTCATCGGCACTGCAGCAGCCTGGACATGAGGGTTCCCCGAGAAAGAAGAGGGGTCGTCCGAAGAAGGGCAATTGAGACGCTGATGGCCATGCATATATTCCCCAGGCACCCAACACCTGCTCCTGTTAACGTCCTTTGTGTTCAAACAGTTGACCTTGTCGACCTACATCAAAATCACCCACTTGACATGGAGGGTCAAAGTTGTGACAATGCACCAAATGACTGTGGATTCTACTCTGGATATTTCAATTACCAAGACTACCAACTCACCTGTGAACTTTGGATTACCATCACATTGTACAGCACTGCAAAATCCGTTCACCATCCTTACACATGTTTGTAAAAAAATTCACAATCACACAATACTTGCCTCTATCGTGATTCCTACTTGCTTTGTGCCATGGCGATGATGAGTTGCTAAGGAACACTGTGCATGCAAACTATTAAAGCAATGCGAACACCGTAATGTGAGTCATGTGAATGTGACACATATGAGGGAGACACACCACTAGGACAACACAACACGTACTCACCAGGGCTGCTAACTCATCGTCAACACTGATGTCAACAGGAGATACAGTGGAATGCACACACAACACCCATCCTCGGTCATTGGCAAGCAGCCCACAGGTACAGGATGTGAATTACTGTTGGATGTGTGGACACACGGAGCACATCTCAAAGTGAAGGGCTGTTTTATTAAATATTCACATTGTGAGAATTCTACAACTGATGCACGTTAACCTCACATGACAGTGATCAGAAATTTAAACATGTGGTGAATGATGAAAGTCCAGGCGTGTGTGGCACATCATTTGTTGGGACAATGATTACTTGCACTCTGGAACAAGGATCTGTGACTTGGGGTTCCGACCGCACCACACAGCATCCAAAGTACCCTGTGAAGGAAAGACAGAAAACACAATAAAAAACACAGATTTACAGCAAACAACAACAATATACATGCCCAAAACAAAATACTAACTACCCAGACACAACCTAACAATCAGGTAAACACTGGGAGTACAGACTACCAGAAAGGACACATCACAGCAAGCATACTGACAAGTAGCATACAGCCACACTCAATCAGCACCAGTGCATCACTAACATAGGTCTTGCCGACACCATACTTTGACACACATACCTGTATACTGACATTCATGAGAAGAAGTTCTGGATCAGCTGGCTCCGAACATCACCATCACCCTCATCATCACTGGCATCATGCCCCAGATCAGGATCCTCCACGGCTGGCGGAGGTTGGTCATCGTCATCCAGGATGAGAGGCATCAGCTTCCGCACTGTCAGGTTGTGTAGCATGCAGCACACAATGATGATCCTGCACACCTTCGCAGGTGCATATGGGAGGGCCCCTCCTGTCTTGTCCAGGCAGCGGAATCTGCTTTTCAGGAGGCCAAATGTCCGCTCAATCACTCTCCTGGTACGACCATGTGCCTCATTGTAGCGCATCTCCACTGGTGTCAAAGGGTTCCTGAGGGGTGTCAGCAACCACAGCATATTGGGGTATCCAGAGTCACCTACAGGGAGACAATTGCACATTAGTTGAGTGTGAAAATAGTGTGCAAATCAACTTTAGCAAACACACACAATGCTAAGCAGTCAGTACACACTGACAAGTCAGGAATGCTGGTACTGCATCTGTGCCATCATCGTTGGGATGCGACTACTCCTCATTATGTAGGAGTCATGCGCTGAGCCCGGGAACCTTGCACACACATGGGAAATGGTCATGTCGGCAAAATAAAGCACAAGAGAATTTATAGAGTGGAAATGCTTCCTGTTCCGGTACGTCTGCTCATGTGCCTGCGGTGGTACCAAAGCCACATGTGTCCCATCGATGGAGCCAATGACACATGGCATCCCCCTTGATGTCAGCTAGTTGTTGTGCTTTGGGGAAATGGATGTACTGCAACATTGCCTCCAACACATCCTGAAGCACACGGCTGAACATTGTCTGTGACATCCCACCAGCAGTAGCAACAGTGTGCTGGAAAGTACCTGTGGCAAAAAATTGTAGGGCTGCCATCACCTTCACCTTGGGGGTCAGCGCTGTAGGGTATGTCCGGCCAGGTTGCAGATGTGGAGCCAACTGCCCTGCCAATTCTTCGATCAGTGGCCTGGTGAAGCGGTAAAGTCTCATGCAGTCATGTTCAACCATGGTCTCCAGGTCTGGGAACGGTCTGTGGACATTTGGTCTCCTGCAGTACATAGGAGAGCAAAGACAGTTTGTCATTCCCCCTATCTATGTGCCAGTGTACATGACAAATAGCGCATGATACCACATTAAAGGACACAAGAACATGATGTGCGTGCTGTTGGGTATGGACACACATATCAGATATTGCCCATCATCTGACATCTCAGCTCTACAGGGCAACACAGCAAGGTCCCTGTTGTGTTGTGAGCAATCAAAGGGCCCCGTCACAGTACATCAGTACGAGTGTCACATACCAAGCACACACCACAGTGACTAGTGAGGACAGATCTCTACCCCACATCACAGGTTCCAGACAGACACACACAGGGACCTTGTGTCGCAACATGGACACCATCATGATGTGGCGTACCATGTGCACAACACAACGCACACATGACACACACATGAAGTGCCCCCTGATTTCATGCAAGCTCACACATGGATGTCTGGTACACACTTAGACGCAACATCCACTCACATTGACAATAGACTGGGATGTTGTGAACATTTGACATTGAGCACATGAAATCTGAGTCATCTCTGCATGGCAATGCACACATACTGTGGATGAACATCACATATGTGGCTCTGTGACACCCTGTGAGGCACCTACCATTCCACTGAAGAGTCAGGGTGTATGTCACATGAAATATACAATGTACACCGGGAACTGTGTACATGCCTCATGCACTGAAATGTACTGTCGTCAAACACTGTGGTTATGTGTCCAGCCAACAATTGGATCTGTCCCCCTGACAACCTGCCCTGCATGGGAGTGGGTGCCACTAAGTGAAACATACAAATGTACATGTTTACCCACATACACACACAGGTAATTCAGCCTGACATGCACTTTGAGTTACTGTGTCACAGAGTGTATTGTTGTTGTGCCTATGGGTCAATGGCAAGCTATGGTGTGTTGCACGCCTTAAACAGTTACTTCTATGGTGACTGACGCAGGTGACCAATGCAAAAGATGCATTGAACACCTAGGGAAGGAGCCGCATGCACACCTTGCACAATGTCACCAATGTGGACTGACGCGGGTGGACCGAGCGGCACGCACACCTTGCATGCACACCTTGCACAATGTCACCAATGTGGACTGATGCGGGTGGACCGATCCGCACGCACGCCTTGCACGCACATCTTGCACAATGTCACCAATGTGGACTGACACTGGTGGACCGATCCGCACACACACCTTACACAATGTCACCAATGTGGACTGACGCGGGTGGACCGAGCCACACGCACACCTTGCATGCACGCCTTGCATGCACATCTTGCACAATGTCACCAATGTGAACTGACATGGGTAGACCGAGCCGCATGCACGCCTTGCATGCACGCCTTGCACAATGTAACCAATGTGGACTGACGCGGGTGGACCGAGCCGCACACATGCCTTGCACGCACGCCTTGCACAATGTCATCAATGTGGACTGACGCAGGTGGACCGATCCGCATGCATGCCTTGCACGCACGCCTTGCACAATGTCACCAATGTGGACTGACGCAGGTGGACTGAGCCACACACACGCCTTGCACAATGTCACCAATGTGGACTGACGCGGGTAGACCGACCGATCCACACGCATGCCTTGCATGCACGCCTTGCACAATGTCGGATTTGAGCCTGGTACGAATCGGTTTCTTGAAAATCCGTTGGCTGCCTGCAACAATGTTTCAGACTCATCATTGCAATGCTTTTGAATATTTCAAACGATGCGGAAGGCGTGTACGAGGCGTGCAATGCGATGGATTGGCCAGATTCATAGGATGCAAACGTGTCGGACCTATCGCTTTTGACACATGGGACTGAATCTGCCTCTGCAGCACAGATATAAGTCTGTCTGTTCACCTGTGAGCTCACTTGCCTGCACTACATGCTCCAGATTGACATCTCTGCTACCACTGCTGCTGTCTCTGCATCCTCTGGCTCCAAGAATGGCATGTACTGTGGAGAGGGCCCCAACTTTCACAGAGGAGGAGAACAAGGCCCTGCTGGACAGCCTCCTTCCACAGTACAGCAAGCTGTATGGGACAACAGGGGAGCAGGTGAGTGTGCACTCCACATCCCTTATTCATTATGTGTGTTGTCTGACTGGCACCAATGAAATTGTGTTCAACAGTGTCTAGCATGCTCACTGAGTAGTTAATGCACCCAGGGTGTGTAGGTACCTGTAATGTAGAGGTACTGTGCATGTAAAGTGCATTTTCACACGGTTGTAATACTCAGGCAATGTTTCCCTGCAGAAATTTCAGGACAACTGTCAATCACCATATATGCACTACCTGTGTTCATCATATTCCCTTGTGAGAAAGACATGTATATCCAACTGTGTGATGCACAAACATGTGGCTTGTGTGGTAACAGACTTTTTGTACCCTTGTCATCCTCACAGGTTGATGCCCACCAGAAGCAGGAGATCTGGCTGACCATTGCCCGGACTGTTCGTGCTGTGGGGGGCCACAGATGCCGCATCCGCAACTGCCAGAAGAGGTGGCAGGACCTTTGTGGCTGGACCCGGAGGATTGCCAGAGTTCAGCTGAAGCTGTCGCCTCCTCGCAGAAGGGGCGGACGATGGATACTTACCCCCCACATGCTCAGGATTCTGGCGGTGGTCTTCCCGGACCTGGATGGGCAGTTAAAGGCCAGACAGCAGCAAGGAGTGGGTAAGTGCATGCATTCTCTGTGTCCAATGTATCACATGCTCTTTGCACGCCCACATCCTGGTTACACTTCCACAGATCTCCTGTCTGCTTGTACAGGAGTCATGTGGCAAAACTACGTCATGTCCCATCCTCATCTGATACACAGGTGTGCCCCTTTCTGGTTGGGACTTGTGTAACTTGGGTTGTGTGTCCCTGCTGTTGTACAAACTTAACGTTGTGAACAGCATCTGCGACCGGTGCATTGTTTTGTCTTCATGAGTGAGGCACATGATTTCCATGTGTCTGCACATTGCTGGAAAAAAAGACAAGTACTCTGTGTAGACAATTGATATGTGTTCCAATTGATGTTTTGACACACCATATGTGCCAGGGGTATTTGACACACAGTCATGTATCAGCAACGAGAATTAATCTGCCTCAGAAAAATGTACATCATGTGTTTCACACGTGGATGGACACATGCCTGGTGTCCAGGGTAATCCCATGTTGCACATGTTCCTGGACAGGTATCCCTACTCCGGACATGAAGTACACTCTGTTCTTCTAATCCTGTGTGTCAGCATAATATTAGTGCATTGTGAAGTGTGCTATATGGTGTCTACATCAGTGTCATTGTGAGGTGGCCTAGCCTCTTAGACTCCTGTGGTGTTGGTCATTTTGGTTTGTGCAGCTAGCTGGGGTGTGGGAAATGGATCATCACAATGCATTCATGCATAGGTGTCGAATCACTTGAAAGTGCATTGTGTTGTATAGTACATCACAGTGCAGGCAGTCTCAAATCATTGCCATCATGCTGTGATGTTATCATGCTTACAGATTGGTGCTTGCAGTCAGTCATCTGTTGCATTTTTATTACGTGTGATCTTCAGATGCCTGAACATGTGGTTAGCATTGGATGTCCCTGTGCACTTGACATCTGCAGTGCTTAAACTCTCATACATGTTAATTGTTGTGACACAGTGCAGAGTGTTTAATTTTGGATGCACTACCCCTAAGACTGAAGCCACTGCTGGCTGCTTAGCCATACTGGGCCATAGCATGGTATCCCATTTGCTGATGTGTATCCCGCAGTGATGTCAGTTGTACAGCATGCACTCTGTTGTGGCATTGACCATCAAGACATGTGCACATCATGGTGTCTTGTGAGTGAAGCCTATTCATTTTACTGACAATGATTTTTGCCATCCCTTCTCATGACACATGTACTGAGTCAGTGGCAGGAGATGGCATGTGTTAGTTCAGGCAGATTTAAATCACGAGTCCTGCAGTTCAGAGATATGTCTATGTGGTCCTTGTGCACACATATGAGAAGTGGCAGACAACATGTCCCAGGCAGATGGGTCCATGGAGGTGCAGGATCTGAGGGGCATGGTTGACTTGCAGACTGACAGGTGTCATTTCCAAATGATGTCTCCACTGGTCGCAACATCTGACACTTGATGCAAAGCTGTACTCTTTGATGTGCTGTACTGACTGTGATGTGTCAGGTGAAACAGGTGACTGATGTGGATCTGTTTATCCCGATTGAGTGCAGATACATTGACGGCTACTGGAGGAGACAGCTCCACGGACCAAGAGGAGCCGCAGAGCCAGACTGGGTCAGCTTCAGGGGAGTTGGAGGGACCCAGCGGCACAGAGGGGAGCCACACAGAGGAGACCTCAGCTACAAACACCTCTGCTGAGGAACACAGCATCTCCAGTGAGGACTTGCTTGTGGAGGCGGGTGTCAGCAGACCCCAGACAACACCTAGTAAGTCTGTCCCCGCCACCACCACCATCTCCACCCTCCCATCTGCCGCCATCCCAGATGTCCGTGGAGGCCCCCGTGTGAGGGAACATGTCTCCTTTGGTCCAGGCACCGCACCCCCTGCCCCGTCTCCCCTGCTGCCCTCAGTGTGGAGTCTGTGGACTTACTGAAGCAGCTCCATGTAGGGCAGACAGCGATGCTGAATGTCCTCCATTCCCACACCACTCTGTTGACTCAACTGGTGTCCTTCACGGAGGGCATCTCATCCAACCTGTCTGCCCTACATTGGACCATTCAGTCCATGGCCTCCACACACACAGCAGCAGTGTCCCTCCTCCAACAGTCCCTCACCCCTCCTACCTCTGCACCACCCACAGTCCCCACTACCCTACCTGACCAACGCACACACACACCAGCACCAGCATGCACCACAGCAGACCCAGGCAGCACACAATCACGCAAGTCCAAAACAAAAGCCACAGGCATGCACACACTCCAGGGACTTATGGCACACACACAGGGGATGGGTCACAGATGCACAAACAGGCATCCACGAGCACTCCGCAGACCTCAGATGCCTCTCCCTCCAAAAGCACTTCCCCTGCCTCATCTGCAACCCCCATTCCAAGCAGCTCTTCCTCTGTGACCTTGGCCTCTTCCCCACCGATCCATCTGCTCAGATGCACAAGGGGAAGAGGAAGTCACCACGCACAGGGGTGAGTTCCCCTGCCACACAGACACCCTCCCCCAGGTGCCCAGACACTGAGGCCCCCATTCGCAAGTCCCCCCAGAGCAGGAAGAGCAAGACCCCCCAATCCCGCAGGCCAAAGTCACATTCTCCTTCCTGCAGCCCCCAGGCCACCACTCCACAGGTCCCCCACCACACCCTGCCCCTGGTTCCCCCACACACCAATACCACATCCCCAAAATGATTAGGCCATCCCCTCCTACCACATGCACTTCCACCCCCACGCCCACCTCACATGCTCAGCCTGTTCCTGCCACTGATGTGGGGACCGTGTCCCCACCTCTGTCCTGGCAACCTCACCTGAGCCCTATGACACTCCCTTGGAGTTTTGCACTGCAGTGGAGGCCCTGTCCGAAACATCTGACCTGCCCACTACAGTGGTGCCGGTAACAGCCCCGTCTGACTTGGGCCCTGTATTGATGTCAGCACACACCCCATTGGACTTGGGCCCTGCCGTGGTTATGGCACCCACAGTGTCAGACACCTCGGCTGCAGTTGCCAGTGACAATCCTGCACCCACCAGCCCTCCCCTGCCCCATTCTGATGTCCCCTGATCCTGTCCATGCGGTGCCTGGCCTGCCCCTGTGTATGCCCCTCCAAGGGAAGATGTCCCCTGCCCGTAGCAGTGCAGGAAAGCAATGGGTGACAACTTGTCACATTTCACCGTGGGAGGACTCTTAACATGGACTGGCCATTGGCCTTTTCATATTGTGGACTTAACAGTTTCAATGAGTTATGTGCTTAATAAAGCCAATTATTGTTATCCAGTGGTGTTGCTTCAAATGTACATGATGTTGATGATGGGTGTCATGGACTTGCTGTTGTATAGGTGTTTTAAAGGTATAACAGAATGAGTTGTTTATGTGATGTACTCCATGTGGTCTATGGGGTATGTGTACTTTTCTGCTATGTATCCATGACATCCTTAGCTGCAATTTCAGGGTGTAATGATGGCAAAATTTTGTGACCACGATTTTATCTTTGGGTGTGCTACTTGACATCTTTGGCATACACTGTTGCACATAGGTTGTGCCTACATTTGGGCACATGGAAAGATTCCCTGACTTGGACAATCTCCACTGGACAGGCATGTTTGTGCATCCATGTTACACAAGTCATCTGTCCAACTTGGTCTACATGTGTATTGCATATGTGCAGATGACTGAGGGAGGACTCCCGTACAAAAGCTTCTGTGACCATAGCTTTTCTTGAGTTGTAATAGTTGGATCACTGGGCAAGTCTTGTGCTGGCATGACAGGAGCCTGCACAGACAGAATGTGGCACAGCTGACCTTCCCCAGGAGTCCCATCATGGCATTGTGTCATTCCATGACATTGCCTGGGCACATGGTGTGTGTTGTGTGAGCATGTCTGTGTGTGTTCACTTCCCTTTTCTGGATGCAGCCTGTGTTCCAGACAGATGTACCTGTTTTGTGGACTTGCTGACTTGGCCTGTGTTCATGTAACTTCTTTGCCCTGCCTTTTCTGGGATGTAGGTGCATGACACACTACTGTTAATTAGGCTGTCATCCCTGGCTGTTTCATTAGTAAATTCCAGGGTTGTTGTCCAACGCACGTGGGACACATTCTGGATTACCATTGGCACTTATATGTTAGCAACATCATGTTGTTTTCCCTATGTGGTATGTGGTATGTGTCATTGACAAGCTCACTTGTGTGTGTGACTACTCCCTATCATCAGGGTCATTGCTGCTATGTTGAAAGGTTTCAAATTTGTGCGTTGTGGCTCTCCTGTGGTTCAACATTGGTGCAGGTGTCTGGCAGGGTTCGGAATGAATTCTGTAGTTTTCACGTAATTTCGATGTGCCGCATGTTGTGCAGTGTGGCAGACCTTCACAGGTGTTGTTGTCAGCCCATGTGTGAGGATTTGTGGGTACCTTTGATCCCCCCACCACCCCTGGGATTGTCATGTGTGCATGAGCAATATCACAGGTGTGCCTAGCTGATGCACATTCTTGCAGATCAAGGTGTTTGGTGTTGATGTTGGCAAAATGGGAGTTGTTTCATGTCTAGGCCCATAACTACTTTTTGCCCATTGTTTGCAAGCCATGGCCAGTGATTTGTGTTTATGGAGGTGTGATGTGAGTTTGTGGTCCCAGACACATGACCCAGGACGCACATCTGACTGTGCTACGCAGTATGGGGAAAACCTAGCTTTATCATCACAGTGGGATTGGCGTGCAGGCTAATGTCACCACAAATATAGGGGACTAGAGGGTAGTGCTGTGTTGGGTCTGTCTCTTGCTGTGTTGGTAGCTGTTCCACCCACCTTGTGTCACATGAATCCTTTGGGATCCCGCTTACCTGACAATGCCTACTTGCCCCCCAGGTGTGCCCAGTCAAAGACTTACTTTTGTATGGCAAAGTGAACACATGTGTGTCATTGTAGTTCAGCCCACCGTCATGTGTTGTGCAGTAGCCTGGGGACACTGTGACACACACACGTGTTGTGTATGATATGCAGTGTGTGGCTGCCTGTCTGTGTTTGTGCATCTGTGCCTCTGCATTGGTGTGGCTTCTGCGTTCCATTGGGGGGATGTTGTTTGTGTGATTGTCCCTATTGTCCAAGCATCTGGTAGGTCATCATCCTGCTCATTGATCATGTTTTGTATGCCCCATTGCTGCCATGGTATGTGACTTTGTCACCTAACATCGACAGTCGACAGTCTCCACAGGATTCCGCAGTTTGTGTGTCTGTTTGTGGAGATATTTGTATGCATCTTGATGCTCCCTTTTCACACAGTCTAATTGTACACTGTTGGCATTGTCATTTGTCATGGTCAATGCTTGTCTGCACATGGCAGAGGGAGTTCTTGTGATACACAGCATTCTTTGCCTCTAATGTCTATGTTTATAAGTGGCACAACCACCACATTGCCAAAACATTGGTTGTGGTGTTGGGTGCAGTAGTCACACAAGCCGGTCTGGTGATACAGCCCCCTATGAGTTGTGGGGAGTGGTGCAGGGCATACATCCCCCTATGAGTGGGGAGGGTAGTGGTACAAGACATACATCCCCCTATGAGTTGTGGGGAGTGGTGCAGGGCATACAGCCCCCTATGAGTGGGGAGGGTAGTGGTGCAGGGCATACATCCTCATATGAGTGAGGAGGGTAGTGGTGCAGGGCATACAGCACCCTATGAGTGGGGAGGGTAGTGGTGCAGGGCATACATCCCCCTATGAGTTGGGGGTAGTGGTGCAGGGCATACAGTCCCTATGAGTGGGGAGGGTAGTGGTGCAGGGCATACATCCCCTATGAGGGGGAGGGTAGTGGTGCAGGGCATACAGCACCCTATGAGTGGGGAGGGTAGTGGTGCAGGGCATACATCCCCCTATGAGTTGGGGGTAGTGGTGCAGGGCATGCAGTCCCTATGAGTGGGGAGGGTAGTGGTACAGGACATACAGCCCCCTATGATTTGTGGGGAGTGTTGCAGGGCATAAAGCTCCCTATGAGTGGGGAGGGTAGTGGTGCAGGGCATACATCTCCCTATGAGTGGGGAGGGTAGTGGTGCAGGGCATACAGCCCCCTATGAGTGGGGAGGGTAGTGGTGCAGGGCATACATCCCCCTATGAGGGGGGAGGGTAGTGGTACAGGACTTACTGCCCCCTATGAGTTGTGGGGAGTGGTGCAGGGCATACATCCCTCTATGCGTGGGGAGGGTAGTGGTGCAGGGCATACATCCCCCTATGAGTGGGGAGGGGAGTGGTGATGCCCCCCCCAGGTGTGGTGACTGCTGGTAGTGGGGACCATGCTACCCCTGTGGTTTTGCTGTTGCTGGTGTAAGGGATTTGACCCCCCCATGTGTGTGTAGCATTTCGCGTGTTTGTGACGTTTATTTGTGGGTGTGTCTGACTGACACTCTGCGTTGTGCACATCTGTTCCTGATCCGGTCATAGATGTACAGTACTGGGATGACCTACGCAATGAGATTCATCATTGGTTCGTCTCGTACTTGCTGCTCGTTGCTCCGTCTCGTACACGTTGTGAATTGGTCCGTCTTATAGCCGTGGATCGTGTTGTGGTGCGAATCGGACCTGATATGTAGCTCTCCCAAATGCTGTGACGTGCTGCTAGTGGCGACCCGTACGGCGGGTATGATTTGCTCATCGTACTTGTCCGGCTGGAAACTGCTGTGGGAACTGTTTCTGGGCGACTCAAATCGGCATTCGGAGGTACGGCTTGTACGGGAAATTCTGCTGGAATCGCAACCCACGTGTCGGATGGAATTGTGTCAGTTATGCGCATCGTACTTCATTGCCCGGACGGACCGGCTCCCGGGACCTGTCAGTCGCAAGGTAAGGCTACGAACAGCTCTCGGATGGCTGTCCGACCCGGATCGGAATCGACCCCTTTGTGTTAGGTTTGTGTTACTTTTTAAACACAAACGTGGTGCAAAGTGTAGTGTTGTTATTTACAATCCAATGAAAATCACAACTTGTGTTGGATTGCAATCAAAAGTAACAGAAAGCTGTGTAATACCCTGCCTTGCTTTACTTTACTTCAAAGCAGCATCCATGGGTAGTACCAAGCATAACGAGGTGAAATGTTTTCGCTTCTCCTCAATTTTCTCTCTTTCATGTGCACTGCATTGTACAGCACACAAAGTGGGAAATGCTGTAAACATATATTGTTTGTACTAGAAGGGGCCCCTTACTATACAAAAACTATGCTTACCACAATACAGACACCCTAGCACAATAGCGCAAGGGCGTCTGTGTTGACACATTGCAGCCAAAAGTGCAAGAGTGCAGAATGAGAGCAGAACAGTGCCACATCTGTGTACACATGGAGCTGTTATACTCTCTTCTGTTCATGCAATGCAGCACAACTTTACTTGCTATGTTGCGTTCCGTGATTTTTTAAAGTAAATTTGGGCCTAGATTTCAGGAATCTTTTTTTATTTTCTGGTGCCTGATCATTCAGCTTCAAATTCACTGAAGGAGTAAAACATATCCCAAATTAAATAAAAGAGCATTGGTGGTGCAACTAGTGAAAGCTACTAAAATAGCAACGAAGTGCCATTTTTGTACTCTCCATGCCCTTATCCACTACAGGAAGGCCTCAGGTTCTGCACAAAACAAAGAAGAGAGACACATCTCTGGGCATGCTTATACACAGAACAGTCCCAAAATCTTTAATGTATTGCAGGTAACTTCGCTCCAATTACCCCCTGATTTTTGCACGTCGCTTAATATGCAATTGAAAGAGGTTTCGAAATTCTCCGACAAAGCTTGAGGCATGCCGGGTTTTAAGAGACTATCACTGTAGCACTGCATTTTAGGAAGATTATCACGGAGAACCCTTCAGGAGTTCCAACAAATGGCGCATTATGGAATCGCAGCATCTTTTAGGACAAGTAACAGCATTGAGATGCTCTTTATTTTGCTTTGTTGCATTGCCACACTGTGAGCAGCGATAAAGAGACTTGTTTAATTAACTCCGATTATCAGGACGCATGCATTATTAAAGCATTCCAGTGTACAATTAGCCTGGAAACTCTAATACCATTTTTCCAGTTAAATCAGCGAATGACAAAAGTGAAAAGTGGTATTTATGTATTAAAGTTTAATGCTGATGTAAAACAGAGTGCATACATAATGGAGACACTATAATTCCCTCAGTAAGCTCTGAGTAGATAATCATGGCGCATACAGTACATAATCTTGTAGAACAGTGCACAAATACAACACGTTATTGAGCCTTTAAAATATGCTCTTTGAACATACTGATGGAAAATGTATATCTGCAAGTGTTAAAACAAACAACAGCTCTGTAGTCACTTTACTATTTAGCAGAAAATTATTCCGTGTTCATTTCAAAATACTCTGATGTTTTTCAGGCTGTTTAGACAAAGGGCCTACTTACAATGTCGGGTGGACTGCCACTGGCAAGCTGTTTGTGGCCGTGCGCCCGACCTTAAGCCTGTCGGTCTGACCACAGCATTATGATGCAGGCGGTCAGACCCTTGTTGGACTGGGGTCAGACACCGCTGCGACAGGATCTACCGATTCAATGAGGTGGCAGTCGGAATTACAATCCCTAATGACGGTAGTCCAATGGCAGGCACTGTTGTCAGGTTTACGATGTCCCTTTCCATCAGCCTTTTCATGGCTGTCCCACTACCATGGAAATGCTGTCAGAAAGGGACTTTGGAGCCCCCAAATAGGGCCTCTTTCCCTTGTGGACCACTGCAAAGTGGCCCAGGGGGCCCATGTAGTGCCCCCATGCACATCAATGCACTATGTGCCATGCACCACACAATGCATGAATGTGCAAAAAGTGCACTTTTACACTGCGGCTTATACTGTAGCCGTTTTCCCCAAGTTGCAGTGTTAAAGAGCACTTTTCCAACCACCAGCCCGGCAGTCGCATCATAATTGGATGGTCAAACTGCCACCTGTTTCTTGATTGGTCTCCTAACCGACATCATAGTGTGCAGCGGTTCGACCGCTCGCTATACTACTAAGGCCCAAAATGTTGAGTTGTAAATATCGGGAAACAGTAATTGGAAATAAGATATTGTGATTCAAAAATATCTTGATGCATATTTTGGTGTCAAGAATATTGTTTTTTTAGGTAAGTAATATAGGGGCAGATTTAAAAGTGGCTATCTCCACTGCAGGGCCAATTTGTTTACAAGGCGGCAGCTTTTTTGGTGTGTGATGAGACGGGCCTTTGATGTCCCTTTTTCAACTCCGGCGCAGATTTTTCTTGGTCCCAGATCCGTTTGCATCAGAAAGCGCTAATGATATGCAAGGTAGACGTTAACCCAGAAAAAGATACGCAAAACTAATGCAGCCGTATTTTACAATGATTTGGGAAAAATTTCTACTTTGGCAAAAGAAATGCAGCGAACCAGTAGTGGCAGAATCTTACCACTCCAGAAAAGCAGGCATAAAAATGATGCATATAAAAGGAGAACCTACCCAAAATCACTCTGGCAAGCTTAATGGCACCATGTGCCTACTCCTATTGTAGCTCGGAGCACCAAGAAGACCAACATAACTACCACCATCACCACCACCTCCACAATCACCACCACCAACACCACGGAGGCAGTGTAGGAGAAGGGAACGGAGATACCACCAGATGATTACCCTCATTGACCTCAGGGAGGAGGAGGTCATTGCCCATTACAGGCTCAGGAGGAAGTCCATTTTCCACCTCCTGCACCAGACTGCACCAAGGCTACAGCCTAAATCACAGGGTATTACCAAAATCCCTCCATATGCCAAGCTACTAGCTGTCCTACCAATGTTGGTGTCAGGAACTTTGCAACCCACCACTGCCAGATTGGCAGAAGTATCCCAAGAATCCTTCTTTAAAATCCTCCCCTCTGTCCTGGATACCATCATAAGCCTCCCAACCCAGTGCCTCTTCTTCCCCAACACAATGCAGAACCAACAGGAAAACAAGCAAGGCTTTTATACCATTTCAGGATTTTCACATGCGTTGCGGGCAATGGACTGCATACATGTTTAACTTGTGCCTCTGGCGGCTACATCACACTGACAGTGCAATAGGAAGCACATGTATTCCATAAACGTACAGGCAGTCGTGGACCATCTGGGCCTCTTCATCAATGTTCTCACAAAGTACCTGGGCAGTGCTCATAATTCCTTCATCTTGATTAATTCCAACATCAATGAGTGGTTCCGTAATGGGACATATGGGAATGGTCTACTAGTTGGTAAGTTTCTCAAGCACACGACAGACTACATGACAGTCAAATATGTTGCAATACGTTGACATATTAGTCTTGGGCTGAATGAGCGCATACACAGTTGGTGTGGGCCTACATACTTGCGCCATACTACATGACATAAGCGCACCACAATCCTACAAGTCACACATGTTGAGACCGCCTATGCCACAGTGGGCCACATTTAAAAGTGAACGGGGCTGATGGAGCATCACTGGCCATGATGCTCTGGTGGAGCAGGTCTCCAACTCATATCAGTGAGGCAATGCAAACGTCTGTCTGCAAGACCTTGCATGGCCACATAGATATGTAGTAAGGCATGTTGATGGTAATGTTCCATGGGGCGTTCATTGGCTTTTACCATGCAACACCAATTAAGATCTCTCAAATTTCCACATATCCAAGGGTCAGGGACCCTGGGGCTGTTTTCAAATAGTGTGCCTCCCAAGGCGGGGGGTGGGGTGAGGATAAATTATTACATGTATGTTTGTCATGTCCAAATACTATGTCTCCTCCATTCCACAGGACACATAGAATGAGGAAATTGCATATATTGTTTGCTTTTGATGCAGGAATGTGTCCCGAAATCATTAAGGCCTTATTACGATTTTGGCAGTCCTCCAGCTGCACCACCACGCCATCTGCTGACGGACACCAAAAGTAGGCCTGGGCAAAAATTTCGTTCCGTTCGCGGAAATTGCGATAATTTGACATTTTTGCGTTCCGCGGAGAGCGCGAAAATGTCAAAAATTCCGGTTTCCGCAGCTTGGCGATAATTTGTTTCTTGCTCGCGCTGTAAAATAATACATTCTCGCGCGCGCGCGATCGCCTTACCTGAATCCCTGCGTTCGTCGACAAGTTTTCTTGATCCGGTCGCGTTCTCCATGAGATGTTGTATTGTTTTTAGCCATTTGCGCTGTCTCGCGACAGTTCGCGCCCGCAGTGACGTCATGCGTCGCGCGATCACGTCTTTCTTCTCGCGATCATGCACCGCGAGAACAACTCAAAACAAGATGGCCGCGCCCGCAAGCAACCACATGGGTAAGTTGGCGACCCGCAACCATGCAGAAAATCTCGCGAACATGCCGGAAAAAAACTTCCGCATCTTCGCGATATTTCTGCTTGTTTGCGATAATTTTAAACATTCTCGCGATAATTTGCAAAGGTTAATTCCGCAAATTCCGCCCACCCCTAACCAAAAGTCATGGTGCACCTGCCTGTCAGATTACGGGTATAAACCCGCACAGGCGGGCGGGGGTGAGGTGGTCTCATGGCAGTGGTCTGTTAGGCTCGTAGGAGAGCCGAAGATGCAGACCCCCGCCATGAGAGCATCTATAGCACATTCCTGCTCAGTGTGGTACTGCATGTCATGCTGTGCAGGAACAGAGGTGCAATTCCAGGGGGGGAAAACATGTGCTCACCTGCATGCACCCCCAGGCGCAGGAGTAGCAGGGGGTCATATTAGGGACCTCTTATTTGCCTCTCCACCACCCTTTTCATGAAGGGCTCACCGCCATGAAACGTGCGGTGGCCAGGGAACTAAGAATATGCTCAGCAGTGCTGCAGCTGCACTGCCTGCAAAATTAACAGATGATGGGTAGTGAGCAGCCTGCATATTCCTGCTCCTGACTGGTGCGCAACTGCAGCAGGATCCTGGATCCCCGGTGGTCGTATCGGTCCTGTGGCGGTCCAACCACCACACATTCTGAATACTGTGGTGGACCTGCAGTGCACCAGTGGTCAGACCACCACCGCGAGTATGGTGGTCCTAAGGACTGCTAGATTCATATTAAGCCCCTAAGTCATTTGAGGACACAAAGCTGACACATGCGAACAATGGTGCAAGAGAGAGGGTATCGGCGCTAGTCACTAATATGTGATGATGTATATGCGTAGGAACTATGGATGTGCTGTATGTTAGGAATATGGGATTGTTCACTGACAAAATATTGAAACAAGAAATATCGTCCTGCACAAATATCGGGTCACAAATATCAACCAAAAAATATTGTCATCCTATAATTATAAAGTGAATGACAAAAATATTGGAAAAAAATATCTTTGCCAGTAATATCGTTGTGAAAAGAATCATATATATATATTCACTGAAAAAAACATAGGTTTCAGGGACGTCATAGTTAGAAATTAGCATTTAAAAAACCATTGTAATTCGCTGAAAAGTATTCAAGGGGACTTAATCCCCCAACTTAAAACATGCCACGGGGCGCATTTGCACAGTGGTGAAGGGAGGGGGCAGGGCCTGATGTGACAAGTGTGCAAACGTGCCCCCTGGCGCATTGTAAATTGGGGGATTAAGTCCCGTTGAGTCCTGAGGGTCCCTGGGAGCCAACTAGTCCACCGGGTACCTCCAGTAAGCACCATAGAGCTACGTTGCAGAGTGATGTAAAAAGGGGGGGGTGACCTTGGACCACCTCTCTGCAACGCAACTCCCTGGCGCATGCTGGAGGTACCTGGTGGGCTAGTTGTTCCCCAGGGACCCTCAGTATTCAAGGGGAATTAATTCCCCAACTTACAACATGCAAGGGAGCACGTTTGCAGAGTGCTGCAGGGAGGGGGTGGGCCCTCTGGCGTGATGCTGGCTTTTTTTTTTTAGAAGGGGGGCTGTGTGGCCCCCCTTCTTTTCCCATTTTTGGGGACCTGGGGACCCCATCCCCAGGGCCTGACCCCTATTTTTTTTTTTTTATTATGGAAAGGGGGCCGCGTGGCCACCCTCCCAAGGCCAATTTCGGCCGCGGGGACCCCTTCCCCCAGGGCATGGTCATATATTTAATTATTTAAAATATATATTTTTTAAGGAGGGGGGCTGCGTGACCCCCACCCTGAGGCCTCTATTAGCCCAGGGGACACCATTCCCCAAGGATGCGCCTCTTTTTTACATTTTTTAAAAATTTTATTATAGGAGTGGTGCCCCTCCCGGGCCACTTCTAGCCCTGGGGACCCCATTCTCTGGGGCCTGGCTGCTCCGTTGGGAACCATGTGGGGTGCCCCAATGCCCCCACCGTCCCACCGGCTCCCCCCCTCCTGCGAGAGCCGACATTCTTTTTACACAAGGGGAGCTGCTGACATGCAACTCCCCTTGTGAAAGCAATCCTACTTTGCTTCATTGAAGCGAGAGCAGGTTTCCCTGCTCTCGCTTCAAGGAAGCAAATCAGAGTTTGCTATGGCAGGGCAGGTGCCGCACGGCTCCCATCCTGCCAAAGCAAACAGCAGTTTCCTGGGGGTGGGCACCCTGTGACACTGCAGGAGCCAGCCCTGGAGAGTGGCGGTCCCCAGGGCCATCAAGGGCTCCAGGAAGGGGGCCACGCAGCCCCACTTCCAACGTTTTAAGCCCCGGGGAGGTGGTGGTCCCCCGGGCCTGGGGTCCGTAGCAGACCCCCACATTTCATTACAAAGTGCCCAGGGGAGGTGGTGGTCCCTGGGGCAGTGTGGGGGGACTGAAGCCCCCCCACACTAAATATTGATTTCAGTACTGGGGAGGTGGCGGTCTCCGGGGCTTGGGGGGCCGGCAAGGCCCCTGCCCTTATTTAATTTATCCCCGGGGAGGTGGTGGTCCCCGGGTTGCAGGGGGGGCTGCGTGCCCGAGGATATAATTACTATAGCCCCAGGGAGGTGGTTGTCCTGAAAATGTAAACAAGAAATGCACACTAGCCCCAGAGTCACTGGGGAAGGGAACTAGAGGCTCACCAGGGTAATAGGAGACGGCCTGCCTCCAACACAAATTGTTATACACAAATGGGGCCGCTCCTATTTAGAATGACCTAAAGTGTGCTCAGAAGTGTTATGTGAATGTGAGTGTGGACATCTCACAAAAAGTTTAGGACTGCCTCACACACCACCTGGTGTCATGCTTCATCATTGGCCAGTCCTCGCCCTCTAAAAACTCGGTTTGATAGAGGGCGGGCATACACCTGACGACAGGGATGCACTTCTAACTAAGTGGGGGCCCAAAGTGAGTGAGTGAAGTTAAAAACCATTACAGTGACCTCATTTACTTTGTAATGATTTAGGAGGCTGTATGGTGTATAAAAACAAGTGAACGGCGAAATGGGGAAGTTATTAACCCCTTGCCGTGTAGAGGTGGGTCCACATGTTTCTGCTTTGTGTCAACAGTGGTACTCGGCATTCATCAGGACCTAGATGCTTAAATATATACAGGGCTCCACTCTTACCAACATTGTGGTTTGGAAAAAACCTGCGGTGGGGTGACCTTTGTCACTCTCTGCTGTTTAGAGGTCTTTAGCACCCTGTAAAAAAAGAATAAACAACACATCCTAAGCACTTATTAGGAATGAAGGTCATTAACGGAAAGGCAAACACTACTACTCACATTTTAAGCGCGCGTGGTTCTTGTGTATAACACGTAACTGTCCTACGTGAATACACAAGTGAATATAAAAACATATAGGAGAGGAATATCTCCCACATCTTCCCTACAAACATAACCCCATGTGCTTCATGGGAGGGGGAAGTAAAGGAGAGCCCCTGTAGTCAAACTCTGGAGAGGTAAACATATGTAGAACAGTATTAAGCGGCATGATTTGACCGAAAACAAACAAAGAAGAGCGTGGTGAACACCCTCCTACACATGCATCCATCATACACTCATACCACATAGCCTTACTTCATCAAGGTGCGCTCTCCGCGGTATCACCTAGCTGTATACTGCTCTCCTCCCCGGTGACACAAGAGTACGGGTGGGGTAGGCGTATAAGTAGTCCCCTTAATTGGTGAAACACAGGGAGGGGCCTAATGTGAACATTAATTGGACCCATCCGTGTGGTATCCGGTGTCTGAAATGCGCCCGGCAAAATTGGTGCCTGCCCTGGCCTGACCTCCGTGTAATGCGTCACTCCGCATTACCGAAGGAGCCATTGTCCAATCCAACCTCAGTGAAGTGCGCCCGGAGTGTCTGGTAATCGCTCCTCCGGTTGGTGCGCAGCTTCCAAAGGGCGTGCCTGTCCCATCTGATATGCGTGCATTAAGAGGCTCCGCATTTCAAGGGGATCCGGTGTCCGTGCCGTCCTCTGGTTAAGGTGCATGGAACGCCTGACTAACGCTGCTCTCTGAAGGGCGTGGCTTGTAGAAGAAGTCCCAAGGAATGGAGAGACCGGAAGTCAGGCCGATCCAGTGTAACGAGTGTGTGTGGTTGCCCTTCGATAAATACACTATCAGTCTCTGACGTCAGGGCAAAATTAATACACAGATAATACAGTGTATCAAGAAAAGGGTGCCATGATGTTTAAAGTAAATGAAATGATAATGCTAGGTATTAAAGGATAATGTAATTTATACAAAAAAAGGAAGAAAGGATAATATAATAATACACCAAGCTCTGATGTAGGAAGAGCGTAAGGGTCACAGGGTCCCTGTTCCAGTATAAAAATATTTGAGGGATACAGGGGCCTAGTGCAGAGTTTAAAAATAAATTTGTAAATTAATTTGGTGTGTCTGGCTCCTAACAGAGCTTACTGAGGGGATAGGTGTCCCCTTTAGGTTTTATACCCAAGGCTCATGTTGAAATTACTACCTTCCCATCTGCAGCCAGGGGATTTCATCATTCAGACCAGCGTCCCAAGTACGTAAGCGGAACACCCAGCGTTGGTTCTGTTAGAAAGAGGGCTTTTGTCAGATCCGTCTTACGTTTGTTCATGACCTCCAGGACCACCCATCTTATGTCAGTGTCTTTATGGTTTGACTCAAGGCAGTGTTTGGTTAGTTTGGTGTTGGATCTACCGCATCGCATAGTGCTGCGATGTTCGTTCACTCTGGTTTTTATTTTTCTAGTGGTCATACCCACATATCTGAGGTTACATGGGCATGTCAGAGGGTAAACGACCCCCTCAGTGTTGCAGTTACTGAAGTTTTTTAACCTCCAGGGGTTGCCCGTCCCAATGTCAACTTCTTTGGTTGTGTATGTCTGGGGGCATGCTACGCAATTCCCACATGGGAAGTGTCCGTATGGTCTTGACTGGCCCCAGAGTGTGATTTGGTCTGTGGTTTCATTCTGGTGTGTTTGTGCCTGGACCAGATCATCACGTAAGCTTCTGCTGCGTTTAAATGCAAAAAGCGGGGTTTCCCAATGTTGGTTGGCACTGTTCAGAATAGACCATTTCTTTCTGATGATGTTTTGGACCCGATTTGATACTGGAGTATAGGTAGTAACACAGACTATCCTATTGGTTTTTTCTTTATTGGAGGTTTCTAAGAGGCTCTCTCGTGGTTATTCCTGGCCCTCTTTTTTGCTTTTTTTTACCATAGTCATGGGGTAATTCCGATCCAGTAGTTTCTTCTCCAGTTGATTAGCTTGTTCTTTGAAAGTATCTGTATCAGAGCAGTTCCTTCTTATCCCGAGGAATTGACCCACTGGGAGATTTTGTCGTACTGCCCTCGGATGAAAGCTCTCATATAACAGTAAGCTGTTTTTATCAGTGGGTTTGTTATGTACTTTGGTATGTATCCCTTCTGGGCTCATGGAGATGACCAAGTCCAAGAAGATGGCTTGGTTTTTATCAATGGAGTATGTAAGTTTCAGGTGTTCATCTTTAGAGTTAATCCATTGTGTGAATAGTATTGCTTCTTCCATTGTACCCCGCCAGATGATGAGAATATCATCTACGTAGCGCTTCCAGGTCTTAAGCTGTGCTACATAGGGGTTATTTTGGTTGAAGAAGAAATTCTCTTCAAATTGGTGTACATACAAACATGCCATGCTCAGCGCACATGTGCTGCCCATGGATGTACCCGAGATCTGATGGTATATGGTACCTTCGAAGTCAAAAAAGTTCTCAGTTAAGGCAATTTCTGCACACTCTAGAATTAAAGGTATCGCGGTAATGTAGATCCATTCTATATTCAGCAGAATCTGTTCAACTACCACCAGAGTACGTCTCTGCGGAATACTTGTATAAAGCGCCTCAATATCCATGGTAATGAATATATCTTCAGCGCTATTTATCTCAAGGTCTCGCATGTGACATAGGACATCTTTAGTGTCACGAAAGTACGATTTCGATTTTTGAACAATTGGTTTGAGAAACCAATCGCAAAACTGTGACAAAGGTTCCAACAGTGAACCAATGCCGGACACAATTGGTCTACCTGGTGGTGGTGTTTTGCCCTTGTGGATCTTAGGGAGGATGTAGAATCTGGAAGTCCGGGGATTGTCATTGGTTAGGAATTCAGCTTCATGTTTTGTTATCCAGTCATTGGTAACAGCTTCATGCACCATGATTCTGATACGATACAGAAGACGGTTGGTGGGATCACTGTTGTAAATCTCATAGCTGTTGGTATCACTCAACAGTCTATTACATTCATTTCAGTACATTTCCAGGTTCATGAGCACGATCGCGCCCCCCTTGTCGGCTGGTTTGATTACCAGCTCTCTGTTATTTCGCCTTTCGTCAAATTCTGGAAGCCTTTTGGGTTTTGGAAATCAATTCTGTTAAACCACATTGCCCCCGGGACCTGACCCACCCAGGGGCCTCATTAAAATGAAGCGCGGGAGTCCGCGCTTCATTTAAAAAAAACATTTTGGCAGCATTCACGACCCCAATGCGAATTCCTCCAAAATTATCTAAAAATATGCTTTTTTTGGCCTTGGGGGTCCTTGTGAGACCCCCTGAGCAGGCCTAGGGGGTCAGGGTGTTTCTACCCTGCCCCCTTTTCTTGTTTTTTATCTTTGTTTTACTGTTTTCCTGAGACTCGGTTCTACCGAGTCACAAGAAAACTGCCAACACGTCCTGGTTTAGAGTTTTGGTAACCAATCAGAGTGAAGCTCGTGTCCGGGAGGGTTCGCGAACCCACCGTGTCCACAGATATCGAAACATTTTCTTTTTCAAATTTCTCAGGAACTACTGAACTGATTTACATCATTTAAAATAAAGGGCTCCTTGTTAACCAAGACCTACCTTTTGCCAAATTTGGTGTAATTCCGTTCAGTAGTTCGGGCTGTAGCTTTGTTATGGAAGTTTCCTATGGAATGAACATGGGGAAAATGCATTTTGGGACCCCCCTTTTTTCTCAGCCCCCGCTTGTCAAATCACCCTGAAACTTTCAAGACAGGAGCTGACAGGAGTGGGCCACTAGTTTTGGAAATGTGGCGAAGATTCGTCAACCGGTGCCAAAGTTATTGGGAAAAGAAAAAACGCTTTTTGAATAAGGGTGGGCGTAGTTTGCGAAGTAGCACTTCGCGAAGCTACGCAAAGTGAAGTTCGCACTACGCGAGCTACGCGTAGCACTTCGCGAACTGCGTAGTAACGTGTTCGCACTGTGCAAGATGTTGTTTTCAATGATTGCACAGTGCGGACAAGAAACCGGCACTGTGCAATCATTGAAAATGGCATCTTGCACAGTGCGAGCTGTAGTTTTCTGCTGCTCGAGTAGATTTTTACTCGAGCTTCAGCTTTCTCAAGGCGAACTGGTAGTTTCTCATCGCGAGCGGTCGCGAGCATACGCGACCACTCGCAATGAGAAACCTGACCTCCTCGCGTTGGGAATCTCGCCGGGAGGTTTATTTTCCATGCTCGCGATCGCCAACTTGCAGTTGCTGATCGCGAACAAGGAAAAAGTCTCGCCGGGATGTCATTTTGCTTGCTCGCGGTCGCCAACTTGACGTTGAGGACCGCGAGCAAGCAAAAAATGACCGCAGCACTACGCATCACTACGCTACGCGTGTTCGCACCGTGCTACGTGCAGTTCGCGTAGTGCGAAGTAGCGCGAACTTCGCAAACTACGCGAGCGTAGCGTAGTGCTTCGCCCAGGCCTATTTTTGAATAGAAACGAGGTCCTAACTATAACTACCTACTGGTGACCGCCAGTTGGTAATATATATATATTCATAGGAAATCTGAAAATTCTATTTTGAATAACTTTGGCGCCGGTTGAATTTTTCAAAACTAATGGGGCGCTCCGCTCAGCTCCTACCCTGAAAGTCTCGGGGGGATTCGTCAAGCGGGGGCCGTTTTCTCCATGCATTTTCCCATAGGACCTTTAGTCGAAGGTACAGCCCGAACGGCTGAACAGAATTACTTGAAATTTGGCAGAGAGGTAGTCCTCAGGTCAGGGATGTGCCTTTTGCATATATGGAGTCAATCTGTTCAGTAGTTCCTGAGAAAATTGCATTTAAAAGCACATACATATCTATAGCAGCGCACCGTGCGCGCACCATGCGCGCATCGTGCGCGCACCGTGCGAGCACCCTAACGTGCGCGAGCGTAATTCTGATTGGTGGTTACATGTTAGTCAACGTTCGAATCGGTCGAAATCAGTAAGTGTCGGCCGCCATTTTGTTTGTTTTCAGTGCGAGAGTGAAAAAGGAAGGTGGCGAACGTGAAAAGGGGGCAGGGTAGAGAGTTCCTGACCCCCTAGCCTTTGGCTAGGCAGAACATTTTTTTAATTTTTTTTTTTAAAATGGCGAGGGTGCGCTCACCGTGCGCGCACGGTGAAAAACCAAAAAAAATAAAAATAAATTTTTAATACGTCATTTATTGTAAAATAAATATATATAAAAAAATAATACATACATAACTTAGCATTTAAAAAAACGTACAAATTCACTGAAAAAACCATAGGTTTCACACACGTTATAGTTAGGAATTAGCATTTTAAAAACCTTGCAAATTCACTTAAAAAACCATAGGTTTCACACATGTTATAGTTAGGTGGATATTTCACTCGTAAAAAAACAATGAAATTCCCCCGTTATAGTTAGTTCAGATAACTATAACTCGCGCGCCCGCAATCCTGCTCATGACGTCACATATTACATCACTCATGACATGGTCAGTAGAATCACTCATGACATCCCTGATGACATCATCCTTGTGATAGAGTGGCGGTCGCGCGAGTTATAGTTATCTGAACTAACTATAACGGGGGAATTTCATTGGTTTTTTACCAATGTGTGTAAAAAATATATATATATATATGTGTGTGTGTATTCGCTGAAAAAACCATAGGTTTCAGGCACGTTATAGTTAGAAATTAGCATTTACAAAACCTTAGAAATTCACTGAAAAAACCATAGGTTTTAGGGAAAGTTATAGTTAGTTGGACATTTCACTCGTACAAAACCAGAGAAATTCCCCTGTTATAGTTAGTTCAGCTAACTATAACTCGCGCCCCCGCAATGCACTGCTGATGACGTCACATATTACATCAATCATGACATGGTCAGTGACATCACTGATGACATCTCAAATGACATCACTGATGACATCATCCAGTGACTGTGTGTTTCTGTAAAGTTTAAATATGTTTAATATATATAGGGAAAAGCTTATTGAAGAATGAGTGGGTGTATAAGTGTCTGAATGGATGATTTAGTAGGTGCGTGACTGACTCTATAAGTGAGTGATTAAACGTATCTTACTGAATGCATGGGTTAGTGACTAAACTGTGTGAATGTCTGTATCAGTCTTTCTGTTGGTGTGTAAGCGGCTACATGGGTTTGTGAATAGCTACATGAGTGTCTATATGGGTTATTGATTGGTTGTCTGAGTGTCTGTATGGGTTCCTGAGGGTTTGTGTGGGTGGGGTGTGTGTGACTCTGTTCATAGATGTGTGAGTGGGTGATTCACTGGGTGCATGGTTTCAAGAGTGCATCTATGATGGACTGTATGGGTGGGTGAGTGTGTGTATGAGTGTGTTAGTGAGTGAATGTATATCTCAGTGGTACATGTGTAATTAACTACATATGTGAAAGGCAGTGTATATGTGTGTTGGAGTATATAAATGGCTATAAGTGAGAGTGTGTGATTGTGAGACTGGCTGTATGGAAGAGTGTGTGCTTGTATCAGTGATTGTATAAGAGCATAATAATTTGCTAGTATTTGTATGAGTAATAGAGCTGGTGTGTGTATAACTGTATAGGTGAGTAAATGGCAGTGTGATTAATTATTTGCATGACTGACTAGGTGTGTGAGTACCTCTATGGATGAGTGGTGGTGTGTGAGTGTCTATATAGGTGTATGAGTGCATATGATAGTCCTGTGCTAAGTGACCATAAGTATGAGTGACTGTACGGGTGAGTGAGTGGATATGCGTGTAAACCTATGAATCAGTGAGTGGGTATGTAGTTATTGGTGTTGGAGTGTCTATGGTTTTGAGAATGGCTGTCTGTAATTTAGAGTGGGTGTCTCAAAGGTTATATTAGGGTGTGAGAAGATGCTTCAAATTATCACATGGATGATGTCATCAGTGATGTCATCAGTGATGTCATTTGAGACGTCATGAGTGATGTCATGAGTGATGTTACTGACCATGTCATTAGTGATGTAATATGTGATGTCATCAGCAGTGCATTGCGGGGGCGCGAGTTATAGTTAGCTGAACTAACTATAACGGGGGAATTTCTCTGGTTTTGTACCAGTGAAATGTCCAACTAACTATAACTTTCATTAAAACCTATGGTTTTTTCAGTGAATTTCTAAGGTTTTTTAAATGCTAATTTCTAACTATACCGTGCCTGAAACCTATGTTTTTTTTTGTGAATTTCAAAGGCTTTTAAAATTTTAAGTTCTAACTATTACGTGCCTGAAACCTCTGTGTTTTTAATTGAATTTCAAAGGTTTTTTAAATGCTAGTTTCTAACTATGCCTACAGAGGTAGAGCATGTGAAGAAAGAAGAAGAAATGCACAGAAAGAAGCAAAAGAAATGCCGAAAGAAGCAACTGAAGTCCACAAAGCCAAAGGAAAGTGCAGGAAGAAGCAAGACATGAGCAGAAAGAACCAACAGAGGAGCAGAAAGAGGCCTTGTTGCAAAATCATCCTGTGCCCAAAACTTTTTTAGACGGGTACTGGTGGTAACTGACTCTGACTAACCAGGCCTAGAGCCAGTGCTATGCTAAAAGATACTTAGAATACAGTAAAAACACTTACATACACTAGCGAACACTATGAGTTGGAGTATCCCTGTGATTAGCATGACCTCCTCGGTAAGGCCCTAGTACATAATAGGACAGGGGGATTAAAACTACCTCTAAGTCAGAGGTGCAGAAATATGCTAGTTTAACTAGTGGTCACGCTTGCAGAGTGGTGGAGAAATGGTGCTGGGTGTCCAACCAACTCTCAGGAATTCCGCTGCGTAGGACTTATAGGAGGTACCAGGAGCGATTTTTGGCCCACAAACTCCCTTAGGACTAAATTGGACTTCATCCCCCATCCCGTAGTCTGACACGAGGTACGTTTGCAGAGTGGTAGAGAAAGGGGGCCATGGCCTCCGAAGACGTCTTAGCAATCCCACTGTGTGGGACTTACTGGAGGTAACAAGAGGGGTAGTTGGCCCCCAAGGACATCCTTGGGGCCCAACTTCCCAAACTATTACCTCTAGTTAGTCCCACGCAGCAGCACTGCTAAGTACTCGTACCAGGCCATGCCCACTTTGCCCACCCCTCTACAAACGCACTCCCTGGCGCGCTCTTGGATGGGGCTTGAAGTCCCCTTCATTGCTGGGGGTCCTTTAGGGACCAACTAGCCTACCTTTTAACTCCAGTAACCCCCATGAAGTGGGATTGGTGAGGGGTAGACAAAGGCCATGCTCCCTTACTCCACCACTCTGCAAACGCGCCCCCTGGCACATTGTAAATTGGGGGATTAAGTCCCCTTGAATCCTGAGGGCCCCTGGGGTCCAACTAGCCCACCAGGTACCTCCAGTAATCGCCACTCAGTTGCGTTGCAGAGAGGTGTAAAAAGGGGCGTGGCCTCGACCACCTCTCTGCAACTCAGCCCTGTGGTGCTTACTGGAAGCACCTGGTGGGCTAGTTGACCCCAGGGGCCCTCAGGATTGAAAGGGAATTAATTCCCCAACTTGAAAGGTGCCACAGGGCGTGTTTGCACACATGTTGCCTCAGGCCCCACCCCTTCCCTTCACCACTGTGCAAACGCACCCTGTGGCACGTTTTAAGTTGGGGGATAAAGTCCCCTTGAATCCTGAGGATCCCTGGGGACCAACTAGCCCACCAGGTACCTCCAGTAAGCGCCACAGAGCTGCGTTGCAGAGAGGTGTAAAAAGGGGTGTGGCCTGGGCCACCTCTCTACAACGCAGCCCTGTGGCGCTTACTGGAGGTACTGGTGGGATAGTTGGCCCCCAGGGACCCACAGGATTGAAGGGGAATTAATTTGCCAACTTAAAACGCGCCACAGGGCGCGTTTGCTGAGTGTTGCTGGGAGGGGGCAGTGCCTCCAGCACTATCGCAAGTTTTAAAAAAAAATTGTTTTGGAAGGGGGACTGTGTGGCCCCCCTTATTTTTACTTTTCTTGGGCCCTGTGGACCCCATCCCCCAGGACCTGACCCCCATTCGGCCAATTTGTTTTTTTTTAATGCTTTTTTGGGCCCTGAGCAGGCCTAGGGGGGCAGGGTGTTTCTACCCTGCCCCCTTTTCTTGATTTTTTGTTGCTTTTACTCTTTTCTTGTGACTAGGTTCTAATGAGTCACAAGATGGCTGCCAACACTGGTTTGGAGTGTTGACAGCCAATTAGAATAAAGCCCGTGATCGGGGGGATGCGCGGATCCACCGCGCCACTAATTAGCAAAACTTTTATTTTTTGATTTTCTCAGCAACTACTGAATAGATTTATACCATTTAATAAAAAAAAGGTCTCTTTCTGAACCAAGGGCTACCTTTTTGCCAAATTTGGTGTAATTGCGTTCAGCAGTTGCGGCTGTAACCGTGTCTAAAGTTTCCTACGGGATACTGATTTTCCGACCTCTATTTTTTGAATTTCTCAGGAACTACCGAACGGATTTACCCCATTTAAAAAAAAACGTCTCTTTCTGAACCAAGGGCTACCCTTTTGCCACATTTGGTGTAATTCTATTCAGCAGTTAGGGCTGTAGCCATGTCTAAAGTTTCCTATGGGAATTAACATGGAGGAAACACGTTTTGGGACCCCCCTTTTTTCTTGGCCCCCGCTTGCCGAATCACACCAAAACTTTCAAGATAGGAGCTGACCGGAGCACCGCATGAGTTTTGAAAATTTCATGAAGATTTGTCATCCGGCACCAAAGTTATTGGGAAAAAAAAAAATCTTTTCCTATGGAAACTAGGTCCTAACTATAACTACCTACTGGTGATATATCCTTTTCCAAAGAATTTGCAGCACTCAGTGGTCCCCAAAATCCGGTATTCTTTTCAAACCAGCGCTACCACACCCACACGTTTCGACCACACAGGGTCTTTTTCATATATATATAACTACAATCTATACATGTACAAAACAAGGCCAGTGTTGGAGACACGCTAGAAGGAAGCGTGGAACGTAATTGCCGTGATGATGCCTGCGTGGGACCAAACGCATTGGCTGGATAAATTGGATAATGTACCTTTGTGTTGAAAAATTGGATTGAATAATAAATTCGGAATTTGCTTTCCAATTAAACAAGACTCCCTTGGGATTTTCTTGGTTGTATACTCAGAGAATGGACGATAAATGAGTGCACTGCTTGGAATGCTATCATTATTTGGATGAATCACACACTCCTTTTTTGTAGATTGTAGTTATTGTTGGTTGCCCAGTCGCGGTGGGACCACATAAAGTAGAGCGTGATCAGAACTTTGAGAATAAGCATCCCAGAACAGACACATGTGTGCACTTTGTTTCCCACCCTCACCGCCAGGTGTGATATATGCAGTGTTACTTTCATCAATATGTAGGAGGTGACGCCAAGGCATGCATGGTGAACTAGCATAGCACTATCAGCATGAGTGGAATCATGTGGCCTACAAATGAATACTCTGTTTCTTTCCTTGAATATGAATGGCCTAAACTCAACCAATCATCATCTAGTGCCATCCATACCTCCCCTTCCAGGTGAATGCAGCCAATCGCAGCACTCGCCTGCAAGGGAAAATGTAATACTCCCAAGTATCCCCACAGCCTGCTGCCTACATAGTGGTATACGGTGCAGACTGACAGTAGGTTGCACTTTTGTAGATGTACTGACCCCATGGCAATGCTAGTTTGTGTTATCCTTGGGGTAAGCTACAGCAATGTTATTTGGTGCTAATACCAATTTAGCACATGGGGCACCTCTTTGAAGGTGTGCCCTTGAGCCAGAGGTATTGGTCCCTATGCATAGTATGATCCCTGAAAAGCATTAACTCACACATGGGTACTGGATCAACACACATATTAAACACATGCAATGACAGTAAGCAGGACAATTCCATTATACACCCAACACAGCAATTCCTGTACATGATTACATGCATTGTACTTCCTAATACACATTAAAACACACATTTGCCGTATTGCGTCAAAAAAACTTGACACATGGGACTAAAGTGTGGATTTTACTGCCAACGCGTCAACCGAAAATGACGCTTCCCAGACAGTGCATCTGAATGGCGTTTGTGAAATTGGCACATTGACTGACAGCATCCAAAAAAGCGATGCATTGAATGGAAACATGAAGCATCCGCCTAGGAAGTGATGTTATGGATAAAGGGAAGTGGTATCATTGACCCTGCATGCTGCAAACCAGGAAGTGTGAAGTTACTTTCATTTTCACTTTAGGTCACAGTTGTCTGTCTGAGCTTGTGAGTGGTTGTGTTTTGGCTGTGATGAAGAGCGTTTTTTTGTGTTTAGAGCTGGTTAGTTGTGTCTGCTGTCACTGTTGCACCCCTCACGTCCTTTTTGTGCTGTTTTGTTGTCCATTGTTGTGTATTGTCTTATGTTCAGTCGGCTGTTTGCCTTCTGGAGTATTATTGTTATAGGGCTAGTTGTGGATATTTGGGGTGTTCTTTTTTGTTTGGGTGTTTGTTGTCTTTGGGTGGGATCATGCCTGGGAGGGCAGTGCTCGCCCCATGAGCGAAGAGGAGTTTGGGAGCTTACTGTGGCTGGTGACCCATTACATGCCCAACATGTTAGCCAGCGGGGACCAGGGACTCTTGAGCTACCCTGTGAAGGTACGGAAGAAACATTGGGAGAGCGTGCTGCAGCAGATGCTGAGGAAGTTTGGAGTTGACCGGATGGTCCATCAACTGAAACATCGCTGAACGGATGTGGTTGGCAGGGAGTCTCACCTCCTGGACTACTTTGACATTCAAGTTGGTGGAGAATCTGGTAAGTACACATGATTTGCATGTTTTCTTATGTGTTTTATTTACCCATTGCTGAATAGTGGTAACATTAAGTATGGGTCACATGACATTTTGCACAAAATAGCCATGCCCCCATGCAAATAATGGAAATGAAGTAGCAATAGCTCTGGAACGATCAGTACACCAGTGCTATCTGTGACACTTAGCAGGCCGCACAAGTGTTTTAAATTCCCCTTTATGTGATACAAATGTGTCTCAGGGAAGCATTGAGCTGATGTACATGCCCGTTGCCCACCCAGACAACTCATATGATCACAAACCAGTTATTGCTGGTTGTGCTTCTTTCACCACAACCATTTCTCAAGTACAGTTGTGATGGGTCATTACAGGACATACGTTACACATAAAAGAGCTTATTTACAAGCCCCTTGAACGGCCGGCGCATCACTTTTTCCCTTATCAAAAGTGATGCACCGGTGGCACAAGGGCCTTTTAAATAAGCCCCAAAGTTGTCTGCAGATCTCTGTGGGAGTGCAATTCACAAGTAATGGTGCTGCACAGCTCAGTGAGGATTTGCCCAGTGCTGGACATTAAGACACAGAAAATGCAGATTATGGCAGAAGTCATTGACGAAGGGGCAGTCGGTTGAGCTATAGCGGACCACCTTACCAACAACGGTGTTTATTTAGAAGCTCCTAGAGGTGGCGGTGCGTCACTTTTCATATGTTAAAAAAGTGAGGTCCCAGTGGCACAAGGGGCTTGCTACTTAGCCCCTTGGTGTGCTAAGCATACACATACACCCTTAACATATGGTGCACATGTGTGTGCATTGTTGACATGATTGGTATCATAATGAAAGGGACAGCTCCCAGCACAAAGACATGCTAAGACAGTATGACACCTTTGTATGTGTGCATTAGAATGCAGCATGCATATAATACTGAATGACCCATAGTGATGCACTGATGATCCTCCTTGGCATACCTCCCTTGGGTAGTCAGGCATTAATGAGGCCTGCCATGGCTTACACAGCTGAGCTAACCTGTGAATGTGGCAAAACACATATCACTGGTCTTGAACAGCATTTCTTATGTGAAAGGTATGGCTCTTTGATGTCCACTATAGCTAGACTCTGCTTTGCACTGGCTTGGCTGACTCCATACTTTTGAATGCATTGCACATCCTTCAAGCTGCCTTTGCATGGCCTCATGGAGGTGTTTTTGAGGCCAGAGCCTCAGGAGCTGTCCTTACATTTGAGACACCCAAAGTACATGCCTCTTGTATAAGAGGCTCAAAGTATGTCAGAGGGGAGTGCACTCACATGGTACTGTACCCAAGGCTATGCCAGCCTGAATCTGATACATCTCAACATGTCCCATACATAGTACTGTTCAATTTTTGGAAAAAATACTTAGGGATGCATGGAAAATGTCTGAAAAAGATCTGGTACTCTGCAGCACTGACAGTTACAGAAGTCACTTAACTTAAGGAACAAGTACACATAATGTGTGATATATATAGCCCACTCATTTCCTGGAGTCAAAAATTAAGATTAAGAGGGCATGAGTATTGCCATACCTTGGCATGTGAGTTATGTAGGTGCAGAGACTAATCAAATTCAACTACCATCCTGTGTTTTGTGTCCGGGCTAACTTGGTTAATTAAAACAAGCTAATCTCCCCTGACGCAGAGACTCTCTTGGCGGGGACTTTCAACCCTCCACATTAAGCCTTAGCCTCACCCTAGGATCCGCAGGTATAATACTACAGCGCCAGCATCGTGAACCCAGGTAACGGTTGATCAGAACCGGTGCCAAGACTTGTGGAAGGGGGTCCTGCAGACGGGTTGTGTCCCACTGGTTTTGGAAGTTGTGTCGACCGGCTTGCGCATGCACCATTATGGGTGTGTGATACCGGGGCCAGCTTAGAGGGGACATTTCGTAAACCCTGCTACCTAAACAGAGTTGAGGTGCTAAATAGGAATCGCACGCGGAATACCGAGATTACCGAGATTACCGCATTTTTTGCTACAACTACAGCGGGAGCAGCATTAAAGGACAGCGGACATTTAAAGTGCAGCGGGGTCAGCAATTAAAGATAGCATCCTTTTGGTGACTAGCGTGTGCTTGCACATTTATGAAGGATTGATTGCCTGATTTAATGCTGTGCATACAAGTGGCCATGTCTGAACTGGGGTGGCAGAGTGGGCTAAAGAACTGTGATGTATCAAACCCAGATCTGTTGACTGGGTGTGAGTGTTTGATTGGTTCTGATGCTCCGTCCATCACCACCCCCTTTTGTACTGCTTTGTTTGCCATAAGTTGGCAGGGTATGTTCAGACGTGAGTCCCTTGCTCACTTTGCCACTGGATTCAAGCAAGCCTGGCTGAAGACGGCTGAAATGCCAGAAACCGGTCCTAGGAAGCTTGTTTCCGGTCCAGGGAAGGCATGGCTTGGCAGTTCGGGCTGGACTGTTCCCATGAGGCACAGGGTCAGACTGATTTGCATATGGCCATGTCTGAACTGGGGTGGCAGAGTGGGCTAAAGAACGGTGATGGATCAAACCCTGATCTGTTGACTGGGTGTGAGTGTTTGATTGGTTCTGATGCTCCGTCCATCACCACCCCCTTTTGTAGTGCATACAAGTGTAGCACATTCCATGCTACAGCAGGGACATTTTATCGTTAAGAGCACCACTGTTATCTACAATTGATTCTCTCCACATAATAAAGTACATCTGTTGTGGTTCTGCCAGCTCGGGATACGATGAGTAGGCACAGGGGGCAGAGACAGGGAATTGTGTGGACACTCAACTTGTTTCTAACCAGAGCCACCTCTGTCCTGGAACAAGAAATTGAGATAACCCAAAGGCGCCTATCTTTGGAGCCGCTCCCTCAGATAAACCTTTCTGCTACACCCGAATCATCATCCCCGACTCTAATTCAATACTCAGAGCAAACACCGAGAGGCGCCATAGTAGATGTCGGAAAAGAGAACGAAACCCCATCCCAAACAACATGGGCAAAAAGGACTGGAATATCTATCAGTGGTGCAGGGGGAGCAAAGGCTACTGGAAGTACCTTGGAAAAAATGGGGAAGAGGAAAAGAGGGGAGGGGGCTCAGAACCAGAAGCCAGCGAAGGCCCCCAGACAAACCAAAGATAAAGACAAAGACAAACAGAGAGAGAACCACGCTGAGGAGAAAACTTGCCAGAATGACCAGAACCAAGTTGCTATTCCAGTAGCCGATATATCAACTACTGACCTTTTGACAAATGAGGACATGTGGCACAGATTGGAGACTCTAGTAGCCACAATGCTGAATCCTATCACAGCCACATTGGCAAGGATGGAGGGGAAGCTATTGGCCCTTGAACTACAGCCGGATAAAACTGAACAGTTATTAGTGGCAATGGCGCTCTTAGTGAAAGGTCTAGAGGGTAGTGACCCAAATGTTAGAAGGTGTTCGGGACATGATACTCAAATCCAAACTAACCCGAGTGACACTAATGGGAGGGGTTACATGAGGTGGCCTAACAAAAGAGATATGCCCATTGCTACCAATTAGCCACCACCATTACCGTCCCCCAACACTGCTATTACATTTGGAAAATATTGTAAAAGTTTCCTAAAGATAACCTCATGGAATTTGGCAGGCATTATGCAAAAATTAAGGAATGAAAACTGGTTAAAAATGTGGCAAAACCATGATATTATGTTTCCAGGAGACGTGGTCGATTGACCCAATTTTTGTAAATGGGTATTGCTTCTATCAAACTCCAGCCAAATCTTCACCTTCGGGGAGGGCTAAGGGGGTATTCTAACCATAATCCCGAACAATTTCCCAGGAAAGGTATCGAAATTCGAATCTCTAAGTGAAAACTCCCATATTCTCACACTAGAGATACATAAAGAAGGCATGTGGCTTTTAATTAATACTTATAACAACAAGATTGGCCCAAATAAATATGCTATTGAGGAAGAGGTCGACATAGCGATAGAACACGCCACAAACAATAGCAGCAATTGTCCTTTTAATCTTCTATGGGTGGGAGATTTTAATATATATCCATGTAAATACAACAAAGTTCCTATATGTCGTATAGAGGACCTGGGGGGGTGACAGCCTTAACCATTTTACGCACAATGAATATGGCAACTACCTAAATAGGATTCTAGCTGAGAGAAACTTGGTAATCACAGGTGACCTAGAAGCACTATCAGGGAAAATGGGTGGAACCTTCCTAATAAAAAGACGGAGAGTCAATTATTGACTATATGTTAGTCACTGCCCCTATTAGTTTAAGAGCCCCTAGGTTGGAAAACCTATTTACAATTTATAGTGACAGTGCTATGCTATCACTACAGATAAAAACAGCCAGAGTGGAATCTCAAAAAATATTAAATATAGATACCCCAATAGTGGCAAGAAGAAATGGAATACAACTAAAATGGGCCCATGTTAACCAACCTAAACTGACTGTGAAAATTAAATCTGCTACACTTAAAAATATAGCAACATGTCTAGATCCTGAGATCGAAGTAGACAAAATGGTAAAGGCCTTTTGTGATCTCCTAGAGCAGGCAAAACTGACCCTTACACGTTCTAAAGATATTAATAAGAAATCTGAAAGGGGATAGTTTGACTCACCATGTTCAGCGACAAGGAGAGCTTTGATCCATGCTCTGAAAAGTAGACCCAGAAACCAGGAGGAAATCAAGGAACTGCGGGCTAAATACAAACTTAATAGAAGAAATAGAGAGAAGGCATTAAAAGAAACTATATGGGAGGACCTTAGAGAGTCAGTAAAAATGGGAAACAGCTGTGGCTTCTGGAGGATAATAAATGCACCGCATTTTAAAAATCCTGCAAACCCTACAGTAGCCAACAATGTAGATGAGGAAGCTTGGGTAGCCCATTTTGAGAGTATCTTCGCCTCTACACTCCAACCCCTCTTCTTCTTTCTTCTCACTCAGCGAAGTAAGGAAGAACTTGCTTTCGTGTTGTTCAGGCAGGGCCCCAGATCCGAACGGTGTACCAATAGATCTCTTTCAGGGAATACCAGACCTATGGGCACCTTTATTGACGAATGTGATGAACAGCATGATTCGAGCTGGCCCCCCTCAATCTTGGTCTGTTGGTGTTATAGTCTCTATATTTAAAAAAGGGGACAGGTCTGACCCAAAAAACTACAGGCCAATTTCCCTGCTGGACACGACAGCGAAGCTAATGGGACGGCTCCTCCTCACTAAGCTTGAGAATTGGGCCAAAGATAAGAATATTCTAATGCAGGCCTAATATGGTTTCCAGCAGGGAAGGGGCACTGTAGACCAGTGTCTAAACATGTCACTTATAATAGAAAAATACACCAGGATGAAGGAGGGGAAGATGTACATGGCTTTCATGGACTTGTCGGCAGCATTCAACTGTGTGACCCATGAAAAGCTGTGGATTATCATGAGGGAGATGGGAGTCGACCAATTCATTTTAAATTTTATTAGACAGATGTATTCCAACGCTATGGCCTCGGTAAGTTACACAAAAAATGGAGGCTGTACACGCCCATTCAAAATCGCCAGAGGAGTTAGGCAGGGCTGTGTTCTTGCGCCATTTGTCTTCTCCATTTATACAAATGGAGTAGAAAAAGCCCTTATCAAGTCTACAAGAGATGTTCCAATATTGAACTCACAACCTCTACCTATCTTGGCATACGCAGACGATGCGGTGTTGATGGCCAGGACTGGGTCCGGCCTTCAGCACCTCATATCTTGGTATGTATTGTTTATGGACTCACTTGATTTGAGGGTGAACCGTACCAAATCCTTTGCTGTGATAGTGGGGGCAAGGAAAAGAGAGAGAACACCGTACCTACATGTGGAGAATGAGAGGATTGAGGTGGTGGATTCCTTCCCGTACTTGGGATTTCTTATTGATAAGGATTTGGCATGGACAAAACTAGTGCAAGGACGCAGGGGGGTAATGGAAAGAACCCTGTCGGCAGTAAAGTCCTTTGCTAAAAAACTGGGTGATAGTCCATTATTGCCAATAAAACAAATGTATCAGGTTAAAGTTACAGCAGCAGTGACGTATGGAGCGGGGGTATGGGGTACTGTCGAAACGGGCACACTGCAAACTATAGAAAACACGTTTTTCAAGTCTATAGTTGGCTTCCCCACCTTGACCCCTAACTACATTTTGCACTTAGAACTGGGACTCCCCTATATCACCGACTCAATACAATTGGCCCCTGTCCTTCTGTGGCACGCAATCTGGAGAAGGGGCACACTCCTCGACACACACAATTATTAAGAATTGCTTAAATATGGATAAGTGGAGGAGATCCAGATGGTTCTGCTACATAGAAAAACTCCTAAACAAGATTGGGTTACCCGAACTGTTTCAAGATCCAGATGAATGTAGAAAGATCTCTAAAGAAAAGGTCAAAAATGTATTTAGGATGAGGGTAGAGTTCGAGAGAAGGGAAACTTATGGTAAAAAGCAGGCAATGGTGAACTATAGAATAATCCCCCCAGTGATAGAGAGAGGATATTTCTTTTATCTGTCAGATGTTACAAATGCACATCACAGATTCATATTGATTAGGTTTCATCTGAATATGATCCCTCATATGTTAGGTTACCCTGGTAAAACTTATAACCATGCTGATTTAACTTTGTGCCCCTGTGATGGCTTGTCAAGACAAACTGATCTGCACCTTGTTTTATTCTGCAAATTGTATAAGAAGGAGAGGAATAGTTATTTCAAACCGATATTGCAGAAGATGAATTTTAAACAATGTAGGGTGGCACTATATTTTTTAAAGAGTCTATCAGATCCTCTGACTTGTTTTACATTGGCTCCGTTTCTCTGGGCGTACATGAAAAAAAGGAAAAACCCAGCACTAGAACCAATCACTGGATGAAAAGTATGTAATAGGAGTAAAACCATGGAAACGGACAATCCTTTATAGATTTAATTTTAACATTTTAGTAAGATTAAAATGAACTATTGTATTTTGGATTTTAAATGTAATTGAATATTGAAAATAGTTTTTTTTATACAAGTACTTTTATGATCATTTTGTAATTGATCGAATAAAGGATTTTGATTGATAAAAAAAAAACTACCATAGGGAAATATATTAGTGATGAGGCTGAAGAACTGGTTCCACAAATTGGCTAACAGGTGCATATTTTGACTCATCAAATGTATGTACACTTCAGCATGCCTTTCCAATGTGTATCATTCAGGCATGTCAACTCTGCCATTTGATTTCTTACTACCTGAAGGGTTACATAGACAACAGATGTGCATATGAAGCATGCTTCCGTTGCATATGATAAATGTGTTCCAAGTTAACTGATGTGCTTTACATGTTATATCTTACAGGTGGACCACCATCATACAAAGTTGGTGAGGTGGATGGTTTCAAGGACCCCGACATTACTAGTGAGTGTCTTAATCATTGCTAACTGTGTAGTGCAAGGATTGAGTGTGATGTCAGATGCTGTGTGAATACCAGATTCAATGTGCATCGCTATCACAACTAACCTTTTTTATAATGATCAATATGTCAGTAAAAGAGGATGTTAATTGTTGCATGTTTATTATCCTCGAACTGATGTCAAGGATAATACATTGCCAATCTGGCATGGACCACATCATACAGGCTTGACAGGGGAGCCATGATCACTATGGCAGACTATGTGAAAATATGTGGCAGTGGATACACATCTGAACATGGCTGTGGATGTGAACAATTCAGAATGCATGTCTGTTGCCTATGCTCTGATATTGAGAGCATGTAATGAGCAGTGACATGGTCCACCATGGACTTACAACAGTTCAGATAGGAGAGGTTTTATCTGTCTCTGTGTGATGTGAAGTACTTATCCAGCACCCATTGTTACATATAATACCTGCCAAGTGTTCAATATAGTTATCAATGTGTGCTGAAAAGGGTCCTTGCCATATCAGTAACACTACGTTGTGAGACAATACATGTACTTTGAAGACATTTGATGAATGTCAATGGCATAAAGGCCATTGCAGGATGCAGAAGGCACACTAATGTTCAGTAAATATGACATGCGTACAATACAATGGGTACAAAACAGTATTGTACCTAAGCATACTGCATAATGACATGGTCATACCTAGATGTACCAAAATGGTGCAATTGCTTTGTGCAGAAATTGCCATGCCTTTGTACTTTGGCCTTTTGTAAATCTAAGATGATAGATAATAAGCATGTGTATGCTCATGCTAAGCTGCAAGATGAGTTGAGGCTGAAGGGGCTGCTACCTTTAATGTTGTGAAAATAAAACATTTCATGATGTTTGGACCTGTTCCCAGTTACCCTTTGACTTACAGTTTTCATTTTTGCTTAAACAGACAGTATGACCTCAGAGCAGTTGAAGAACCACAACACCTGGAAGGACCGCTACCTGCTCATTCAAAGAGCTGCAAAGGCTCAAAGGGTGACGAGGAAGCGACACGAGGAGGTGAAGGCTGAGGAAATGGAAGTTCTTCTCTCAGGAACCAATAACCTAGGACACTAGAAGCAAAGGAAAAGAAGTTTGAACAGGCCAAGGTACCTCCAAAGCACCGGTACCCAGTAGATCCACCAGCATTCCCTCATCTGTATCTACACCTCAGCCCACAGGAGGGGCTAGCTAATTTAAGCAAGAAATAAAGGAACTGTCGGCCAGTTGAGGGTGGTGGTGCGTGAGCACAAGATTACACTACTCCAGGAATGAAGCAGGCACTGGACCCTAGCCACATTAGCCACAGGGAGCCTTTTGGCCCTTCCCCCTGTGCATAGTTTTAATGTTGATCTTAATAGTTTTATAGCTTAGTTTAGGTTAGTTAGTGTAGTTATAGTTTTAGGTTTTTTTAGGGGTGGGATCAATTTTAGTGGGTAGGGGTACTTTGTGTTTTTGGGGTGGGGGTTGATGTGTTTCATATCTGTTATGAAAAGAAACATATAACATTTCAAAAACTACCCCAAAATATATTATTGGTTAGGATTCTATGTGATTCTATGTGAAGTTAGTTGATGTTTGGTGGTAGTTTATGTTGTCCTTGTGTGAAGACACTTCTTAAGGGGGGTGGGGGATAATGCTTATCATGTTGTGCTAAATGTGCAGTGTAAGTCAGGTTAACTTAGATAGTATGTAGGATAAGCTAGTGTATGTTAGGTTAGATTAGTTAGTTAGTGTAGGTTGGCTAGTTTTAGCAATTTTAAGTTTTCTGTTGACATTAAATGTCATTGTTTGCAACATACAGGTCTACATCATGATTTACTGTGTGGGAGTTAGCATGTGTGCTCATATAATGTTATGTACACGCATTTGTCTTTGCTATTAGTTTTTGGCAACATATATGAGTAGGTGTTTTACTTATGGATAGTCAGGTTGGCCATGGCTTTACATTATCTAACTATTCCGGTCCAGGGAAGACCTGGCTTGGCAGTTCGGGTCTAAAATGGGGTGGCTAAGTGAGCTAAAGAACGATGATGGATTCAACCCAGATCTGTGGCTGGGGGTGAGTGTCTGAAAAGTTACAGCGCGCCGTCCATTATCTCCTTGTGTTTGCTTTGTTTGCCCTAAGTTGGCATGGTATTCCCAGACATGGGTCCCTTGCTCACTTTGCCACTGGATTCAAGCTAGCCTGGCTGGTAAAGAGTGTTACCCCCAAACCGGTCACAGGATGCTTGTTTCCGGTCCAGGGAAGACCTGGCTTGGCAGTTTCCATGAGGCACAGGGTCAAGACTGATTTGTATATAGCTGGGTCTTAACTGGGGTGGCAAAGTGAGCTAAAGAACCATGATGGATTCTGTAGGAACCTGGGGTCACCAGGCCCTATGGGCGGTAACGTGGCGCGAGCCGGTCGGGCAACCAGAGGGCTATGTGTTAAGCAACCATACACCACACGCTTCTCATGGACTAGAGTCACACACAATAAGGGACGCCACACCATTTAAATTATGCAAATACTTCAAGTTTATCCAAGTATAGCTGGTCAGTTGCAGTTCAGGAAATAACAAGGTAATACATGAATCATAATACCATCGTTCAGTACATGCAACACTCTTGGTGATATCTATGCAGTGCCTAACCTCATTTATGTACCCACGCCCGCTGGTTAAATGCGGGAGATTCTAGCGCGGTGCGCGCTTATGTAAAGTCTTTCCCTGAACAGGCCGTCTAACACAGCGTTATACTTGTAAGGGGGAACATTGGGTTCACCAACATGGCGCCTGTCGAACTGAGCGCTCCTCGTGACCACTGGCCCCTAGTACTGTGAAGCAAGGCACATAAAACACAGCGCTACGCGCAATCAGTTGCATGTGGAAACGTTTGCGCAGAACAGTTATCACAACGCGTTACTCGTAATCAGTTGCATATCATTACCTTCGAGCAGAGCATATAACACAATGCGCTACTCGCATTCCTGGGCATGTAACTACGGTCGAGCAGAGCATATAACACAGTGCGCTACTCGCGTTCCTGGGCATGTAATTACTTTCGAGCAGAGCATATAACACAGTGCGCTACTCGCATTCCCTGGCAGGTAATTACTTTCGAGCAGAGCATATAACACAGTGCGCTACTCGCATTCCTTGTCATGTAATTTACTTTCGAGCAGAGCATAGAACACAATGCGCTACTTGCATTCCTGGTCTCTCCGGCTGGGGAAGCAGGGTCGGTGGCGTGAAGCGCCACACGAGGGTAATGTCAGTCAGTTCTTTGGGCGGCTTCCAGCGGGGAGGGTGACCGGACTTGAGGAGCAGGTCCCTATGCTCCGGTGCAGTTCACAGAGCACCGCGCTCAGTATTACAGAAGGGGGGACACGGACAGGATCCCTCGGCGGGGTCTCTCCATCACGCAGGCAGGGGAGGGGACTCCCACGGAGGGGACAACCCGGGCCAAGTGCGGTGTGGTTCCCAGACCAGCAGGGAGCGCACCAGGGGGGATCTCGGCCTCCGGGCTTACCTCCGTCTCGGCGTCAGCAGGCGTCCGTCCTCACGACGTTGGGGGAACTCGGCCCCGACCTTGCGCACCTCCTCACACGGCTGCGACGGCAGCGACGGGGCCCCGGACTTCGCCTGGGCCTCGCGACACAGCAGGGCACTCCTCCAGGCCTCCAGGCCGCAGCGGTGAGCGCGCTGGCTTCGTCGTCGCAGGGGGGGGGCTCAAATTAAGGATGGGGGTGAAGTGCTCAGCGGAGCACGCTGCCGGGGGTCCCAGACCAGGGCAGGAAGCGCGGGGGTCACAGCGCTAGTACCTGGTCGATCCCCGGTTACTTGGCAATCGGCTTAGTATTTCGTTCAATAGGGTAGCTTGGACACGCAGTCTCAGCTCTGGCATTCAAGGCTTACAGCTCGCTCTTGTCATGCAGTCTCAGTTCTTAAAGTTAGCTTTCAGTTCTCAGTTGACAGATGAAGTCTTTTGGCGCAGATGTATCTGGCGCCCTTAAGGGGTTCTGTTACAGGGGTAGGGATGGAGAGGGCGACTAGGTCCTTCCTAGTCAGGTTGGCAGAGAGTCTCTGGGTCCTCCTACTACTGGGCAAGATCAGTGGGATTCACAGGGCACCTCACTCACTTAAGAGGCAGTACCTAAATCCTGTCACTCTCAGAGGCATAAGTCCCTGGCTAGGCCCTACCGCCTACACTCCTGGTGGATTCTTCCAGCTCTGCTTCACCCCAATGGCCAACTCACCACAAAAGTTTCCCTCCCACTCTTAAGTAGCCCTAGGTCAGGTGACCTCTAGCCAAGGCGGCAAAAGTAAAACCCCACCTCCCTTCTAGAAGGTTCCAGCTTCTTCCAGGAGCTTCCCCACTCTAACTATGGGACAAAAAGGCGGGCTGGTGTCGCAACAGTGTTGTGGGTCCCAGCCAGCTCCTGGCAGCTAGGGTGCTACTATGAAAAACGACCACCCTGCAGTAGCAGGGGTCTGTGGCAGCCATCTTGGGAGAAGTAAGCACCTGCACCTTAACACTACAAAAACGAAAAAAATGAGGGAAAAAGGGCCAAGTCCAACATAACCCCCTTCCAGCCGAAAGCCAGGGTAGACCGATCAATGCCTTGATGGTCTTCCCTGCTTGGGGCGAGAAAAGGTGGACGCAGGCCCGCAACGGCAGGAGCACCCGCAGGTTCTCCTCCGCTCTGGAACCCGATGGTTCCCTAACAAACCTCCCTGGACCAACGAAACCACCCCACTGGGGCTCCCTAGCTAGTTGTGGCCAGGACCGGCCCCTGGGCCGTCCAGATGTCTCTGGCCCGGGTGATCTCGCGGAGTGGGGGGCAGTAGCCCCAGGCCTGTAGTGCCTGTTGACCACTCCGGTCCTCCTCCTTGCAGTCCTAAACTGCCTCTGGTCTTTCCTCCTGGGGTTCACACCCTTAGGCTGACCAGCCTTCAGGGGCGAGGCTCTCCTCCCCCTAACTCTCCTTCTGGGGTTCCTCACCCTACCCTGCGAGGCACCCTCAGACCACCACTTCCTCCTCAGTCTAGGGCCTTGACCCTTCAACTGATTCCTCAACCTAGGGTCTAAACCCTTAGGCTGAGTCGGTGCCCGAGGCGAGACCTTCCTCCCTCTGCACCCCCTCCCAGAGTTCCGCACCCTCCCACCGGGAAAGGTACCCCTGGAAGTCAATCCTGGGGGGACACTGCTGATAGATGTCCCACCCGCCAGGTCAGGCAACCCCTGAGCCTTGCACCCCAGCACAGGATCTAAACCCTGAAACTGGGCCAACCCCAGAACCTCAGGCGCGCTGGTTACAGTCGCCCTGGGTCCTCCTGACACTAGGGGCTCCCCTGCACTGGATGGCACATCGGGACAGCCTAGGCTCCCAACCTGGGGCTCCCTTGCGGAACTCTCCAGGCCCTGAGACTTCGGTTGGGGCACCTCGGGACACCTCCCCGTCTCACGCCTTCCTACAGATAGGTCGTGAGGCCCTACAACCCTCTCTCCCTGGGACCTAGCTGGGCTATCTGCCACTTCTCCCACCTCGCTGGGTTGGGAGATCCCTGCACCACCCCCTTCAGGCTCACACCCCAATGCCTCCTCAGACACCCTGGTGATGTCATCCTGGGGTAAATAAACTTCTAGCTCCTGTGGAGCTTCTGGTATGCTGCCACCAGTGTCCTCACTGGACACACTCATCTGGAGGGCACGCAGCTCCAACTCCTTCATCCGAAGCTCGTGCGCCATCCTCCTCTCCTCCATTGCCCATGTCTTATTCTCTCTTTCCCTTTCTTTTTCATGCTCCAACTTGGCTAGTTCCCATCTTAATTGCCTCTCTTCCCTTCTGTCCTCATACTCCTTTGGAGACGCGCTCCTACTAGACCCTGTCCTACTACTGGCCCCAGAACGTCTCCCTGGGGGCACATTTTCAGACTCCTCTATGTTTACGATGTCTAGGACTTCTTGGGCGCTCTCCTCCTGAGGTGCATCTGGCGCCCCCTGTCCCTCATCCCCTCTCCCTTCTGGGTGGGCTTCTACCCATGCCCTAATGGCGGTACGGAGTTCCGGCGCTTTGGCCCTCCGCATCCCAGGCACCCCCAACTCCTGCGCGAACTCCCTTAGTTGCTTCACAGTGTACCCCTCGAGGTCAGCTAACCAGGATTCCATTCTGGCAGGTGGGGACCTAGATTCTAAGGAGAAAATTCCTAGGGTTTAGGCAACAGTTAGTGGCTAACCAGGTTTCTTGCACTCTTTACCTGGACAGTGGAACTAACAATGCAGCAATAATGGTTTCTGAGCTGTGGAACAAAAAATGTAGGATAGGCGTTTAATTGTGGCGCCCTTCGCCTCACGGAAGGGTGCTGTATGGTCACAAGTCCCAAGGATCCCACCGCTGGCCAACAATGTAGGAACCTGGGGTCACCAGGCCCTATGGGCGGTAACGTGGCGCGAGCCGGTCGGGCAACCAGAGGGCTATGTGTTAAGCAACCATACACCACACGCTTCTCATGGACTAGAGTCACACACAATAAGGGACGCCACACCATTTAAATTATGCAAATACTTCAAGTTTATCCAAGTATAGCTGGTCAGTTGCAGTTCAGGAAATAACAAGGTAATACATGAATCATAATACCATCGTTCAGTACATGCAACACTCTTGGTGATATCTATGCAGTGCCTAACCTCATTTATGTACCCACGCCCGCTGGTTAAATGCGGGAGATTCTAGCACGGTGCGCGCTTATGTAAAGTCTTTCCCTGAACAGGCCGTCTAACACAGCGTTATACTTGTAAGGGGGAACATTGGGTTCACCAACATGGCGCCTGTCGAACTGAGCGCTCCTCGTGACCACTGGCCCCTAGTACTGTGAAGCAAGGCACATAAAACACAGCGCTACGCGCAATCAGTTGCATGTGGAAACGTTTGCGTAGAACAGTTATCACAACGCGTTACTCGTAATCAGTTGCATATCATTACCTTCGAGCAGAGCATATAACACAATGCGCTACTCGCATTCCTGGGCATGTAACTACGGTCGAGCAGAGCATATAACACAGTGCGCTACTCGCGTTCCTGGGCATGTAATTACTTTCGAGCAGAGCATATAACACAGTGCGCTACTCGCATTCCCTGGCAGGTAATTACTTTCGAGCAGAGCATATAACACAGTGCGCTACTCGCATTCCTTGTCATGTAATTTACTTTCGAGCAGAGCATAGAACACAATGCGCTACTTGCATTCCTGGTCTCTCCGGCTGGGGAAGCAGGGTCGGTGGCGTGAAGCGCCACACGAGGGTAATGTCAGTCAGTTCTTTGGGCGGCTTCCAGCGGGGAGGGTGACCGGACTTGAGGAGCAGGTCACTATGCTCCGGTGCAGTTCACAGAGCACCGCGCTCAGTATTACAGAAGGGGGGACACGGACAGGATCCCTCGGCGGGGTCTCTCCATCGCGCAGGCAGGGGAGGGGACTCCCACGGAGGGGACAACCCGGGCCAAGTGCGGTGTGGTTTCCAGACCAGCAGGGAGCGCACCAGGGGGGATCTCGGCCTCCGGGCTTACCTCCGTCTCGGCGTCAGCAGGCGTCCGTCCTCACGACGTTGGGGGAACTCGGCCCCGACCTTGCGCACCTCCTCACACGGCTGCGACGGCAGCGACGGGGCCCCGGACTTCGCCTGGGCCTCGCGACACAGCAGGGCACTCCTCCAGGCCTCCAGGCCGCGGCGGTGAGCGCGCTGGCTTCGTCGTCGCAGGGGGGGGGCTCAAATTAAGGATGGGGGTGAAGTGCTCAATGGAGCACGCTGCCGGGGGTCCCAGACCAGGGCAGGAAGCGCGGGGGTCACAGCGCTAGTACCTGGTCGATCCCCGGTGACTTGGCAATCGGCTTAGTATTTCGTTCAATAGGGTAGCTTGGACACGCAGTCTCAGCTCTGGTATTCAAGGCTTACAGCTCGCTCTTGTCATGCAGTCTCAGTTCTTAAAGTTAGGTTTCAGTTCTCAGTTGACAGATGAAGTCTTTTGGCGCAGATGTATCTGGCGCCCTTAAGGGGTTCTGTTACAGGGGTAGGGATGGAGAGGGCGACTAGGTCCTTCCTAGTCAGGTTGGCAGAGAGTCTCTGGGTCCTCCTACTACTGGGCAAGATCAGTGGGATTCACAGGGCACCTCACTCACTTAAGAGGCAGTACCTAAATCCTGTCACTCTCAGAGGCATAAGTCCCTGGCTAGGCCCTACCGCCTACACTCCTGGTGGATTCTTCCAGCTCTGCTTCACCCCAATGGCCAACTCACCACAAAAGTTTCCCTCCCACTCTTAAGTAGCCCTAGGTCAGGTGACCTCTAGCCAAGACGGCAAAAGTAAAACCCCACCTCCCTTCTAGAAGGTTCCAGCTTCTTCCAGGAGCTTCCCCACTCTAACTATGGGACAAAAAGGCGGGCTGGTGTCGCAACAGTGTTGTGGGTCCCAGCCAGCTCCTGGCAGCTAGGGTGCTACTATGAAAAACGACCACCCTGCAGTAGCAGGGGTCTGTGGCAGCCATCTTGGGAGAAGTAAGCACCTGCACCTTAACACTACAAAAACGAAAAAAAAAGGGCCAAGTCCAACAGATTCAACCCAGACAGTGACTGTAGGTGAGTGTCTGAACATTTTCAGCGCTCCGTCCAACATCTCCTTGTGTTTGCTTTATATTAACTATCCACAGACATTGTTGAGCAGTGCACGTGGCAATCATGATGGAAATTGTGCATAGAGCAATACAGGTATTTACATACGTTTTCTCTGTATGGGTACATCATGCAACATGCTTTGGAAGGGTGTTGTGGTCAAAAAATGTGACCACATTGTAGGTTTTTGCTCTCACACACTGATGGCTGCTCTGTATACACTCATACTTGCAGCTTTTACTCGTCAGCCCAATGTTGTTTGCTTGCTGGTATCCATGGGTTGACCCAGCACATGTGGTGTGACTTCATTCACCATGAACATTGACTGCATGATACCTGTTGCACTTCATGCATGCATCCTTGAGTAACCACTTGCTAGTCAACACACACACATAGGGTTCACCAAATATGTTTCACTCTCACTGTCTAGCATTGTTTCTGACTCCAAAAAACACATGTCACTTTGGCAAGTAGTTGGTGTCGCTGCCTCACAGAATGCACTATGGTCACTTGGTCAAACACCAACAGACAACATCACACAGGTAGTATACTAAGTGCATTTATTTACATGTGCAGATCATGATGGAGTTCACAGGTACAGTTAATAGGACAACAACCCCAAAAGATATTTTGAGCCAGTAGATGTTCAGACAGAGGTCCTGGGGGTAATATGTCATGACACATGTGGAGGAGAGGAGTGCTTTAGTGAGGAGGGTGGTCACAATGCCATTAGGGAGGATAGGCCACATCTACAGTCCACAAATGGTTAAGGTGAACAGGGCAAAAGCAAAATAAGGGTTGTGGCAGCTGATTTTCCCTGGCATGTTCATTAGCACAGGGCAAAGAAGAAACTGGGTATGTGGCACAGACAAATGCTACCAAACACATTTTCATTGGAAAGAGGTGCAGTCCACATCTTACTACTCTGATGTATGCCGTATCTCCCATGAGGGGGTGTGGTAAGTGCGGCAGCCGAGGGAGGCACGCACATATCAGGGGTGGAAGATGTGGATCCATTGCCTGCTGCAGCATTCATCTGTGCCAACACATGAGGCAGTACAGCAGCTAGGAGGATCTGCTGGTTTTGCAAAACACCAGCAACGTTGCAGTGGTAGGCAACCATGGCAGTAAAGTAGGAGTCCTGCTTCTGCTCCATGGAGTCCAAGATGGTTCTTATTGCCCCTAGCTGATTGGCCACCTCGCTAATGCCACTTTGGCAAGGCGTTTGTTCATGCCTCTGCCTCATGACACCAGTGATGTCAGCCAGGGACTGCTGTAGGCCACAGAGTGGAAAGTAGGTTCTGATTGCTGCAGTGTTATCCCTATTGGGACTGAGGCACCCCCAGGCTCTCTCTAGGGTGGGCGCCATGATCTCCATCCCCACACGCACCTGCTCTACCATCTCCCGCTGGACTCCTACTGCAGTATTTTGGAAAGTAATCTGTGGGTCCTCAGAGTCCAGGGCTCTGGGTGGGATGGCAGGTAGTGCCTGTTGGTTGGTAGGCAGAGAACGTGGAGACCCCACAATGTTGTTGACCTTCCCCGTGTCCGGAGATGGTGTCCCAATGGAATCCAGGAGTACTTGTTGGGTGTCCTGGTTGATGGTTTGTAGGTTGTTATCCCCCTCATCGCTGAAGTCCGTGACAGAGTGCTGGCCAGGAGGTGAGTGTTCATCCACTGCAGTGAAATGGAGAAATTCTATTGCTGATCGCTCTTAGAAGTTGACATGAGTAATCCATAGTACAATCAAGGTTCAATACATTTCACTTTCAGTTTCTCATTTATGCGTAGAACATATATTAGGGGAGGGTATGGATTGCAAATTGCATTGTATTTCCCTTTCAGATGACTGGATCTCAGCATCATTCTCACTACAACTGTGTGCCTACTCTAAGGGGATGGGCCCTGTCATACTAGTCATATTACAATTACTGACTTTCAACCCATTTCATCACGACCACAGTTGGTTATCTACAGGGTGTCACACATCATTTTATTCAGACCCATGCACTTGTATGTGTACATGTCTCCTCTGGCTGTTCCCAGTTAGGTACTGGCTGTTGACATACCGCCACACAGTGATGGAACACAGATCATACATTGACTCTCATGTGCCTACAACACCTACATTATGAGTGACCATATCCAATGGATCAACATTGCAGGCTGTTATACAGTGATATGGGTCAGGTAGCACACCTCATGGTAATTGTGCTGGGAATGGTGATATATACCCATCCACTCCAGCCTCTAACCCTTTCCGGACTTGTGTCCTTGTGGTGACTAAGCCATTCTGCCTATCCTTGACAGTTCCTTGTATGACATGCTCTGACTTGTACATGTGGCACAGTGAGACAATGTTGGACCAGATCCCCTCCTGGCACATACCACGTCTTCAGCCAGGTCCGCATGACATGTAGACTGTAGTACCACAATAGGCTGCTGTCTGTCATCCCTAACCAGCTGCTATACAAGTGTGACCCAGTCAGTCACAGCTGTGCATGTGTATTTGTGAGGGTACCTAGAAGGACACATGTCCCTTCTAACCACCTTGTAGTGCAAAGTGTCCCCAGTCAGTCAGTGTAGCAGTTTGACCTGCACAGGAAGCCCCTACTATGCACTGCACTTGCAGGAGCCCACAAGGGCCACACACCATCATTTGTTTTGACACACATTGGGGCATATTTACAAGGGCATTGCACAACCAAAGTGCCACTTCTTACAATGCTCCATTCATGCAATGCCTTGATCCATGTGTACAAGGCGACGCTAAGTCACTTTGCAAGTCTTAATGCCACCTAGTAAATATCATTCCCTTTGGCACAGTTTTCTGTGTCAAAGCGGCATGCAATGTGTGTTGCTGTAGGTGTTCCCACGTAACATCCATTGCTGTTTGGCACTGCCCAAGTAATCATGAATGTTAGTCTGTGCCAAAAACTAACACCTTTCGAAAGGAGGCTTTAGAGTGGGGCAAGGAGGAGAAATAGTTTTTTTTCTCCTCGTTTTCTGCTCTTTCTATTTGTGCTGCAGAATGGAGGAAAAAGCCATTATTGATTGTTTATGTGCAGGAAGGGATGCACCGTATTTACAGGAATATGTGCCACCCCTGTTCTCACCCCTGCACGGCTGCAAATAGAACAGCTGTATGCGCCACTGCAGACAGCCTTGCACCATGGTGCAAGGGTGCCTACATTGCATGAAGGATTGTTTATGTGCAGGAAGGGACACCTTCCTGCACACAAACCCTCCTCTCTGCAACGCAGGCACCCTAGCACCATGGTGCACAGCTGTTCTTTTTACACCAGCAGAGGGGTGGCACATTATCCTGTAAAAACAGCGCATCCCTGCATTTTTTAAATGGCGCAGCTCAGGGCAGTAGAATTGTTTGCAGTGACACACAGTGCCATTTCATTGCAAATAGGCCTCACGTTCCTCTGGGCTACGTCACTTGCATCCACACCCAGTCAGATTTAGTAGATGAGAGGAGTTCAAGTGCTCCCCACCATGGCAGCTGAAACCTGTGTGCTCTGACCTTGCTCGCCAGGATAGCTGCGCGCAAAGTAGTTTAATCCAGGCTGCTTTAGACACAGCTCTTGAAATGTCCCTATGTATAGATACTGCCCATGGCCTACATATCCCCCACCCCTCAGGTGTGTTGATTCCCCTCTGAGAAACCCATTCCATGCTATGGATTGCCAGGCTAGGTTAATGTGCATGGGCCCAGGTGAGACACAGAGGCATATGTCCTAAACATATAGTGCAGCGCAGCACCACAAACCATTTTGCTGCGTCAAGCTGAGTCATTAGGAAAGTGCAGGAATGCACTGTGTTTCCAACCATACAACTCATCCCTGTGCTTTCCTCTGTTCTGGTGCACAATAGGCTGGCTAGCAGCAATGCAGGTACCCCTGCACCATGGGGCAAGGGTGTCTGCTTTGGCGGCCAGCTGCTGTTTGTGCACCAGCATTGGCAGAAAAGACAAGACAAGAATCTCCTATCTCATGTAGATAAGGTGCTTTAATGCCCTTTTCTTTTAACATAGGGCAGCACAGCTAGAAGGCTTGCTGTCCTGCCCTATGGCAAAACAGTGTCAAAATGCTTGTGAGCCTTCCATTTATGTTATGTTTAACCATTGAGGAGCCAGCATACTACCCTTTGACATGCAGACAGTGCCACAGAGAGCTGGCACATAGCTGCCTGCACTGCACAACATGACTTAGTTGCCCACATTGCGCCTTGTTGCAATGTAACCTGTTGCTGCTGTAGCTTGTCATAGCCAGCATTGTCCTGTCCCGCAACTCCTACCATCGACTCCTCAGAGATAACGACTGACACCTGCTCCTCCAAGGGATTCAGCTGCTCATGGGGAGCTGGACTACCACCTCCGGTCTGAAATGCTGCCTTGAGGTTGGTTGCCAATTTCTCATTAGTCCTGCACTTGCAATCATGCCAGCACATTTTAAAGTCACTCACTGTTTTCTTGACTTCAGCAACACTGTTCACCTTGTCCTCAACGGTCTTTCATATTGCCTTTTTACACCCGATGACATTTTTGAGCTGATGAACAGCTGGTGTTGGTGCTCCGTCACCTCAGTGGTCAAGATCTCATTCTCCGTATCACTAAACTTGCACTTCCTCTTCTCCTGGGACTCTGGTAGGTCATCCTTGCTGATACTGGGGTCGTTGGGGTTCTTGTCCTGGGCTGTGCTCACTGCTGACTGCACCATTGCTGCTTTCAGGTAAGTTTGTAAATATTTTTCATGTAGAGGTGGGTTTTGTTCCTGCTAGGCACACAAAAGTGAAACTAGGATGGCTAGCGTCTATTTTCTAGATGCTAATTGGCCGAACGTCACTTTTGCAGCATTAGTGTCAAATTTCCTAGCGACACAGCGCACACAACAACATTTTCTATGCCCCTGGCTTCTTCCTAAAGCCATGGTGTGCCGTATTGTAAATACGACGCAAACATTGCGTTGGAACCTTTTGTACCGCAGCAGTAATTTATTTGGTGTACCGCTGTGGCAAAACAGCGGTGTGCCAGTTCTTGTAAATATACCCTATCGCTTTTAGGAATATCATTGTTTTTAATATCATTTTCAGTAATATAGATATGAATAATTTTTAAAATGTATTATTTGGATATATTTTAGTTCATATATCATTATTATGTTTTACTATTGATTACATAATTGCTATTAAATTTTTAAAATATAATTTGCAAATGTAAGCCATTTGGAATTATTTATTTAATTGTTAATAGTAATTTATAGACTTGCAGCAGGATGTTAGGTTTGTAGGGCGATAGGGTGGGAAGTAAATTAAGTAGTAATTAATTAATTGAGGGCCTTATTACGAGTTTGGCGGTCCTCCTGCAGCTCTGTCGCCTCCAAAGCTGTGGTGCGCCTGCCCGACTTATTATGAGTTTAATTCAGGTCGGGCGGACAGTGCTGATGCGGTCTCATGGTGGTGGGCTGCTCATAAGAGAACCTAACATGCAGACCACCACCATGAGAGCGTCTGCAGCATGTGCCTGCACAATGTGGCATGCACCACGTCTAGAATGCCACACCGTGCGGGAACAGGGGTGCATTCCAGAGGGGAATTACATGTGCCCCCCCTGAATGCACCCCGAGGCCCAGGAACGGCACAAGGCACTGTCAGGGTCCTTTTAGTTGCCTCTCTGCCACCCTTTTCATGGCAGGCTCACTGCCATGAAAAGGGGGGTAGACAGGCAACTCCTAATATGCTCTGCAGTGCCACAGCTGCACCGGCAGCATATTAGTGCTACTGAAAGATGCGTAGCCGCCACAGGATCCCGAATCCCCGGCAGATGCAGCAGTCCTGTGGCGGTCCGACTGCCACAATCCTAATACTGCGGGTGAGCCCACAGTATGGCAGTGGTCACAGTGCAACCATGATTATGGCGGTCCTTTGGACCACCATGCTCATAAGAAGCCCCATAATGTTTAATTGACTATGCGATTGGTAAATTATGTACTACTGATTTATTTTAGTTACATTTTAGATTGGTACATTTTAGGTTAAGTAACATTTTAGGTTTCTAGACTTGTAGGGCTATAGGGTGGTAAGTTAATTAAGTAATACATAATTAACAATTATTTATTAATTCAGCATTACATATATAACTGATCATTAATTCTGTAACTTGTGTTATACTTATGTATTTTGGTTATAGTTTAGGTGCAGGTTACTAGGTTTGCAAGGGTTTAGGGTGAGGAATTAATCATGGGAGTCAATTCGCCAAAATGTCAGGCGTAGCGGACGTGACACCACGCACAAGACTCACACACACATGCTTACACATACACACACATTCACACACTCTCTCACCTGCAAGCATGCATACAGTGAACATTTAAAAGAATGTTTACTTACCTTAGCTTCCAGATAGGGTCATATTGTAGCTAATTGCACTCCATTTTTTTATTACACAAATAGTGAATAGTATTATTAATATTTTGTGCAATAACAAAATGACAGAAAATGAGGAAAGTGAAGCACCAACCATTGTCAATTTGGATAAGCTGCTTCAGGCACTGATTTTTCCACCTCCGAGGCTAGGGTCGCAAAGGCAGTGTCAGGGGTCATAAAGGGCAAGCCAGGGGTCACAGCTGCAACTTCTGGTAACCCCTAAATGATATCCATGGGATTAATTGACAATTAAATATTTAATTATTGCCAATGTATTTTTTAATTGATTATTTATTAGGCAAATTGTATATTACTTGCAAATTTTCTATATATTTTAGGTGTGAGCTACTTGGTTTGTAGGGGTAGAGTATTGAAAGTGAATTAAGTTATAAATAATTAATTATTAACTGTTCAAGATTTAATTAATTATGAATCATGCAAACTGTGCTAAGGTAATTTATTTTAGCTTTATTTTAGGTGTAGGCTGCTAGGTTTGTAGCGGTATGGGTGGAAAGAATTTAATCAATAATTAAATAATTATTGGAATAGTTTTAGCAAACATTATAACTAATTATTAACAATATTTTTAAAAAGCAAATCATTAATATTAAAATAGTAAGTAATCATGTAATTGCTAACTAATCATTTAAATGAATATTAATTAAGTAATTTGTTTAATTGTTTTCTATCTCTTTGATGGATAGATATATTGAATGTTAATTTAATAATGTTCATATAATATTTTTTCAAAATTAATCAGGTTGTTCAAATATGTAATGTGTTTGGAATTAAATACTTTCCCTATTGTTGTTTAGACTTGTATGGGACTTTTAAATTTAACCCCGCTTACCCCACTTTCTAACAGACTGGAGTGGGAATTGTAAATCTTACCTTTCTGAAATCCAATGCTTTCCCTACAGTTGCGTAGACTGGAGTGGGAATAGTACATTTCACCCCTCTGAAGTCCAAGTTTTTCCCTACTGTTGTGCTGTTTGGAGTGGGAATAGTAAATTTAAACCCCCCCAAAGTCCAACACATTCCCTACTGCTTCACTGACTCGATTGGCAATAGTAAATGTAATCCCCCCAAAACCTAATGTTTTCTCTACTGTTGCTTAGACTAGAGTGGGAATAGAAAATATAACGCCTCCAAAGTCCAACACTTTGCCTGATTATCCATGGACTTGAGTGGGAATAGTAAATCCAACCCACCCGAAGTCAATAACTTTCCCTTCTGTTGCATGTTTGGAGTGGAATAATAAATGTAACCCCTCCAAAGACCAACAGTTTTCCTACTTTAGTACGGTCAGGGAATCAGATCAAAAGTATGCTCCCAGCTGGCAGGAGAATCCCCCCACTGAAAGCAGACTTGCAGGAAATTCAAAAATACTCCAGCCAAGGGAGAGCAGACACAAGCTTCCTTGACCGTGCCGGTGCTGGCAGGTTGTGGGCGGGAGTGGGTTCCCCAGAGCAAATCTACTGAGTTGGACCCAGGGAATGTGGTCTGTGGGGCCCTTAATAGCTCAGGGAGGGGGCCTTGTGACCCCCCATCCTTCAAGTAATCGGCACCGAAGTGGTCTTCCTGGGGCTCTCTGGGGACTTTAATGGCTCCATGGCCCTCCTCCCCACTTTGTAAAATTCTGGCTCTGGGGGTGGGTTCCTCAGGGCTTTGGGAGGCTCGCAGGAGAGGAGCGGCACGGCCCTATCCCCATTTTCTCAAATTTCATCCCCAGAGTGGGCTCCTCTGGACATCTGGAGACTCGGGGAGGGAGGCCACATGCCCTCCTCCACATAGAAACCAATTTTGGCCTGGGGGTGGGCTCCCTCAGCCTTTGGAGGCTCAGGGAGGGAGACCAAGCAGCCCTGGGGGTAGGCTCTCCTAGGCATAGGCTATTTAAATGTGACCCGGGTACCATATTTTTTCCGATGCCACGAGAATCTTTCTGGATCACAGCATTTTTTGCTGACCTTTTTTTCTTTTTGGCCCCAAGAAGGGGGCCCTCTGGGTCCACCCCATTGGGGTTGGGGTGTCAGGGTATCTCGACCCTACCCCCTCATAATATCTGTTTTTTTAAACTTCAGAACAAGTAACGAAGTCCCTGAATCCTGTAATGGCTGTCAGCAACATTTTTCTCAGTCAGAGTGCTCGCTCCTGCAGGATTCTGACTTCTGTGGGAGCGAGATGGCCAAAGAGGAAAAAAAAGCTCACTGGGTCAATCAGAATGCTTTATTTTTAAACCCAACCATTCAGATATACAATTTTTTTTGGACCTAAATGTCGCAAAAACTACCGAATGGACTTACACCAGCTTGTGCAGTTAAATTAAATTAATCTGTACAATTTTTATTAAATTAGGGCGATTTGTATCAAGTTTTTTAAAGTTATTTTTAATAAAATTAAGAATTTTTTTAAAGAAAACACATGAATTTTTGAAACAATGTAAAATGTATTACAAAAATTCAAAAATTTATACAAATGTGTTATTTTATTAAAATCTATGCAAATGTTTTCAGATCAAACAATTATTTCATTATTTCTAAGATTGTGTAATAATATTTATAACAAATGTAAAAAAACATGTCAATTATATTTAACATTTTCTGTTACATTTTATTGTGAATGCTAAGTCCCTCATAACAATGTCGGTCGGATCGCAACTGACAGGCCATCAGTTGCAGTCTGACCGACATCTGGGGTCACAGTCCCACCGCCGCATTATGATGCACGGTGGTTGGAAGCAGCTTGCGGATTGAAAGATCGTCAATTCTGATGGGCTCATGGAGCACATCTGACCATCGGTCGGAATGTAATTTCCTACAATAAGGGCAGTCCCTTTCACACAGCCTTTCAATGGTGGTCCAACCGGCATTGAAAGACTGTTGGAAATGGAATATGGGGGATATACTGACACCCGTTGTCCGACTGGTATCGCAATTAGGGCCTAAATGTTGCCCCTTTAGTTTCCAGACTCTTCCCTGAGTTAAATTACAGTGCAGCGGGAATGGTAAATGTTGGATAGTTTACTGTCCAGCTCCTTCCCTGAGTTAAGGTAAATTGGAGTCGGAACCAGCTCTGCCACTTCCCACGAACCCCTGCATCCCCCCACAACGGAAGCTAGGACCAAACACACTCTATCCGGACTGGGGCTGGAAACGGTTGGGGATTTATTCCCAGGAGGCCACGCTTTCATTCGTACCGAAGACCCGCATTTCACGGCAGCCACATTCATGGATCATTTTGTATTGACCCGACTACCGAGTGCACTTGGAGGTGTGATTTCCACTTACCCACTAGAGCCGGCAGACTTTAGCCCACTCACATTAGTAATAACAGATGACAGTGGAGAACACATTGCTTCCAGGCTCTATAAAGCCTGTTTTGCGCTACTGCCACAACGGGACACCAAGGTCAGAGATGCTTGGTCTGCCAACATAGAGCAACCGCTCACAGATCACATTTGGATAGGGTGTTGTCAACAAATCAAACTAGTCTCGTGCAGCCACAGACACAAATTACTACATTTTAAGATACTTGGGAGGGCCACGCCACACCCCAGCAGATGGTCCGGATAAAGAGCACCACTTTCACACATTGTCCTAAATGTAATTTACAGGCTGCATCCTTCCTCCACATGACTTGGTCCTGCAGCATAATTAATGCTCACTGGCAGGAAATATACGGCCTAATACAGAAGATGGTGGGGCTACATATTCCAATGACTCCCTTCATTGCATTGATGGGCTATGTACAACCACTGCAGGTTCACGGCAATTGCCATGCTACTGGCAAAACGGGAAATAGTTCTTCGCTGGGGCACCAGGCAGAGACCTATGGTCAAGAGCTGGCTTAAGAGCATGACCTACTGCGATACCACCCTTGAAATATAAGCAGAACTGCAACCGCCCACTTTATGACCCAAGGATATATGGCAGCACCTCCGAGAATACCTTTGATTACAAGACACGCAGGGTACATGAGCTGTTTAGGAGGGACAGGGAATGAGACAGAACACACACACCACAGGGTGACGCAATCATGTTCAAAGCAATCGCGGCTGTATTTCAAATAACACGCAGGCTTTAGACAGGCAACAGAGATGTGGGAGTGGGAGAGCAGGGAAATCACATAACACACTCCAAATTTATATCCTTCTTACCAGTTGATGGTATGTGCCGATTCATATGTATCTGTTTTACTATATGTGTATCCCTTTACCTTGGAGGTTATGAAAACTGTACCTACCATTTTTATGCATCGTGAAACTATGTAAGCTGTTGATAAAATGATAAATAAAGTTTTTTTTTTTTAAACATTGGAGTCGGAATAATACATGCTGCCCCTTTTACTATCTAAAACCCTGCCTGAGGTAGGTTTTATTGCAGTGGGAATGGTTAAATTTGCTTCCTTAGTGTCCAGCACATTCCCTGAGTTAAGTGATATTGGAGTGGGAATAGTAAATGATTCCCCATTAGTGTCCAGCCCTTGCCCTGACTTGCTATTTTGGAGTGGGAATAGTAAATGCTACCCCTTTTACTATTCATAACCTCCCCTATGATAAGTTGTATTGCAGTGGGAATGATTTAAATTGCTTCTTTCATATCCACCACCCTCCCTAAGTTAAGTGATGTTGGGGTGGGAATCATAAATGTTGCCCCTTTTAGTATCCAAACCCTTCCCTGAGATATGTTTTATTGCAGTGGGAATGTCTAATGTTGCTTCTTTAGTGTCCAGCAACTACCCTGAGTTAAGTGAAATTGGACTGAGGATAGTAAATATTGCCCCTTTAGTGTCAAGCCTCTTCCCTGAGTTTACACTTGAGTTGGTATAGTAAATAGTGCCTCTTTTACTTTAGAAAACCTTCCCTGACATAAGTTTTATTCTATTCTAGTGGGAATGGCTAATGGTGCTTCTTTAGTGTCCAGCATCTTCCCTGAGTTAAGTGATATTGGAGTGAGAATTGTAAATGTTGCCTCTTACTATCCAAAACCTTCCCTGAGATACATTGTATTGCAGTTGGAATTGTTAGTGTTGTTTCTTTAGTGTCCAGCACCTTCCCTGAGTTAAGTGAAATTGGAGTGGGAGTATTAAATATTGCCTCTTTAGCGTTCACCCTCTTCCTTAATTAAGTAAAATTGAAGTGGGAATAATAAATGTTGTTCCTTATACTATCCAAAACCTTCCATGAGATAGGTTTTATTGCAGTGTCAATAATCAATGTTGCTTCTTTTGTGTGTAGCACCTTCCCTGAGTTTACTGATATTGTACTGGTAATAGTAAATGTTGCCCCTTTAGTGTCCACCACTTTCCATGATTTAAAATACATTGTAGTGGGAACTGTAAATGTTGACCCTACTATCCAAAATCTTCCCTGACATAACTTTCATTGTTAAGGGAATAGTTAATGTTGCTTCTTTAGCTTCTTTAGTGTGGCGGTGACTTTCCTCACTGCCACTATTCATGGCGATATGACCGCCATAAAAAGCGTGGAAGTGAGGAAACCCCTTGTGCCACTGCGCCATGGGTAGGATGCAGGGGGGCACATGTTGTGCCCCCCTGTGTGCATGCACTCCAGTACCTGCACAGCATGGAATGCAGCGCCAGCGGTCTATCGCCTACCATATTATGAGTTCTGCTGTCTGAAACTCCAACCGCTGCGACAGTCTTGTTCCTGCCAAGACTGCAGTGGACTGCAATGTTGGCCTTGCTTCCGCCAATGCCATTAGGGCTGTGGTGTACCCGCCAAGCGTATTTGGACAAGCAGTCTCCCAGTGGTGTTACCCAAAGGCAGTAGACCACTGCTGTATACTCACAACAAATCACCACAATGGTGGCCATTGGATGGATTCAAAAACTACACAGCTGATGTGCTGTTGCCAAGTGGACACACCGGCAAATCACACTATTATTTTGTTTATCACCTACAGCACAGAAGATAAGGGACACCATTGGGATCCAAGGCAGAAGCCTTTTATCTTTCATCTCACCATTTAGCACTCTCCACCACCTGTAATTTTATTTCTGCATGTTTTTACCAGTACCACTTGTTTTTCCTTTCGTATAGTCGCTCACATTCTTTTTTTTTATCATGCCTGGTCCCAAAACCCCACGGATCACTGAGGCTGAGTTGACAGTCATGGTGGATTAAATCATTAGAGTAGCACCCCGAATTTGTGGTTCCCAAGTTCATCATGCTCCTTTCAGGAGGAACACGGAATTATTAGACAGGATAGTCAACAGAGTGAATGCTGTTGGTACCATTCTGCGCACACAGCTGGAAATTAGGAGGAGATAGAACGACCTCAGGTTGAGGGTGCATATCCCGTACAACAACCACTACCTGGTGGCCCAGGGGACTGGCGCTGGCCCTCCCAGTGCCCCATTAAAATCATTTCCCTGAGAGAAAGTCTGGGATATCCTGCATTCTGAGGGCTTGACAGGAATAGGCAGGGAGTGGACTCTGGTAAGTTACACTACAATAACTCACAAAATCACAATGTCCTGTTTGCTCTCAACTTTGCTTTTGCTATTGAGTTCTCTATCTTCTTTTTTAACATGCAATACTCAAAGTATCAGAGATGTTGGTTTGTCTGTGTCAATTTGTATTGTTGCATATAAGAGCACATAAGAGCACATGTATTAAACTTCATGACATGCCACGTGTTGGAATGGAGTCTGTAAGTGGATTATCATGAATATATCATCCCAGGACCCATGATGTGTGTGAATATGTAAACGTTTGATCCTTCCAAAATGCATGTTGCCAACACGCATTTTACACTAACCGTGTGTCAAGTGTTGGTAAAGTGAGATTGAAGTGACCACAACTACCATGAGCCCATGTGACTGTAACTCTAACCAAGATGCTAGACTCCTTTTGCCCCTTCTCACTTGTCTGCCATGTTACAACTGATCTTCACTCATCGTGCAAGTTACCATTTGTCAAGTGATGGTATGTTGAGATAGATTGCACTACCACTACCATGAGGCCCTGTGACTAGAACTCTAACCAAGATGCTAGACTCCTTTTGGCCCTTCTTACTTGTCTGCTATGTTACAACTGATCTTTGCTCATCAGGTAAGTTACCAATTGTCAAGTGTTAGTAAGTTGAGATACATTGCACTACAACTACCACAATGTCCTGTGACTGGAACTCAAACCAAAATGGTAGACTCCTTTTGCCTCTTCTCACTTATCTGCCATGTTACAATTGATCTTCACTCATCATTCAGGTTATCATTTGTCAAGTGTTGGTAATTTGAGATGGAAAAGCTACCACTACTGCCATGAGGCCCTGTGACTGGAACTGTAACCATGATGCTAGACTCCTTTTGCCCCTTCTCAGTGATGACAACACTCCTGGAGATGTGGACGTGGATGACGGTTCTGGCCCGTCTGGTCAGTATAGGCAGACGGCAGGAGTGGAGCTCACTGTTCCCACAACCACACCTCCCACTCCAGCTGCAACAATACAGCCACCCTGCTGCCCCCAACCTGTGTACCTAGCACAGTCAATACCATCCTGTGCCTCCAGTCCTGGACTCCGAGGTGGATATCACTACCCTAGTCACTTTGAAACCAGGACCAAGTGGGAGGGTGTAGCCTGTGCCAAAATCACAGGTCTGTGGAGCTAGGGGTCATGAGAGAGTAACTGTGGGCTGCAGAGTGAGCCCATTAGGTCCACGGAGACCCTGGCTGCAATTACTCAAGACCTGGGAGTCTACCAGAACTCTCTAAGTGTGATGGGCCAAGTACTAACAGATATCCGGGAAAAGAAGAAGCTGCAGAGGGACACATACCAGGAGGTTGCCAGCATCCACACTGATGTGGCCGACATCAACTCCAACATGGCCTCCCTGGTTGTGGAACATCAATAACACCCTCTGCAGGCTTCTCTACCTGCATCTACCTCATTCGGTGGTCAAAGTACATCCAGGCCATCACCATCTGCTGCAGCCATGGAAAGGGGGGCCCTGTCAGAGGAGGACATGCCTGCAAACACCCCTGTATCAGCAGCTGCGGATCTAACTCTCCAGCAAAAAGAGGGGATATCCATACAAAAATCCAGGTGGTGATGATGGCAACACACTCATTACTGTCAGAAAGAGAACTCAACACTAATTTCCTCCTGTGTGTGCAACACGTTCACTACACAATGAGGATTTAGCCAATGTGAAGTGAGACTAGCATGAATTGGGCCAAACACAACATTGTGTTGAATCACATGATGGCACACATATTGCATTAGGACCAACACACCATAACGAACACGTCCAATGGAATCCATGTAACTTCCATCCTATCGTTTTTCAAGCTGTCTTGCTACCTGCTTTGTACACCCAAACTCTGTGAGAGAAATTCCCAGGACAAATCCATGTCCACTTCTTACGTTAGAATAGCATCACAAACCTGCTTATGTCACAACTCTGAAATATCCAAATAAAGATGCCTTGTTGAAGAAATCTAAAACAAACCAATACATAGAGGGATTAGCTAAGAAACCATACATATGGCACAAATCACATTGTCAAATCCTAGAGAACACAGTCCCAGACAACATTTACATCTAAAGAAAGCTATAATTACATAACAAACACTTTTCCCCAGATATTGCCAGAGCCATATATTCAAAAGTCTGCTGCACTGGCCGCTGTGTTCATCCATAGGCCTCATTGAAGCACACTTCACCTGGTGTAATAGGATTCCTCAGCGCTGCAAACAACCATCGCCTGTTAGGATACACTGAGTCGCCTAGATGGGAGACAGACAGAACTATAACAATGAGTTACACAGTTACAGATGATACTACTCGACATTACCCACTCAAAGTTAGGACAGATCATATTTACCTCCAAGCCAGGGCCTCTCTCCAGTAGTAGTTGTGATATCAGCTGGGGTATGGTTCTGTTCCGCAGTATGAAGCAACCATATGCAGATCCTGGAAGCAGGCACAGACATTTGAGAGGTACAAGTCCAGTAAGCAGACAATTTGCAAGTTGATAGAATGGAAGTGCCTCCTGTTGTGGTACAATTGATCCCTGGCTTACTGTGGTATTAAGGCAATATGGGTGCCATCAATGGATCCAATAATGTGGTATGAGACCTAAACTATAGAAATCAGCCTTCACAGTGGCCAAATCCTCACGTCTGGGGAACTGGATGTAGCTGCGGTCAGAAAATGCAATACTGACATGAGTTTAACAATTGGTGTGATAGAGGTAGGATAAGTGATGCGAGGTAGGAGGTCAGGCTCCAACTGATTCAATAAATCCAGGATTGTTTGATGATTTAAACAAAATTTATGGATGACGTGTCTCTTTTTCATGGTCTGAAGGTCTGGAAATGGGTGGTACACTGGAGACTGGTGTCTACTCCCTCTCCCAGGGTAGCTATATGAAGAGTTAGAATTAAATTGTGCATAGACCACAGTGTCCAGTATAACATATATGAATAGTAAGCTTTAAGTCATGTGACAAAACATAACAGCTACATGAAACATTACACATATTTCACATCATCATTATCTACTCTTCAACATCCACCAATAATCCCCAATGTGGCCTTCACATGTCTGTAACAGAACTAAGCACATCATCGCTCTAGACAAGTCAAATTTGCACAGTATCAAGGTTTTCATGACATTTCATGTGAAAACCTGCCGACTGCGGTGTGCAGTGCACCACACACATTTTGTCATATGCACAGTAATGCACTACACAGATGATGTTTTGAATTGGACATGAAATGTAAAGGGAATTTTTCAAATTTCAACATGTTAGGCCTGATTTGTAGTTGTGGTGACGCACTTACCATACACAATTACTGTATTTCCTACTACGAAAATGATGGATGCCTAACCTCACAAATCGGACATTTGGGATGACAGCCGGCGGCAGAAGTCAACCACAAGGTGGGCAGTTGCCACCATTGAGAACACAGCCATAGGCTAACGTTGGTGACAGTGATGGTCGTGGTCCAATGGCTGTGTGCGCTGATGCTGATGACCATGTACATGTACGGAGTGGTTTGAAATAAAACTCACTTGCCACCTGACACTGCTGCTATCAACACCTCCTCCACTTTAGCTGCTGTTTGCCACCAAGCAGGTGAGAAGGCCTCTCACCAGATGAACTGGACACCTGGTTGTTGAGGTCCTTACCCTGTATGGCCAGTTCTGTGGCTCACCAGAGGATCAGGTAACTATTTCAAATACAGTTATTTACTCTGTTCAATTTCTTTGTTTCTGCCCCCCTGGGCTACAATGTGGCTCTGAGTTCCAGACTGTAACCATATTCTATTTTTTGGTGAAATGGAGTACTCCCTACATAGGACAATCATGCAATGGATTATGAGGCACTGTACTTTGTGGAGTGAACATCAGCATAGTAATGTGTGAGAATTCCTATATTGAACTTGTGTTACATGCATAGATGTATGCATGTCTGCATTTCATATTACCTATCATGATTTCACACATCACATAATGGTGTATGTGCAAAGATATGTATAGACTTTACACCATGAGGTGCATCTGTATACTGGTAGGGGCATTTGGGGATAATGTTAGCCACATGTACGGTCTCATAGATCACTCAGCCCACATCAGGCATGGCAAAACTGTTGTTCGGGAGGTAGATATACCTCGCAGACCCCCTCAGAGTTCCACACAATCTTATGTTCACATATTAGATGGGCAGAAGAATCACTTTTATGTATAGCATTGGTGGAAATGTGGGGTTCATGGGGGATCAGTATGCTCTGCCTGAAGGGAGCAAGGCCGGACAATGAGTTGTGGGAAGTCCGGCCCATGGGTCAAGCTGGGGTACAGTCACTGTGGCAAGACAACTGATGCGAAGAGAAATGTACCTGTAGACCTGCTAATCCATGGATGTCCCTAAAATCACTTTTCTAAACCACTAGTGACTCTGATAGCTGTTACATGGACCCTATATGGAATTGTAGCAGAGATAACCCCCTGACCTGATACTTCTTACCACTGACCGACATTGTCAATGTGTGGTGTTCACCTATGGCACTCCACTAAGTCGCACAGGTCTGTTGTGACTTCTCCGTAAGTCATGCTTTCACTGTACAGGCCTATTGTACATCTGACACATGAACAGTGTAGATAGTTGGTAACTTTTGAATAGATTTTGAAATTCCATTCCTCAGCTTTGTCAGATTACATCCACTCATACAACACATACAACGGTATGTTGAATGTCATCTATGTTCCAGTGCCACATATGTCAAAAGGTGAGTCCTGTGATGGCAATACATACCACACATACGTATTGTGACAGTTAGATATCCCAGTAAATAGTCCACATGTCCACACATCCCCCAGAGAAGAAGCTCTCAGGGACACACATGCTAACCCTTTCAATGTGACCTCAGTGTCAGGATGTTGTGAATATTATGGTACTGGGCTCTCTGGACCATCTGCATCACGTTAATGGCCATGGCAGTGAAGGTGCGTGTACAGTCAGGCAAAAGTAGTTCATCCTTCAGAAGGTAAAAATTGTATGTTGTCTGTCATAGTACCTCACATCACATTCCATGTAGGATGGCCCTAGGCTACATGATGTTAGTGGACTGGCTCAATCAGTATAGGTCATGAAGTGAGTCAGCAGTTGATCACACAAGTGTGCATTCATGTTTTAGTGGTGCTCAGCATGAGACATTTACACATGTATTGTGTTGACTCTTGATGAATGTCTGTTGTAGGTGTCAAAAAATGTGTATCAACCATACAGCTATCCTTAAACTTCCCTTTACAATCTGTTTCTGAATCTTTATGCATCCATACAGGTCAGCACCCATCAGGAGAAGGACATGGGGGTCTTCAACCAGCATAGCTGGAAAAGGAGGGAGGACCTGAGACGCTGGATCCGGAAGATCGTGGAGGTTCAGCGGGGGAAGTCCTCACAATGTGGAAGGGATGTGCGCTGGACCCTGACCACTGTAATGGCCAACATACTGCCGGCTGCCTACCCGGAGCATGATGGGAAGTTGAGGTCCCAACAGCAGCTACACAGGGGTGAGTCCTGGCCAGAGTCATACATGTTACCTTGCCAACTTTGTGTGTTACAGGCAGCCATTCCACACCAAGATTGTTGGTGGCCCATGTGCCACACACAAGATGACTAATTGTGTGTGTAGGTGTGGGAGTAGGTGCCTGCTGCTGTGCTGTACCGATTGTATTCCTGACCAGGAACACAGCTGAGTCCTGTTCACATCCAATTTCTATTTTTGGAGCAAAAACCTGCTTGAGTGAAAAGAGTGATCATCTCATGTTGTAAGTTGTTCTGGGTGACAATTATACCATTAAACCACACTAGCCCCGGCAGATATCTGGGGAAGGGAACTAGATTCACAGGGCGCCAGGAACTAGTCAACCTCCAACATTCAATGTTACACACAAATGGGGCTGCTCCCAGATTAGAATGACCAGTAGTGCTCAAGAAGCCAAATTCATACTGTGAGTGTTGGAATCTCACAAAAAGTGAAGGACTGGCCTCACACACCACCTGGTATCATGCTTCATCATCGGCCGTCCTCGCCCTCTAAAAAGTTGGTTTGATAGAGGGCGGGCATACACCTGACGACAGGGATGTACTTCTAAGCTAAGTGGGGCCCGTGAATAGTGAATGTGATTTTAAAAACCATTACAGTTGTCTAATTAATTTTAATAAGGTGGGCAACTGTACGGTATTAAAACAGTGGTGCGGTGAATAGAGGAATGTACTATCCCCTCACAGCGGTGTATAGGGTCGACATGTTTCTGCCCAGTGTCCCAGTAGGGTACATGGCATTCATCAGGACTTGTTGCTTAAGAGCGGGCACTGGCCTTACCAATCTCGGAATAAGGGTAGCCTCACCACTATATTACAAGATATGCGGTTACATGAAAGAAACACCGCTGCAATCCCGCCAACACAGCTACCCACATCCGACTGCAGCGGCAGCGGAAAGGCCAATGAGCCTGTCGGAAGTTCGGTACATTTCCAATTAATATGCTAAGAAGAAGCATTTTCTTGACAGTACGTACATCCCATGTAACATGGTAAAAGTTTCCACTTTTGTGAGGTTATAAATGTTGCACCTTCTGTCATTATGTCTTTATGTACTGTAATTAAATGAATATGGAAAAAAAGTTAGTAATAAATGTTTTAAATAATTTACTGTTTAATATACATTTTCAGTTCTTTGAAAACATACTTTTATGTTGTTTTTCAAAGTTTTCTGCATTTGGAAAAAGTTTCTTCCACAATCTTTTTCTTGAGACAGGAGCTGTTTATTTTTGAAAGAGAAAAGGTAGTATTATTTAGAATGCATTTTTTATTTTTGATGGTTAAGGAGGCTTAGGTTAATCGGAGTAGAAATTTTTGTGGTTTTACTGCATTTAAAATAGTTTTGTAGATATACTTATTTTTTTATTTTTTTCTGTGTGCTTCTTGAAGTTTGTTTGAAGATGGAATAATTGTAGAAAACTATTAACAGTAAAAAGTGGGTTTTTAATTTCTTATTATGAGTTATTGTTTAAAAAGAAAGTTTTTTTTTTTTAAAGAATAAATGGTACTTACTTGGGCAAGTTAATGTTTGGACATATATGTTGTAGGCTTCTCTGTTGCAGGGAATATCCAGCATAGTTTTCTCCACTTTAAGTGTTTGCCATTTTTTTTTTTTTTTATTACATATTTTATTAGCAATTGAAAGCCACATTCAACCCAATGGCCCATATACAGTAGTATAATAATGTGATAGATAGACAGTGTTTGCCTTTTTTGAGGTCATTTCTAAGTGAAATTACTGTGGCTTTTATATTTTTTATCTAACTGATAAAGCTATTTTCATTGGTTATTCTGTTGCATAGTTTCCCAGTATTTTTTTTTTTAGCACCCTTTAAAATATTTAGTCTCATGTCCTTATTTGGAAAATGGCAATTCATTTTTTTATGCTGCTTTAGGCGATCACTTGTTTTATTTAATATTATGTGCATTTATTTTATGTTAACAAATAATATTGGGAACCTAAAACTTTAGAGGCAAGATGGCGTCCGCGCGAGTGGACGTGTGAGCTGACCGCTCCTGCCTGACCTCGCAAACCAGCTGCTAGAAGGGAGAAGGATGATGGAGACGCATAACCTGGGTAAACAAGAAATACTCTGCCACCCTTTAGAACTTCCTAATTTATCGATTGACTCTCTTTGGCTACTAACGGATTTCTAAAGGCGGACTACGCGCTACATACTTGCTACATATCTGCTGACGCCCGATGCTGGAAACTCTGTTTGTTCTTGCAGCAGGACTGCAACGGTGCCGACGGACCCAGTGGGCGTTTGGTACACTCAGGCTGTGGTACGCGGTGATCGGCTTCACCTGGGGACAGCCTAGGAAGCGTGGAGGAAGAGCTGATTCTCTGACGGCAATGCGCCCCAGAGGAACACGCGGGAGACTGCGAGTCCAAGAAGGCGAGAACGTCGATGGCGATACGAAGGTGAGAGATAAGACTGCGGGAAGCCCGGTTAAGAGCACTAAAAGTGACTTTAACGCTGCGAGAGTCAAAGGGGACAGGGCTGATAACAAAACCATTCCGGCAATCTTTTCCTCAGTTAAAGACAAACGGAAGGGGAAAAAAGCAACGCATATTTCTGAAGGAGTTTTGGATCTAGCAGATATCACTGTTGGGCCCGCACTGAATATGGAAGGTACGAACTCAATATCTAATTTGGCAGCGCGGGAGGAAAATATTTTAGAATCTGTCAGATCTCTGGCAAATGACAGCGATGTGGCCTCGCAACAAAATGTTGATGACTCTGTGGGCTCCAGTGGTATACGTTGCATAGGTCAGACAGCAGCAGCTACAATTTGTGATTCAACTGGCGGCAATCAGCCAGTTAATTTACTGGCTGTAAATCTGCAGGGAGATAACGCAACACACCCACAAGATGCAGAATCGGGGGACTTTTTCTCCCTGTCAGAACAATCTATGTCATCTTGTGAGGATTTGGCGTTACAATACTCTGAACAGTTGAATGTGGCCGGTGGCAGCGACCACAGTAGTATTTGCTTGGAGGATTCTGGCGATTTTATAGATGGTAGTCCCCATACTGTACGAAAAAGACCTGACCTGATACTTGGTAAGGGGGCTGTGGAAAGCTCGAACCCGCTTGTTGATTCGGCACAAAATATTTAC